>NC_135493.1:101666807-102330378 GCF_052094955.1 Ictidomys tridecemlineatus
ACATTAGCTATTTCAGCTTTGTTTTCTTTTTTTTTTTTAATGTTCAAAGTGAATAGAATAATGAACAGGCTATTTAGGAAGGTTTGGACTAAGGGAAAAGCCTTTCATTAGGTTCCAAATAACAGCTAGCTTATTAAGAAGCAAGAGACAGAGATTTAGTAGAGGAAAAAAAATAAAAGTATGAAAAAAATAAAGCAATGAGATTAGAAGGTCAGTAATACCATTGCAAATGGAAGTATAGAAGGTTCATATCAGATCTTTTGTGGGAAGTAACTATACTAATTTTGTTCTGAATCCCTTTCTAATGCCTGTTTTGAGAAAACTTAACATACTTTGTGTGTACAAAAATATTTAAGGACAAAGCTGTATCTTAACTGAATATGAATTGAAAGTGTTCATGAAAGAGTATATATACTTCATATACTGTTGCTTCATAGTACCTCTAGTTCCAATTTTAAGGAAAAGTATAAGTAACTCTCAACCAGTCAAAAGAAAGGCAAGTTACCATGCTTGTCACTGGTGGCAACATAATTTCTGCCAATGAAAACCAGCAAAAAGGCTTATTATAAGCTTAAACTTTCCACAGGTGCTAGTTACATATAATGAATAAATGATTTCAAGTGTACCATGGAATATAGGAATACCAGAGAGTCTGATATAATCAAGGAGAATGTTGATGAGCCTAAAGATAGTGAAAGAAGAAGTGAGTGGTTTTGGTTGAAGTGATAGGAAAACAAAAAAGATGGTAGAATATGGGGGAAAGAAAATATTAGAGTATTCATAAGTAAAGTTATTGCTTTGAATAATCAGATTAAGAGTACACATTTAGACTGGCTGGCTAATGAATAGAATCTTTAAATTGAGTCATTTTTCAAATTTTTAATTTAGAGCATATGTTTTTATATTTTAAATTAAATTTCAAGTGGAAATCTTCCACTCTTATTCTCCCAACTTTCCTCCTCATATTTTGTTTAACCTTCTACTTTCTTGTTCCTTACTTTTTAAAGTCTTTGTTGCCATAGTAAGGCAGCTCATATCCCATCATCTTTCTATCTGATTTTGTTTTTTTAACTGCCAAAGTGAACTCTGAAAGCATTTCTGTCAATTTTTATATTCAATCTCTTGTGTTCCATGCCCTAACCACTTCACAGAAGTATTAAAGACCACCCAAGAAGATCATTTTGCTTAATCAGGAACCAACTCTCATGCTTTTCCTCCAAAGCTTCTGGTTTGAATACAGAGAAAATCTAACCATTTCTGAATTTCTCATTTTGATTTCCTACATTTAATCTTTCTCACTCCAGTTCATAGCCAAGGCCTTGCCCTTGTCTATTATACTCATGGTTTCAGTAATTCATCACAATATGAATGACAGCTTTCAAATTGACAGCTCAAACCTCTCAACTGCTTTATTTATTCCATATTGTAAACTGTCTACATTATTTTTCCTCTTTTAGATAATTATAACCTTATACTCAACATGAAATTGTGGGTCCATATTTATTTTCAACAGCAACATTTTTCAACATTTTGTGATAGAAAATGGTTCAAATTTCTCTTATTTATTGATCTACAAATACACCAACAATCAAGCTTTAAAAAAAGAGTCAAGCAAGTAAGATTTTCTAAAAGGCTATACACAGATAATTTGCATATATTACATTTAGATTGCATTCTGGGATGGGGACAGTGACTTAGGTATACCTTGCTTAAAAATGATGGTAGCAGTCAATTAGTTCCATATTTTTCTTGTGAGAGGGGAAACATGGTAGAATCAGGGTTCCTAAGATCCCTTTAAGGAACTGCATGATATATTAATCAGTTTTCCATCACTGTAACAAAATCCTGAGAGGAACAATTTAAAAGGAGGAAAGGTATATTTCAGCTCATGGTTTTGGAGGTTTCAGTCCAAGGTCATTTGGTTCCATTGTTTCTGGGCTTGTAGTGAGGCAGAACGTTAGGGTGGTGAGCATGTGATGAAGAAAAGCTGCTTACCTCATGGTGATCAGAAGTGGGGGAGACAAAATATACCCTTCAAGGGCACACCCCAATGACCTACTTCCTTCAATTAGGTCACACCTCCTAAAATTTCCACTACCTTCTAATAGCACAACCAGCTGGGAAAGCCTTCAACACATGAGTTTTTGGGAGACATTCCAAATGCAATCTGTAACATGACTTTTGTAATTCCATTCATTTCCCATTAAAGACATTCATGAAGCATCTAGCATATACCAGGCAATTCATTCTATGCAGAGGTCAGAGCTCAGGCAAAGTCCTATATATTTCATCTTCTAATTATCTTACTAATCTGGTCTTATCTTTCCATTTACCACCCATCATCAGGCTGTGCCTGGACTCCAATCTTAATATCTTATTCTATTTTTCTGCATCTTTTCTTGTCTCCCCCTCCAGCTCACAGCATGACTAATCTTTTCAAACCCAGATTAGATGGTATCATTTCCCTGCTTAAAACCTTTCCATAGATTCCCATCGCACTGAAAAATGAAGACGAAAATCCTTACCATAAACCATAAGACCACTGGGAACTGTGAAAATCCCTTTAGCTTCTTTCTAATTAATGATACATTCAAACAAGTAGATTTTTATCTTAAAGACAAAAAAATAAAATGACTCCAAGGCATGTGAATGTTGAATTGAGTAGTTTATCTATAAGATATTTACTTATAAAATAAGTATAAATTATTACTTATAGAATATTTATTATTCATTTGAATCTTTTAGTTTTTATACATTTTAAGTCAATATCAGGTATACATTAAGTTACTAAGAAAAAAGTTGTGATTAATGGGAAAGGAACAAATAAATGAATAAATATATGAAGAAAAATCAATATTGGATGATCTAATAGATTGTTATCCACAAGAACTTAGAAAAATATATAGACTTGCTTGAGTCTAAGTTCTTGCAGTGTTTTTCTTTTTGTTTAGGTTAAAAAGCATAAGTTTTATGTTTTTTAAAAGAATCACTCTCTTGCTGAAAATTGTATAGGCACATGCTATTCCATACCTAATTTTAAAGAAAATAATAATAACTTATGCTTGCTGACAGCTTTGTAGTTCACAAAGCACTTCTCGCATATATTACCTCATTTTAATTTTTTTTACTATGGGAATTCTGCTTCAGAAGAATTTCCTTTTAAAATTAAGGCAATTATGCCATTCTGTCCCCATATTTCTTAACCATATGTTTCACGATTATTGACTCTCTCCTGGATCTTTCTTCTCTGGATATACAGTGATGATTTTACACAAGGTAAATGGAGATACTGGGAGCCATGGACAGAATGTTTTATTTGTTTTATGTAAACTTAAAGATTTCATTTAGAAGCTACTATTTTAGGAGTTACTATATTAATTTTCAAATTTTATTTACATAATTTGTATTATGTTCTTTTGTCACTTGAATTAGGATTATCAAAAGAGGGAAAGAATTGCTTTCATACTCCCCATATTTAGCATCATGAGTTGCTAAGGTTTAAATAAGCCAAAAATAGCTCAGAATGGGGTCTAAGAATGCAACTCAGGTCTCATATGTTTTCCTCTTTCTTTTTCTGTCAATACTTTAAGCTAAAATATATTTTAGCTAATAATTGCAAAATCTATTTGTCTAAATAACAGCATATTTGTTAAACAAAGTAAAATTTATTACTATTTATATTTAGTCCCATATTTTGATTTTTCTGGAGAAGCATTTGAAGGAATCAATTGAGGCTATGCTTCATAAATATATTTCTATCATTTTCCCCTTAATACAGTTGACCCATTTTCACAAACTCTTGGAAATATTTAAGCATGGACTTTCTTTTCATAAAATTGACTAAATGTATGGTCTTGTTTCATTTACATACTGCATGTTAATGAGGGTTTGCACTTTTATACTAGTGCATTAGTTATTGTTGGTGATGTGAAAGTTTTTTTGATGCTCTCCTATGTGTCAAACTTGTGTGGGGACCTATGTATACAAACATATTGCCTCTCTTCAAGTAATCACCTATCAGTGGGTAAAACAGACAATAAATAAATAATTGCTCAATAGAGTAATCAGTGTATTCAGCATTCAGCAGGAAGGTAATGACACAGAAAACAGAGTGCTTGAGAAACTCATGAGGCATGGCAAGGGCCACATTGGGAAGGGTGGAAGAGAATAGTCAGGAATAAATGACTAATGGCAGTAACTTTAGAGCAGAGTGCTGCAAAATTTAAAAAGGCAAAGAACATTCTGAACAAAAAGAAAGGAGAGACATGTGTGAGATGTGTGGCAACATAGTGCATGCAGAGGACTTATATGTGAAAATAATGCTGGATTATAGGCTGCACAACAGTTAGTAGAAGCCAAGAAGCTAAAAAAGTAGACAAGTGCCACTTTTAAAAAGGTCTCAAGAGTCAGGTAGGGCATTTTGATTGTATCCAGATATCAATGAAGGGGAATGAAATTAAGGAAATTTAATAAGTGGTGGTAAACTCAGATTTCATCTTCAAAATACTTCTTTGACAAGAGTATTAAAGATGAATAAAGAGTGAAAAAGGCTTGTATTCAATCAGTGGTTCTCAGTTCTGGCTACACATTACAATATCTAGGGGCAGCTTTTTAAAAATGCTGGTGCCTGGACTCTACTCCAAAGCAATTAAATCAGAACCTTTTGAAATAGGTCTCAGACATTAGTATTTTTAAAGCACCCCAAGTTTATTCAAATATGCAGATAAGGTTATTATCCACTAAATTATAGAAAGCATCAGGAGACTTTTAATTAAAGCAGTCTAGGGAAGAGAGAGTTGGATATTAGAGAGGTTATAGGAGCAATTAAAGAGGCCAAATGAATGAGTTGGCATCTTCTTGGTTAAAGGATAGAAGGAAAGAAAAACGAATTATTTGTAGGTTTCTCCTTGAATGACTAGGAAGAGAGCAGATGTGTCAATAATAGGGGAAAGGAAAGGTAAAAGTAGTGTGATGGATTTTGAACATGTTGACTATTTCAAAATGGTTTATTAAGCATTTTGGCTTAGTGGATGTGGACCACAAAAGGTAGTTTTTAAATTAAAACAGAAATTCAAGTATGATCATTGTAGAGGTAGTAAATGAATTTACCAAGGAAAATATGTAAGTAAAAAGAAGATCAAAGGGAGACCCATAGCAAAGAGCATATTTAAGGGATGAGCATAAGAGGCTTAGCAGTGACCAAAATGCAATAAAAAATACTGCATATTAATCAAAAGAGAAGGTTTCAAGAAGGGTCTGTCAATGATGGCAATTACTAAAGGGCACTCTTTAATGACAAGGACCTTAGAATCTCCAATGCTATAGTAACTATAAGGTCATTGCTATCATCCACAAAAATAATTTCAGTAATAAAAGTCCACTTTCACTGGGTTAAGAATGGTATGTGAGGTATGGAAGGTGAAATTGTAGATATAGAATAGTGCTTCTCAAACTTTTATATATATATACACACATATATGTGTATATATACATATGTGTATATATGTGTATATATATATGTATACACACACAGAGGAATTACATTTAAAATGCAGATTCTGATTCAGTAAGTCTTGGGGGGGGCTGAGATTCAGCATTTATAACAAGTTCCCAAGTGATGTTAATGCCGCTGCTGCACAAACCATCTTTTAAGTAGCACTGCTTTAAGCCATTCTTCCATGAATGAGAAAAATAGGATTGGCTAGGGGGAATAGGACCAAAGGAAATGATATTTAGGGGTATGGGTTTCTTGTTATTTTCTGTTTATATAAGAAAACAAACATGTTTCTAAACGGAGACTAAATCTATGAAAAATGTAATTTTTTATCATATGCAATGGAAGAATCTAGGGCACTGAGTACAGGAAGGGAATTAGGCATGGGTAGGAGGGACACCTAAATCTGAAGAAAAGGAGTTAAAGAAGAATAGAGGTACAGAAAAATCTGTCAGAAGAAAATACATAGGATTTGGGTTTTTAGCCATAGTGTCTGCTTTCTCTTGCAATTATTTTTATACCTTAACTTGAATGGATAAATTGTGGAGTATGCTTATGAAGACAGGAGAGAGCACACTTTGCTTTTCAGGTATCATTTGCATTTTCTGCATTCATCAAATTAAAGTGTGAGTGGCAAGTTATTCAGATGAGATTGAATGTATGTTAAGAGAGAAAAATGCTTTTTATTCTACATAGATTTTAAATGTTTGTATACCAATGAATGCATCAACTTTGATATGCAAATTTATAGTGATGAATGGGTTTTATTGTGTGCATTATGGGCTGGTGACATGATAATAAATCTATGGTGCTGGAATTGTAATGGTTCCCTTTAGCTCTTCTTTAATGAACTTCAGCTGAACTCTTTGGAGTGGTTAGCACTTTATTTGCTATATTTGACACTTAATTAGGCAATGTGACTGGGCTGCTGGACAGACAGATTGTGCAAGGGTGTATTATGTCTGTATTCACATCCAGATATTTTCTTTTTCTATGAATTGTAAGTGACTTATGACAATAAACTGAAATAATTTTGTAGATAGTTTTTTTCTTGGCTTTACATCATTTTAGTAAAGACCTGAGATAATCAACTTACAAAAAGAAAGGAATTATTTTGGCTCACAGTTTTGGAGTTTCCAGATTGGTGGTGTGCTTTTAGGCTTCTCTTGGGTATGGTGCCATAATCATGGTAGGGAGTACATAGTGAAGCAGAACTACTCATATCATGTCTGAGAAGAGAAGCAGGAAGAAAAGAAGAAGAGAAGCAGAAGAGGAAGAAACCAGGCTCCCACAGTCTTCTTCTAGGGCATGTCCCCAGTTACCCAAATACCCTCTACTTGCTCCCACATAATAAAGGTTTCTACCACCTCCCAATAGTGCCAAGCTGGGAACCAAGCCTTTAACACATGGGCCTTTGGGGAAGACTTAAGGTCCAAACTACACCAGCTGTATATTGACTAGTACTCTCCCTCTTGAAAAACAAAAGTAATTTTGAAAAATAAGATTCACTTTAATGATCAAATAATATCACATTTCAACATTCACCTTAATATAACAAACTATATATTTTATTATGTCTGAATGCTGATATTTTCTCATAATCTATGACTCTTCAGCCATTGGTGTAAATGCAATACTCCCTTTTACATTCATGGATCTTTTAGGATGGGGTCCAGTATATATTTTCATGTGTTTTATAACCAAAATAGGAGAATGAGCTTCCTTCTGAGGACTAACTCATTTTTCTATAAGAATATTCAACATAATTTTATGTCTTTATTAGCATAGTAGTAGCAGTAGTAGTAGTAGTAGTACATATTATTCATAATTATACATGTTATTGGGGTTCATTTTGACATAATCACATAGGCATCCAATATTACTTGCTTCAAATCACTCCCCAGTACTTCACTTTTCTCTCCCCTCCTCTCTCCCCCTGTTCCCCTTCCTCTACTGGTCTTCCTTCCATTTTCATTGAGTCCCCACACTTTTTTCCTCTTATTTTGGTTTAGTTTCCACATATGAGATAAAATACTTGATCCTTGACTTTTTGAGTCTTGCTTATTTACTTAACAAAATGATCTCCAGTTCCATTCATTTACCATAAAAAGCCATAATTTCATTCTTCTTTATGGATAAGTAGAACTCCATTGTGTATGTATACCACATTTTCTTTATCCTCTATTGAGGGACACCTAAGCTGATTCCATAACTTGGCTATTGTGAATTATGATGCTTTAAACATTGATGTGCCTATATCACAATAATGTGTTGGCTTTATTTTATTTTATTTATTTTTTGGATAAATATTGAGGAGTGGGATAGCTGGGTCATATTGTAGTTCTATTCCTAGTTTTGGGTTTTTTTTTTTTTTTGAGAAATCTGGATAATTTTTTTCAGAGGGTTTGAACCAATTTTCAGTCCCACCAACAATGTATAAATGTATTATTTTCCCTGCATCGTCACCAGTATTTGTTATTATTTGCATTCTTCTTAATTGCCATTCTGACTGGAGTGAGATGAAATCTCAATATAGCATTGATATGAATTTCCCTGATTGTCAAGAGATGTTGAATATCTTTTCATATATTTGTTGGTCATTCGTATTTCTTCTTTTGAGAAAATACTGTTTAGTTCTTTTGCTCATTTATTAAGTTATTTGATTTTTCAGTGTTAAGGGTTTTTAGTTCTCTATATATTCTAGATATTAGTCCCCTGATAGAGGAACAGCTAGCAAAAATTTCTTCCCATTTTGTAGAATTCTTCCTCACAATCTTAATTGTTTACTGTACAGAAAATTTTTAATTTTCTATCATCCCAATTATTGATTTTTTGGTTTATTTCTTGAGCTTTAGGGATCTTATTAAGGAAGTCAGTGCCTATGCCAATGTGATAGAGTTTTGAGTCTATGTTTCCTTCTAGGAGTAGGAAAATTTCTGATCTAATTCTTAGGTCTTTGATCTACTTTGAGTTGACTTTTATGCAGTGTGAAAGATGGGGATCTAATTTATTCTAGTACATGTGGATATCCAGTTTTCTCAATACAATTTGTTTAAAAGGCTATCTTTTCTCCAACTTGTTTTTAGCACCTTTGTCAAGTATCAGATGACTATATCTATATAAATTTGTCTCTGTGTCTTCTATTGTATTCCATTGATCTTCATGTCTGTTTTGATGACAATACTATCAACAGACTTTTAAGAAAGTAATCTGATCTTTGACAGCTTATTGATTAGGAAATTTAAGAGATCTGCCTGAATTCCATTTTCATCTCCTCTCCATATACATTGTGACTTTGAGAAAAAATATTTTGAAATTTCCACTCCCATACATTCTGATTAATGTCTTTTAAACTTCTATATTCCACAGATGGTATTTTTTTCTTCACTAAAAAGTGGTGTTGGTGATGCAGAAAACTGTTTAAATGATCTACTTTGTTTCTTGTGGGAGGAATTTTTATCTAGCATTCCAAAACCAGATAAAGACACATCAAAGAAAGAAAACTTCAGACCAATATTTCTAATGAATATAGATGCAATAATTCTCAATAAAATTCTGACAAATTGAATTCAAAAATATATCAAAAAAATAGTGCACCACGATCAAGTAGGGTTCATCTCAGGGATGCAAGGTTGAATATATGGAAATCAATAAATGTAATTCATCACATCAATAGACTCAAAGATAAAATCATATGATCATCTCAATAGATGCAGAGAAAGCATTTGACAAAATACAGCACCCCTTCATGTTGAAAACACTAGAAAACCTAGGGATATCAGGAGCATATCTCAACATTGTAAAAGCTATCCATCCTAAGCCCCAGACCAACATCATTCTAAATGGAGAAAAATTGAAAGCATTCCCTGGAAAACATGGAACAAGAAAGGGATGCCCTCTTTCACCACTTCTATTTATCATAGTTCTTGAAACTCTAGCCAGAGCATTTAGACAGAGGAAAGAAATTAAAGGAATATGGATAGGAAAAGAAGAACTCAAATTTTCACTATTTGCCAAAAATATGATTCTATAACTAGAAGACCCAAAAAAAATTCCACCAGAAATCTCCTAGAACTAATAAATGAATTCAGTCAGGTAGCAAGATATAAAATAAGCACCAATAAATCAAAGGCATTTCTGTACATCAGTGGCAAATCCTCAGAAAGAGAAACTAAGAAAACTACCTCATTCACAATAGCCTCAAAAAAATACTTGGGAATCAACCTAACAAAAGAGGTGGAAGACCTCTACAATGAAAACTACAGAATGCTAAAGAAAGACATTAAAGAAGAACTTAGAAGATGGAAAGATCTCCCTTGTTCTTGGATAGGCAGAATTAATATTGTCAAAATGGTCATACTACCAAAATCACTAAACAGATCCAATGCAATCCCAATCAAAATCCCAATGACATTCCTCATATATTTCATGATTGCTTTTTCTATTACTATCTGGAAAAACAAGAGACCCAAATAGCCAAAACAATCTTTAGCAAGAAGAGTGAATCTGGTGGAATTACTATTCCAGACCTTAAACAATAATACAGAGCAGTAGTAACCGAAACAGCATGGTGTTGGCACCAAAATAGGCCTGTAGACCAGTGGTTCAGAATAGAGCACAGAGAATCTAACCACATAATTACAATTGCCTTATATTAGACAAAGGTGCCAAAAGCATATATTGGAGAAAAGATAGCCTCTTCAACAAAAGGTGCTGGGAAAACTGGAAATCCACATGTAACAAAATTAAATTAAATTAAACTTCTATCTCTCACCATGCACAAAACTCAATTCAAAGTGGATCAAGGATCTAGGAATTAAACCAGAGACCTTGTGCCTAATAGAAGAAAAAAATAGGCTCAAATGTGCATCATGTCAAATTAGGCCCCAACTTCCTTAATAAGATTCCTACTTTGAAAATTTTCAACTGCACAGAAAGCTGAAAGAATTGTAGAGTGAGTGCCCATGAATCCACCATCCATATTCTGTTGTATCATATTATCCCTTTATCTGTTCTCCAACCCCTATTGTATTCTGGTACATTTCAAAGTAAGTTTGTGATATCAGTTTCATTTACCCCTAAACACTTCAACATGCATACTATTAACTGGAGCTCAAAATATTCATCCATATTATTTTTATTTGTTGGTGAGCAGATTTGGATACCACAAATCTCAGGTATACCAGTGTGTTTTGATAAATGAGTATACCTGAATAATGCATGCCTCTATTGAGATACAAATACATATCATCAACCAAGAAAACATTTTTTAAAGCTAGTTGGAATTTATCTGACTTTTAGCATGACTGACTATATGAACATGAGCAAGATTAAATATTAAAAGGTCTATCCATGGAATCAATAAGACTATTGATATGCTATTTTTTCATCTAGGTACTGTGATAGCAAAATTCTTCACAATAACCTGGTAAGGTGAACCTCCATCTCTCACAGAAGCATCAGGGAACATGTATTTCACAGATTATTAAAGCTGGAAGGAACCCCAGGGAATATCCAATCTACCCCCCTTTGCTTCTTGACTCAGAATTTAAGAAGCCCAGAGAGGTCCAATTGTGTTACAAAAGTATATGATTGCCATCTTTAACCCTATAATTGAGAGTTAGTTATGGGCCAGACATTCTGCAAGTGCCTTATGTGTATTATTTCTTTCATCTTTATAGACTATTAACCTTCTTTTTATTATTATCCCCATATTACAGAGGAGAAAACTGAGCATGAAAATACTACTAAATTATTGATCTTTTCCATGTTAGAAATTAACCTTAAGTGTTAGGCTAATATTCTAGTGTATTTTTAATTTAATCATTTATTATGGTTCTGTCTCTCAGAAAAATGCATTTTCTGCATTTAGTTTTTTGAGGTTTAGAGGAAAAGCAGAAAATTCTACTTGGTCATAATGACTAGGATTTTATTATATGACAATAATTGACCTCTCTTCTTAGCTTTCTGGTCTTTTATGCCATTGATATTTTATCTTATATCAGTCCAGCAACCACATTCCTCCTTTCCTCTTCCTAAATGGAGCACATGCACATTATACTAACTACATAGTTAGCATGTTTGCTGTTTCTTCTTTTTAGGGGATTAGTATTGAGACTTCTTTCAATAATCTTAACTATCGACTTCTACAGAACTATATTTACATGACTTGCAGAAGTCTCTGTAATTTTAATTACTAATATTGATATTCTCTGAATTTTCATTATTTATATTTTGATATCAGTTTTTTTTATGCTTTTAAAAGTCACACTTTTGAAAGTCTGTGGTGATTCCTCCGTATGTTCTCCCCAAGTCCCATGAACAATAGTTCAGAGCTCATTATCTTTTTGGTTTTTGTCATTGTTGTTTGTTTGTTTGTTTTTGTTTTACTGAGGTTTGAAACTAGGTCTTCAGCCCTTTTTATTTTTTTATTTCAAGACAGGGTTTCACTAAGTTGCTGATGTTGGCCTTGAACTTGACATCCTCCTACCCCAGTCTTCCAAGTCATTGGGATTACAAGTGTGTACCTTTGCACCTGGATAGAGTTCATTGTTTTAACTGCAGTTGGCATCATTTTTCCTCACTCTTGCCCACAGTTAAACATATCTGTCACTCTTCAACCATTCAAGTGACCTCAAATATTTACCTGAAATTTAACTCTTCCAAATTGGTATTTTTTATCTGGAATTCTTATGTACTCTGTAGAGTCACTGAGATCCATAGTGTGTACTTTGTTATGGTTTGGATGTGAATTATCCCCCAAAAAACTCATGTGTGAGACAATACAAGAAGGTTCAGAGGAGAAATTATTGGGTTATAAGAGTCTTAACCCAATCAGTGAATTAATCCTCCAGTAAGGATTAACTGAGTGGTAACTGAAGTGGTAGGGTGTGGCTGGAGGAGATGGGCATTGGGGTATGGCTTTGGGGTATGTATTCGTATCTGGCAAGTGGAGACCATTCTCTCTGCTTCCTGATCATCATGTGAGCTGCTTCCCTCTGCCACACTCTTCCACCATGATGTTCTCCTTTACCTCGAGCCCTGAGGAATGAAGCCAGACTTCTATAGACTAAGACCTCTGAAACCATGAGCCCTCAGATAAACCTTTCCTACTCTGTAATAGCTCTGGTCAGGTTCTTTTATCACAGTTGCAAAAAAAGCTGACAAAACAACCTCCTAGCAGATCATGAACAGTTGTTGATAACTATAATCCATTGTTTAACCATCTTTATACAGAAAAACAATAACACCTTTCCTTAGTATGGTCCTTTATGCTTTTATTTATAACTGAATTTTACCTTCATGACCTTTCTGTGGTTCACAGTAACTATTTTCATTTTGTGGTTAAGGAAGCTGAAACGATGACTAACCAACTTATCCAAATTAAATGAGCTATTTTATCACAAATCCAGGGATATAACCCAGGACAAACTGGTAGTCAAGGTTGCTTTATAAAATTCAGTCATGCTAACTTCTTATTGTTGGTCTGTACTTTCAGTGAAGAAATTTCCTTGCTTTGTTCAGTAGCACTATACACTCAAAAAGGCAGTTGTCTCTTGTTTTTTAAGTAACATTCTTCCCTAGGAGAGATGTGGGAATTTATATCAGTCAAGAATGTGTATCGATAATCAAGCATAGCTGGTTTAAAAACTTGAAGTGAAAGATTGGTTAGTACTTAATCAACTGAACTGTTTCTTTGTCTGCAATATTATGGTTCTTGACATGATTGCTGAGTTTCCAATTTGACACTTCTGGAGATCCATAAATCAGGACACATGCTGGGTCCCAGTCTGTCATCCTGAATCTTAGTATTGGTTATTTATTTTCTTTCATTATCCAGCATCTATTTACTGCACAAATCAGTTGCAAAGCTTTCCACAATGGGCCTCAGTGAGAAGAAATGTGTATATTTGTGTAGCTCTTCAATTACAAACATGCACAGATTGTCTGGGTTTATGTGCATATATTTTATTATTATTTCACTTTTGTATGTCAGATGAATCTGGTGTAAATGTAAATCTAACAGTGTGGGCTCTAGTGACCAAGTACATTGCCATAATACATCTTTGGTCTATCAATCTCCTTAGTGAAGTGTCACAAGTGTGGTGAAATTCTGTAGTTTGAATTGTTACCCCATTATGGACAATTATTTAGGCCTATATGGTGCCTAACTACCACACTGAACCAGTTTCAGGACAGCAGTTTCATTTGTATGATCTTCAGATTTTACATTTGCTTTCTTCTCATAAAGAGGTCTAGATGAATAACCTACAATTCACTGTCTTCTTCATAGAAATTTATTGCTAATATCCTACAAGAAGTTTTCTGTCACTCTCAATTGGGCATGATTGTGCATACCTGTAGTCATAGCTACTCAGGAGTCTGGGGTGGGAGGACTGTTTGAGACCATCCTGGGCATAAAATAGAGAGACCCTGTCTCCAAAAAAATCTACAAGTTCATTAAAATCATTTTCATTTTCATGGAATTAAATATGGCCAAAGCCATTGGTACTTTGGGCATGGGTCCAAGAGTTTACTCTTTGGGTCCTAGTGTTGGCTCTGATAGTCACTGATTGTATGACCTTTAGCCAGTTTGTTAACACAGTCTTTATTTCCTAATGTGTTAAATGAAGATAACAGCAGCAGCAAAAACAGCATAACATTGATAATGATATGATTTTCATAATGGTTAAATGAATTAATACATGTAGAGAACTTAAAATAGTGCTCTGAACCAAGTAGGTATTCAAATTAATATTATTTTTGTTTTTGTTATCTCTTGTTACATCTTTGACTTTTAAAATTTTTAACCACTATCATTTAAAAAATGTTTCTTTTTCATGTTCTATGAGAATATGCTTTCCTGATATTCCTCTTATACTTCTCACCTTTATTTTATTGGCTCCTTGTGTTTTATTCATTCTTTGTTCATTGTATTTTCCAAGACTCCATCCTCAAACCTCTGCTCTGCTCAATTTATATGTCATACTGATCAGAATGCATTCACATTAATGGTTTCAGTTTTTATTTCTCTGCAGGAATTTTCAATCCCAGACTTTTCCCTCTCTCCCCCAAAGTATGTAACTATGCTATAGACCATCCAGTCTATGTACAATTATACTCCTATTTGAATGGCCCTCAAAACCTGTCATTGTAGGTCCAAGATTCACTCATTATTTTAACCTAGATCATCATGTATTCTTCAGGTAGATAGTGAATAGCAACACTGTCTAACAAATGTCCAAGCCATATGCCAGGGAATCTGTCTTAGGCTTCTTTGTTTTCCCAGTACTTGACATAACACTTGTTAGCTAGTAGAAGGAGAATGAAATGGCAACTGTATGGCTAGATGGATAAATGTTTGGGTAGGGTCTATTCAGGTGTAGATGGATTATCAAATGATCCTGTAACATAAATTTATTTAGTTAAGTAGTATCTAGTTATAATGTGTAGTTGAAGATCAAGAGTGAAAAGGCACATTCTCAGTAGAATGTACATCCCAATATACCATTTTATCTTACCCTACTATGCATATATAACCACTTTAGGCTAAAAATCTTTCATTAATATGATTGAACAAGCACTCAAATGATATTTTTGTCTCAAATTCAGTCCAGGCTATAAAAGTTCCCTCTTTTTTTCCACAATTAAAAATATATACCAACATAATGGGAGGAACTGCTTTACTTCATCCTGATGTCAAATGATGTCCTTTTTAAAATACAGACTGTCTATGATATCAAAATTAATTATAGATATATAATATACTCACTGGAATGAATCCACACAGCTCACCATGTTTATGTAAAAACCATTTGGCATTCTAAAACAATATCTAACATAGTAAAATGTCAGTAATTAAAGCTAACTAAGGTTAAGACAAATTGTAATTAGAGACTATTTTTAAGGAAAATAAATTTTATTACTTTTATATATCTATAGTTTACTACAATAGATTAAGTAAAAAATGTGCCAAGTATACAAACTAATGTATCCTTCTATTACAAGTTAAAAATAGTGTGTAATTGAGCCAGGATGGGTGGTGCACTCCTCTAATGCCAGCAGCCTAGGAGGCTGAAGCAAGAGGATAGCAAGTTCAAAGCCAGCCTCAGCAACTTAGTGAATCCCTAAGCAACCCTGTCTCAAAATTAAAAAAATAAAAAGGTGATGAGCATATGGTTCAGTGGCTATGTGTCCCCAAGTTTAATCCCTGGCACCCCCCAAAAAAGTGTTCAATTATAATATCAGTTGTTTCTGTGACTAGTGGAAAATATTTCAGAACAGTGAGCTACATTTTATTTTATATTAAACAGCTTTCTTATAATAGTATTTATGCTATTAATTTTACAAACCAAAAATTAAGTAGAAGACTAATCAGTAACTATAAATCCTCAATTATAATGGGCTTCCCACTACCAAGTGGAGCAGTAATGATAATAAACAAAACAATGGTGTTCAAAGGTTATAGACTGCTATTTAAACACAAGTTGATATGTTAACCAAAGTCAGAATGTAATACACTGACTGCTTTCTTAATGCACAGAAAGGTCTCAAATAGAAATAAACCCAATAAAAATAGTAGTCTACAATGAGTGCCAACCATTCAGTTATACCCATCTTGATTACCAGATTCTTGATTTCATGACCCAATCACTGGTTTTGTAGAGTCTGTGTAGCCCTGATCCTTATTTACAAAATATCTTAAGTAATTCTTTAACTCATTTTCAACTTCTCATAACTGTATGGAGGTGGCATGATTTATTTAAAAGGAGTTTATTTACATCCTGAAGTAAGAAACATAATTTCATGGTACTATGCTATGTACATTCTGTTTGCCATTCTCTATCCTGCTCTCTATTCTGGGGGGCCGACATGTGTCACCATTGAGCTCCCAGGCTCTCTGGCTTCCAGTTGGTTTAGGCACTGGGGAGCCCTAATAGGAAACTTAAGAGAGTAGGCAAAATGAGATCAGGATATTTATGCTCCTAATTCCCTACTTCTGAGGTTGCCACAGGCTGACTGTGTCTCTTGATAAAATGTTACTGCTTTTTCTCAAGGTGGTTTCTCATTATGATTCTTTGTTTCTGACCACTTCTTCTTTCCCTCCTGTCTTTTGGTCTAGACATTCTAACAACTCTACGGCTACAAGGTTCTTGGATATTCTGGAGTGGTTTTCTTATACCCTGCTTATGTTGTGACTTATTCCTTTGTAGATAAACCTCTTAGATCACACAGTCCAAACAATAGGAATATGTCTATAAAGCTAAGATACACCAGAATCAGTGGGGAGATATTGAAAAGGTTTTTTTAGTATATTTTTTGTTGCTATAGCAGAATCACCAAAACCAGATAATTTGTCAAAATAAAAGAGGCTTAGTTTGACTTCTGATTCTGGAGTCTAAGAAGTTCAAGAGTATGGTACTGAAATCTTTTCAGCTTCTAGTAAGAATATCATGATATTTCAACTCATGGTGGAAAGTGGAAGGGCAAATGGGTGTATGTGAAAGAGTCTTTTCTATTCAACATTCAGTCACTGTGAAAATAAAATACCTGATAGAATAAACTTAGGGGAAAGAAAGGTTAATTTTGACTCATGGTTTCAGAGGTTTCAGTCCATGGTCCCTTGGTTCTTTTGCCTTTGGACATGTGATGAGGCAGTACATCCTGGTAGGGAGAGTGCCATGAGGAAGATATTTACCTCATGGTGGGTATAAAGTAGCAGGGGCAGAGTTCCAATGTCCCTTTCAAGGGCACATCCCCAAGAACCTAACTTCCTTCCACTAGACCCCACCTGCTAAAGATTAAATACCTCCTAATAATGTTATGGGCTGAGGAATAAGCCTTTTTTTCTAATATTATTTTTTAGTTATAGTCAGACACAATGCCTTTATTTTATTTATTTATTTTTATGCAGTGCTGAGAATCAAACCCAGGGTCTTGCACGTGCTAGATGAGTGCTCTACCACTGAGCCACAAACCTAGCCCCAGGAATAAGCCTTTAACACATAGACCATTTGGGGGACATTTAAGAACCAAACCACAGCAGAGGCAAAACTTGAGAGGCAGTCTTGCTCTATAACAACCTACTCTCACAGTAACTAATTCAGTCTGGTGAGAGCAAGAGTTCACTCAGCTGAAAAAGGCATTACTGAATTCACGAGTATACCAATGACCATCTTCCACTGTGTCTCCCTTCCCAATAATGCTCTCTTGTAGAGCAAGCCTCAACAGGAGTTGTGAAGACAAACCATACTCAAGCTATAGCAGGTTTTAAATAGAGAGTAAGGTGAACAAATTTATATTAGTTACTAATCTTTCTCCAGGGTAGAATTTATAATGTAAAACCAAAACTTGGGGCAGAAGATTTGTATACAGTGTACTAAAGACGTGAAGGGGGAAAAACGCAGTGCTTTCCATTAGAAAAAGGGAAGAAGGTATGTATGAAGGAAATTTGTAACTGTATGTGTGTGTGTATGTGCGTGCACGCACATACACACACACACACTATATATATATATATATATATATATATATATATATATATATATATATATATATATATATATATATATATATGTTAGATGAGGGTTAGGGAAGAATCTAGAATCTCTGTTAGGTTTTATTGTTAAAGGATAAAGAGGTTGGTAATTTTGTTTATTTTCTACAGCATTATTTCTATTTTGATACCAATTTAAAGAAGTTGTTTAGAAAAAAATGTAATCCTATTTGTTGTTAATATTCTAAATAAAGTATTTCTTAACCAAATCTAAAGGACTTCTCTTGGACTCATAATGATGCCCAAAATAGCCTCAATATAAGCCGATTGTACAAAATGTACTCCACATGAATTCTTTAATGTTGTTAAAAGAAGTTTCCAATACACCTAACTACTCTTGAGTTTCCTCAGAAGATTCTAAGAAAAGTGGTTTATTTAGGAGGTAAGGGAAATATCAGAGGAGTGAGGAAGTGAGAACACTAAAGCAAGGAAGCAAGGTAGCCAATAAAAGATGGTCCATTATCAACCAGCTACCACTGTAAGCCACTGCAAATTTCTCCCTCCAGGGAAACTCTAGATCCCTTGGAAGACACGTGCCTCAGAGTTATCTCCCATAAGGGCATAAGAGTGTCCATACCCAAATTCCTATAATCAGTCATTAGTGATAGGCTATTCCTAGGACATGGTGAGGCGATATCAACTTCAATATGTTTACCCTGCCACTTGGATTTCTGTTACCACAAGAATTTGCTTTGCCATCCAAAATCCTTCAGGCAATAAAATGCAAACTCTAGTACTAAAAAGTGGGCTAATGAATAGTAATGGTGAGGAAATCTGGGCATTCTGCTGTAGAACCTTTCTAAATGATGACTCATATTTGACTCTGGGAATTGACAAAATAGTTGAAATTTATACATATAGGTGCTGGGGTTGTGGCTCAGTGGTAGAGAGATTGCCTAGCATGTGTGAAGCACTGGATTTAAACCTGAGCACTATATAAGAATAAATAAAATAAAGGTTTTGTATTCATCTACAACTAAAAAATGTTTTAAAAATTTATATGAATACATATAAACATATATATGTGTATACACACATATATGTGTTCTAGGTCATCTTCAGGAAGATAATTTAACAGAAATCATGTTTAGCATGTGAAAAAGTAAGGAATCTTATCTATTGTCCTAGTCTTAATGCAATGAACAATGTTTTTCAATGAGCAATATAAACATGAGATAATGTTTGGATGTTAAACTGAAAATGTCTTCTCCAGACTATTATTTATTAGTGTTCATTTTTTCCTTTCATTACAGTTGAAAGAATTCAGAATCAGTGGGATGAAGTACAGGAACACCTTCAGAATCGGAGGCAACAATTGAATGAAATGTTAAAGGATTCAACACAATGGCTGGAAGCTAAGGAAGAAGCTGAGCAAGTCTTAGGACAGGCCAGAGCCAAACTTGAATCATGGAAGGAAGGTCCTTACATAATGGATACAATCCAAAAGAAAATCACTGAGACCAAGGTTAGTATCAAAGATTTATTCTCAAAATAAAATACTGGTAAACTGAGTAAAATTATGCCATGGATTAAATATTAATGATTTTTAAATATAAATGTATTAAAGGAAAAATACATTTAAATTGAAGTAACTTTTGAGTCATAATAGAGATAAGTGGAAAATTGATGACTAATATCAATCTTAAATTGATTTTATTTTATCTGGGTAGAGTAGAATAGTTTTTATATTGAACTATATTTTAAGATCACTTCAAAATTGATGTGCATACCACACTTAGTTAGTAGCATGAAGTCAGCTATTTGGATTTAACTCCTTCCTAGAAAAACAAATAACAAATCTACTCCTTACCTTATTTGAGGGCCTAAATGGAGAAGTGGCTATAGCACAAGGCAGGAATAAGGTGTACTCTGATTTTTTCTTCCCATTCTCTGACCTCAAGCCCAAATCATTCTTCCCTTATTTCTTTTCCTTCACTTTTTCCTTGTTTCCTCCCAAACTTTACCAGATATGTATCTACTTAATAGTTTAGAACTGCTTAGGATATGAAAAAGGGAAAGGAAGTAAAATTTATCTAACAATTATATTTTATAAAACCCCATGGATGATGCTTTGCATGCATTTGAATCTTTCAAATGTGGCATTTGTAGATCAGTAGAAAATACCTTAAATGCTAGAAAATGAATACCTGTAAAGGAATTTTAAGCAAAAATCCCCTACCATTTTAAGCATGATAGGAGGTTGATCATACTGAGTACTTGATCAAAACCCTTTACAGATTTTTGTATCTGTTAAAAAAGGACTTTTGCTAATCAGATATCTGAATCTTATATTAATTATACCATCTTAGAAGAAAACCATATAGTTTTCTTGGATTAAGAGGTTTTTGTTTCTAAATTAAGTTAAATTATGCTAAGCTACAATAAGAAATAAACACTGAAATGACAACAGCTAAATACAATGAAGAATAATAAGATTCACTCTTTGATTATGTCATAGCCCAATGGAAGCTAAAAAGCCCTTTTTAGGAGCTCTGTCCAAATGGTCACTTGGGGATAAGCTTTTCCAAATTTTGGAAACTATAATATTAAATATATGGCTGCCCAAGGCCACTGGAGGAGAGGAAGAGAGAATATAGTTAGTCAATCAATCCATGGGGCTTTTAGCTGAGCTTGAAAATTTTACCATATCTCATTGACAAGAGCATGTTTCCAACTTATTTTCATAAAGAGTAATTGATGAGCTTTTAACCAATCTGTATCATAGCCACTTTGTCAAAGGATCTAAGTTGCTATGAGAACAAGATTTTCATTTATACGATACGAATATTAAAAGGCCACATAGAATTTTAAGTCTTAACATTAGCTCTGTTGGAAGCAAAATCTATGTAGACTAAAATTCTTTCTCTCATGAGATACTTATTTTCACTAATATGAATAAGCATATATTGCATTAGTCATTTTTAATGATCATTTTCCTATTTCCTTGTCTGACTGTGTGAAACAAAATCCAAGTGGTTATTCTCTAAGGATCTGGTCTTACCGAGAAGGTACGCTCCATAAATTCAGGATACTATGAATTTAGCAAATCATAGACTAAAGTGGTAATGGATGAGAAAGAATCAGCAGGAAAACAAATTTGCCCTGGAAGAGATAGATGATGGAAAGGAAAGACGAGAGGCATATAATAATAGATTTGATTAGGGATAGAGGAGCCTGGATATTGGCAAATGAGAAATAATCTTAACCTAAGGGAATCTTAAAGTTATGGCAAAGATGATTAGGATTTAATAGCTCTCAGAAGAGTAAGGGCTTCCAATAAGACCAAAAATGGCAAAAGGAACTGTGAAAGAAAACAAAACGATCTTACTCTCAACCATGTAAATGTTTTAAATAAATACATAAAACAAAAACAGTATTGTATTACAATTACTATCCTTGTCAAACTTTTGAAACTTAAAACAAAATGCTCTAGAATGTTCTATCTGAAACTTCATTATAAAAAGGGCTCAACCATTCTCTATAGAAATGGATATTTTGTGTTTTGTATTTAGGAATTTAATTATATATATATATATATATATATATATATATATATTGTTGTACATTCAATGTAAGTTCATAAGACAGATAAAGATAACAAAAGCTGTGATCTTCCCATTCATTTCCTGAATGACATATGCTAATAACAAAAGTATTCCTAATGTTAATACTTACTTTTAGTGAGTGGTATGTGTGAAAAACTATGCTAGTCACTTCACATATATTGGTTTATTTCATCTTTTCAAAATCTCCTTATGAAAGTATTCTTCTTCCTGTTTGAAAATAAGAAAACAAGGCTAGAAAGGTTCAGTAACGCAGCTATGATGTGAATACATAGCAGTTACTCTTGTAGATGATCTCACAGATTTCCTCTTCCACCTATTGTCTGTGTGGCTAAAACAAATTGAGAAAACACCATGAGGGCCTAAAGGAAAGACAATTGTAATTATTAATTGACAGATAAGATCATATTGTATTACTTACATAAGCCAGTAGGTAGAGAAAACAGGCAGGGGAAAGTTTTTGTATTATTTTCTACCATGAAAGTCCCAATTGCTCTATTTTAAATGAAATTGGTATTTTAAAATTCTTCTTAGAATTTAATTTTGGGGGCAAACAAAATAAGCTCTGGTCTTTATGTTTGATATATTTTCACTACTGAGTGATATTAGCAGGATTATCACTTAGATAATTTTATTTAAGGAAGAAAGTAAAAACAGACATGATGTGAAATTGGGGAATTTGACCAGGATTTCCTTCCTCATAAATTCTCTCTGAGCCTGTGTGCCTGAGACTGGCAAGAGAGACTGTGGGCTTCATCAGAGTTGGAGAGCTGTGATTGCAGCAGATATCCTCCCTGAAGAATTATCACTGGGGGCTGGAGATGTGGCTCAGCGGTAGTGCGCTCGCCTGGCATGCGTGTGGCCCAGGTTCGATCCTCAGCACCACATACAAACAAAGATGTTGTGTCCACCGATAACTAAAAAATAAAATATTAAATTCTCTCTGTCTCTCTCTTTAAAAAAAAAAGAATTATCACTGATGACTACCCTGTCACTAATGAGCAAAAATGAAATAGTGTCAAAGACAACTACCAGCATTGTTACACCCTTTAATAATCTAGACTAATCACCATACCTGAACCTTAAAAAATCACCAAGAATCCTGATGTATTAATGATCCATAATTGCTAATCTTTATCTATAATCTCTTCTAATTCTTATCTACATATATTTTAATTTTCCTAATAATGTAGGTAAAATGTTTAATTTTGATTTGTAAGTTCAGCATTATGGCATAAATTTTATCAAAATTGCTACAAAACTTTTAATAATATTTTTAATTTTATAGCATTAAGTCCCATTTTTATTTCCTTACTAGTTTGACATTTTGTAAAACTCTTCATATGGTAAGAAAAAATAGTAGAGAAGAAATAGGAATGATAATAATCCATTTGCATAATAGAAATCAAATCTGAGATGGCATCTGGGAAAAACCTATCTTAAAACCATGGACAGGATAGAAAGAAACTGCAACAGGAGAGTCCTAATTTACCTAACAGAATGCAGATGGCCCATTATGTCAATTAGTAATGTGTAGGTTCTTAAGAAAAATCCATATTTATCATTTATTTATTTGCCATATAATCCTTAAGTTTAAAAAAAAACATGAATTAGAAAATACTTAATTTTGTCAACCACAAGTCTTCATCTGATCTCCTCCACAAACCTGATACAATAATGTTCTTTTGAGATAGAAGACAGATGTTAGGGCAAAACATACAAGATTTCCCTCCTAATCAAAATGCCTGCCAACAGGCCATGACAAAATCCCATGAGAGATAGTGCCATTTAGAACTTTGATAAGAGGCAAAAATAGTATGCCATTGGTTCCTAAAACTGCCAGCAGTGGTCATCATGGGATTTATTTAATTTGGCAGAATCTTGGTTGAGTTCACAACCCGTTCCCTAGGATATTAAGATTGGTCCAAACTTGGCAATGAATTCTTTGGAAAAATTATTTCTTCATCATAATTTTAAACTTTCGTTTCCAGTGTCAAGAGAGATTTGCCCAGGCTCAGAGTTTTCATTTATTTTTCTCCTTTCAGCTTTTGAAAGAGAAATTCCTTTTTTGTCTGCTTTGTGATTGCTTTTGTGTCAAATTCAGCATAAAAGCTTTTCAAACATGACGGCATTAACTGTTTTCTGCTTGGCTGAACTAAGAGTACATGAATTCAATAGAGAAGTGAAGTCTTGTTTGAGCCTAGCCGATTTGGCTATATAATACTTAAAACTATTTGAAGCAAGAAATCCAATAATTTTCAAATTATTAAATAAACATTTCCAAGGCTGCAAAATCTCTGTTTTGAAGACATTCTTTAGGGAATCAGAACTTAGATATATTGTAATCAAATAATTAATTTTCAAGCTAGAACTGTTATATATAGTATGTTGGCTATTTGAGGATCTCAAATTATTTTACTA
Source organism: Ictidomys tridecemlineatus (assembly GCF_052094955.1). Taxonomy (NCBI): domain Eukaryota; kingdom Metazoa; phylum Chordata; class Mammalia; order Rodentia; family Sciuridae; genus Ictidomys; species Ictidomys tridecemlineatus. Next base: position 101,690,842 of record NC_135493.1, read on the forward strand.
GAAAAGAAAGTAATCAGGGGGAAATTCTTTTTCAAAAATGGAAGTAAAGCCTTGAATTTTTAATTATTTTTGGAGGGATGGATGGTATTATATGATATCCTATCTGCCTTAAAGACAGGTATAATTGTGGAAGCTTAATTATTGTTTTGTAGATTTTGTTTATTTTTTTACAGTTATACAAAATTAAATCAGCAAGTTGACCTACATTAGTAATTTGAGGTTTGGATTTCTTATACAATAATAGCAAACATCAGAAATCTTGCTAGGACCTATCATTTCTTCATGCATTTTTAAATTCCCTTTTGCTTTCCCCTAAAGCTTCAACATGATTAAAGAGAAAGAATCAATAAGCTAAAACATACTTTAAGAGTATAAGTATATGGCCGGGGGAGCTGTAGCTCAGTGGCAGAGTGCTTGCCTGGTATGTGTGAGGTACTGGGTTTGATCCTTAGCACCACATAAAAATAAAATAAAGGAATTCTGTCCATTTATAAGTACAAAATTAAAAAAAAAAATACTAAGGCCAGACATGGTGGCACATGCCTGTAATCCCAGCAGTTTGTGAGATTGAAGTAGGTGGATGGTGAATTCAAAGCCAGAATCAACAAAAGTGAGGTGCTAAGCAACTCATTGAGACTCTGTCTCTAAATAAAATACAAAATAGGGCTGGGGATGTGGCTCAGTGGTTAAAAGACCCTGAATTCAATCCCCAAAAACGGTCCCCACCACCAAAAAAAAAAAAAAAAGAGTAAAAGTACTATGAAATTTCTCAAGGTATACAAGGAGAGCACATTCTACATCACTGGTAGAGCATAAGTAGTAATGGGCTAGTATCCCGCTGGTGCTGCTCTATTGTATAAATATTCAATGGCAAGTCATCATGTCTTGTATTACTTTAGGCCTTGATTGTACCATATTTTTCATAGTTTGTTTTTCACAGTTTAACTTATTCCATGCATGAAAATATGTCACTCTGGAAATCCACTTGTCCACAACAACAATGAAAATGCTGGAAAATATTGTTAAAATCATCTTTTCTGAACTCTTGAAATTAACCAAAGGACTGCCAACAATTTCTGACCTATTAATCTTCAGTAAGAACAGCAACGTTTGAGATTCTTTACCTTGGCCTTTCCCCATCATTTTCTCCCAGCTCTATAGTAGTCTTGAAAGTCAGGAGACTTATATCCATGGAAATTATGAAAATTAGCATCTTTGTATCCACCAGAGAATGTAGACAGGCTTGGAGTTCCCCAAAAAGGCCTATTGTATCCCTAGAACATCATCATTATTAGATCTGTCTTGCAGCTTCCTAGAAAAATTCTATGCACAGAACCTTGTCATTATTTTCCCTAACGTATAGCTAACTCCCCAGGCAAAGTTGTACAGCCAGATTGTCCAAATGAATCAGTAGCAATTATTTTACATAGCACCTTCATTAGGCTATACTGCTAGTTGAAATAAGCATGTGTCTTGAGAAGAAAAAAAATTAAATGAAGATATGAACAATTAAGTGTCCACAGAGGACATGAACAAGCTCTGACATATTCCTAGGAGATACAAAAGACAGTATGCTTGTGTTAACAAATAGAGAGTATAAATAAAGAGACAGAATTTATAAACAACAACCAAATTGAAATTCTGAAGTTGAAAATCATAACTAGAATGAAATTTTCATTAGGGAGTCTCAGAAACAGGGATGAACTGGCTGAATACAGAAGAAATAATCAGCAAACTTGATGAGAGGTCAATAGGGATAATTCAATCTTAGAAACAAAAAGAGAATTAAGAAAATACATGAAACAAGAACTGACAGAATTAAAGGGAGAACAGACAATTCAACAAAAATAGTTGGACATTTCTCATTTTTAATAATGAATAGAACATTTAGGCAAATCAACATGGAAATGGAAATATGAAAAACCTATTAACTTACAAGACCTAATAGACATCTATACAACAATCCACCCAATAATAGCAGAATACATATACCTCTCAATTATACAAGAAATGCTTTCCAAGATAGACAATATACTATGCCATACTTCTCAATACATTCACAAGCATTAAAATCATATAATGTAGACTTTTCTAACTACAGTAGAATGAAATTAAAAATCAGTAGAATAATTTAAGAGTTTATAGCCAGGCATAGTGGTACACACCTGTAATCCCAGTGGCTCAGGAGGCTGAGGCAAGAAGATAAAAAGTTCAAATTCAGCCTCAGCAATTTAGTGAGGTCTTAAGCAACTGTGGTTAAGCACTCCTGGGTTCAATCTCCAGTATCAAAAAAAGAAAAAGAATTTACAAATGTGATAAAATCATATAACATATACTTAAGTAGCCAAAGGTCAAAGAAGAAAACCAAAAGTAAAAGTACTTCAAGAAAGAATAAATAAGAGGAAACAATAGAGTGAAAAGACAACTTATAGAATGAGAGAAAAATATTTATAGACTCTACATTTGACAAAAGGATATCCAGAATATATAAAGAACTCGGACAACTCAACCACAACAAACAACAACAAATAATCCAATTAAAAATGGGCAATCACCCTAAACAGACATTTGTCAAAGGAACACATACAAATAGCCAATAGGAAATTTTAAAATGTTCAGCATCATTAAATATTAGGGGAATGCAAATCAAAACTAAAATGAGATATCACCTCACTCTAGTTAGAGTGAATATGATCAAAAAGGCAAAAGATAAGTGCAGGTGAGGATTTACAGAAAAGGGAATCCTTGCATACTGCTGGAGGGAATGTAAGTTAATTCAGTTACTGTGAAAAACAGTAGGGAGGAGCATTTAAAAATTAAAAATAGAACTACCCCAGGTTGGAGATGTGGCTCAAGCGGTATCGCGCTCGCCTGGCATGCGTGCGGCCCAGCTTCGATCCTCAGCACCACATATCAACAAAGATGTTGTGTCCGCCGAATACTAAAAAATAAATATTAAAAAAATTCAAAAAAAAGAATAAATAAAAATAAAACATTCAAAACTTTATGAGAGGTAGCCGAAGCAATGCTTAAAATAAAACGTGTAACTATATGTAACTATGTTTAAAAAGAAGAAAGATCTCAAATCAATAGCCTAACCTTTTACTTTAAGAAACTAGAAAAAAAGAGAAAGATTAAATCTATAGCAATCAGAAGGATACAATAAATACTAGAGTTAAATGAAGTAGAGAAAATAAATACAGTAGAGAAAATCAGCAAAACCAAAATGTTATTATTTGAAAAGATCAATAAAATTGACAGACAACTCTTTAGATACACTAATTTTTGAAAAGAGAAGAATGCCATACAATGTGGACAGCAACATATGATAATAGAGGCAGAGATTGGCGTGACAGAGCTGCAAGCCAGAAAAATACCAAGGATATATGGTCACTGCCAGAAGATAGGGAGAAACAAGGAAGGATACTAAACTACTAGTGGGAACATGGCTTGTTGGAATAGGAGCACAGAGGCTTGATTTTGGATCTTGCTTTCAAAACTCTGAGACTGTAAAATTGTGTTGTTTTGAGGCGCTCAGTTTGTAGCACTTTATTATAGCAGACTTAGGGAACTAATACAGAAGGGGAGTTCCTCAGACTAAAAAAAGGGCAACTACAAGAAATCCATAGCTAACATGGGAATGAAACTCTGAATGCTTTGCCTTAAGGTCAGCAACAAAAAGAAAACCACAATGAAATACCACTTTATACCATTAAGATGGCTAAAGTCAAGAAGCCAGATAATAACAAGTGTTGATGGTATAGAATAATTGGAACCTTCATACATTATTGGTGGGAATTTAAAATTGTGAAAACACTTTGGAAAACTAGCAATTTCCAGAAACTACACATGGAATTATTGTATGACATAACCATTCTACTCTCAGGTGTATACTTAAGAAAAATGAAAATATAGAGATATAAATCCTTCACTCAAATATCCATGACAGCATTATTTATAATAGCCAAAATGTAGACCCAACCCAAATGATTTTTGGCTGATAAAAAATGTGGTACTTCCAACAGTGGAAGATTTGACAATGAGAAGAAATTAAATGCTATAACATGGCTGAACCTCAAAAACATAAAGCTAATTGACATAAATCAGTCCCAGAGGACCACTGGGAGCAGGGGACAATGGATGGTGAACAATAACTGTTAATGGCATAGGATTTCTTTCTGGAGTGAAGAAAGTATCCCAGAATTAGGTTGTGTTGATGGTTGTACAACTGTGTGAATATACTAAAAACCACAAAATTTTGTACTTTAAATTGATCAACTTAATAGTTTATGAACTATATTCAACAAAGTTGCTTTTAAAAGGATATCTTCATGTCATTAAGATTACAAATATTTTCTTGTTTCTTAAAGTGCAGATGTATAATCCCCTGTAATTAAAAGGCACTGGTGTTTGTAAACAATAATACAGTTTACCACCACTTTCTAGAGATCTGTCCTCTGGCATTCTCTCTGGAGTCATTTCTACCCAACCATTTCCACACCCTCTCAACTAGACTACTCTTAGATGCCTTGGGTAGCTTGATGTTTTGTTAATTACAACACTGCTTAAGCCTTTTAATAAAGTCAGTAAATTAAAGAGAGCCCAGATAAAGGGAATGCTTTCCAAAATGTCATAATGAAATTAAGGTAATGAAGCACTTGGAGGACTCTCCTCCCTTCTTTTTGTATAAAACTTATTCCAAAGAAGCTGGAAGAGAAATGGGGCCTGAAAGTAAAGAGGGGGAAAAATAAATTGTATGCCATTAGTTTAATTATAAAAATTCATTACATGAAGCCATGTAAGACAGAAAATAATGGAACTCTAATGGGTTGGCCGATAACACATTTACTTGCCTGCTCTCAGCTTGTAGTCATTGTTGAAAGGACAAAAAAGTAACAACGTTGGTATGTAGTCCTCAAAGCAATTGAAAAGATTAATCATTTCCAGTAAGCTGGAAAATGAGGGCCATTTTCTTAAATACTATCCCCTCTATAGAGTGTTACCTTCTGAAACAGAGTTGTTTGGTAATGTCAAGGGTTTAATAGATGAGTCTTGAAGTTAATGGTGGGAGGTTTTACTTTTGAAATAGCTTCCTTACAGATATTTTAACATTTCTATTATAAATACATACAGACTTTTTATAGGTCATTTTAAGTCACACAAGGAAGAAAGAAATTTCTGTTTCTTTTCCCAGTAAAGATTTATAGAAAGAACATTAATTCAATCTTAGGGCTAAATTATTTAGTGATATTTTTTATAAACCAAATATATTTTTTTCTGCTACCTTTTTTAGGAAATGTCTTATTTGTATACAATAATTTTCCAATCATAGAATGATCATCAAGAAGAGAATTTATATTCTTCAAAATTAAGTTATATAAGACCAAATTATTTTTCTTAAATTCCTTTATATGAAAATATATCTCCAACTAGATTGAACCCCAAATTGAGAATCCATAGAACTGCATTTTTATGTTGCCTCTCTTACTATGCATCTTTTGTTTCTATTTTCACATTTTTTATTGGTGCATTACACTTGTTCATATTGATGGAATTTGTTGTTACATATTTGTACATGTACGCAATATAATTTGGCCAATATCACTCCCCAGCACTTCCTCCTCCCTCCCCATGACTATGCCATCTTGAACAAGTCCCTTAACTTCCAGAGATTTTGAATTGTCACATGGACAATTATGAGATTGCATGAGAAAAGGAGAGCAAAAGGTTAAAGTGGATGCACAGATGAAAGTTATATATAATGAAGTCCTTCTGATCTGAAGAGAGATTTAAACTTTCATGTCTTCTATGTACTATACACACAATGAAAGAGTTCACGTAGAGGAGCAACAGAAGTTCTATTTGTGTTACAAAAAGACTACTTAAACAATTGTATGGAGATGAGAAAGCAAGTTTGGGCACATGCCTCTAATCAATCCCAGGGACTCAAGGGTCTGAGGCAATAGAGTTCAAAGCCAGCCTCAGCAACTTAGCAAGACCATGTCTCACAAGGAAAAGTAAAAAGGGCTGAGGAGGGGCTGGGCTTATGGTTCAGCGGTAGAATGCTTGCTTAGCACGTGCAAGGAGCTGGGTTCAATCCTCAGCACCACATAAAAAGAAATAAAATAAAGTTATTGTTTCCAACTACAATTAAAAATTATTTTTAAAAAGGGATGAGGATGTGGTTCTGTGATTAAGTCCCCCTGGGTTCAATCCCTGGTACCCAAAAGAAAAAAGGAAAGAAAAGTAAAAAGGATGAACAAGAGACGAAGGGGACCTAAAATAAGGTAGTAACAATGGAGGTAGAAGATTTGGATATAAGGGAAAATTATGATGTACCTCCTTTAGGGGTGTGCTCCCTGCTTCCTTCTTCAGTCCTCCTTCTTCAGCTGAGGATCAATTTAAAATCAGAGGGAATATAAAACTGAGCCAGGGACAGAACCATGGAGAACAGTAATATTTAAGGGACAGGTAAAAAAGAAAAACTTGAATCATACAAGAGAACAGAGGAAATCCAAAGAGAGGAAGCCAAGAAAGGAAAAAATACTTTAAGGAAATGACAGTAGTCAATAGCACCAGCTGCTGCAAATGAATCAAGTAAGTGAGAGCCTAAATCGTTACACAGGCATTGGCCATTGCAAATTTGAATCCATTACATATTTTTAACTCACCAAAAGTGCTACAAGCAGGGCTGGGGTTATGGCTTAGCACTAGAGCACTCGCCTCACATGTGCAAGGCCCTGGGTTCAATCCTCAGCACCATATATAAATAAATAAAATAAAGTTATTGTGTCCAACTACAACTACAAAAAATAAATATTAAAAAAAATCCTGCAAGCACAATTCGTAATAGCCAAATTATGGAGCCAGCCTAGGTGACTCTCAACAGATGAATGGATAAAGACAAGAAAATGTATGTGTGTGTGTGTGTGTGTGTATATATATATATATATATATATATATATATATATATATATATATATATAAAATAAAGTTTTATTCAACCATAAAGAAGAATAAAATTATGACATTTGTTGGTAAATGGATGGAACTGGACAACATCATGCTAAGTGAAATAAGCTAGACCTAAAAATCAAGGGTTGAATGTCTTCTCTCATATGTGGAAGCTAGAGGAAAAAAAAACAGAATAAAAAAGGGACCTCACAAAATATAATAAAGATCAATGTAGGAGGGGAAAAGGATTGAGAAGGAGGGTGAAAGGGAGGGCATCGGGAGGTACTGGTGAATAAAACTTATCAAATTATGCTATGTTCATGTATGAATATACCACAATAAATCCTGCTTTTAGAGTTATAATGCACTAATTAAAATAATAATAATAGAAAGAAGACCACTAGAGTAGTGGAGGAGGATTAGGGGAAAGGAGCAAGGAAAGCAAAGGGAGGTACTGGGGAACGAGATTGATCAAAGTATGTTATGTGCATATACAAATATGTCACAATGAAACCCACTATTATGTATAATTATGCACAAATAAAAAATCACAAAAACTGCTGGAATAAAATGAAAATACTAGTGGCATACAACAGTAAGGATGCGTTGCCTTTCCATGAGTTTACAATTTGGGTGGAGTGGCACTTCATGCTTCAGAATTGATTGAGGTGACTGTGCTTCCACATGTCATCCATACTCCTCTTGGGATGAGCAGGCTAACACATGGTATGTTTGTCTTATAGGGATGGGAAGTTCAAAAGGGATAGTCTCATTGCACAAACACATTTCAAGCCTGTGCTTGTGTCGCTTCTATTAACTTTTCATTAGGATTAGGCAAAGCAAGTCACATGGTCAAACTCAGGGTTAAAGGCAGGAAAGTAAATTCAGCTTCCTAGTTACATAGGAATGATCATGGATACAGGGGGTGGTAAAGAATTAAGGGCTTCAGTGACTTCTATCAGAATAGTTTTAGTGGAACAGCAAAGGAAGAAACCTGATTTTGATGAAATTTTAGAGTGGCAGAAATGTAACCAAGTTAAGGCAATGAGTGAATATTTACTTTCTAAAGAGTATGACTATGGAAGGAAAGAAAATGATAAGAGTCCAGATTTCTTTTTATTTTTTTTAAGAGGAGACACTCATATTTGAAGGCTGTAAAGAAGGACCCTGCAGAGAGGCAAGAAATTGGAACACACATCGAGAAAGGGAGTATATGGAGGAGGATCCCAGAATAGATGGGTGCCCAGATGGTGAAATCAACTTCCAATAGCAGAAGAATCACCTCTTCCTCTGAAACTAGAGAAGGATGCAAAATAGAAATTCTGATATTTCATGAAATCAATGCTAGATATATGAAATTACCCCTGTGGAATTCCTAATGAGATTTCTTTTAGTTCATATCAACAGGGTTCAATCTGCAAACCACACCAGGTATTTCAAACAAAAGGAATTTAATATGGAAGACTGGTTCTATGGGTAATGGAGGAGCTAAAAAATATAACAGGAGATAGTGAGGCAATTCTAAATTTAGCAGCTTCAGGAATCTGTTACATCAAGGGCTGGAGGGCCAAGTAATATCAAAGCCCAGAAACCACAACTATCTGGTGCTAACTCAACCACTGTGAAGACTGCTCAGCAAATATCATGGAGGGAGGGATTGACCAGTGGAAAATGGAGACACAAAGGAAACACTGCCCAAATGGAGAGAGCAGGGGAGAAATTCTCTAGTTTCACCATTTATCCTGCTCTTCTATTATTATCAAAAGCTTGGTCCTTGGCCCTGATGCCAATCCAATAACCAGGACATGGTTTTGAGAAAAAGGAAAAAGAAGTTTTATTGCTTTGCTAGCAAAGGAGAAACACAGGGGACTCCTGTCCCAGAGGCTGTGATTCTGCCCATGGGAGAACAGGAATTTTGTTGTTTTTTTTAACTTTTTAAAAAACTATTTATTTAGTTTATGTGGTGCTGAGGATCCAACCCAGGGCTTCAAACGTGCTAGGTGAATGCTCTACCACTGAGCCACAACCCCAGCCCAGAACAGGAAGTTTTTAAAGAGGTGATTATAAAGCTATATTCCACTCATTTTCTATCCAGAGTTGTAATTCACTTGTTAATTTAGGAACTAGTCTTTTCTGAGATCTTCTGGTGCCATTCCCAAAGTCTGGATTACTTCTTTCCTATGGTGGATGTGTACTCAAGGAAAGATAACTGTCTAGGATGGGGAAGAAAGGTAGTCTTCTTTCCCCTGAGATTAAGAAGGGGGAGAGATTATGGAAGAACAGGGAGAGAGGGTGGGGGGAAGAAAAAAGGCCTTTTAAAAATAAGCTGTAGTGGCACAGCAGCAAGGGTTATATTCAAAGCATAAAGAAGACAACTGTTACAGTATCTCTTGCCAGCATCTCTCATTGGTCTGATCCAATATGCTAGCTAGCAAGAGATCCTGGGAAATTCTGATCCCCTATAGGGTTTAGTTTCTCCACAGTACTGAGTAGAGAGTGAACAGAAAATGGATCTGAGTTAATAAATTCTTAGTTGTTAGTTCACAAAGCTAAATTTCCTTAGTTCATATATGCAAACACATTATCCAAGGCAAAATGACAGAAATCCAATATAATACATAGAAGTTAGTATCCATAAATATGTTACAATTCTGTTTTATAATTTTCCAAGCAATTTGATTTTTATTTTGACTCCTAAGGCATAGGCAGAGTAACTATGTTACTGTTTTACATCTGACGAAACTGGAACTCACAAGGTTAATGACTTCCTTAAGATCAAACTGCAAGGAGATGGTTAAAGGTGGCTTCTGGGAAGTTGCCTTTTTCTTACTCTTAACTGCTTTTCATGAAGCTTCTGAGACAGTCATTAAAAATTTTAAAAAGCTAGTTCACCCAGAACAAACATTTATTTCACTAGTAGATGAATATCCCAAAACACTTTTTATAAGAAAAACTTGCAATAAAACTCAACCTTAAAATTGTAATTATATGGCCATGCACTCACTTGTTTTATTTTTATTGGGCATTATAATTATACATAATAATAGGATTCATTATGCCATACCCATATATGCACATAAGGTAATTTGCTTAAACTCCTTCCCTAGTACCTTCCTTTTTCTCCCCTCCATCCCCCATTCACTTGCTCTACTAATTTCTTTCCCTTTTATAATAATTAGCATGTGCTCATACTTCTAAGTTAAAGGGAATCTTTTAGAGCTGCTGTATTTATAGACAATGTCTATTAAACAATGAGTAGTAATGATAACCAATATTTATTTAATTCTTTCAGTTTGCCAGACATCTCTGTGTTTTCCCTGAATTTTCTTAGTTAATCTCGATAATCTTCTTTTAAGGTGTCTATTAATATTCTCAATTAACAAACGAAACTAAGGCATAGATAATTAATGTTCCCATGTCATGTGATTACTAATTTATTAAGCCAGAATTCAAACTCAATAGGTTCATTTTCCTTTCTTTTCTCTCATGTAGTCAATATACATAAAAAAGAATTGTTGCAAATTTTAAAGTGAGATAAGTTAAACATTAAAATAGGGAAAAAAAACCCCTCAAAATTCTTGAAATTGCTTAAGGTTGTCTCATTGTCCACAAGTATTTTTCTGCCTAAAATAGTGTGGATAAATACCAAGTGTATTGCAGCTGCATCAAGTTAGGTATGAATATGAATTATTTCTCTCTAGGTCAGAAATACAATCTTTGGGGAATTTACATTTTATGTTCTTCATAGGAAACACACAAATACACCCACAAAGTCATCTTTTTTATAGGCTAGTGCTCACAGTATTTTAAATTTCTTCACACACCATGATCACAACACAAACAATTCCCCATAGAGTACACCATTGTAAATGGAATTCAGAAAGAAAAAAAGGTTGTGTGTGAAGTCTATTGTATTTTTGAATTTACACTCCTTCTGAGGTCTGGAGTTATCCCAGTAGTAAATTTCACAGTGGTAGGCAAAGCTAGTCAAGGTCATGGTTCCTTGAATGTTGCTTGGGTAAAACCCACAGTAGTCAGGATATTACCTTAGAAGGAAGGGAAACCAGTCTGTTCTGGTGAATGTCTTTAAGAAGAGAAAAAAAGAAAGCTTTGGTTGACAACCTTTGTGTTTACATAAGGGTCTTAGTGCTCTCAATGTTAGTCAAGGTCAGTGAGAGATTTTCTTTTTAATCCCACATCCTCACAAAACTGGGCATTATTCAGTGACCATTAGTGCTCAGCCAAGATTTTCTTGGTATAAAAATTTTAACTTTTATTGTGAGTACAATTTTAGAGAAAAATACATGGAACATTCATTTTTGCCTTTCAAGCATGTATCAAAAAGTTTTGTTTTGAAATCAAGCTTCATGTTTTTACTATGACATCACTAATTTTGCTATTTCATCCAGAGGTTTTGGAAAATCCTAGTGTACCTTGCAATTTATACATCTAGGTATTTTTATGATCTACAGACTTATTTAAGACTCATTGTCACATTCTCCTATTTAAAAATTTTCAACAGCTTTATTGAGGTATAAGTGATACAGAGAAATACAGTCCATGTTTAATAAAAGTAGCTTCATATGTTTGAAAATATGTATATGTCCATGAAACCATTCAAAGAGTGTATCCTTTTCTATCTAGTCTGCTTAAATAGCAACTCATGAGTGAAGGGTAACATCCAAGATTATTTAACTTGCTTAAGTAAATGATTTTAATTATATACTTATTACCATTTTTATATGCTTTACCAGGTAAAGTACTGGGGGTTGAAAAGAGATTCTTAACCACTGAACCATATCCCCAGCCCTTTTTATTTTTTATTTTGAGACAGGGTCTTATTAAATTGCTTAGGTTATCATTAAATTGCAGGAGGTGGCCTTGAACTTGTAATGCTCCTGCTTCAGCCTCCCAAATTGCTGGGATTACAGTTGTGCACTGTCACAGCTGTCTATAAATCTTTATTAAAAAGAAGTTTCCTGGGCTGGGATTGTGCCTTTGTGGCAGAGCGCTTGTCTTGCACATATGAGGCACTGGGTTTGATCCTCAGCACCACATAAAAATAAATAAATAAGAGTGTTGTGTCCATCTCTAACTAAATTTTTTCTTAAAGAAGTTTCCTTGGGAAACAGTAAACAGTATATTGGTCACAGTTCTGTGGAGATTTATGCTATAGATGATAAAAGCTGATCTTTTAAAATGCAAATACCACCCTCTAGATAATAAGCGTTGATCAGTCTTCCTTGTCTTACTATACATTATTTACACTTTAGGTTTCTGAGAAAGAGAAAGAAAGGAGACATAATTTTGTTCAGAAGGAATTTTTCAGGAAACACAAGACTTTGAAGGTTATGCAACCTCAGAAGGACTTTTGAATCACTCAGGAGTCTGAAAAGTAGAAAATAGGAGCTGTGTAACACAATAAAGGGAGGAGGAAAGAATAGAGTTCATTAGACTAGACAAGAGGGAATGAAGAGAAGGGGGAGATGGGAAAAGGAAAGACAGTAAAATGAATTGAACATAACTTTCCTATGCTCATATATACCACCAGTGAAACTGCACATCATGTACAACCACAAAAATTACACATGCTTGTACTACATGTATATATAATAGCTCAAAATGCACTCTACTATCATGTATATATAAAAAGAACAAATAAAGCTTAAAAAAATAAAACAGCAGTTATGGTGCTTCATGTAAGTGTGGAAGGAAAAGAAGGCTTTCCACAGATAAATTTTAGTTGCATTGTAATAGTAGCAACTGTGCTCTGTGCCATAGAAACTCTTTCTTGCTTTCAACTTTAGATTCTTGGTTTGATAATCTGGGTCTAAAATGCAGTAAACATTGTCATTTAGTTTAATTCTAAAATGGAATGTTCTAGTTAACTAAGAAATGTCAGATTAAATACATATTATGTATTTTTAAGGGATAGAAGTCCAATCAAATCCATTGAAACTATACTGAAAGTACCAATGTTAGATTCTTATTATATTAACATCATACTAACACAAAACAACAGCTATGAAAACAAAAAATGATTTCTCTTTTCAGAAACAGTAGTTTTTTTCAGCTTCTGTTTTCCTTCCAATTCATGACTACGTTTTGTTTTTTAGGTTATAACACACAATGTAAATAATTTTTTTTTTTTGCTTTTTGCACAAGAAAACTGTTCCCTTTATAATGATTACTGTGCACATTTACTATTATTGAGACTTGCATTAATGTATTATATGCATTTAACATCTCCTATTTAAATATTAAAGTTACCTTTTTTGTGATTTTGATTTACAAAGATCTTTATTTTTATAGTATATTTATCATTTTTAAAATTTTTTATTAAAATAAGTTTTAAAAAGTGAGATTATTGGGTCAGTGGGATTAAGCATTTGTATATCACTTGGGATCTATTGCCCAATTGTCCTAATAGAAACTGTTCCTAGCAATAGTACATAAATGTGCTAATTTTCCCAGTCTTTCTGACTTTGGGTTTTTTTTTGTTGTTGTTGTTAATTTAATTGGTGTTAAATTGTATCTCACATATTTAATACTCTATTTTTTATTACTTGAAAGTTAATATTTTCTTTTCTATAAATCATTTTATTCTGTCTGCTCTTTAAATTGCTCATTCTTATTTCTCTGCCCATGAATCAATAGCTTAATCCACCATATTGAATTTGATATAACTACCTTAACAATATAATATTATCTCAATGTTTAAAAGCCTCCTACTTGCAAAAGTGTTTAATAGAAGTTTCAAGCTGATATGCTTCCGGCTACACCTATAATTAATTGGTTGACTTCTTTCTTTGAAATGTTCTTCCAGTAATAAAATGGCTAATTGGACAACACTCGATTGTCAAAGACAAACAAAGAGAAAAATAGATGATTTTGTTTAGCATGATTCCTATATTTTGATTTTTGTTCTAATTTTAAAGTAAAATATTTTTTAAATATTATAGTCCTTTAAAAATTTTTGTTTCTAGAATAATGGCACTGTCCTTTTGTCAATATTTCCTGTATGCAGGTTTAGTTGAATACCAGTAGATGGCACTAATTACATAAACAATTCAACAAGTTAATGAAGAGAAGAGAAATGCATGAAAAAAAAATTTTCTGTTCAAATTTTGTTATGTGTCACATGCACAACGATTATATAGAAACTTGTTTTTATACTTTGCTCTCTCCTGTGATAAAAACAATTAAGCTCACTTTATTTCCAATTAATTGGTACTAAATTGAAATACTTAAAACTGGTTATTGCTCTAGCTGCTGCATTTGAAAAGTTTTGTCATGAAAAGGAGGTTAGCTTATACTGTCATGGTTTACTAAATCATATAGTAGGTTAAAAACAATCTTGAAGACATATCTAACCTAAGGTTTCAGAAGCTATTTGAAGAAAGTCCACCTATAGATTTCAGAAAAAGAACCTGACTTTCATTCTATTTCCCATATACATCTATAGCAGTTGGCCAAAGACCTCCGTCAATGGCAGATAAACATAGATGTGGCAAATGACTTGGCGCTGAAACTTCTCCGGGATTATTCTTCAGATGACACCAGAAAAGTACACATGATAACAGAGAACATCAATGCATCTTGGGCAAATATTCATAAAAGGTAAGAACTACATTATTTCTAAAACTATTATTGGCTATAGTGAAAGGGTGGTAGCACTGAATGGACAAAACAGGTTTGTTTTTCCAATCCTGCTAAACTGGTGCTTAGGAGGCTCCAAGATGGCAGATGCTGACACAACTCACAGGTTTGACTCAGCCTCCTATTGTAATGATGAGAATGAAATGATTTGCCCACAGTCAAAAAGGTAGTGACAGAATCAAGAGAAAACAAGAACAAAATACTGATCTGTAGCTGTAAGTCATTTATCAGTCTTCTCTGAGAACTCTATTCAAACAAATACCTTTCTAACCCATCATGGCACATGCTGTGTGTCCCATGCTTAATCTGACAAGTCACTTTGAACTTCATAATGGTGTTACTGATGTCAAAAATGCCGCTATTGTATCTCACTCCATATCCCCATTGGGAAAATCCATGTAGGGTATATGACTCATAATTTTCATTTCTCATTATATATTTATGGAAATTTACAGCTCTGAGAGCACTATCTCCTCAAACTAGGTCCTGTCTCCTTATTAATCCCTAGTGCTTTTCTTGCATTAATACTTGTTCCAATCATAAATAAAAACATGAATTATATAATTCATGTTTGTCTTACAAATTAGTCTAAACTCCATGAGGGCTGAGATTGTCTTTTTTTTTTTTTGACACATGCCCAGGTCCTAAACCAGGTGACATGATAGGGAGCTAGTAAATATTTGCTAAATGATGGCTCCATTTGCATAATAAAGTTACCTTGTGTATACTATGATAAGTGAAGGATAGTTGGGCTCTTGTTTCAAGTTGTGTCAGACAGTAGGCAAAAATAGCACCTTAGCAATGATAAGGATAACAATGGTGAAAGGAAAGTTCTAGAAGATGACATGAATTACTGAAAAGTCAGTTTGGTAGTCTTTATTAAAAAGTAAAATCCTACCAAAAGGAAAACTCAGATTTTAAACAAAGGAGCAGGAAGTCTTAGGAGTAATGAACTGTTGATACATGAAAATAAAAAGCCAAGTAAACCTTGAAACTGAGTGAAAATAAAGTACTCCGGTGATGCTTGATTTAAGCTGGTGACCCTTAAGAATAGAGTAGCTCTAGTCCTGAATTCCAGACAGTGGATGTCCAGATGACCATTAAAAAGAAAATGCAACCTAAAGTTGAGGAGCTGGGGTCTTATCAAAAAGACCCTGGTGGGGAAAGGGCAAACTTCAATAGAGAACTGATATTTGGGGAGAAAAATCTATCAGTGTAGATGGCAAAGTTTGGACATTCTTCTCCAAATAAAAATCTGCTATCTGTTCAGCAAAACAAAGGCAGATAGACTTGGGAAGAATTATCCATATGAAATCAATTGGTTATCATAGAGTCAATCATTAGATCTCAAAGGAAAATACCTGCTTCTCAAACAGAAGTCTCTTTGGGAAAGTACATTAAGATGATAAATTAATTTGGAGAGTTTAGATATGTAAATTAAGAAGGAGTAAACAAAAGTGCTTATTTATAGTGCAAAACTAGAGTTTCAAGGGACTGAACAATTCCATCTGCTCTACTCTTTCTGGAGTATCCCTCCCTCCTTATTCTCATGCTGCATAATGTCCTAAGCAAAACTCTAAGATCTTTGATCACTTTATTAAGGTCTTTGAATTATCTGGGGGAAGGAATTCCAGTTTGTTTTTTGGCTTTGTCCATAAAAAGCTATCAGCTAAGGAAGATATAGAGTTACTTCTCCATAGGTAGAATAAATGAGACTTAAGAAGCCAACTTACCTTTTTACATGGCCCATACAGAATCTGCAATTCACCAAGCTACTTTTGACTCATTCCTGTAAAATTCTTCCCCATTCTTTACTCACTTCATATATACTCTTTGTGAAATTCATGCACTTGTGTATTTTCAGTCCACTGATGACTACCCATCTGTATTTCCAGCTAAGAATGCTCTTTTGAGTATTAAACTGTATATTCTATCACTGCCTTTCCATTTTAATTTCCCACAGGAGCTTCAAATTGATTAGATCCAAAGCTAAACTCATCTATGCCCTCACTCAACCTTTTTCTCTAAATGCAACCAACTTCTCTTCCTATGTTCCCTATCCAGTGAACATTAACACAACCCATCTGGTTGTTCAATTTGGAAAACAGAGTTGGGCTTACCACTTCCTTCTATAACTCCCTTAGCTAAACTATAGTACAGCCATTTACTGCCTAAATAGCCTTCAAATCCAGTTACTTCTTTCCATCCCTACTCCTCTACTGTGATGTTAGGCCTGAACAACCACATCATTTATTTTACTAGTTTTTCTTCCTCTAATCTTTCAACTTTCTACCCATCCTCTACATAGGTTCCAGGATGATTTTTTCTAAATACAGTATATTCATGTAGCCCATCCTCCTCCCACTTTTAAAGCAATTCATAGCTTAACCATTACCTTTAAACATAGTCCACACTCCTTTAAATGGTTTTAAAGTCGTGTGTGATTTGGCCTTTCCTGACAACTGAGTCTAATTTCCTGTCCTCCTTGGATCTTCCCCCTCCTTCTGTCATGTACATTAAGTAACAAGAGAGCTGTTTTCATTTCCTCTTCACTATGTTCTGTCTTCTATATGGCTTGCTGAGTTAGTACATATATCATTTCTCTTCCTTGTCTGCTTAAATTCTATTCATTTTCCAGGTCTCAGTTTTAATGCTAATTCCTCCAGAAAACCTTCTTTATCAACCCTAAAAACTCATGCTCTTCTGGTGCACTGTTATGTTTATCTCACTACATTACACTGAAGTGTTTATTGTTCTTTGTCTCTTATGAGAATGTTGGTTCTATATGCATAAGTACATTGGCTGATTATCCACCAACATATAACCTGGCACTTAGCATGCACATAGTAACTACTCCCTAAATGTTTTTTGATTGGATAGGTAAATGAACAAACAACAAATAACTATTAGTGTTCTACTGTATCAAAAACTCAACACAGAGAAAATCATATCTAGTAGGATTGCTTTTCAGTTTTGAGTCACCAAAAAACTTCAGTAGCTTATTAAACAGAGGTCTTTTAGTCTCCCATAATGAGAAGTTCAGAGGTAGGAAGATATTGACATGGATTCAGTAACTCAGCAATGCCAGTCCTGATGTCTCTAAGTTCTTCCTAGCAGAACACGTACATCCCAGCAGGAAGAAATAGTAGTAGAAGGGACAGCTCTTGTATCGTGGAAGCAAAGTCTTTCTCAGAAACTTTAGTTCCAGAACTGTGTTGCAAAATCATTGCTTATGTCTGGGATTGGGGTGGCCTCTATCAATAGAGAATGACTTCTACAAAGAGCATGGAAACAAACTGACACACTGTAGCTGGGCTGTATTAAGTTCCCTGGGAAAAAGAATAACCACCCAAATCATTGACTGGTGGAGTAGGATTATAGTAAAAATGGGCCATGTGGACTTGAATGTTGCTCTGGTCAGTGAGATCATGAGGGAAGTTGCATTCTTTATAGGCTACTGATACTTTACATTAGAAATTCACATTCTGTGTTTGCTATGTGTGTCCATTTTATAAATTAAAACATATTATGCTTTGTCTACAGCTCTCTTATTTTATATTCTTATAGGCTCTATGCTAGATAAAGAATAAGAAAAGTGTTCATATGATCTTTTGCATTTTGATCTATTTAATATCTTGCCCAGCTGAACCTAGAAGTGAATTAAAATCATCATCCTTTATATTTGTGCTGTCCAATAGGATAGCCATATGTCACATGTGGCAATCTTATTATGTTTAAATAAAATTTAAAATTCAATTTCTCAGCCAGGCATGGTGGCACATCCTATAATCCCAGAAGCTTGGGAGGTTGAGGCAGGAGGATAGCAAGTTCAAAGCCATCCTCAGCAAAAGTGAGGCTCTAAGCAACTCAGTGAGACCCTGTCTTTAAAGAAAATACAAAATAGGGCTGGGGATGTGTCTCAGTGGTCAAATGCCCCTGAGTTCAATCCCCAATATCCAAAAAAAAAAATTAATTTCTCTCTCTTGTTAGCTATCTTTTGAGTGCTTAAGAGCCATTTGTAACTTCCCTATCTGACCATTGAACATTAATGTTTCCTATACTGAAACTGGAAATCATGTAGATAAACCTATGCAAAATTTTTGTATATTTGGAACACTATTTAAAGCAATAAAATCTTCAATTCAGTTTCAAATTGTTCAGTTTTAAATAAGATAAATGTTACCTGGAAGAACTTTGTTTTGCTATCATTTGCTGGCAGGTTGTTATTTCAACACATAAACAAAAACTAAAATAATGTTTACTTCAGAACCTTTGTTCTGAATATAAATGATCGATGTAGGAAAATATTTTGCTTTTCTGATCACATTCCATATAAAGTTCTTATTAACATATAAAGTAAAATATGTGAGCCTCTGCAAATTCATTCCTTTCTTTTCTGTCTCTGTGAATAGATATGGATTTGTGAATAAGATAATATTAGATGTGATATTACAAATTATTGTGAGAGACCTCTAAGGATTAGATTTCAAGGACTGCCATCTTGCTGATGACTTTATGATGACACTGTCATGAGATTTCATTTTCTTATTTCTATTCCAAGATCACTCTTTAAACAAGAAATGAGCATTAACTCTGAATTATCTTCCTATGTCTGTATGAGGACTTCCACAACGTCTAACTGGGCAGGTCGAAATTCATCAAGTAGAGGCCTGGTCCTAGCATGAGAAGTTTCAACATGGAAGGAAGCTCCTTACCTAAAGCCCTAGATACCAGAAAAATTCCTGTAGATTCTAAGAAAAATTTGGCATTTATGTGTTTATACATGTATATTTACATGCAAATATGGGCATGTGTATATGCATATCAAATACAATCACATGGTATACTATTCCTTAAAATAATATCATAGTATCCTTCTGTCCTTCCTAATAATACATTTTTTAGGTTTTAATGATCACAATTAATAAATGATAATCTGAAAAAAATATGGCCTGGGATCTCTATCTTTGGCAACCTTGAAGGAACTTATAAGTCACTTTTTGCTTCTCTATACCTAGCTTTTTTCTCCTCATTTTTGCCTTAAAGAAAGAAGAAAGGGGAAGAAATGAGCCCTATTATATAGGCAGCAAAAAGCCACGGTAGCTCAACAATGCGTCTTTTTTCACATTCTCCAACATGTTACTCCTTTCTTTTTCTGGAATCTTGGATTTCTTCTTTATTCTAGCTTCTCTCCTCCAGTCAATATCTTCAAGTCTTCCTCATTCTACAAGAACTTTCCTAGAACACCCTCTTTTCCATCCTTATTTTTTTTTTTTTTGGTGTTGAGCATCAAACCCAGGGCCTTGCACTTGCAAGGCAAGCACTCTACAAACTGAGCTACATCCCTAGCCCTCCATCCAGTTTTTTGAAGCACTAAATGATTTTACTATATCCTGTTCTTCAGCTCCTTATTATTCTTTGACCCACTTTAATTTTGCTTCCTAGGCACAACCACTTTACTGAAAACAAGGACTTGGTTAAGATCTTGCATGACTTTGTAATATCTAATTGCCCTATTTTTATTTACCCATATACTTGACTGTATATTAACATTGATACTGTTAATTAACTTTACTAGCTGAAACTCTCCCTTCTTTGGTTCCCAGAATAATATTATCTTGTAGCTCTCCTATTTCTCTAATCATTTAAGTGTGAAGTACTTAGCACAATGCCTAGCACACAGTAAAGTTCAAGAAATGTTATCTATTATCAATATCATAAAAATTAATTCACTCACTGAAAATATTTTTGTGCTAAATGCATGCTAAGTAGCCTTAGTTTTTGGTACTGGGATAATAGCAGTGAAAAATCCCTATCTCATGAAATTTAAAGGAGAAGATGGGGGACAGAGGCTAACAAATGTTGTGGTCAATAGTAGGGTGACTATTATTAATAAAAATAATCCCTGTATATCTAAAATAGCTTTAAAAAGAGGATTTTGAATGTATACACATTACAGAAATGATGAAAGTTTAATGTGATAGATATGCTAATTATCCTGACTTAATCATTAGCCAATGTCAATATAAATCAAAGCATCATACTGTACCTCATACATATGTACAATTATTATGTCACTCAACAAATAAGAATAACTTTTTAAAATTAAAAAAATAATAATTGTAATAACCAGAAAAGGCTCACTAAAAGGGCAACAATTAAGCAAAATCTAAAGGACCTGGGAATGGGAGCTATATGGATAATTGGAAGAAAGGCAATCTAGGGGAGTCCTAGTAAGTAGAAATCCCCTGAGGGAGGAGTGTGCTTGACACATTAGAGGAAACTGAAGAAGACCACTTGGCAGGAAAGGATTTAGTAAGCAGGAATGTAATAGCTAATGAATTTGGAGAGGTAATAGTAATCTGATAATACTGGGCCTTTGGGCCCATCTAAGGACTTTACCTTTTACTTTGAATGAAAAGAACATCATTGGAGGGTTTTGAGCAGAGGAGTGGCATGTTTTGACTTATCTGGCTCCTCTATTATAATTGACTGAAGGGAAGTTGTGAGACCATTAGGAAGCTGTTGTGACAATTCAATCAAGAGATGACTGTGGCTTATATCAGAATGGGAAAGATGAATGTGGTGAGAAGGAGTTGGATTCTATTATGGTTTGAGTACAAAGCCATTAACATTTTATAATGGATTGGATTTGGGGGTGAGATAAAGAGAGGATTCAAGAAAGATTCCATAGTTTTAGCCTCAGCAACTGGAAGAAGGGGGAGACCCATACTGTGATGGGAAGTCCACAAGAGCGAAATGCATTATAAGGAAGATATAGACTCTTAGAAGTGTAATGGATATCTAGATATATACATCTTAAGTTCTGGGCTATGACTCAGGATACAAATTTCGGAATTGTGACCAAAATCGGTGTAGCTTCTTTCTCTTCCTTTCAACCTTAAAGGTTGGTGATCTTTTCTTAATTCTGTCTTCTCTTTCTTTCCACATTTTTCAAGTAACTATGTCTATTGGTTTCAACTATGACTGAGACTCCTCAATCTTTATGTTTATCTTAATCCCTTCTCCTGATCTCCCACACTCTATCTTCAGCCACCAGCCATACATCTCCACCTATATTTTCTACTACAGGTTCCAAGAAGTCTGAAGTAGAATACATTATCTGCCCCTAAAATAATGCTAGATTTCCCTGGGTTTCAGTAGGTTTAACTCTCTAACTTGATTGTTACTAAAATTGGAAATTTAAGAATTGCCTTCTAACCTTCCATTCCTCTTTCCTAATCAACTGACACATGTATTAAACAGGATTCCAAAATTCTGTGAATTCTATTTCAAAAGCTAAGCCTTTTTTTCATCCCAGTTGTCACCTCATCCCAAAGCCTCTTTATCTTTTGCCTGGGAAATTGTGTCCAACTTTTTTCAGTGCTCCCAGCCATCAAGTCACTATATTTATCTGATCTTCATACTGGCCCCAGAGTTCTTTTCCTTAAAACACTTTCCAGTGTTCCTGGCTTTCCTTTGTTCCCCCTCCTGATACCTGATGGATATTTCAATATGTGATGTATTACCAAAAGCAAAAGCATACTGAAATTATTTTGAAAATAAAATTAAATAAATAAGTAAAACTTGCTTTTTTTCAGAAAGAAAAGAAAATATTATTATACATTTTTGCTTGCTTGTTTAGTTAGAAGAGGGACAGACATGAACTTCATAAAAGAATCTTATATACTCTGTTCATAAGTACTGTCCTTTCTCCAAATAGTTTTTGGAATTCATTTTCTAGAGCTACCTGGGGACTATTTTATGATTAACAGCAGATTGTTGTATTATTTTATAGCCACACCTTGTGTTTGCTCAGAAACTGTACTCAACAACTGTGAGTTGAATGAAACAATTAGATATTGACACCAAATGGCTTTGGATCATTTCCAAAAATTTAAAGCATGAAGGCTGCCCTTGAAGCTACGTAAAAGAATGTGACAAGATGTTAACAGGACATGTGTTTATAATATAACCCTTAATTAAGTTGGGGACTGTTCATAATATATTTATAACATTTTGTTCATAAATATTATAAATGAATTTCTCCATTTAGGGTAGCCTATTTTTCTTTTCTTTTTCTTTTTTATTTATTTATTTTTTTTTTTTGCAAAATATACATTTTAGTCTACTTTAAGCACTTAAAAGGTTTTGGTATGTTTAAGAATCCAAATTAGCTACTCCTTTAGGTACACTTCTTTTGGTAGTTTGAGGAAGTTTCTTTGTACTCTTCGAGGGGGTTATACATGTATTTGCAAAACACATCCATTTTTATAATGCTGAGAACCAATCTTCCCAACTGATTATGAAGCATTAGAATTCCCACTAACCTACAATAGGATAATATAATACCTGCTATGTGAAACCTTGGGGCTCTGGGCTAGAAAGTGTCATGATCCATATGGATCTAAAAAGTTCCTAGTAGTAAGTGCCTGCTTTATTTTATGTCACCTCCTTTAAAGTAATTAGAGTGTTTCTAGCTTGTAGGGATTGCATGCAAAGGGAGACATTTGGAACCATGTCATTGGTGATTTACTGGTGTGGAAAATTACCTGGTGATGTAGCCAAGTAGCCATTTTCATTCTAACCCAGTCCTATAGTCTGAATTGGGCTCCACTAGCACACCAAAATATATGCTTAGAAATGTCCCTACATGTAATTTACCCATGAGAAAACTCTGCAATTAAACTCACAAATGTTTCCTAATGGAAAATTATAGGACACAAACAAACTTTTTTCCATTGACAAATTTAATGTTACAGTGCCTAAAATTAAAATAAACTACAGTATGTTTCCCTTCCTTGGTTTAATGGAACCATTAAGGTTAGCAACAACATCCATTTCATTAGTTTTCAATTATGTTGATATTTTTTTCATTTTCTTTGCATCTGCATCATTCTCCAAAAGGCTTTTTTAAAAATACACAATAAAGTATTGAAATTAGCAAGACTTTGTTTTTTAGAACATTACATTATTTGGATAAATGAATATAATCACAAATTGACTTAAGTTTTATCTGTATAATCCTAACAGTCTTACAGTTTAGCTTTTGGCTTTATTAAATATATAATACGGGCCAGGCACAATGGCACACAACTGTAATCCCAGCAGCTCAGGAGGCTGAGACAGGAAGATCACAAGTTCGAGACCAGCCTCAGCAATTTAGCAAGGCCTTCAGAAACTTAGTGAGACCCTTTTTGAAAATAAACTAAAAAAAGTGGGGGCTGGAGATGTAGCTTGGTGGTAGAATACCCCTGGTTAAATCCCCCATACAAAAAAAATTGTGTCATAAATTTTTTTTCCTTTTGACAAACTATTAATTAAAATTCTTTCTTTATATTAAAAATATGCAGGACATATAGGTATTAGTAAGTTTTGTAAAATTTAATCTTTCCAGTTCCACCCCCATCCCAAAAAGGGAGATAACTGAAGCAGTTCTACTTGGTGCTCAATAACAGTTTTTTTTCCCCCACAACTCCCATTCCCCAATAGGGAAAATTCATGTCAATCTTCATTATGTCATTTTGTTTCCAGTTGGTGTTTTTATGTTATAGAGTATTTAAAGCAAGCAAGATGAATTTCATTAAAGCACCTTTGGAGATTATAACCTACATTGTTTAGGCTTACGGCTACTCAGATGAATCTTAAGGGATTGTATTTTTTTTTTCTGTAATCAAATATTTGACATCTACCTAGTGAAATTGTGTTAGCTATTGATTTTCAACTTTATCACAATTTCTTTTTAAAAATATTTAAATGAAACAAGTCCTCCTTCAACTGACCAAATGAAACTTTGATCCCCAGACATATTAGGTAAATAATAATCATGAATTCATAGTGATTATTTATGATTTTTACATTTTTGTAGTGAGATGTGCTTTATTAATATGGAACATGTAAGTACCATCTAAATTTTTTATTTAAGTAGAAATATAAAAATGCACGGTTCTCTCTAGCTGTGAGTCTAGCTATTGACCTTTATTTACATAGAGTTGGTGTTCCAAGTCAAATCTCTGACACTGAGTCCTCCTTTCCCTTCATTGCTATTTAATGGATACATATCAACTTGTAAGGTGGTTTCTGGCAGCTTTACACAGCAATCTAATCTCAGCTCTGTCCTCTCCAATATTTTTATCAGTGACTTGGATGAAGACACAGATAACATTTTATCAAATTTGCCAATGACACAAAGCAGGGACAAATAGCAAATACAGTAGACAAGAATATCAGGAGCCAAAAAGTTTTCATCAAATTGGACTCAAGCTGAATGTTAAAAGATAAAATGTAAATGTAAGGTGCTGCACTTGGGTTCAAAAGAAAAATAAAACAAAACTCGACTAACTTAGATTAAGCTCCCTGGAAACAGTCTGACATAGAAAGTTTTGGGCATATGTTTGTTGATTATTCCCATAAGATACATGTGTAAGGATGCGAGAGAGACAATATTGAGCAGAGAGAGAAACCAGCCTACAGGGAATTAGGATCTAAGCAAATCCTGAGGGGAGCTTGAGAATTTGCTGGGCCCTTCAGAGACATTCTAATTTGAAGCAAGGGAGCTGGGCCTTTGTGTGTCAGTAACAGCTAGTTACTGGTACTGGGTCACCCTGTGGGAGACAGCAAACTTGATAAAATAGTTACCTCTAGGTGAAAGCAATTTCCATGAGTGAGGCAGTTGTGAGCTCTTAGCTGTCAGTATTCCCACCAGCTAAGGCATGGAGTCTTGGAAGAGCAACAATGTATCCATTACTTCATATTATTCAATGTGTGATCTTGTACTAGTAGCACTGGCATCATCTCTCAGCTTTTTAGAAATGTAATTTCATGAGTCCTATCCCATCCTACTAAATTAGAATCTCTGGAGATAGGGCCTGAAAAACTTAACAAGTTTCCTGATCTCCAAGTCATTTCTGTACCTATTACAGTTTAGAGACTACTATACTACATAAGAAACATTGAGAATATTGAGATGACAAGGATTTTGGTGACAATGTGTCTCCAGTCTGTCTGTCTATCTCTTCCCCTCCCTTTCCCCTCTTTTTCTATCTCTCCCTTTCTCCCTTTCTACGTACACTTTCACACGTGTGTGTGCTTACATGTGTGCGTATATGCTCGTATACACACACACAAACACACACACACACACACACACAATGTAGTGTGATAAAGCAGTGGAAAAGTGAAATTAAGGTAATTTTATCCAAAGATTGTTGGGCATAGCTTTATTTTTTCCAAATGAGGCTTTGTCAGAACTAGTTGCATTGTATTTTAATTACTGTGAACTCAAATAAGGGTTCTATGTCTTTCAGAAGTTCACTTATTATCAGGTTAAATCCAAGTAAAGAAATGTCTTTCATGTAGGATTAATCAGACCTTGTATTGTGCTGTATGCATAGTGAATCAATAAAGTACCTGTGACTGTGAATATGTAGAGGAAAGTAACAGGAGTATACTATGCATCTCTTCTAAAACTTTGACCAAAGGGACCAATTTCTCAAAAACAATCTTATGTGATGCTATAGCATTCAACCCAATAGTATGCATGGAGCATGCATTCAATGAGCATTTGTAAGATAGGTAGCATAGCATCTAGGCCAGACTATTGCATGATGGCTCTCTAACTGAAGCAAGGGTGCTGGGCCTTTGTGTGTCAGTAGATGGATGTTTCCTGAATAGTAATGCACTTGGGTTCAAAAGAAAAATAAAACATATGTTTCCTGAATAGTAATCTCAAGTGCCATGAGCTTGACTCTTCACTTGTACATAAGCCTATAAACTTGCCATTTTAGATAAGGGAATTAGAGTTATTTGACCTTTGACTCTATTCAGACATTTTTCTATTATTCCTTCATTATTATTATTCTCAATTCTTATCTCATATTCTGTTATAAAGGTAGGTAGATAAATAGATAGGAGGCTGAAAATAGAGAGAGGAAGACAAATATGGATTCTTTGGTATGGACTATTTTTCTTGGGGGGGTGGGGGTGGGGGGTACTGGAGATTGAACTCAGGGGCACTCAACCACTGAGCCACGTCCCAAGCCCTTCATTACATTTTATTTAGAGACAGGGCCTCACACAGTTGCTTGGGGCTTTACTTAGTTGCTGACGTTGCCTTAGAACTTGTGATCCTCCTGCCTCAGACTCCTGAGCCACTGGGATTACAGGCATGTGCCACTGTGCCCAGCTGGTACAGTATATTTGAATAATATTGGATCTTTCTTTTCCTGCAACTTCCCACAAGGAGGATAGAAGGAAAATATTTAAAATTCATGGAAATAATCTGGGATTCTTTTAATAATTAAAAAAAAGTGCCACACTTAGGCAAGGTCTCTATTTTAACAAACAGCAACAAACAATAGAATAGTAAACAAAAGAGTCTATTATAATTGCTGGAATCTTCTAGTAAGTTTTTTTTCCCATGAAACAAACTCCATTAACCCTCATTGATTGTCTATCTTCATCAACATTTTAATAACACAGAACTAATTTATAGTTGTATGTGTTTCTCCCCACATAAAACATACAATTCACACCCAGCTAATGATTACTTTTAGCCTAATTGTTAGGTTCCTGCTGATGACAAATAACTTATTTTAGCAGGTAGGCAATCCCAGAAGCCCAGCCAAGTATTTGGTGTGTGTGAATAAGCCTCAATATACTTCTTGTGTAGAGTGTTGATAGCCAGCCAATCTCACTTGGCAACCACTGCTGATAGGCAGACCTGGTCTGCTATGAGAAGAGGCCAGGGTTCTTCAGCAAAGCAGTTGTGGGAACCAAAGTTTTTCAGACCATTTGGTCAGTTCATGACATGAGACTCATTATTGACTACAAGTCCCTAACTGATGGGGTAGATCAGTTTACTTTGGTCTCTCAGGGGCATGCCGTACTTGTCCAATAACTAGCAGGTAGGCATCTTTACAATTTACTAGCATATACTCCAAATGAACATAACTAAATCTAGGTTAACTTTCTCTAAATCAGTTTCATTAATTTCAATATCAAAATATTTATAACTTAGAAAAATATACCAAATCATAGAGAGTCTGTGACTTTCCCAAGCTCTGAACACTAGCTTCTGTACATTCTGACACAGAAATTCATTAGCAATCTTTTAATTTTTGTTCTCTGTTTACATTTCAGCATCAATTATATCATGGTCAGCTCTTAAATTTGGGAATTTTCTGCTGTAGGGTGATTTTTAATATTTCAAGTATTTCTGTTAATTCCTTCCAACCTTTGTCACCATATTAACATGACTGGCTCCAAAAGGGCATCTCAGCAAGTATTGACCATAGTTCATAGAAAAGCAACTTTTTCTCCATCTTCTTTATCTGTATTCCAAAGTTTTGCCAAAGTTAGCTTTCACATGTTTGTTACCTGGTAGAGCCTTACATTTATAAATTTGAAAGTACAAAAGAAACTCAAATAGTGGCAGGTAGAATAGTGAAGTATCTAAAGTCAAAAGACTGATGTTAATATATATTTGCATTTTCTACTTAATTGCTTTGGTTAAAAGTAAGTACTCACTCTTTGCCAAGTACCGAAGTAGGCATTGTGGATAGTAAACAAAATTCTCAGCATTTTTCTCAATGTATGTGTTTATTAATCCATATTCTAGGAAAGTATTATAATCTCCTTTTTTTCTGAGAAGAGGACTAATATTCTCTTACTATAAGCTTTTATTATTTCTAACATGTATTGAAAGAATTAAATACCATTGTAATTTAGTGGGAAAATTTATAGTATTTTATATATACTCACTATAATATTTTATATATACTCACTATGTTACTTCAATGTTTCCCTAATAAAATTATTAGTGCATATTTACCTAAAGCTATGATTGAGTATGTATTCCATTAACAAAATGCATATTCAATTTTAGTTGTAGCACCAATGTCACACCAATATTTTTGTTTTTATTACATTATTTTTTTCCAAGAGGATTAAAATAATTATAACTATATCACATATTACAAGTTTTAAGAACTACCTTAAAATTATATGCTTAAGGAAAATTATAATTAGATGTAGAAAATTGTGTTCAAATTTCAAGAGAGAATTTTTAACAAAATGTGTGTGCCTACCCAAAATACTCGATTTGTGTAGTATATATTATAAATTGTCTATATGAACTCATACTACTTAACAATAAACTAATAATTAAATTTAGTCTTGGAGTCTGTTCACATAGTGGGAGAAGTATAAATAAGAAAGGAAAAAAGAAAAAAAAATAGCAATTTATCAACAAATCATATTTTTCCTACTGACAACATTTATTGAGGAAGAAAAATGCATGAGATTCTAAGAGAGATGAGAAGTAGTAATAAACCTTAACCATGTTTTCTGTCATTACAGCAGGAAAGGGAAAAAGCTGGTCTCAACTCTAGAAAGTTATGTGGGGAGCCAGTGATTGCCTAAGTAATCACCTGTAACGTTTGTGAAATTAAATTCAACAATTTGATTTACACCAAGAAGTGAACAGATAGATCAAACTCAGTAACATAGTCATTCTGAATGGCATTTATCTTTCCTAGACGTGCTGTCTCATCCTGTGTCAATTGAGCTTTCTGGTGATCTTAAAGGATATTTCCAAGGAAAATGTGTTACAGTTATCCTGTAAACTGGCCTCTCTTCTTGCACTACTTTTGCTGTGTGAAACATTATTCCTTTGAGTTCACAGAACTCATAGAGCAAAATAAGGAAAATGGAGGGCTGGTCTTAAAAAACAATGCAATTCAATTCTGTGGCTAGCAAATATAATTCATAACTGCACTTCTATGACCATTAATAGAAAATGATCAAATTGCTCAGTGTTCAACTTGTGTGGGTTTTTAAAGTATCGTGTTGTTGCCTGAAATCAACTAAAGTAAATTGTTAGATTAATTATTGGAGTCTTAAATGACAGCATCTAAACAGCATTTTTTTCCATTGTAAAAATTATACCAGCACAAGAGTGAACCAAATACTTTACAACTTGGTCTACATAATGTAAAGTAAGTAGTAAGTTTATAATATAAAATTATTATAGATAGCTTATAATATATACTACACAAATTGAATATTTTGGATAGGCACACACATTTTGTTAAAAATTCTCTCTTGAAAGGTGAACACAATTTTCTCCATTTAATTGTATTTTTCCTTAAACATATAATTTTAAGGTAGTTCTTATAAACAAGTCTCAAAATTTAGGTATTCTGACAAGAGAAACTGTGAAGTTTATTTTTTAAAGGAGAACAGAGCCTATAGAAATATTGCTTATGGTGTTCAGATTGTTGGCTAATCCTAAATAAGACATAATTTAATTCATTGAAAAACACTATCTTTTTCTTTTTCTTTAATAATACATAATACATAGGTTCAGGTCAAAATTCACTTATGTGGGCTGGGGATGTGGCTCAAGCGGTAGCGCGCTCGCCTGGCATGCGTGCAGCCCGGGTTCGATCCTCAGCACCACATACCAACAAAGATGTTGTGTCCGCCGAGAACTAAAAAATAAATATTAAAAAATTCTCTCTCTCTCTCTCCCCCTATCTCTCTCTCTCTTTAAAAAAATTCACTTATGTGATATTACATATGATAAAGGAACATTTATGTGTTTCAATACTTTTGCCTGCTTACTACAAAATTATTAAAACTTAGATCAGGAACCAGACCTCAAAATCCATCCTATATGATAAATAAAGATAACTGCACCATAAAAAATAAATATTAGTCTTTAGGGATAGCCATGAATTAAGTATATTCATCACATGGTATCTTAAAAGAAATATTAAACTTGGGGTGAATAGGAATATTTGGGGAATAACTCTCAAATGTTTGTCCTTGCTATACCTCCTCTTTCATCATTTCTCCTCCTTCCTTAGCCCTACTGTCCCCAACTTTGCCTCCTCCTTATGCAGTTATTTTTTTATATCCACCTTAGCCCTTTAATTACTGTTGGTATTTGCTTCCTGTGGACTCTTTAACTTTATCAGGTCTCATACACCTCTTCCTGCCCACATATTTTCTCCATCCCCAATGGCTACAACATGCCTAGTATTTCAGCTCCCTCCAGAATTGTCTTGCTTTTCTGGGTCTCTCACTCTTCAGTATTGTTGCTATTTTTCCTAAACTGTTGTTCATCCTATCTGCATATTACTCTCTTCTGAGTTCAGCATTGTTATTCACATAGAAGATGGTAGATACGGGGGCATTGTGATGTGAGCAAATCTTCAGCACAGCCAGGATGAAGTGTGGCTACATTGCCATTTTCCAATTTTCCCACATAGAAAGGTACCATAAATGACATAAAATAAACAAAAATATCCTTCATTATTTCCCCCTCAAAATACAGAGGAGAAATAATTTTGAATCAGATGCACAGAGTAACACTCCATGTCACATGAACACAGTATTATGTTAGCATATTATTGGAAATTGATTCTTAATGACCTCCATACTATTTATTCATTAATTGTAAGTTATTTTGAATCTCTTACCCAAAAGCTGACTATTCCTTTTGAAAGCTTTCATTTGGAAAATAACTTGTGTAAACATTCATACTATGTGTTTATTCTCCCCCTTTCAGTCCCAACTAGACTTCTCTTGTGTGTGTTATTTTAAATAAACAAAAGCAATTTACTCTTTTTTGATACCTGTAAAAACAGGTTTGTCAGACTTTGTGGAAACTTCAAATAGTTTATTGTATAAGTTAGAAAGTTGGTTTGCTTCTTCCATCACCTTTGTTGCTTTTTCACCACAGCAAATTGTAAATGTAAACTTATTCCCCAGAAGATGAGCTGGGCTGCAATTTTCAGCTAATTGAGAGAAACAGCCCTGAGTCGAGCACTGTCAGGCTGATTTGAGTCTTAAGATATGATGATGATTATTGTGTCAAATGTAATCAAGAATGTGGGCTCTGAACTGACTAAAGGGCTGGCTGTTTTTAATTCAGGTTCGTATATGAAGTAGACCTTCGGTTCACCGATAGTCACAGCTGGCTGTAAAAGAGAGCAATTTTTAAAATGCTATTTCATTCTCTATGGTGCTGTAAGGATCAGAGATTGGATGCACAGAAGGGAAATGTCCTTATGCTCTCCTAAAAAATTCTATTTATTTTCAGTATGATATCCTTCATCTTAGAATTTCCCCATGGCTAACTGGTTGGCAAACTTCTCAGTCCCAATGGAATCCCTTTACTTTTTGTTTAATAAGCAATACTTTATAACCCCTGCTTTACTATCATAAACCAAAATTTGTACATAATATACCCTACCTGGGCACACATTTTTTAAATGCTATTTCCTTAGTTTTAAAGAGAAATAGTCATTTATGATAAAGTAATATGCATTTTAGTATGCAGTTATTTAGACAGTATCACACAAGAACACAAGTGAAATTTCTAGATGATGATACTATGAATGCATTTCAACAAGTGCAGAGTGACACTGCTGCTGATACAGTTCCACGAGTACCATTGGCCATCCACAGTGTGATTTATTTTTATATGCTAAACGAATCTTAGCAAAATACCTAACAATGCAAAGTAACATTTCCTTGGATTTTCACAACAGTTTGTTTTATTCCTAAGAAGGTCAATATGTATTAAAACCTTGTAAAATATTTTACATTTATATATAAAATTAAGTTCCAGGTTCAGGTATTTATAAACAAAGTTTCTACATACAAGAATGTCCAGTACAACACTCAAAAGTACTGTGTGATCTGGAAGTTTTCCATCTCTTGTCCTTTTCCATATTAAACATTCTTCTTCAATTTTCAGAATGTCTTTTTGTATGTAGGTGGCCCATAAAATTGGTTTTCTGGACAAAAACTGATCTGATAATTGATGAAATAATATTCTATTAGAACATAACCTGCTTCTCGTTAATATAGTCATCATTTTTATAAAATTGACTGAAATGAGCAAACTTTTAAGATTTTCAAGGTTGCCAGGCAAAATCTTTGAAAATTCTGTGATTAACACACAAGTTATAATCTATTGAAACCATATTTATTGGCATGGTCTCTATAAAGGGTAATTGACACCCTTCTATGCTCTTTCTCCTCCTATAGTTACATTAATTGTTCTCTAATCATGTTAGCAAATAGAATTCGATTCTATATTTAAAAATATAGAAAATTATGACAGTAGCCACTCAACACGTTTAAAATACTAAATGCTACTTAGATAGAGGCTACAAGAAAAATACAAACTCATTTCTTGAAAAGATTAATCATGTAATTTAACAGAGAAAACAGATATACATGTATGCAGAAATAAATAAGCTTTTATTATCTATATGTCTGAGGTAAAAATATTTTACATTTAAAAATTTTAGACTGGTAGGTAAGCAAAGTACAGCAGTCTATTTGCATTTCATGAGAGCATTTGACAAGGTCTTTTATTATATTCTTGTGAATAAGTTGGAGAAATACCAGCTAGATGCACAGCAAATTGGATGGTTTAGAAACCATTTCATGCTTTTACACAAAGGATGTCAATTAATAGATCAGTGTCAAGTGGTGAAGGAAGATCTCTGGTGCTGTGCCACAAGGTTTTGTTCTCATCTCTGACACACTGGATGATTTTGACAGAACATGAGTAGAGCTACAGAGAAGGTGCCCATCAAATTTATGGGTGATAAAATATCAGGAAGGACAAGAGTGTGTTGGGTGACAGAAGCCAAATGGATGCCTGAACCATCTGACTTTAAGGTCCTTTCTCTATTTGATATCTTTGGACCAGGATCAAACTTATAGGCAATCAGAAAATTTACCAAAATGATGGGCTAATTTTGTCAGAAGTTACTCTTTATTATGCCCTCTGTTTTTCTAATGGACCTAAAAACATTGAATTAGCATTCTTTGCAGAAGCACATTTTAATAATTCAAAATAAAATATGTTAGATTTTCATGTAAGAGTATCAGAAATTCAATCATTGATGACTAAATACAATGTGTTATGCAGTGAAATTGTCTACTATCTCACTTTCACTGCTAGTATAAAACTTGATGCAAGAAAGAAATTCCAAAAATCTAACATCTATATTTCTGTAAAGCAGAATACAATTTTGGTCACAGATTTGCTTATTCTTATTTTAAAATATCTTGGTTGAACTAAATAACATTCTATCAATAGAATCCATTTTCTGTTACAAAGATGGTATCTACAAATTATTGTGATTCTTTTAAAAAGTATTTTACTTTAGTTTTAGATGAACACAATGACTTTATTTTCTTTATTTAGTTTTATGTGGTCCTGAGGATCAAACCCAGCACCTCACACATGCTAGGAAAGCACTCTACAATTGAGCCACAACTCCAGCCCTCATTGTGATTCTTGACTGAAGTAATTTATGCAAATGAAATATATAAAATTTAAAATTATATGCAAATATTAATATTGTTCAATAAATTCTCTTCAAGGAATAATTTCAAGATGTTGAAGAATGAGGGACTGTAGCCTCACTTTTAGAACCCTTGTCTGGTTCACAGTAGGTTTATTGATTTTTTTTTAAAGAGAGAGGAGAGAGAGAGGAGAGAGAGAGAGAGAGAGAGAGAGAGAGAGAGAGAGAGAGAGAGAGAGAGAGAGAGAGAATTTTTAATATTTATTTATTTTTTTAGTTCTCGGCGGACACAACATCTTTGTTGGTATGTGGTGCTGAGGATCGAACCCGGGCAGCACGCATGCCAGGCAAGCATGCTACCTCTTGAGCCACATCCCCAGCCCGGTTTATTGATTTTTAATTGAATTTATTGAGTATCTGTTAAATGCCCAGAACTGTGGTGTAAATGCTTGCCTCAAGGAATTTAAAGTAAGTTGATAATGATGAAAAATATAAAGACAATAGTAAGTAGTTTATTCACAAGTAAGAAAATCCTTGAAACCAGGTGTGTCCATCAGATTCATTCCTTTAATACTGCAGTTATAATTGAAAAAATAAATCCTGAATTTATGACCATTCCTCCTAAATTTTAATTGATTTTTAAAGGCTATCAATGCACTTTGAAGTATCTAGGTTTTTAAATGCTATTTCCCCCCTAGTAATTAAAAGTAAGAAAGCAAAAAACTTTAAATCTTTATTTTGATAAGTTTTAATTAGCCCAAGCTATTTGTAATCCCACATCTTGTCCTGTAAATCATATCTGAGCCATTAAAATCGATTTTAAATTAGAAGGGAAATTCTTTGAGAATCTACCAAGGAAGGCTTAGTCACTTTGAGAGATTAGTTCATTTCTTAATCAGTCTTATAAAAATGTATTTATTTTACTCTAAATTTCTAGAAAATAAATTTATGAAATATTTTATTTTCATGTTAGATAATTTTCATGTAAAACATTTAGAAAATACATAGATCTTCAGATAATCTCTATATTATTAACAAACATTTACTAAATTATCATTATGAGAAGGTCACAACTATATGAACAAGAATTTTCCATTACCTCATAAGAACTAAAATATTTTACTACTGCCTACATAATGTCCTCTTTTCAAATAAAATTTTTAGGCCCACCTTGAGTAGAAAGTATAGTATTCATTCCAATAGATGCATTGAATGGAAGCTGAAGATGATAAACAAAGGAATAATAATTTCTTTTTGTCTTCACACACCAACACAGTAATCCTAATTTATATTGATAATCACAGAAAACCAAGGACTTTTGAAATTAATAATATATATTAATATCCATTCTATTTATCTCACAGGGAGATTGGCAAGTGTGCCTTAAGAGGTAATATCTTACAGTACAGTAGATTGAATTGGGTGTTTCAGGTTTGCCACTTAATTTGGAAACTCAATCAGCCTCCCTGAAGGTCAGATTTCTCATCTATAAACTGTTCAGAATAACAAAAACCTGCTCTACTAGCCACACCAGGTTATTTAAATTATCAAAGGAGATAATATCTGTGGAAGAGTCTGAAAACTGAAAAATAATATTTTGGTGCAATGTACTATAGCAATAATCACTGAACACAAAGGACTCTTTCTGAAGTGTATTGGTTAACCACAAAAGAGTACCAAGTAAGAATTTAGGTAAGAAAAGTGCAAATATTTAGGTATCATAACCCAAAGTTCATATCAAAAATTATAAAATCATTTATATTTCCAAATTCCACTGATAAAACTTACTATAAGTTTATTTCATCTATCAATGATATGTTTTAGCTACTTCTTTTCTTTAAAATGAAATCTGCTATGTTTGCTTTCACTGTTTTTTTCCCTGATGCAAGAGATCGAACCCTGGGCCTCAGACATAGTGTTTGCTTTTGGATCTTAGAAAATTAAACCTGCCTGTCTTGCTGTCTTCTGATTGTTATATATTGACATCTAACAATTCACAGTTGTGTTTTTCTGTAAGCTATTGTGGATGAGGATATCTATCATCTATCTATATTATGTAGATATCTATCTATATAGATATAGATATTTGCTTAACTTCACAGTCTTACGAGATTTTTAAGAGATGATTCAGGCATGCCTTTTTAATTGGTTTCTATGCTATTTTCCACACATCCTGTTAGAAGAAAAGAGAAGCTACTTAACTCTAGTCTACAACATTAGGAAATATGCCTTTTTAACACTAAAAATGACCAAAACCAACTTAAACACTCACATTATTAAAATCATTGAGAATTTTTTTAGAGCAGAAATTGTGTCCATTGAGAAGTCCAGCACTAACATAAGTTTGTATATATCTGGAAGGTAGTGTTACTTTTTTTTTTCCTAAAGACCCTTTTCAGTTCCATAAATGTCCAAGGCAATATTTTGTACCTCTATATGAATCAAATCAAATGTAATTAGTTGTTCTCAAAATTACAATTCATTTTTCCCAAATCATATTTTTTGGTATTGTAGCAGTAGAAAAATAGAGAATACAGATCAAAGATTACAGAGTATTAATCTCTTTAACAGTATGAAAGAGAAAAATTAATGTGTGTTTTATCTATTCATATTTTTGTGTACATTTCCTCCATCAACTAATTTTTCTCAGTGATATATGACAGAGAGACACAAATCAAATGAAATGATTAATGCAAAGAATAGTAGCGAGCACATTTTTCACTCTTTTCTCCTAAGTTTTTTTCTTTTCAGAAATGTCCCAATGGTTTTAAGGAAAGCATATAATTACGGTTGTTCCCCTAATGATATATTTTTCAAGTCGCAATTTTTAAAACATTCATAAGGTAAAAAGAAATGAAAGAGATGCAGTATATATTTAAAATTATTAATATGATTGGCAATGTCTATATTCTCTTACTATCTAAAGGTAAAGTCCAGGAGATTTTTTAAACCAAAATCTCTTCATGATTGAAGGAAGTTTACATATATAGCTTCAAAGCTCTGTTTTATCTTTGGAGAACTAATCTGTTTTTGTGCAAGTGTGTTGCTACTGCACATGTTAAAAAGTCATCCTGTGTTGTCTGGGGTGACGAAAGATGGGAATGAGTTTTCTGAGAACTAATCAGCAATACTTTGGGAACATTTAGGTCGTGGTTTCCAATTAACTCTGGAGAGTTTGAGTAATTTAGTACCAGACCTCAGGAGAGAGGGGATGAAAACCTCGCTAATTCATATGTCGGTGTATAGCAAACCAGCAAATTTGCGTTGAAAATGGATTTTTTTGTTTTGAAGCAAAGACCAGCTAGATCTTTTTTGCAATAGTTGGGGTAATATCTTTGTACATGTTTTTCCTTACATGTAAGTATTTGTGTATTTCAACCCCACTTATGGTAAAGTGACAAAAGGATCAAACTGTGCTCCAAAATGAGGGCCAGGACTCAGTAACATAACCTTCCTTGCCCTTTTCTTTCTTTCACTTGAGTGAATATATCTGAAAAGGGTGGATACCAATATCTATCATCAGAGTTAGAAAAACTTCTTTTCTAAAATGCAAGACTTGGGCTAAAATCCCAGCTCTGTCACTTACTTGTGCACAATCTTGGCAAAGTCATTATGGTTTTCTCAGAATCAGTCAGTCCAAAAGCAAAATAAAAGCATCTATAACCTGCACAGTTTATCTAGAAGGTTTTTTATTTTTTATGAAAATTAAAATCAATTAGACAAACTTTTATTGAGCATTCATCACTGTATTTTGAGATAAAGCCCAGCTAGATGATTTCCACTTCCTTTGATAAAAAAAGGCAAAAATGTATAAGATACATTCATCACTGATTAGGCAAATTGAAATAAATTCATGAATACAATGTGATGCATGTTGCTTCTGAGCTACTGGTAAAGAATGCAGATGTCTTGTAGCCCTAAGTGCATTCTAACTATAGTTAAATGTTTACCTATCTCCTCTGCCAGACTTGAATATGTTAAATGCCAAAGTCCATGTTTCACTGAATTCCATATCACCACTATCAAGCATAGATCTGGCACATAATAGGCATAGAATAGGTTTATGTATGAATCTATTAATGAGAAGATGATAAGCATGCACAAATAAGAATTAGGTTCAAATGGAAAGATAATCTATTTAGAGGTAAAAGCCTCTGGGAGGGAATGAAATATCCATAGATTGTTTT
Source organism: Ictidomys tridecemlineatus (assembly GCF_052094955.1). Lineage (NCBI taxonomy): Eukaryota > Metazoa > Chordata > Mammalia > Rodentia > Sciuridae > Ictidomys > Ictidomys tridecemlineatus. Next base: position 101,728,976 of record NC_135493.1, read on the forward strand.
TAAAAAAAATATTATTTTTTTAGTTGTAGTTGGACACAATATCTTTATTTTATTTATTTATTTTTATGTGGTTCTGAGGATCAAACCCAGAGCCTCTCACATGCTAGGTGTGTGCTCTACCGCTGAGCCACAACCCCAGTCTGATATGTGTATTTTCAAAGTTCTTATGACAGACGCTTCAGCAGGTCAGGTTCTCCAGAAAGCAGATTCTGAGAAAGCGATTAATGTCCAGAAATTTTATTGGAGAGAGTTTTCGGCTTAACACCTGTGAGGAGAAAAGGAAAGGGAGCAGAATAGGGTGGAAGTAGAAGCTGAGCCACCCATGCAGCTGTCACTATGACAACAATCGACCCTCCCTTCCCCACAAAGAGTTAGGGTAGCCCTTCAGAATTAACCAGACTTAGATTAAGGAAGCCAGGGTTTTATAACCCACACATTAGATATCGACCTGTCAGCAGGTCCAGTGTGCCACAGGAACAAAGGGAGCAGCTCTCTTTAACAGAGTCCAGTCCTGAGGCCTGTTAGCCAGCAGCACTCTCAGCAGTGAAGTATTTTCATCCTGAAGAGGGGACTGGGCAGCCCACCACAGTGTCTGCTACATTATGATTCTCAAAGTTTATTCCCCAGCAGCAGTGATTCTGAAACTTTGGCATGCATTAAAAATGTTGGAAGGGCTTGTTGAAGCAGCTTACTGGACTCCACCTATAGATTTCTTGTTTAGTAAGCTTAAGATGAGGCCTGACAATTTATTTGCATTTCTAAAAAGTTCTTTGATGATGTTGGTTCTACTAGTCCATAGACCATATTTGGGGAACCATTATTCCATATCACTCTTGTTTATATATTGAGAATACTACAGGGTGTCCTTACAAATAGAGTAAAAACCTTTTGAAATCATCATACCATTCCTTACTCCATCAAATTCTCAGCTATTTTGTGTACATTATAAAGCTGGGAAAACTGATTTTGCTATATAAAAAGTTCTTAATCTCTACAGTAGATTCTCTTTGTAAAGCATTATTATTTTTTCTGATATCTGGCCATTTCTACTTTTAAAATTCAACAAAATTTTCTCCAGGGTTTGCTACCCTGGACAAAGGAATTGAAAAATAATACATGTTCAGGATCTTTAGTTTTGGTCTAAATCAATCATTTATTCATTTATGATTCTCATTATTTTTATATTTCTGTTTATCATATAAGCCAAAGCCATATTTCTGAGAAAAATTAAAAACTAAGGGGGTATATTTAGAGTTATTTTGAATGTACAAATATGGAAATTAAGTACTCTTGACTCATTTATAGTCTAAACTTGGCACAATTAAAATTTAGGAATTCAGTGTACATGCATTGGACCCAGGAGAATGACTATAGTCTTAAAAAACCCTATACAAGCAGGAAACAACAATCTCACCTGTGATTAACAAGGATTGTGAAAGAGCTCATTTGAAGAGATATTTCTGCTGTTGCTGCCATTGGATTTTTCTAAAGTGTTTCCCAAATTAGAAAATATCCAGCCTGATGTTGTCAATATTTCAGACCACGAGGGTATCATTTAGGAAAATGGTGCCTTACTGTCCTGAAAGAGTTATGCTTCTTCCCTAAGGGCCTAATTTACAAAGCAGCAAACTCACTGGTAGGATTTGGCTGAAAATCTCATTGTCTGGGTAGAACCCTTTTATCTGATTTATGTGCATTGCATTTTGCAAATAACTCTTAGAAAGTTATTTACTAGTTACTTCTCTGGCAACAGAGGGTAAGTGGTGTTTCTAGACTAAGGAGAAAGGAGCTCGGGTGTGTCAAGTGCAGCTCATCATGAAGATGAAGCTAATAATAAAATACACAATGTCTAATTCCCCAAGTTTCACTAGGTCAGTGGGAGAATTTCCTATTATCCTTTTATTTTGTTTGTAATTGGAGTACATTAGAAAATATGTCAATGTCTAACTGTGCATTCATCTTCTGGAATGTGACAACTTATTTCTGGCCTGTGTTTTGGACTGGAGATCGAGTAAGTCTTAGTGCAAACTGGATAAAATTGCTTCTTTTGCAGTTCAGGAACAGTCACTTGTCAGCAGTTACATGGGGTTCAGCTTGCTATATATTGCATGCCCAATTGTAGCATTGAGATTCTGGAAGCTGTGACAATGGTTCTGCATTTTTAAATCCTGATAGATGACAATTTTTATATTTGTCCTTGTATTGATAGTTTGGCTTCAAACTAGATAAGCCAGCAGGCCAGGTTAGCCCTTGTGCTCTGTGGGGTTTAACTTTGCCCAACCAGAACACCGCACTGCCTTTCAGCTGTGCTGTATTAACATTTATTTAGGAGTTGATAAATAGCTTAGTGCAATGCTTACTTTTTTCCAATAGCTGCATCCTCATAAACCTATTCTACTCTCCACGAGTTAATGCAGACAGAAGATTTTTATCCAGTATGAGTGCCGAAACTACCCTGTGAAAGACTGTGTGCTCAGCAAAAACCTCACCCATGATGAATAAACAGCTCTTCCGGGGGCTTTGCTGCCGCTGGCTCGGCAGGAGTTGTTTGCCTGGTTTGCACATCCCATGATAAAGTTGCTGCTGAAATAAATTGCAGTTTTGCATAATTATTGACAATCACATCTTAACAAGCAGTGTGTATCATATTCAAGTGTTCAATTTTTTAGATCCATTTTTAGCTTATGTTTAATCCCAGAAAGTGTTTGTGTAGTAAGAGAAGGCAAATAAGGCATTTAAATAGAGTACTAATTTCCTCATTTCGGGCAAAATTTACCTGAATCTTTTTAGATGGAACTGTTTCTGCCTATGGTAATTTTCCCTCCTGAGCTATTATTATGTAGATGTTTCCTGAGAGTGTGTGTGTATGTGTGTGTGTGTGTGTGTGTGTGTGTGTGTGTATCCACAATGAATGAATATATATAATCTCCAGAAAATGTAAATTTTTAAAGTTTTTGTGTGTGTGTCATTAGAGTATTTATTGCATCCTTTTAAAAGACTAGAAGAAGGGGAAAATGGAATGTGAGTAGAAGGAACATTTTTGAGTATCTCTAATGAGTAACTGTGTAATATGTGAAGTGCTAGACTTTACATGCTTTATTGTATTTGATTCTCATCCCAGCCATAGCTACTGGAGATGAGGAAATGAGAAATCACAGAAGTTAGTAACTTGCCATGTCACACAACTGGTAAGGAACACTGGGAATTGAACCCAGATCTGTCTGGTTTTTAAGGCTCTTACTTTTTCCATTACACATAACATTTTTCTTTTGGGGAATATTTGCAGCTGTATGACCATCATCTAATGAAATATGAACCTAGTAAAGTAGTTATAACACTATAGGGTCATGCAACATGATATTTTGCACAATGGTTTCTATGAAATGTTGTTTTTTTTCTTGTTAATCTTTCTTTTCCCTTTGCCCTCCAATCCTATTTTTCACCTCCAGTGAAAAAAATACCTTCTGACTGTGTATCTTCTTGACTTTTCTCCTTCCCTGTCTAATCCTTGTTTCTTGCTTCAGAGTGACATCAAGATAGGCGGGGATGGGGGAGGTGACTTAGTGGCAAAACACTTGCCTAGCACACATGAGGCAATGAGTTCAATCCTCAGCACTACATACAAGTAAATAAGTAAAATAAAGGTATTGTGTTCCTCTACAATTTAAAAAAATGATAAGCAGGAGGAGAGATTCTAAGGTTTTACTTATAAACATTAGCTTTAACTTTTGCAGCATATCAAAATAAGCATTCAATATTGCCCAGCACAAACTATTAAGTTTAAAAGATGATAGTTTTGATGTCTATATATGAATTTGCAAATATCCAAAGGTTGTGTGTGTGTGTGCAAGAACCATTTCTGTAGAGAAGATTTATAGAAATCTGGGATGGTCATTCATTTTTAATAGATATTCTTGCACGCCTTCCTCCATGCAGAAGCCTTTAAGGTACATAGAAATGAAGATAAATAGCACAGTATTCAAGTTGTTGTTGCTTAAAGAAGAGCTTGAGCAACAACCCACCTTTGCTCTTTTCATGGAGTTCTCTGGGTACCCCATTCTGATATTTGAGAATTGCATCTGGCTATTTGTTCCTTTGCAGAGTGAGTGAACGAGAGGCTGCTTTGGAAGAAACTCACAGATTACTACAACAGTTCCCCCTGGACCTGGAGAAGTTTCTTGCCTGGCTCACAGAAGCTGAAACAACTGCCAATGTCCTACAGGATGCTACCTATAAGGAGAGACTCCTAGAAGACTCCAAGGGAGTAAGAGAGCTGATGAAACAATGGCAAGTAAGTGAAGCGTTTCCACTTTAGCACTCTTGCAAATCCAATTGAACAACTCTCAGCATTTGTACTTGTAATTGATAATCTGGGGACAAAATAAAATGGCTGTTTTATACAGCCCAATATATTTCAGCATTTGTGCAAGGAAGAGAGAGACAGAGGGAAGAGGAAAAGTCATTTGTGATTCCATTTAATACCCTTATCTTCTAAAAAGTACATATTTTTTATCAGAAAAAAAAACTTGCATATAAAACTAGAGCTTTGGTCAAGCAGAAACTTTGCTCCGACAGAGAAATAAGTTAGGGATTGGTTTATTAAATTGAAAAGGTTGCCATTTTTGAGTGTTTATTTAATATTTTACAGGGAAAGCATCTGTAAGAATTGTCTGTTTTATTTAGCGTTGCTAACTGAATCAGTTTCCCTTCATTACTTTCAGATACATTTTGAAATGTTAATCTGGCATTTTGTAGTGATCTTCCTAACATGATCTGTGAAAATAAAAATGAAATGGCTAAATTTGTCATAGTTAACGATCATACAATATTCAGACAATTGTTTTTCCTAGAAACAAAAATTATTGCTATAACATTTCATAGGCATAAACAGTGAAAACAGAAATGTGAGGTAGTTTTGTTTAAACAGAGTCTCATTGAAAATCATATTTTGCAGTTCAAGGAGGCTCTTCAAATTTATTCTCAGTAACTAATATAGTATACTGGAACTATTGTGGAGTATTATATATAGTTGGTTTTTCTAACTTTGGTAGCATTTCAAATATAATTTGATATGTTAAAATAATAGAAAGTTTTAGACCAACCTAATTCTTTGCATATTTTAAAATCATGATGAAAAAAAGTGATAGCATATCCTAGGTTGAAAATACTTCCAAAATGAATCACTACAAGCAAAATTTCTCCCTCTCCCGTTCTCCTAGTTGTTGTTCTGCATCTTGTGGTTTGTCTGGATATGATATTTGATCTACTGTGCTACTCTGGTGCATAGAGTAGGTGATGGTGGCAATTTATACTGGTTTGAATCTGTCATTCTTGCATTGTCATCCTCCTCTGACCCCGCTTGCTCATCCACAATGCATGTTATATTCTTTGATACTTTGGAAGTAATTTCTTCAGAACAATACCTGACCTGACTTAACTTTTACAAATATCTCCCAGGGCTTTTGATAGACTATAAAAGAAATGTAAATTTAGGGTTTTTGCACATTCTTAGATGAATGATTAGATAATATACTTCTGTAACGCATTTTGCTCACATTATTTCATAAATAAATTTTTATTTCACCTTATTAATGTTCATAAAACCACCATAGAATTTTAATAAATACACAAGTTCACATTTTCCCCACAGTTACGGTTGATAAATAATATAATCTTGATTATGAGGATTTTTAAGTAAATTACATTGAAATAAATAATAATCTCATTATAAAAAATAATTTGATATCATGGATTTAGTAAAATTTCTCTTAAAATAGTGAACAAGTCTGCTTGAGAGGAAAGATATATCTATTATCTCCTATACATTTTATATTTGTAATATTAAAAATGAAAATTCATATGTAAACTATGAATCTTGAGAAATCACAAAATCCTGAATCATTAAAGGAAAAACTTACCATGTTTCTTAACTATATTTACTATGGATAAATGTAGCAGAAGCTACATGTTAGGTTCAGATTTCTCAAATCTCAAAGCAATTGAAAATTATGCAGAGAAAATGTCTTAGTTTGTGTTATATTATTGAATAAGATATATGTATTATTTTTCCTTGCTTAGCCAAACCAAAGTTATTGCTTACATTAAATCTAGTGTTGAACAGGCCACTCTTCTCCGTCTTTAAGCTGTAGCACAGGTAATGTATAACCTTCAGAGTACCAAAGACAAAAAAAAGAAAGTTTGAAAATAAAACAGGGGCTTTTTACTGCCTCTACCTTAAAGTGATGAACTGTATTTATTGTTAAAAGCCTCATAAAATTCCCTAGAGTTCCTGAAAACCTTGGCATATCATTTTCTCCTTTAACTATAGTAGGATTAACTAAGTTTCCAAAATTATTTTTAGGCAGTTTTTCTCTCCCCTCTCAGTTAATATTTTATTTTCTATGAATTCCAGTTGCCTGAGGTTTAAACTACATATTATAGATAGGAATGACCAATTCCAGTTTTTGGTTAGATGGTTGAATAATGGTCTTTTGATGAAAGATTTTCAGATGTTAGGGTAAAAACTGTGAACTTCTGAAACTATTGATTATTTTTAGTGACACATTTCAACTGATTGAACTGAGTCAAGAAACTAGAGTTTAATGTGGATGTGTAACTGATGTGATTCCGCAATCTATATATGGGGTAAAAATGGGAGTTCATAACCCACTTGAATCTAATGTATGAAATATGATATGTCAAGAGCTTTGTAATGTTTTGAACAACCAATAAAAAAAAGAAACGAAAAAAAATAAAATTGCAGGAAATAGCAGTTGAAAACCAAAAAAAAAAAAAAAGAAACTAGAGTTTAAAAACAACAAATGGAAATGCCAAGCTTTAAAGTAAACAAAATGATATACGTTAAGAGATCATATACAATTTCAGCATTTCAACTAAATAGAAGTGTTTGGGACTCCCCCCCACCCCGTTTGAATATGAAGTTTTACCTTGAACAAAAGGATTTTTCTTTAATATGTATGAAGAGAAAAAAGTGTCTTGATATGACTCTTTACTTCATTTGAAGAACCTGGTGGCATTGCATTCATTGATTCATGCTGTATAGCATGCTGTATAGCATGTTATCAAGCTACATTTAAAAAGTGAGCTAGGTTGCATAGGTGTAGTCAGTGGCATGCTACTTAATAGACAGGTAGGAGGAGGATTAATTGAGCCCAAGAGTTTGAGGGTAGCCTGGGCAACATAGTACAACCCTATCACATGCACAAAAAAAAAAAGAAAGAAAGGAAGGAAGGAAGGAAGGAAGGAAGGAAGGAAGGAAGGAAGGAAGGAAGGAAGGAGGAAAAAGAAAGAGAAACTCCAAATTCCTAGCCAAAGCAACAGCTCTCCCAATAAACATCTATATATCTGTCTACCTCAGCAGTGTTTTTGTTGTTGTTGTTGTTGTTGTTTTGTTTTTTGCTTTGTAAAAATGCTGCTGAATGGAAAGAGAGAGGGGGTAAAAGCCTTCATAAAATGTGTTTTTCTCTGACTGCCAATCAGTTGTTCTATATATGGAGACTTGGCTCTTGATAGTCTACCCATCACTTTTGTTTATCAGCCACTTCACTGGATATTTAATTTTTCCAGCAATACTCATAATGCATGAGTTCAATAAGCATAGATGTATTATGAAATATATGCTTCCTGATGGAATTAACCTGATAAATTCCATTCTGAAACACATTAGAACTTATTTGGTTATTAAGAAAAAGTGTTATTTACTTTTCTTACTAAATCAAGGAAGAATGTTATAGTTGTCCTTGTACTTCAGATGTGTACATTTTTCTTATGAGTGTGGTCATGTCTGATGATCTAACTGGAATTTCTAAGCTGATATACTTTTATGGATACCATATAGAGCCTGATTGGTAAAAGTTTGGGAATTTTTAAATTGTGTATTTATCCTTAGAATGAAGACCTATATTCATAATTGAACTAGATTCTTTTTCAATGCAAAACATTTCCTCTTGGGGCCTAACAGAGTTGATAAAGATGTTCATAGTTCGAAGTTCTAACATAAAACACTAGATAACTAAGTAATATAGGATGAGTCTTTATTTATGCAAATATTTCTTAAGAGTTTCATAAATCTTAACTGGTTCTCCAAACACTCCCTAGAGATCATCAACACCAGTTGTGGATGGGTGGGTGTGTGGTAGAGAAAGATGGTCATAAATGGTGTAATTAAGATCTTTTCTCAGCAAGAACTAAGGAGCAATTGATATATGAAATTCTTTCATCTGTAAGCTGGGTTATGTCTCAGGTCTTCACTAGTCTCATGTGTTTTACTTATATCTTCTGTCAACCTCTCCCTCCATTATAAAAATTCTCTTTTATTAAATAACACATTTCCAGAGAGACAAGTTTGAGAAACTTTGAATTGTATATCATAGTACACCTATAAATTAAGATATATTTGATTTCTAATACATTATTAAATTGGGAGAAGGAGTTTCTTAAGTTTCTCAAAAACAAAACAAACAAAAAAACACCCTGGCCAACTAGTTATTTCTAAAAGAAGAAAAACTTCAATCTTAATATCAAAATTAGTACCTTGAATAAATTTGAATATCATATTTATTGGGATAGCTGATATTAGAAAGATAATCTACAGATCCCTACTGCCAACAAAAGGAAAATTTTAGTGTATTCTTTTCGGTTGCTTTAATTTTGAATTGAGTTTTTATGTGTTTTTTAGTCTTTCTATTTAGATTGTTGTCTAAAGAGTATGAAAGTGAATCTTGATATCTTTATTTTGCCTACTGTTGGCTGCTTACCATTCTGGATATGGAAAAATGTTACATACATTATTTCCTTGAAAACTCTTATTAATTCAGCAATCTTTATTAAACATCTGTCATGTACCTGTGTGTTAGGTATGATGTAGTGATAAAAACATGTTCAGAGAGGCAATTAAGTGGTTTTCTTTCTCTCTTTTTTTTGGAGGGGGGGAGCTTTAAAAGATGCAATTTATTTCATAAAGCTCTGGAAGATTAGAGACTTCTCTCAGGCTTGTAGACAGCAGTCTTCTTTTTCTGTCCTCTTCTGGGGGTGGGGAGAGAGAGAGAGAGAGAGAGAGAGAGAGAGAGAGAGAGAGAGAGAGAGAGAGAGAGAGAAGGAACGCACTCCAGTGACTCTTCCTCTTCTTACAATGGAACTAATCACAACATGATTAGAAACTCTGACCCAAGGTAGGTGCTTTTCAAACATAGTTTAAAGTGTGGGGTAGTGTAATCAATTTAATAAGTATCGATCCACATTTTTAAGTAGAAAAGAAATATTTAATAGAATAGAAAAAAAAGAGCTGATCACTCTCAAGTCAGGGTCATTATTTTTTGGTGAAACTTTAGTTTCCACTATTTGTATGTATGTGTGTATGTGTGTACATGCAGGATCACTATGTACCTTATTCAAAACACTATATTAGAACATGATTTCTGCCTTATTCGAGAAGTGAAGACATAGGCTAAAGTGAAATTATGCTAGCAAGATGAAAACTATAGTGGAGGGCTAAAATGATCTAGCAAAGACAGATTATTTAAATTGTTATAATTCCTTTGGAATTAATAATTGGGACAAGATAATATTTTTTAGGAACATTGAAGAATTTACTCCCCAGTTGTAGCAATGTATTAGAAATCAAAGATGATTTATAGGTACACTAAGTTATACCTGTAATCCCAGCACTTTGGGAGACACAGGCAGGAGGATCATGAATTTGAGGCCAGTTGCTTAGTAAGACTCTGTCTCAAAAAATAAAATAAATATATAAATAGAAGATAGAGCTAAGCCTTTCAGAGAAGCCAGGAAACTCACATAAAATAGTGGGTTTTTTAAAAACATTGTTTAGATATCAGAGGAGCTTTCAAAAATGTTGAACTTTGGGTTCTAGCTTTAAGAGATTCCAGTTGGAAATACTGCATGGTTCTCATGACCAGACAAGGTTGAGAAACACCATTTAGAGAAACTCAAAAGAATTTGACAGGAATTAGCCAAGTACACAGTATTGGAAAGGGCATTCCTGGCTGAGGAAACAGCAGATTCAAAGGCCTGGTTAGTGTGGTGCTGCAGTCTAGCTGGGCACAAAATCACAAGCTGCTCACAGCCTTGTAGATTCAAACAGCAATTCTTTATTCCTGAACTGTCACCGGCACTCTACACGCACGTTCTGGGGAAATTCCACACCTCCACTCGGCTCTGCATCCCAAAATACTCTCTGAATCCCGCGAGAACTCAACGGGAACTCAAGGAGTGGGTGGTCCCTGAGGAAGCAGGATACTCCCTATTCCCAGCAGGATACACCCTAAACCTGGACCCACCCTAATCCAGCAGGATCCTCCCTAAACCCGGATCCACCCTGGTCCTTGAGCAGGGTCACCTTTCTCAAACATTCATGCAATGTCACTGCAAATGACCTGGGTCCAAGGCAAGCCCATTTCCACAATGGAGAGTCCTCCCTCTAAGCAACATGGGGTAAGCTGACAAGGAAATTGCCATGCGTCATTCCTACTTGGCTATGGCTCTCAGCAGTGTGGTAGCTTGGGAATCTGAAGGAATGTCTCTATGACTGGAAAATAATTATTAAAAGAAATGAGATTGGAAAGATCAACTGGGGCTAAATTGTGTAGAAAGACAGCATGATATAATAGAGAATATGCCTTGGAGATAGAAAGATCCCTATTTAACATTTATTACCTTATTGCCTAACTTCTAAGTCCCATTTACATTTTTCCTACAGTGAGTATAATACTTCACAGGATTTGGTCAAGAGTTAATGATAGGGGCTGGGGCCGTGGCTCAATGGTAGATTGCTTGCCTAGCACGTGTGAAGCTCTGGGTTTGATTCTCAGAACCACATATAAATAAATAAAATAAAGGTCCATTGATAACTGAAATTTTTTAAATAGTAAATGATAGGATACAGGGAAGATATCCATAGAGGAGCAGAGTGTTAGACTCAAAGGGCTTGGAAAGTGTAAGCTGTCTTTTCTCTCCCCCTATTTTTTTCATATTTTATTGATGCATTATAGTTACACAAATTGATGGGATTTGTTATTACATATTCATACATGCCACACTACAGTCCTTGGAAACTCACAGCTTTGTTTTATATAAGGAAATGGAATAACCAGACTTGTGTGTTTAAAAGACTATTCTGGTAATTCTGAGAATGAATTGGAAAGATCTGAGCCCTGTGCAAATACAAAAATTAGAAAGTTATTTTTGTAATATTCCAACCAAGAAATTATAACTAAGGTGGCAATGTTGAGAAATGAAGTGAATATTTGAGATGTTTGGAGAGAAAATCAACATGGTAATATACTCTCTGGTTAGTAGAGGTGACCAAAGAATGTAAGGTAGAAGGAGTCACTTTCTACTAACCACTTGACCGAGGAAATAATAGTGCCTTCATGGAGTTGCAAAATCAAGAGGACAAACAGGTGTGGGAAGGGAAGTCAAGAACTTGATTTGGTCAGTTCCAAGATGTCTATGAAGAATACAAGTAAAAATATCACCTCCCTAGAAGTGGACCTGAATTTAGAGGTAAAATTTGGAGAAATTTTACCTGAAACATGAAAGGCATAGAAATAAATGATAATATACACAACTTGATATAATTATTTGAATTCATTCATGCCACTCAGAAATTCACCTACATGCCACCAAAGTATATTACTGTAACCCCAAATTGATATTACATGATGTTTTCTTCTATGTTATTCAAAAGGAAATAGCTATGGAAATCCTCCTAATGGCTTAACCATGAGAAAAGACAAAGAATTAGCAAAACTTCTATGTAAAATTCATATCATGCAAAAGTAAAAACATTTGAATAATGTATCCATTTTGAAAATTCTTTTCAATAATGGCTATTAGCTTGTCTCATATAAACAGAAATTTTTGTTTTTCTTATTATTCTCATTTAGCTCCTATAAAATCTGTATCTCCACATTGACAATATTACTGACTATAGTACTTAGGAATAGATAATAGAGCTACATACTTGTCTTCTTATTATATACTTTAGTATGTTGTTTTGGACACTGAAATTCTTCTGGATTTCAGAGAGAATCCAAAAGGAAATAGTGAAAGTAATTAAAAGTTTAGAGAAAGGAATCACTGAGAACAAATGTTCATAATTGCTTTTTTGATCTCTTGTAGAAAAGAAGACTAAACATAGAAAATAAAAGTCTACTTTTGTCCAATGATGAAAAAATCTACCTCAATTTAAAGCAATATGAGTTTCATCACTAGATTATTAGGATTGTAACATTCTGAACCATGCTATCATGGTCATGTTCATTTGGAAACATGTTAGCCAAATATATTGAAACCTTTAGAACTTACTTTTCTGGATATTGGCATTCCATTAGATAATTATCTGAAATGATACAAGGGATGCACTAAATTGAATAACTTTGTAATTCAGCTACTGTATTCTATAATTTTCTATCTACAAAAGGTAGAAAAACTCACATAGGTAAGATACTGTGCATACTAAAAAGCCAATTTTGATAGCTCCTAATAACCATTGTCTTTTATTCTTCACAGAGGTTTTGTGAGGTTCTTAGAAGGTAATAAATATAAAGGCACTTTGAAAAAACTTTCTTCAAGTGAAAGGTCCTTATTAATGTTATGAATTACCATTAGACAAAAGTCAAGCCAGAGCTATAAGTCAAATACTGTAACTCTTAAAAATAAATGGATTAAAGGTATATTAATTAATAATAACTAAAAAATGTACTTTTTGTATTTGGCCAAGTAATTGTACTTTCCTTATCTAGTTTGATTCTCACTAAAGTCCTATGGTGTTATTATTATTTCCATTTTCAATTGAAGAGGTAAAATTATAGAGTTTAAATATCTATTGTTCCTCCCTTAAAAATATTAACTAATACGTGTTTTATTGCTACAGATTAGAAGGGCTATTATTGCAAAGTCAAAGCCTATCACAATAGATGTTCAGTTTTCTGGAATCGAAACACCATATATTTATCCAATTATTAGGATAAATGATAATAGCTAATCTTTTTGAATACTTATTATGAACCAGGCAGTATGCTAGCTAAGTACTTTGCTTGTGTAATGTAATATCATCATACTGTTATTACAGATGAAAATACTGAGACTTTCACAGGTTGTGTAATGTCTGCTAAGGTCAGACAACTGTATATAGAACAATCTATTTGATCCTAGTTTGACCTTCTGACCTTCTATTAATCCTACCATCCTACCCACTACCCACTGACCTAGCAATCTAAACAATGACCCAAGATAACCAAAAGTAAGGTTTAAGTCATTTACCTAATAGGAATGTGTTGGTTAATGGAATTATTTCTGCTTCCTAAATACTCTTCTTACCTTTACATTTTCCAGCCCAGTTTCTACATTTTTCTCTCAACTGAAACACTTCTCTACACAATCATCATATCTATCAAATACAAGTGTTCTTAAACAAATCCTCATTATCCTAGAAAACTGCTTATTTTGGTATTGTTACCCACCCAAGTCTACTGAAAAATTGCTCACCTTTTCACTTACTGGTATGATGTATTATGCTAAAAGTCTCCCTACCTCTGTACTAATTCCTTCCTCTTTCCTTATCTAGTTTGATTCTCACTAAAGTCCTATGATGTTGTTGTTATTTTCATTTTCAACTGAGGAACTATTCAAGGTATCTTTTTTTATTCTCATCAATCTCATTATCTTTATTCAATAGTCAATCTGTAGTTACTAAGTGTCCGACATGTGCTAGATATTTTACCAGAAATAGTCTCCTGTCTATCTCCTTTAATCCAATGCTTGAGTATTTTTTTATAAATTTCTAGTATTTATCCTACATTTCTTACTGGATGTGGGGCATTACTTACTAAATGTCTCACAGACAGCATAAATTCAATATGACTGAAATATACCACATTTTTACACAAAATCTTTATCTCCTATCTTGCTATTTATCATAATACCATCTCTTTAGTCAGAGATATTTCAAACCATGCAGTCATTTCTACATCTACTTCTCATTTGCCTCACTTTCAAATTCCTTTTCAAAATCTGTGGATTTTGCCTCTATAATTCTTTATATATATTTATTTTTCTCCAGGAAACCTTTTATCTTCCTCCACTCATTTTTTCCCACAAATTGCTTCAAGCCAACCTTTACATTGCCATTTCAAACTATGCTTCCTAAATAATAATTTAAAATGTAACTAAAATATAAATGCCATGAGGGGAGATATTTGATTTATCTTACTTAGTAATATATTCCCATTTCCAAAGACAGTGCCTGACACATGATAGGTGCTCTATAAATGTTTTTCAACAAATCAAATAAATATATAACTCCCCTTTTCAAACACTGTTTATGACTTTGAAAAGCCATTGGAATGTCCTATAAACTGTCCTATAAACCTGACTCAAGGATTGGCCCTAAATCTCAATTTCAAATCTCATTTCTTATTTTATTTCTCCCAGTTTCCTCAACTCCTACAAATACAGTGTGGTAGTCATCACTATGACCAAAATATCTAACATGAACAACATGGAGAGGGAAATATTTATTTGGTGATCACAGCTTCCAGAGGTTCAGTCCATGGTCAGCCGACTTCATTGCTCTGGGCTGGAGGTAAAGCAGAGCATCATGGTAAAAGGGTGTTGTGGGAAAAAGCTGTCAGTTCATGGTAGTCAGAAAACAGATAGGAGTGGAGGATCATCTAGGAGCAAAATATAACCCCCTGGGATATACCTCCAGTGACCTACATCCTTTGGCTATACCCCACCTGCCTATAGTTACCACCTAGTAATCCATTCAAATTATTAATCCATCAAATGAATAAATGCACTGATTAGGTCACAGCTCTCATAATCTGACCATTTCACCTCTGAACATTCCTGCATTGCCACATGAGCATTTAGAGGGATATCTCATATTCAAACCATAACAAACAGGTAGCCAAACTAGTTTGATGTCTTTAAATCACCTGATATATTCTCTTAAGATTCATTTTCTTCATCTCAGCTTATCCAGATGCTATATACTTTTCAAGGAAAATCAAGTTCAAATCTCCCCTAGTTCCCTGAGGTCCTGAGCTAGACGTTGTCTTGTCTCTCTCTTTATTCTATTGGTATTTATCTTCAGTATAAGTGATGTTTAGTGCTTTCTGCATTCTACTAGAAAGACTAGACAGGGCAGCTTTTAATAGTGTGAGCTTTGAAGCTTGACTACCTGGGTTTAAATTGGGATTCTAGTATTTACTGACCATGGACACATTTCTTAATTGATCTCAGAATATATAACTATAAATAAAGGGTAATGACAACAGCTACCCTTCAGGTTCTAATGAGGGTGATATGAATTAATATATGTGAAGTGTATAAAACAGTATCTGAAACATAGTAAACACCCAATAAATACAGTTAGTATTATGTCATTGCTATTTTTAGGTGTGCGCATGCCTGTGTGTATAGTATATAATTTAGTGCATATATTTATAAATAAAATTCAGCATTGGTCATTTTACTATAGGATCCTTGAAGACACAATTCTCATTTGATCTGTGTGAAAAGCTACTTAATAAGAAATGGATGAATAAAAGAAACTATGCCTACTGTTGGCTACCATGAGTGCTGGAACTTCATTTTTAAAGGCAGCCTTAATTGTTCTATATTGTTAATATTTAAAAGATTTTAGCTCTTGAATGTAAATACTGAATCATTTTTCAAAAAGCTCTTTAAAGTCTTCAATTACAAACTTTAATACCCCGTTCTTGAGGATAAACATTCTACACTGAAAATTAAAAAGACGTTTTGTCTTTCATAATGACCTCCTTAGAGAAATCAATTGACTTGCCATCCTGTTTCAACTAAACACAAGACATTGAGCTTCCCTGAAACACTTTGGTAAAAGTAGTTCATTTTCCTTCATACACTCTGAGCAACATAGCAAATTTCACAATGCTTTATAGATATGTTCATAAAATTAATAAAATTGTTTAAAATGCATCATATGTAGCAGTAGCACTGATGACAATTAGAAAGCTTTATTTTCTTTGATCTCCATCAGAACTTAGACAAGATTTGAATAATTTCAGGCCTTGATCTCCAAATGAGAATTGAAGAAGTCAGAAAGTGGGAACTCAGAAAAAGTCAAAGAATTTTATGGCACTTTCTCTTCCTCTCTTCATCTAGCTTCCAAGAATTCTTAAGAGTCAGTGGTCTTTGAGAGAAGAATGTCCAGGCTGAAAATGTTATTCCTTTCTGTGAATATGGAAATCTCTCCTTATCCTATTAGAAAATTCTGGAAGTATGAATTTGGGAGACAAAGAGTCTTCAGCATTGTATTTACAAATTATTAAAAACAGAACTTAATCTTAGTGTCTCTCTTGTGCATTTTATATCTGTGATGATAAAACATTGGAGGTATTAGTCAAAGATTAATAATATTCAAAATAATTTAGGTTATCAGCATGCGATTTTCATTCCACATGAGGTCCATTTGCAGTTTACATGGTTTTCTAAATTACATTAAAATGAAATGTCAAAAAGTTCACATTTTTTCATGTTTAACAGCATCAATCTTTAAAGAAAAGTTATTGAACAAAGGTCTATGCATAAATCAGCCATTCCCTGTAGAGGTAAAGGAAGTCATTATACCTGGTTATGAAAGAGACTTTCATGAATACAAGGGGCATAAATCATTCTCCTCTGGAGATCATATTAGTCTAGATGGAAGAATGTCTATTTCCTGATAGTGAGAAAGGAACAAATTACTTTTGTTTGCTCCCGCATCTGTGGTTATCCTTGAGAAGTCTGTTAGCATGTTGACTATTCAATATTATTAATATTATGACTTAGAACTGTCTGAATCCTTATAAATGTAGTCTTTAAGTTTTCTAAAGCTTTCAGTTTTTCCTTTCTAGTGTTTTTTCACCTCCAACACCTTTTAAAATAGATCATTCTTTGGAAGTTACAGAAAGTTATTCTTTGCAGCAAGCAGCATTTTGCCTGCTCTCCTGAGCCAACTATGTTTCACCTCCATCCTTTGCTCCCAATTCAACAATTCAATATTGGATTCAATTTAGGGCTATGACCCCAGATAGAATGAAACCTAGATATTTATGAGCCACTCAATCAGCCATTCTGCTCAATGATTTACTCCATAAATCCTATTTTTAGTTTTAAAGCAGCTTCACAAATGGTTGCAAAATGGCTGTACATTACATTTTTAAAATCTGAAATGAGTGGAGATAGCATTTTCTCCTATTATGGAAAAATGTTGATGTCCTGTTTTAGAGTAGAAAACAGTTGTCATTATTGAGATGTATTTTCCTTCCATCACTAAAATACATTTTTGATATTATGGCAATTTATACATAGTAGAAGAATGTACTTTTTAAGTGGATTCCCAAATGTGCCTTTTAAGGAAAACTATTGAGAAGTGAGATCTCCTGTAGAATAGTGAAGAAGCATGAAAATACAAAGGTTGGTACGATAGGGAATTATCTTTAAAGAGGAATGGATATTTGTGGGATTTGTGGACAACAAGACTTAGCCAAGGAGGGAAAGGAATAAAACGAATGTGAGTACAGAGTCCTTTGGGCACCTGGAGGAAAGATAGAAAGCCATTCTGGTTAACTTTTGATACATAACAAAACAGTCCAAAACTTGATGGTTTAAAACAGTAACAGTTACTTGTTCCTCTACATGCTTCAACTCTTGGTCATTGTTCTGCCTCCTCTCATGAATACTCACTGGTCTTGCCTCTTGGAACAATTGAAGATATATCAGTATGCTGATATTTTTATTTTAACTTCTTTCCTACAATAGAACATAATTTTCCTTCTTACTTACAGCTGTAAAATGCTCTGTCATTTAACAATTAAGATTAAATATCAATCACAACTAAGTATCTTCTCAAATAACAATATGGATGCCGAACATTTTACTTCCCTTTCTGATTTTCTTTCTCTACAGTTTGCCCCAAGGTATACTACTAATAACAGAGCCCATCTTTGCCAATAGATATTTAGACTATACCTGTGAATAATCTTATTTGCACAGCTTTACTATCTAATATGGGCATAGGTAACCTTAAGAAGGTCTTAGTGGTTCTCAGATTAGTCTATCTCCTTCAACTCTCTTTCCTTTCCCCACCCACTCTCTCATGCTTTGTATTTCATTTTCTTTTTAAGTGACTTTCAACTAGAAAATGCCTTTCTCATCTCTGTACCTGCCTCCAGGCTCTATCCATTTCATTCATCAAAAAATGCCCTTTCTGAATTCTTTCTCTCATTTAAAAGCCATTTATTAAAGTTAGACAAATGATAGAAATTAATTTCTTAAAGATCCAGAAACATTTCTTGAGCAACAGGTGACAAGGATCCAGCAAAATGACATGTAAGCTAATATGGGTGAATCTTGGAGGTATTATGCTGAGTTCAATGATCCAGACACCAAAAAGTGATTCCACTTATATAATAAGGTGCCTAGAATAGTGAAATTCAGAGAAACAGAAAGTTGAAGAGAGACTTCCAGAGGCTGGGGTTAGAAAAGTAAGGGGGCTTCTTGTTTAATGTGTATCTGAGTTTTGGTCTGAGATGATGGGAAAGTTCTAAAGATGGATAATGATGGTTGCACAACAGCGTGAATGTAATT
The DNA here is from genome assembly GCF_052094955.1 of Ictidomys tridecemlineatus. NCBI lineage: Eukaryota > Metazoa > Chordata > Mammalia > Rodentia > Sciuridae > Ictidomys > Ictidomys tridecemlineatus. Next base: position 101,747,630 of record NC_135493.1, read on the forward strand.
CATACCCATCTAACTATACTCTTAAAAATGGTTAAAATGGCAGATTCTGTGTTATGTATATTGATCATAATAAAAAGTGAAAAAGAAAACATGAGCTAACAGACAACTCCTTAAAAGATTTTCCTTATGGCAATAGTATGGTAGCAGAGAGTAAAAATATCTTATTTACAGATCAGGAGATCTGAGTTCTGATTCTCACCATAAGCCTGGGTGACCTTTGGGTAGTCAGTGTTATTGGAGAACACAGGTTTGTATTATACAAAGGAAGTATTTATCCAAGTTGTCCTACTCCCAGCAGCATATTTACTTGGAAAGTTTATTAAAAATGCAGTATGTCAGAAGCTGACTCTCTAGGGATGGGCCAGGAATTTGCAGCACCCCCAGGTAGTTCCTATACACACTTAAATTTGAGAACCACTGGACTAGATACTTGCTTAAGGCTCTTTCAGCTCTGAAATTTAATAGATTTTAATTCTACAAGGCAGATTGTGCTCAGGCAGAAGAAAAAAAATGAAGAAAATAATAGACTTTCTGCTTGTGCTGACGCATTTTTCATTTGGTATCTCCATCTCCAAAGCCAAGCCGATCAGGAATAGTATTGTTTATTCCTCCCACTGTTTGGGGAGAGACATGAGGAAAAGCTAAGCCAGATGGTACCTAGGAAGATTTACATTACCACTTTCTTTCTTTTGCATTTGCATATTATATAAAACTGCCCATGCCTCCATCTGAGCCATGATCATTAATTTAATGTTATTGTCTAATGGCTCATGACATTAAATTATAACTTTAGCCTAACATGACCAAATTACAGTATTAGAAAGTTTCTTTTAGGTCAGTTCCTCTAACTTTTCATTATGTTTCAGCCTTGATTTAGAGACTCTTCTCACTTTCATAAAAATGCATTTTGTTACATATGGCCTAGGTTATACACAATTTCTCAAAAACAGTCAAGAAAGGATGGAATGTTTTGTTTTGATTTGGAGAGTGTGTACATGCATTCATTTATAGTACTGAAATGGCTTCTGTCTGGGGCTATATATAAGATAAAAAGTGAAGACTGGTAAGTTAGTTACCACCCACACTTGATTGAAAGTGAATGGTTTATCTAAGTATCCTTTAAAAGTATAACCCCTTTAGCTGCATTTTATTAATCAATGAAGTCTTATCCAAACTTGTGACTTGAATAAATAATTTTGCATCTATAATTTTGTGTAGATTATTATCTTACATATTTATATTTTATATAGACTCAGGTAATAAAATACATCATTCTTTGTTAATTGAAGCAAAGATTTATTCTGCAGCAGGTTTTCATTGATATGATTTTACATTTTGAGACTTTTTTCCTCAAATATACATGTTTACACATAAAATATTTTGTTTTTCATGAGGTTAAAATATAAAATAGTTTACAAACAGAGAGAGGTATATTTGGAAGGAAGAGAGAGTAGAGGGGAGAGAAAGCAAGAAAGAAAAATATAAATTGCTTCTCTTCCTATTCTGAAAAATCTAATAAACCAAGGAAGAGAGGAGTAAATGTTCTGGCTGGGCATGGTGGCACATGCCTGTAATCCCAGCTACACAGGAGGCTGAGGCAGAAGTATTGTAAGTTTAAGGCCAGCCTTAGCAACTTAGTTAGGTCCTATCTCAAAATACAAAATAAAAGGGGCAGGCAGGGTGGTGACTCAGTGGCAGAGCACTTGCCTAGCATGTGTGAGACACTGGGTTAAATCTTCAGCACCACATAAAAAATAAATAAATAAAGTTATAAAAATAAAAATAAATAAAAAGGGCTGGGGATGCAGTTCAGTGGTAAATCACTCCTAGGTTCAATCACCAGTAACAATGGGTCGGGGGAGAAACTACACTGACCCAGTAAAATAGCAGATAAAGAAATGTGGTAGAGGGTGATGGGTGTAGACCCTGGTTAAGTATTTCCCTAGCATGCACAAGACCCTAGATTTGATCCCTAGCACCAAAGGAAGGGAAAAAATGTAGTAGAAAATCCTCCCACTGATTCATCAATGTGACACCAAAGGTCTAACACAAGTCATGACAGCATTTCAGCTCACTAAAATTCAGACAATTGACCTACCATGTGAGAATCTCAGAATGAGTTTAGGTGAGAGTATAGAAGTTGAAATCCAATAATATATGCAACAGTGATCCTGCCAAGATTGCACATTGAAAGCAAATTAGTCCTCTAATAGAGAAAGCAATTTGAAATTCATTCTCTGAACAGGTTTTCAAGAACATTCTTTTTTTTTTTTACTTTTCTTTTTATAAAAAGGGAATGCCACCAAATAAACAAAATTCAGAAGATGAGGGGGGAAAATAAAAAAAAAAACTAAGGTGGAATTCTGAGAAAACAAGTGTGACTATGGCACATTCTCTCTCTCACTCTCTCTATCTCTCTCACATACACACACATACGCACTCAATGAGATAGTAGTTTGCCTACATGATGTATCTGTTTGAGAAGTCCCATTGCTGTAGGTTGCTGAAGTGACTAATTCTCATGATGTGACTTATTTTCTTTTATATGGTATTGGAAAAGAAAATCAATTTATCCCCAATTTTTAAGGGCAGTGTTATATTCTGATTCTCATAAAACATATACTCTTCAAATAAGCAAATTCAGAGTTGGGTAAGACAAGATTATTGACTCAAATGGCATGTTCCACTCTCTCTACTAGAAATTGCTCCGTGTTTCTGTACTCACACACATTGCTGAAGGATTGCCTCCAGTAAAATATCTTTTAATTCTTTAAAGACTCTGAGGACAGAAGGGGAAATAGGATTATTTATTTCTTAAATTGAGTAGCAGGCTAACCACTGACAATAATAATAATATAGAGCAATCATCTAGCACAGGTAAATATTGTGGTAAAAAATTATGTTCTGGAGGACTCAGGAATATAAGCAAGTACACAAACATTATTGTCATGTTCTGTAGTATATTTAGAGAAACTTATGTCCTTGTAGTAAATTTAATGATTAGTCCATTTATTCCCTTCTCTGCAGTCACAGCCTTAACTTTGCTTCCTTACTGCTGACATGCTTTTTCCAACCTCTGGCTTTAGGGCTTGAGCATGTGTTTTTCTTTAGCAAATGGCAAGTGAGTAGGCAATAGTGACCATTGACTACGTTTAAGCCTAGGCCTTAAAAGAAAAGCATGTGTTTTTTTTTTCTTTAAAAGGACATTTATTTACATTTTAAAAGAACATTTACATACAAAACATGAAAGAATACTTCATAGGCCACTTTACACAATAAAATAGGCATTAAAAATATGTTTTGCAATCATAAACACCCAGGTGCACTAATGTCAGTCACAAGGGTTTAAAGTTATGAGTGAACAAACCATATTCATTTAGAAATAAGTCAAAAAAATGCATAAATGCATATCACTGTCACAAGTAATTGTGTGCACCCAGGTTTTTAGCTTTGTAACTGTGGTCATCTGAAATACCATAGAGAAACAATTGAACTCTTTTTTTTTTTTTTGCAAACACACACTTTCTTTATTTTAAATTATTTTATTAGGGCTTTATAATTATACATATTAGGTGGGTCATCCCAATAAACTCATGCATGCATGGAAATTGATTTCAGTTCATGATCCCCCTTTCCTTCCCCATTTTCCCTCCCATTCTTTTCCCCTTCTTTTTCTTCTACTCTACTAGACTTCCTTTCACTTGTCTATTAGTTTGTATTTGATTGGTTCTTTACGTAATCTTATACCTCCACTTTTCTTTATTTTACTCTAACTTCTATATACGAGAGAAAATATTTAATCTTTGAGTTTCTGAATTTGACTAATTTCACTTAGCATGATATTCTCTATTCCCATCCATTTACCGGCAAATGCTATAATTTTATTCTTCTTAATGGCTGAGTAGAACTCCATTTTGTGTGTGTGTGTGTGTGTGTGTGTGTGTGTCGCAATTTCTTAATCTATTCATCTATTAATGGGCATATGAGTTGATTCCATAATTTAGCTATTTTAAATTGTGCTACTGTACACATTGATGTGACTGTGTACCTGTAGTATGCCAATTTTAGATCCTTTGGGAAAATACCTAAGAATATGATAGCTGGATCATATGGTGGCTCCTTCCATAGTTTCTTGAGGAATCTCCATACTTCTTTTCAGAGTGATTGTACTAGTCTGAAGTCCTACCAATAATGTACAAGTATATCTTTTCCCCTACAACCTCACCAGCATTTATTGTTCTTCCTATTCTTGATCATTGCCATTTTAACTGGAGTGAGATAGAATCTTAGTGTAGTTTTGACTTGCATTTTCCTGATTGCCAAAGATATTGAACCTTTTCTCATGTATTTGTTGGATTTTTGAACTTCTTCTATTGAAAAGTTTCTGTTTAGTTCTTTGCCCACTTATTGATTGGTTTATTTTTTGGAATGCTAAGTTTTTTGAGTTATTTGTATATTCTACATATTAATTCCTTATCAGGGAAGTAGCAAGCCAAGATTTTCTCCCATTCTGTAGGTTCTCTATTCATGCTCTTAATTGTTTCATTAGCTATGCAGAAGCATTTTAGTTTAAAGGCATCCCATTTATTGATTGTTGGTTTTATTTCTTATGCTTTGAGTGTTTAGTTTAGGATGTCTGTGCCAGCACCTGTATGATGCAGTGTTGACTCTGTTTTATTCTGGCAGTTTTCTTTTAATCTAATTTTTAAGTCTTTGATCCATTTCGATTTGAGTTTGTGTAGATGAAAGATGGGTGTCTAATTTAATTTCTACATATAGATATCCAGTTTTCTGAGCACCATTTGTTTAAAAAAAAGGCTGTCTTTTCTCCAAGATATATTTTTGGCACTTTTGTCAAATATCAGATGGCAATAGGTTTGTGAGTTTGTCTCTGGATCTTCTATTTTATTCCATTGATCTTCATGTCTATTTTGGTACCAGTAACATAACAGTATGTTCCTATTTGGACTTTTTTACATATATATGAGAAGAACATGCCTGTCTAGGCTGCTAGACTCAGGAAGAAAATGAGAGCCATATATAGCAAGGCTAGAGCAGTCATGTACAACCAGAAGAAACAGTTGTTCTTTAAAGCCATTGAACTTTATGCTATATTATTGTGATAATAGCTAACTGAGAAAATATAAACTTTTTTCCCTAAACACATAGAAAATTAATATCAGTCATCTTTATGGTAAAATATAAAGCCTGTATTTTATTTTAATAGTTCACTATCAAATATAAATTTTCAAATAATCAGATGTTCCTTTGGTGATGCCACTATATTGTACTTTTACATCATGAATACACTATTTATTTATGTTAATTATTTGTAAGTAACACTTGTTACCATCAATCTTGAGTTGCTAGCACATTTCTGTACCAAGTTTTGGAAAAATGTATCAGCTACCCCTTATTCATTAAAGTAATAACATTTTTATCTTTATTTATTTTTATGTAGTGCTGAGGATCGAACTCAGTGCCTCATACGTACAAAGGCAGGTGATGGACCACTGAGCTACAGCCCCAGCCCCAATAACATATTTTATTTTAATACATCATGCACTGCAAGGAGAAACTGGCTTTTGATTTTGGGAGAGAGATAAAAGTATTGAATACTGACACCTAATTTAACCTTCATGATGTTATAGGATTGTAATAATTGCTCTTGTGGTTTGTCTATATGTGAAAATCCTTTCCATTTTGTTACATAATATTAGAAATATGTGATAGATTTGTTATAAACATTTTGTTGGTAAAATCATTAAAACTAAAGCCATAGATCTAATTAATTAAATGTGTATAAAACAATAGTACTCAAAACAATATTATTAAGATAGTTTTAAAATGATACTTTTTGCATGGCTTTTGAATGACTCAGAATTTCTTTGTGTTTAGTTCTTGAATCTAAACCATATTATCTATATAAAAATAAATATAAGCTCAAGATAATCAAGCAGTGTATTTGCCTTGACAACAATCTTTATGTATTCAGATTTCATTTAATATTAAGCTTCTCCATTTTGAACTGATATTTCTTTACCTATCTAAATTTAGGGAAATGACACAAGACAATACTTTTAACTAACTCTGCTACTTTAGCCAAATTGAATTTGAGTTTTTCAAAAGACATTGCCTAGTTAATTCAAAGAGAGGTTTGAAATGATTACTGTAAATATCTTTTTCCCCATATTTTTAGTGGTGCATTATAATTGAATGTAATGGTGGGAATTGTTGTCCCACATATTTGTACAAGTGCACAGTATAACAACTATAATTTGATCAGTATTCCCCAATATTTCCCCTTTCCCTCCCATTGTCCCTCCCCCTGGTCTCTTTCCTCTATTGATTTCCCTTTTATTTTCATGAGATCCTCCCCACCTTTCTTTTCCTTTTTCATCTTTCACTTCCACACATGAGAGAAAACATAGAACCATTGAACTTCTAAATTTGGCTTATTTCACTTAACATGATGGTCTCCAGGTCCATCCATTTTCCTGCAAATGACATAATTTCATTGTTCTTTATGACTGAATAAAACTTCATTGTGTATATATAGTAATACATGCAAACCCATGTTTACAGCAGTGCAATTCACAATAGGCAAACAGTATATATTTTAAATGAATTAATGTCATAAACTGTTGCCAGATGAGTTAGGTAGAGTTGTGATTTTTATTGATCCCAGGAGAAGATACACTGTAATCTAAAATGTCCACAAATGTGATTGCTTAAAACTACAGGAGGTTGGTCCTCTGCAAGGACCAATTTCTTTATTTCTTGAGAAGTTTCTTTCCAGTGTCTAAAGCAGCTGCAGCCTGATTTCTATATTGTTCTAGTTATGGTTATTACTACATGATTCAGCATCTGCACTGTAGTCTAAAGAGTAAATGGAGTATATGTTCTGGATAAAGCACTTGAGGAACAAAAGGAAGTTTGATGTGAACCTGCATATCCAACATTATTGTTTGAATTCTCTGGAAGAGAAGGAAGGTCACATGATATGTCTTGCTGCTTCTTGTTCCATGTCGTAAGTGTTATTCCTGTAGAAAAGGAGTAGACAGTGGGAAGAAAATGAAATCTGCCAATACTGTGAATATATAAATAATAAAAGTGGCAGCAGGACTGATTAATTCTGAATCATTTTTATAAAATGACTGGAGCCGTGAAAATGCTCAGTCTGCACGGCTGATTGGGAAACGTATGCAATCTGTTGATTCAGAATTCATTTATGAATGCTCTCTTCCAGAGATTTATGTACCAGAGTTCTTAAAAATATTTTCACCCACATGAAAAAACAAAATTACAGACCTGGGAGATTCCCATTTAAAATGGAAGAAAGTGTTTTCCCACCTTAAGAATAACTTTCAAACAGATGACTGATACAAATGAATCAAAGGCAGTTTTGTTTTATAAAATAGTTCCAATCAATATATACTTATTGTTTGGGAAAATAAAAAGCTAGATTATTTGATTCTTAATAGAAAATTTAGTAAATATAAGTGAAAGCTATAGACTTTAGTTTGGGGATCCTATGAAGAGGAATAGATTCACCATTGGTCTTCTAATCTCAAGTAGGGTGTGTTACCTGTGTTGTGAGCAATATATAGAATATTATAACAAGAGAAGTCCTTTTTGCTAACTCTAATCAGTAACCATTGTGCATTGTATGTTATTTATGTTTCTTTCTGATTTATAGACAAAAATATGACAGAACCCCGATAGGTTAGTTTATGAAACCTATATCATTTACAAAATCAGTTTTATTTGTATGTTTATTTCAATATTTCTTTAAGTTACTGAAACCAAGCAACATCCTTTGCTTTTAGTTTTGTTAAAGCAAATTTTGTTTTCTGAAGTTGCTTCTTCAAAAAACTAAATCAATAACATTCAACTAGTAGAGTGTCTAATCTCTTTTCAGTATTTGTTTCTCAACTATGCTGATTTTAGTTCAGAACAACTTAAAGTACAAATTTATTGAACAGATTTAGGTCTCTATTTTAAATTTGTTTTCTAAACAATATTATAATACCCAAATTACTTGTGCTAGATATTACCACATTCATTGTTTACTTTAAGATCCCAATTGATACATTCAATTCACAGTATTTAAAATTGATTCATTTTTTATTTATATATGACAGTGGAATGCATTACAATTCTTATTACACATATAGAGCACAATTTTTCATATCTCTGATTGTATAAAAAGTATATTTTGGATAATAATGATCATCACATTTCACCATCATTTATAACCCCATTCCCCCTCCCTTACCCTCCAACCCCTCTGCCCTATCTAGAGTTCATCTATGAACTCTATTCCCTCTCTCTATCCCACTATGAATCAGCCTCCTTATATCAAAGAAAACATTTGGCATTTGATTTTCAGGGACTGGCTAACTTCACTTAGCATTATCTTCTCTAACTCCATCCACTTACCTGCAAATTCCGTGATTTTATTCTCTTTTATTGCTGAGTAATATTCCATTGTGTATATATGCCACATTTTTTTATCCATTCATCGTTTGAAGGGCATCTAGTTTGGTTCCACAGTTTAGCTATTGTGAATTGTGCTGCTATAAGCATTGATGTGGCTGTGTCCCTGTAGTATGCTATTTTTAAGTCCTTTGGGTTTAGACCAAGGAGGGGGACAGCTGGTTCAAATGGTGGTTCCATTCCCAATTTTCCAGGAATTCTCCATACTTCTTTCCATATTAGCTGCACAAATTTACAGTCCCACCAACAATGTAGGAGTGGACCTGTTTATCCACAGTTAATAAATTAATATTTTTAAAATTGAAAGTATTGCATGTTCTCTTTTATCCAGAAAAAAAAATTCTTAATAATCAAATAAGATGTAACTTTTCAAACAAAAAAAAAATATGAGCTAGGTATCTTTCTCCTAATATTTATAATGGAATCTAGCAATCATTTTCTTAAGTTTACTGGCACATTTCTTGGTGTTCTTTGAATTCAGTCAGTGTACTCACATTCAGAGGATACTTTAATCTTGTTAAAATCTCAAAGTAATGGGAATGATGAAATACATAACAACCTCACAGTTTCTTATGAAAACCCTTGTTTACTAAAGGACATAGGTTAGTAGAACATGGTCAGAAAATCAAAATTTAGTCAACCAACTCTCCTCCACATCTACAAGCTACTAGATAGGTTTGAAGTCATACAGAATTATAATAAGGTACCTAGTGCCCTTGACTAAGAGGGACATCCTAACAACTTCCTTATTTTTATCTGCCCAGATTTGTGCTTTTCCTTATTTCTCAATAAAATTTCTTGAATATAATCCAAGCAAAGTATTCATTAGTCATTATCGTTTAACTAATCTTAGCATTAATATATGCCCAATTAATTTAAGCAGTTAAAAACAGCAGTTTTAGTCTCCTGACTTAAATGATTTCCTTAGAAGCAACCTGCTGAAAATCTCCTAAAATGCAACTTTTATTAAGAACTATGCATTAGTATTACCTATAGCTGCCAGAGTTTGACAGGAACCAGATTTGATGATACCCAGGGGACCTCAATCTCTCAACTCATTTTCCCCTGTATGGTCTTTTTAATTGCATTATTTATAACTATTTAAAGCTACGACTGATGAACTAGTCAAGTATTTAAACTTTGAAGAGAAAAATCAACCCATTACAACCCTCTTTTTAACCTTTAATACCTAAAATGTATATACCTCTTTGGTATATAGGGAAATGAGCACCACTTTGGTCCTAAGTCTGCATGGAATGTGCATCTTCCATCCTATTGAGATGACTCCTTAGACAAGGGGAAAAATTCATGTACTTCAGATTTACTTATAATATGACAATAGCTGCTAGTCAATTGTCTTGAACTTTAATTAGATATGTTCTTCCCTTGAAGCTTGGAACCACAGTATCCATGGACCATAGACTCACTCAGCTGAAAATGAAATCTTGGGGAAATAATTGAAACCCCTTATCAGATGAGGAAAAAAATTAGGTTCATGGAAGTAGCCATTTTCAAACACATCAATCTAATCTCCCCTGGTGTAAAACAGAGTTACTATTTTTCAATAATTTTGATGTTAAGAAATTATATCATAGCTTCCTCTCTTTGTCTCCTACACTCTTCCCAGATTACTAGTGAGGAGAGCTGTCATTCAAATTCAGTGATTACCTAAGAAGCAGAGGAAGCATTTGAAGAGGCCCATGCAGTTGAAACTTTGCCAGCAAAACCTTATCTCCTAACTTCTCAAATTAGCTCTTGGTTGCTGAAAGTGAAGCATAGCTTCAACCCTTTAGCAGTAAGCATGGGTAAGGAGGAATCTATAGACATGACTAAAAACAAGAGAGGGCCAGTTTTACCATTGTCTGTAACATAAGTAATAGAAATGCCAAAAGGTACCTTATCACTCACTCGTTCTTTTCAATACAAGAACCTCATTCTGTTTCTGTACAGAAAGATTTGTTTGAGAATCCAATTTTGTTTTAAACTTGAGCTTAGCATTTTGGAACTATTCCAAAGACCACAGAATTCACAGTCATTAGCATATCACAGCAGGCTCCTTTCAAATATTGCAGGTTTCAAGTTTATTTGAAAACCTGGAAATATGACCTAGTAAATTAAACTTGACCAGTACTTCACTTTCTTTTCAAATTCTAACCCTTGCCCCTAGCCAATTATCATTACCTGATACTGGTAGCTCGCATGAATATAAACTTTGTAATGAGAATTAGATAGATTTCAAATTTAATCATTTCTTCTTCTACTTGATAGTTATCAACTCGGCAGAACTTTTCTAGATTATATTGTTTAAAGCTCACATTTGAGCTCATCTTGAGTATCAGTCCATTTTTCTTCATAATAAACAATGAGAAATTTTAATTTCAGTGACCAGTAACAATAAATATTTATTTATTCATGGGTCTGTGCTCTGGTATAGTGTGGCCAATCTTGGCTTACCTATCTCCAGCTTGCAGGTCCAGTTTGTGTCTAAAGCACATATTTTATTCTGAGATTCAGGATAAAGGGGCATTATCTACTCAGGGTATGATCTTCTCCTGGTAATGACAGAGTGCATTTCAAGTCTCTGCTCTTGTCACATTTGTTTATATCCCACTGGACAAAGTATGTCTCCTAGCCAAGCCCAAAGCCCAGGGGTAGTGAAATACTCTCCAACTAGATGAGGCCAAGGCAGAAGTGTGATTGCATAATGTTATTAAGAAGATGAAATATTGAGAACAATAATTCAGTCTAGTATGCTGTCTATTAGAAGTAGGTCAAACAAGTTATTTAAAATAGAAGACTTACAGACATTATGGTTGCAGAAAGGAAAACAGGATCCCTCTAACTATGCTTTCATTACCTACTCTAATCTTTCAAGTTATACTGAAGTGTAGAAACATCCATCAGCCAGGAATAATGGCTTCTCCTTTGCGATTCAGAATGTGAAATATGCAGCATCTTATTTTAGTAGTAGCCAAAATAACCCTTTTCTTCAATTTGGGAATGCAAATGTTCATGTGTTAATTTTCAATTAAGAATTCTATACTTATTATCTGCTTGACAGCCCTTCCATATGACAGTCATTCCATGAGACTATTAATATTGTATTTTGACCTAAATTTGAAAGGAACACCCCAATTTTAAGTGTCATTATAACAGTGCTTTTTATAACCTGTTCATGTCTGATTAAGAAAATAATAAAATAAACAACTCTTCTTTTTGACTGACACAGCATGTTAATAAAAATGACTTCCTTTGGATAGCAGAAATATTAGAAGTTTTAAAGTTGCCTTAAAAGGAAACTGGGAGAAAGGAGCCAATGAATTGACTTCAAATAAAACAAAAGCAAGTAAACAAAGCATTTGCCAGCATTTCTGAGGAAAGGTGATATCTAGGCATGATAAAGATTGTAAGTTCATTGCCTTATGGGTTATGAATATGAAGGCCAAGGAGCAAAGTGTTCCTTTGTGAAGTACTATAACTGCTTGGCATGGCATTATTGTAAAAAGAAGGCACCACCAGAAGTGAAACAAGCAGCACTAAAGTTAAAAAGCTTACTTGTAAACATCATCTAAGGCAACATAAGCCGGTCCTATAAAAATAGCATAGTGCCTTTCTTTATATATGGGCCTGGAGTATATTAAAATAAGTCCATTTGTGTGTCCACCGACAGCTAATTTGATGATTTTTTATAGGAAAAACATCCTCTAAAGTATCATACCATGCTGCTTTAATGCTTTTTTCTTTTTATAAGGCATTGCCAGTCCCAGTAGTAAGAAAGATATAATATTTTTGTACATATGAGGTGATTAATTGCTTCTTCGAATATGTTTGTGATATAGGTGTCACTTCTAAAATATTATCTTAATATTTTTCAATGTTTGGGTAAACTTAATATTACCTTGTTTTTCTTTTTTTGCCCTTAAAGTATAGTTCTGTAGTGCACACTCTGTGTCTCAGTATTGGTATTGTTCATAAAAGCATAAATTCTTACAGGGAATTGCTCTCAAGCTTCCCTAAACGTTAAGAGAGAGATTTGTAGCTGCAGCTCAGTCCCAGGCAGAGGGAATGGAAGTAAGGCTAATTTTATACTTGTAACTCAAAAAGTTTGTACTTCATGTTTCTTTACAGAGTAGATTTTTAATTGATTCCAAACTAGGAATACTTACAGGTGACCAGAGATTTTTGAACAGGCAGTTTTATAATGGATTATTGAGACTGTCTATGATCAGGTATATAAACAATGGCTAAATCTGATACTCCAATATGATGACTTATACACCAATGTAATATATTATTATTAATAGATTGAAAATGTATTTACAACATATATAATGCACAGATAATATAGTATAGTCTTATCAATTTTGTTTGGAGTTCAATCACATCAAGTGGTTTTGTGTTAGGACACGTACCTGTGCTTACTCTGAAATTTTGATAGTTTATGCTGAATACCACCAACTTCTGTGTAACACCTATAGTTTACTGACCTCCTTTACATCCATTAACTCAATATTATAATAACTCTGTGAAGTGTAGAATCCTTGTCCTGTTCCAAGGTTTTACTTGCGGTCCCTCTGTGATGGTATCTCAGTCAGGGTCCCAATAGGAAGTAGATGGTATATTTAAATTAGCCTAATTTGAGGAGTATTTATTTACAAGGTACCAGATATTCAAGACTGTGCATGGTTTAGGGAAATCATGGAGGATAGCATAAGACCCTAGGGTTATTAGGAGCAGAGCTGTCACTTCTCCTACACATGAGATGATAAGAGAAAGAAAGATTCCTCAGAACCCAGAAAAAAAGAAATCATGTGGGTCTTTCTGCCTTGGGAGGAGAAGTGATCTTCTGTCAAGGGACAAAATTTGCCTTGAAAGGATACTTAGGGAAGGGGAACAAGGGAATTCAATATCTTAACCTCAGTCTCTGGATTCCTTGCAGTTGTTTATGTTCCCTCTGTAGTCAAACCCAAACAGAAAATCATTGTTCAAAGAGTCCACTGATATAATCCTACAAGTCATACAAAAAAGTGGAGAAAGAGGAGGAAGTGCATCTATAGAGACAAAAAATATATAACTTGCAATGCTGGTTTTGTTGTATATTTCTGCATAATACAAGAACTCTAAGAAACATAATAAGAGGTCTGTTTTTATAAATAATTTCAGTGACCTCATAATAATGCTCTTTCTTAAATTGTTTAATTTCTTTGAATTGGTTCAGAAATATAACTCTGCATTTACAACTTCTATTCTTAGATTGATATCCATTCACCCATCAATGGAGTACCTACACTTTGCTGATTAATTACTATGCAAAGTAGTTCGTCAGGTACAGAAATAAACCTGATCTCAAAGACCTACATTCTACTGCAAAAAATAACCATATTTGATTGTGAGATTTTAAAATGATCTCATGTGGTTACATGTGATATACTAATGAGTTGGTTAGATGATTCAGCAATTATTTTTTATGAACCCATAGTATTTTCAGTATAGCCACTTGAGTGAGCCTGTAATTTTTAAAGTAACTTCACCATTTTTATGTCAAAATTGTGTATACTTAATAAAAGTTTGTTAAACAAAACATAAATAAGTAGATTTTATTAAAACACTATAGCTTTTACAAATTGTCTATCTAATCATAGTTTCCCTATCAGTAGGGAAGAAATAAGTTTCTCCTTGAAATTTAAATGTATTCTGCCTAAATAATTCCCTTTATTTCCTTCTTTAGCAGTATTCAGTCCTTCAAAAATATTTATTGAGTATCTAATACATACTTAACACTATGCTAGGTGCTATGAAGGGTTCCTAGGAAATAGAATGAACTTCTAATTCTTTGAAGTTCCGATTAAATAGCCCAAAGTTAAACCAATTTGGAGGGAACATTATGCCTTTGAGACTCTAGTTTTCTCTTGATTAGAAAGTATTAAACATTTTCAGTAACTAAACAGATTAAGGGGAATTCAAGGATGCCTCTCACCAGTAAATTTGGATTAGTCTGGCAAATTTAAGACCTTAAATGGAGCTTTTTAATAATTAAAAGAAGAGAGAGAGAATGATAATTACCACATTTCTAGAATCTATGTTTACCACTCAAACTTCTTAATCATTTCCTAAGTATATCTGGTGATCAGGGTTTTATAACTTAAGAAAATCTTTCTGTATATCCTGTAAACCTCTTCCTTTAAAAAGCTCTTCAATTTTGTTTTTGTTAAAAGTTAAAAGCCTCTATGAAAATGAGACAAAAGTCAGTGAAAACTGTAGCAGTAAAAATCAGATGTGATTTTCTCTTGAATAACATCTGCTTTTTACAATCCTTTCATGTTAAACTTTATAAGAACTTATTATGAAAAGCTTTATTGACAGTTAAATCCTATTTTTAAAAGGATTTATTTTTCCCCTAGTAGTAAGAGTTCTTTTTCTTAGATTTAATTAGTTGCAGATATTTCTTAGCTACATTCAAACCATGTAAAGAATAATTTCTGATCACCTGCATATAATTTTTAGCTCCTAAAAAGCAATTTGCTTATTATCAATACTATGTGATGGCATTGGTATAAAAGCATTTCCTTATTCTTCTTTATTATTTTTCATTTTAGTCTGTAGTTGTTAAATATGACCATTGTTTTTTTAAAAATTTTTTAGTTGTTGATAGACTTTTATTTTATTCACTTACTCATATGTGGTGCTGAGAATTGAGCCCAGTGCCTCACACATGTCAGGTAAACACTCTATCACTGAGCCACAATCCCAGCCCTCATTAAATGTTTTTGCTAGTCTCATTTCCTGTTTAACTAGGTGGGATCTCAATTCAGCAAAGTATTCTGCTCTTTAAAGCAAGCAATTGAAATCCAAATCTTGAGTAGTTTATCATGGGAGTTTAACATAAAGGAAACACATACATATTTGAGTAGCTTGCCATCTCAAATTTCACTTTAATAATTTATTTCATGTAACAACTTATGTATTATAATGGTCAGTATGTACATATTGACTTATGTCTTCTTGGACAATTCTACCTCCACTCCACACTTTAATTTCAGTCACCCTTAGTTAAAGGAAGGAATAATAACTAAAACAGCTCTTCAAAGTAATGAGAAAAAAAAAACCCAAAACACAATCATCATGTCTTAGACCACACCAAAACCTTTCTGATATATTATGTGATATTAACAGATCCTCCTTTATGATAGGACCAGTTACCAGAAATAAAATGATTCTATGGAATTATATAGTGGTATCTACCTTTCCACATTCTACTACTCCTTCAATGCCCACCTTAAATTCCTCTTCCATAGAATGTTCCACATTAATTTCAGCCAGCATTGATTTCTCTCTCTCCTCCCTTTTAATTCATTTTGCACAGTTGAATTAGGAAACCAGGAATTGGAAAACCAGAAGAGTTTATTAACTAAGAAGCAGCAAGGGAAGAGTTTCATCAAAAGTCCAATCTAAAATGGACTACCATGGACTCCATATTGATTATAGTTGAAGATTAAATTTTATATTTCCAACCTATTAGAAACTCCTCTGGGGAAGACTCTTCTATTCCCCAAGTTGCCTAGCTGAGTGCACAGCATACATGTCAGTTGGAAATTGATTATTTATAAGCAAACTAAATGTTAACACATAATTATCAAAATTTCAAATTCTAAAGTTCAAAGTATCCATCTAGCACTCTTCAGTGTGCCTAACATAGTGGAATCTCAATATTTGTAGAATGAATGCATGAATGATCTACAGACAGTACTTTATAATGAAATGTCTTTCCCACTAAGTTGTTCTACAACTTCAAAAAACATAGTCCTTGAGGCAAAGAACTGCATATTATACATCATCTATATTCTTTTCATACTATATCAATTCCTCTTTTAGCATGCAAATGAATTGCCTGGGAGCTTGTTATAACACAAATTACTTGACCCCCCACCCACACCTATAAATTCTGATTCCATAGGTCCCAGATGATGTTAGTCCTACCACTGACACACTTATTGCACACTTAGAGCAATAAGCTTCTAGGGTGTTAAATGTATGAACGTGCACTAAATGGAGTATGTGCTTGTTTGCAGGCTAAGTAATAAATGTTCTCAGTTATAGAACTTTGAAACTGGCAAGAACCTGTTCTATCATCTAATCCATGGAGGGAAGATATTGATATTCTATATACTATTAGTGCTCAATTGCATTTAACTTACCAGTGCCCTCAGAATTCTCAGGAGAGCTGTAGCACCATCACTCCAGGTAAAACTACTCTATCCTTTACCTAATCTCATCCTATTAACTAAAGATGAAAAAACTGAGGTTCAGAGACTTTAAGTCTCTTGACAAAGATTCCCTTTTTTAGATCTTCTCAATTCTTGTTCAGCTTTTGGCATCTGCATAAAAATTTCTTAAGATATACTGAAGTAGCTTCTATCAAATTTCAGTGTCCATAATATGCTAAACAGAGAATTTCATTCCAATATCATGAACTTTCCTCATGCCTTATTCATCATTCATCGAAATTTTCCCCAAGTTTATGCCAGAAAAAGTTAAATAACTTCATAACCTTCTTTATATAAATCTTAGACTAGCTTACTAAAATGCATTGCAAACTTTTTGTTGTTTCTTAGATGATTTTAATTATGTATGTTTCTTTAGTAGTATGTCTTCTCTACTTCATCAATATTATGTTATGTTAGCTGTAAGTACAAAATAATTGAGAACAAACTATGACAAATTTAACTAAGCCCCCCCCAAAAAAGAAGAAAGCAAATACTTGTGATTTGAGCTTTTTTTCAGTCCTTGAAACTTTGAGAATATCTGTCTTTATTAACTTTTGCTTTTTGCTGATGGTTTCTCTCATTTTATTATGGCTCATAGCACTGTAAATTAATTTAACATGAAAGGATAAAAATGTTGCTTCTGAAATGTTTCTCATTAAATTATGGAAAAATATTACAATAAATAAAAGAAAGGAATGCCTCTGGTACCAGCTTCTGTTTGCTCAATTATTGCAGTACCAAAAGTGAATTATTACACAGTTAACTTAGAGGCACTATTATTGCCATTATATTATAAAATAGATGAGTTTCAATCTTTAAAAAATGGTACAGCATAGGTCCTTTGAAAGTGAAATACCTTTGTTTTTCTCTTATGCTTAATTTAAATGCAGACTGACCCCAAGGTTGGGGTTTTGTTTGTTTGTTTATCATTCTTGCTAATGATGGGCCCAATGTTATATTAAGAACTACAAAGTAAATTTCAGCCAATTACTTTATTCAGGGGAATCATTAAATGGAAGTACCTCTGAAATTTTGGAAGGAATGTACTACTAATTAGCTGAAAGCACTACTAAATATCCTCTCTATGGTTATAATCTCTCTAGTGTACTTTTAATTGAAGACAGCCTCTGCAAAAGAAGTGAGATGTTACCATTTATTGGTACTTGTTAGGATGGAATCAAAGGTGGGAAAGACATTGATCTAATTCCCTCCCTCTGTCCCCCTTCACAAAGAATAGTACTTAATTGATTGAAAGCATATGGGGAAGAAAGGGGTATAATGTATTTACTGTGAACCAAAACAGTTGTTCTCAAGTGAAAAATGGAAACAACTTGAGTCCTCACAATTAGATAGATATCCTTTTATATGAAATTAAATGCAGTGTCTACAAAATCTTCTAGAATTAACTTATGTGAGTTTATGTCTACATATTCTAAATACACTTTTAATAGTGAAAAAATATTTGAATAATTTCTTTCTCATAGTATTTAAACCACTAAAGAACATAATACCTACTAAGTGCAAAGCTCTATGGTATGCCCTGGAGAGTATGGCAATCCCACTCAGGTTCTACCTTTATATGATAAGGCACAAGAAAATAATTAAAGTGCAATGGAGAAATGGTACATCTCACCAAAGGTTAATTAATGAGAATACTATGAAAATTCTTGTTTTGGAGAATGTATTGGAAATATAATGGAAGATTTTCAGATTAGATTAAGATGCTCAGTAAATAAACTGTCAGTACTACCACATAGCTTCAATTATCAGCTTTCAAGGTCTTTAGAATCCTGTATTATGTAATACATTAAGTGTCCAAACTGTATTTTTCATGACTCAGAAAGAATTACAGAATGTTATGTCACATCTAAATAATTTATATAAGATTAATTAAACTTATATTATGGACATCCAGGAGCCTCATTTTTTCATCCAGAAGTCAGAATGGCTGCCTCTAGATTGATTATGCTGAGCTTGTTAGAGAGGGTGTAACTCTGAGCTAGTTTGTGAGTTGCAGTGGTTCTCAACATGAGGGGATAATTTTCCCCACCCCTAAGAGACATTAGACAACATCTGGAGGCACTTTAATTGTCATAGCTAAATTGAGAATACAACTACAGTCTAGTAGGTAGAGGTCGGGTATGCTGCAAAATATTCTACAACACACAAGCTAGCACTCCACAACAGGTCAGAATGCCTGTAGTACTGAAGTTGAAAAGCCCTAGTCTCATGTAGTCTTTACTTACCTCTCCTGAACTTTTACCTTTCATAGGAATCTCAAAAAGTCCTAGGGGCTGGTAGCATAGCTTAGTGGCAGAGCACTTGTTTTGCACGCATGAAATTCTGGGTTCAATGAGCACCACCAAAAAAAGGGGGGGTGGGGGGAGAAAGCTCTAGAATTTTTAAAAAAGCATTCAGTCATTTTTGCTTGGTGTAAATGGCTCAAATTATTTAGTATGTTTAATTTATCATAATTTATAAAACATTTATAATATATTGTTTAAATAGTCAAATTTTATATTAGTTTGAATTACTATATTATTTAAGATGTTATAACATTCATTTAATATGCTTTATGGTAATGTCCATTATATAGAGACAATGTTTCACTTTTTTTCATTTTAGCTATGGTTTTAACTCTAGTTATATAAGGAAAAGTCTGAATTAACAATATATTTTTTAATTATATGCTTGGTTTAGAAACTAAATACACATGAAAATGTGGACTTAAATTTAATTATTACTAAAAATTGGCTTTTTTTCTTTTCAGTCTGTTAATAAGAGAGGTTCAAGTTGACATTTTCAAGCACAACTTCACAAATTACATTTTGAACAAGAGTTGAACATATTTTCATCCTGAGATTTTGATTTTATTGATGTTCTGTGGTGCTTTGGTATCAGAATTCCTAAAAGGTGCTCAACTGAGTCTAATGCACAGCAAATTTTGAGAGTCTTTGTTTTTGGGTACTGTCCCAGTTAGAAGATTCTATAACTAGACAGCCTGAATTCATACCCAACCAACTCTTCAAATCCTCTAACTCTTTACCAGTTACCATTATAAAGCTGGGCAAAATTATTTAAACTATGTGCCAAAAATCCTTATAAAATGAGAGTAATAAACTTTTTATTTTTATCTTAAATATGCATTTTAAAAATCCTCTTAAGGAAAATATGCAGAATTATGATCATTTATAATTTCCTCATTGACTTTATATGTTTCAGCATCAATATTACTCATATGTCCTGTCTTTAATCAGTGATCCAAATATAAATTAGAAGAATGACAATTTAAAACTGTTATAAGGGTCAAAACTTTTTTATTAAATTTTTATTTTTTTCTTTTTAATTATACATGACAGAATCTATTTTGATATATTTATACAAACATGGAATATATCTTATTCTAATTAGGATTGCAGTCTTGTGGATGTACATGGTGTTGAGATTCACTGTATGTTTTCATATATGTACTAAAAGAGTGATGTGAGATTCATTTCACTGTCTTTTCTATTCCCATCCAGTGTTAAGTAATTAATCCAACTGAGTAACTGAATCATATATACACATCTTTTATCCTCCCATATCAGTATATTTGGAATTGTAATTTAAAGATATATATGCATTTTCCTGGAATAGATATAACTACCATTAATAATTGAACACCCAGAACAGTTTTTGCAAACCCCAGGGAAATTTCATGAAAATCAATTGAGAAAGACCCTACTTATAAAGTCTTATAAGTCAGATCACAGTGGACAGAATCAACAAATAGTGATGAGGAAGCTTAATAAAATATAAGATGGGCATACATAAATTAATTTAAACCATAGGTACAATTATATAATAACAGCCAAAAAACGTTTTAAGTAATCCTTTCTATACACTCAATCAAAATAGTTGCACTTAGAAGACAAACATTTACTTTAGTGGCTAGATGATTTCGTATTATTCCATAACTTATTTTATATGCATACTATTTTTCAAGGTTAATCTTTCTTTAGAAATTATCTCTAATTAAAAGTTAACTTCATTATTAAATCATTGAGAAAAGCAGTCATCAGTTTCCAAGACTCACTGAGATACTTCTAAGTTCCAGATAAACATGATTAAACTGGACATACATACTGTCAAATTCACTGTCCCTAATACTTTGCAATACTAATACTACCTCAGTGAGTGAATTGGAATATGCTTATGTCAGGCACTAGAGTAATCATTGATAATACAAAGAATAATAAGATTTGAGTTGGCTTCAGCCATGTTGCCAGGAGCTCACATTCTAGTTTGGGAGAGGGAGGGGAAATTCAGTAAGATAAGAATATACAAGGCACAATGCTGTTGTAGAATATGGTGTGAATAACTGCCCAATGGGATCAGGCAAGGCTTTTTTGGAGAAGGTGACATTTCAGCAAGGTTTGAAAGACTGTGTAGAAAGTTTTTGGTGAGTTAAACTCCTTGGAAAGAATTACTTCAATAGAAATTGGCAGAAAACCAGAAATCATTATCTGTCTGTTTATTCAGTCGGCTGTGCTCTTCAGAAAAAAAAAAAATTCAGAAATATAATTTAAAAAATTGAATCTATTCTACTGTCTCTTAAGATGAGTTAATTTAAGGAGGAAATTAAATATAATGAGAGAGATTCTCCCCAGGGGTAAAATGCTTTTGATTGTTTGCTTGTGTTTCATTATTTTTTGCCAAAAATATATTATGCATAAACTTTATGATTAAGAATTCAGATTATTACATTTCTAAATTGGTAATGCCACTTATTGTATCATATATTAATCATAAAAATGCTTATCTTGCTGACTTTAACAAGCTTAAATGACCAAAATGCAAAAATAACATATCATATTACACTGTAGTAGATTTGTTAAACTAAACCAAAATCATGGTGCATGAAAAATAGGTCTCTAATTCCAAACACCCACACCATAGAATTTCTCTGTGATTTTGTCATTTCAAGCCAGAGAAAATTGTCTGAAAAATTGTTAGCTTATAAAATAATCGCTAAAATATCTATAAAGCTACTCTTGTTCTCTTTATTTTTCTAGAAATATAATGTGAGCCACATATATAGTCTAAAATTTTCTAGTAAACACATTTTAAAAAGTAAAAATAAAGTAGTGAAATTAATTTCTATAATATGACATATTTTATTCTTCTTTCCATATTAAGTTTTTAAAATGCAGTATTTTTTTTCTCTCTTCCCTTACCCCTTTCTCTTGGTACTGACTGCGATTAAACCCAGGGGTACTTAACCACATCCACAGTCTTTTTTTTTTTTTTTTTTTTTTTTTTTAAAGACAGGACCTCACTAAGTTGCTGAGGCTGGCCTCAAACTTGCAATCCTTTTGCTCAGCCCCTCACGTCTGGGATTACAGACATGTAGCACCATGCCTAACTAGTATGTTTCTTCTTACAGTGCAACTCAATTCAGACCAACCACATTTCAACTGCTCTGTAGATATAATTAGAAAGTATAAATTCTGGAGATCCAAGTTAATCCAACAAGGAAAAGGACTTCTTGTCTTTCAGTAAGTCACTTTTCACTGCTAACCTTGGGAGCTTTTCCATACATAGTCTACAGAGTTTAAATGTTCTATCTTAACATCTCTGAGGGCTTCAGTTTTAATGCCATAGTACTCCTAAGGAATAATAGGTGTTCTTTTTTCAGAATACCCTGAAAGATCAATTAGAAGTTTATGATGCACATAATGCAAGATACAGTTCATCTTCCAAGCCCGTTGTAGAAGCACAAAAACTATACTCATCACTTCTGAGATCATATTACCTGAGTATGCCTTTGTTTGAGTACTGGTGATATTGTGAGAACTTTGTGAAAATAAAACATGCTTTAAGAACAAGATAGCAGACTAAATTAATACTACAAAGTGAGGTTTGTTTTTAATGGGAACCTGATTTAGATAATGCCTAGGGTACATTGGGGAAACACTCATCAGGAAATATATCCCACATTTTGCTAAGCAACTGAAAGTTACCTGACTCTTCACAACTTAACAAGAAAAATTCCCTTGTGGATGAAGTTGTTCTTGATTTTTCAGGTAAACCTGCCTGCTTGTGCAAAGCAACTTTGACTTTTTGCATCTGAAGAATCACTTAGAGTTATTCAAAATAAAATTAAAAATTTAACACTTGGGGAAAGAGCTACTATTAAACAGTCAGAAAATTGACCTCAAGAATTCTTGTAGGGGCTAGCAATGTAGCTCAGTAGTATAATTCTTGTCTAGTATGTGCAAGTCCCTGGGTTCCATCTTCATCATGGCAAAAAAAAAAAAACAATTACTTACAAATTGTGAATCTGCCAAATGTACTCACTTGTTTATCTGCTAAGTGTTTGTCAAATATCAGGTACCTCTAATTTATTGGTAGTTTTTTCTTCACCACAAGTTGGTTTATAATTCAGATGTTTTAAATTTAAAATAAATTTATCAAAGTGAAAAATATTATAATTAATTTTATACACTTTATTATTGTGTAATATAGTCTATATATTACCTGACATTTATAATAGTTCACCCCTAAATGTTCACTTCCTACTGAAAGAATGAAAATAGAATTTTTTATATGATACATGACTTTATATTTTAACAAATTTTGATAATAATGCACTGATTTAATGTGTTTAAGAAAATATAGCCCATACTATAAATAGTTGATTTTAAGATATTATTGCTTAGAAAGAAACTAAGTAAACCAAAATTGGTCAGTACAAGTTGAGCTAAAGAAAAATCTCAAGTAAATAAGAGGACAAATGAGGTAGTATTTCTGAAGGTGATCACAGGTTTTTTACTCATGGAAAACAACTTCAGAGTTTCAACTAAGAATGCCAAGAACTTATTTTTATCCTGTGACACCTATTATCTCTGTCCTTCTAACCATCAGATCCTTCTTACCACCAAATTATTCTTCTTCAAACCCCTGTCCCCTTTCCTTTGCTGATTTTGACAGGAACAGCAACTCCAAAAAGATGAAAGATGGCAGAAATGGGGCGGGGTAAAAAGATCATAAAAGGTATCAAATTTTTATTTTTAAAAATGGATTTGATTTTTTAATCAGTCACTAAATCTTATGTTGAATAAAATAAGTGAACAATAAACTTAGATGCAAGCAAGTTTTAAACTAGCATATGGATATCTACTAAATATACTTTTATAAGCACAGATTTTTTTTTCTTTTTGATGCTGGGAATGGAACCCAGAGCCTCATGCATGCTAAGCAAGTGCAATACTACTAACAACACCCCAAACTGGCAGTTTCAAAAATAAAAGTTTAGCTCCTAAATTTTAGCATTACTTAATACATTAAAAGGTAGCTTTCATTTGAGTGCATGTTCATGATCAAATCGTTTTCAATGTTTTCTGATAGTCATGACATATAGATGCATATATAAATATATACATATCTCAGTATGGCTCTGAGAAGTCTTTTGATTTTAAAATTATTGATTCTAAGATCCAGGGTACATGGGTATTATATGATAAAGAACTCATCTTTAGAGAAGCTCTGGATTCCATTCAGAAGATTTTCCAAAACTATTCACTATCAAGAACATAGACAGGGTGGCTCAGTGATTGAGTGCCCCTGAGTTCAATCCCTGATACCCAAAACAAATACAAAACAAAACCAAAAAACTGTAACTAGGAATAGTCGGGAAGATTTTTAAATGGCAGCATTTTCATGTAAGGCATTTTTCTTGTATTGAAAATTAGTTTTCTAAATGCAGTGTGTTATCTTCATGTTACAAGAAGACTTTCATGTTGGTTAAATGCATATGGCAGTTGTGTCAGATATGAATTGCCTCTCAAACTAATGCATGGAAAGAAATCTGAGATTTAGTACATATATAGCTTTTAAATACCATACTTTGTTTTAAACATGATGTTATTCCAGATTCTTTGCAGTAATTTTCAATTACTTTTTCACTTTATATTCCCTTGTATATTTACCTTATCTAGTTCATATCCTGAGATTCCTTTAGCTCTTGCATTCTAACTATGTTCATTAATAGAAAGGTTGGTTTTATTTTTATCCCTGACTTAGTTGCCTTCCAGATATAAGCTAAAATTCCAATATCTTAGGACATGCATCAGAACTACTTGAGAACTTGTTCAAACAGATTGAAGGTTCCCACCCCAGAGTTTCACGTTCATTTAGGGCAAGGGTGAGGCCTGGCAGTTTATATTGTTGGCAAGTTTCCAAATAATGCTGATACTATTAGCCTGGGGACCAACTCTAAGAACTATAGACTAAAAGAAAAAAAAACTTGGGGCAGAGATTCTCTTCATTGGCTTTTGCCACTGAAGACATTTAGATGGAGAGATATCACAAGATGTGATGATTTAGGTATGAATGGGGTCTAAGATTTTGTGTTACTAATAAATTCCCAAGGAATATTGTTGCTGACTGAAGACCACGCTGGCTGAACCACTCATTAAAATGTCATTATTGCCAGGTACAGTGGTGCATACGTATAATCCCTGCAACTGGGGAGGCTAAGACAGGATTGTAAGTTCGAAACCAGCCTCAGCAATTTAGCAAGGCTCTAAGCAACTCAAAGAGACCCTGTCTCAAAATAAAAAAAATAAATAAATAAAAGGGCTGTGGATGTAGCTCAGTGGTAAAGCACCCCTGGGTTCAGTTCCCAGTACAAAAAAAAAGGAGTCATTAGAGGCAAAATCCAATTTAAGTCAACAAAGTTTTCTAAATAATAAAATCTAAAGAGTTATTTTAACTTAGTTTTTTCACTATCTTCCTGTAAGAAAATTGTCAGCAATGGAGCCAAAGTTAAACTTGTATTCATATAGGTATAGGAAATACTTTCAAGAAGTTGAGATTGGTTTTAGGGAAAGTATGAGTAGGGAGGAAGAATAAAAAAAAAAGTCTAACATTAAGTTGTTTGTTGAGTGAAGAAAGAGAATAACTAGCCTGGTTCAGTCACATAGGTTCCCTCACAAAGACAAAGACAGAAATGCCTTATAACTAGGCCATTTCCTCAAAAGGCACACAGGAGACTTTCAGGGTTCAGGGGTTCCTCATCAGACAGAATTTAGGTCATTCTTCATTCATGATACTTCTTTGTGAATATAAACATTCTCCCAGCCCTGTGCTTGGCTAACAAGGGTCCTGCCTTTGAGAGTTTACATTACAATTGGGAAAACAGCCAGTAAGTTTGTGATTTGTGTTTATCTTTTTAAATTCCCCAGGCTGCTTTGTGGATAGAACATGGAAGACATAAGAGTATAAGGTTGATCCCCTGTTCTGAATTCCATCTCCTCAGAGATTAGATTTGTGTGTGTGTGCATGTGTGGGGGTGTATTGAGGATTGAACCTGGGGCCTCCCACATGCTGTAAGTACTCTAATGCTGAGCTACATCCCCAGCCCTTCTTCCATCATTCTTATGTTAATCCTTTCCTGACAGCTTATCACTCTGCTATCCTTCATTTTAACCAACACATTGTAAACACACACAAAAGTATATTGGTACAGTCCATGTTATTTGGCTGTTATTCCAAATATGGGAACATCATGCCAGATAAATTTCTTTTCACTAATCCCCTGCCCCTCCCATTGCCTAACTTAGCTTCTCTGTGTCTTTTGAGAGAATGAGAATTCACTTCCTTAACACCCTCTTACCCTGTTTGTCATCTAACCTATCTCCATATCCCATTTGAGTCTGTTTCCCAGATGACTTGCCTCCTGCCTCTTCACTCCAGATCCCACCCTTAGCCCCTCTTCACTTTCCAACCCACAGCTCCTATGGGATTTCATCTTCACCCAAAGCTTCAATTACTACCTATAAACAGATGACTCTCATATTATTATCTGCCATTTGTTGTCTCCCTCTTAGCTATTTCATATTTACATCTTCAACTCCCCTATGAATGTCTATATTTAGGCTACAAGACTAGTAAGCACAACTAAGATATTCTGGCTAGGGGTTTTTCTAGTTGTTTCAGCATTTGCCATAGCAATTGTTAAATATTTTGAGTCTTACCTCTGACACAGGCTTTTCAAAATCAACACATCCTGTACTGAAATCCCCAGTGATCCCAGACATTTGCCTCTGTTCCCTATTCAAAAAATGACAACACCATTTACCCAATTATTCATTAACTGAAACCTCTAATTCTGCTGTCTTTCATACACACATCAAGAATTAACACCAAATACTGCTAATTTTCTATCTCCTAAATCTCTTTCAAAGCAAACTTTTTCTCTATAACTATGCATCATTTTAGATGATGGAATTAAGCACACCTGAATCAAGTCTTATAACTTTAGTAAATTTCTTAATCTGTACCAGTCTCAGATTCATCATAAAATTTCCTACTTCTTAGGGTGACTGAAAAACAGTGAGATTACTAAACACAGTTACATAGCATGCAATCTTTTGCGTTATTACTATGGTCCTTGTTAATGATGCTATTACTATTGGTTTCACCTTGAAAACAGGAATAATCTTATAACTGGACTTTCTGGATGTGGTGTTAGTTCCCCAGCCAGAATTATCTTCTAATATGATGGCCCACCCTGTTCCATCCACACCCATGTTTGAAATTCTTCAGTACATTTAAAATAAACTCTCACCAGTCAAGCTCATTCATGATGTAATCTATTCATGGCCCCATGTCTTCCACTCCCCCTGAAGGAGATATGTAGCATAAAATTCAAGGCTATCTGACCACTACTCACCTTATGTCTCCAGGCTGCTACTAACTAGGAATACTTTCCACCTAAATTCACATAATCTCAAACTCCAGAAAAGACCTCTGGTTCACAGAGAGTCACACGTTTTTCAGTAAACTGTGCAAGATAAGCATAATTCCTAAAATAGCTTCTCAGATATTTTAAAGGTGAAAAGTCAATAACACATTTACCAAAAAAGAATCAGTTACAAAATGGTGGTACCGGTACAAAGTAAGGAAAGATATAACATTTTACAATTCAGGATTATTTTTTTTTTCATTTCAAAATAAAGGTGTTTTAGAATTTCACAGTAAAAACCTATATGGCTAAATTGCCACTAGAATTTTACTGTACTTGCCTTATAACATATTTATCTATCTATCCCTCTATATATGACTAATTTTTAGTATTCTAATAACCTTATCCTCAAATAAGTTTTCTTTTGAAAACGTGACATAGGTGTTTTTACATAAGTGAAGAAAAAAACTTGTTCTTATTAAAACAATGTAAATTGTGACACTTTCTAATTCAGACTTTTGAGGTAGCCATTAAAATTATATCAGAAAATATGAAACTAGTTTTTTAAATGATCATTAAACATGATTAGATGTAGAAAATATGGAAAAATGTTATAAATAAAGATCTAGATCTGCCTATTGGGGGAAAAAACAAAACCCCTGTATTTTCTGTTCCAGTGGAATTATTTGTAAGTAATATCCTCCCCCCCCCATAAAATTTAACTTTGACCTATACTTTGTTAATTTACTGTGGGTTAAGTTACACTATAACATGTGCTAAACAGATCTGACAGATCTGACATGTTTAAAATGGCGTTTTGGGGTTCCTATTACATTAAATTTCCATAATACTTTATTGATTAATTTGTATCTATTATCATTTTAAGGAAAATTTTCAAAATGACAAGTGAGAATAAAAATAAAAATAAATCAAGGTTATAAGTACCACCTCCTCCCAGGCCAATCAACATATAGTCAGTGTGTCCTTTTAAATTATGAAAGCACACCTTTCCACAGAGTCACAGCATGACTTTCTATGTTGCAATAATATTGCTAAAATAATGGAGAAAACAACATTCTCTATATAAAATATTTCTTTTCTAGACGTTTTCATGCAGCTTAGTACACTGCAATGACCACATTATTTAGTTCCAGAATTAGTAACACACCATTGTGAATGACTCAATTCATATTGAGATTACTCATTCATCGACATTCTTAAGGGTTTAGGATATGCAAGCATTACATTAAATAGTGTAAGGTAGAAGTTCTCAAATGCAGATGACTGTGAAGAAGATTTCCTCAATCAGGAGAGAAATGAGAACTAAAAGGATAAAAGAGAGAGAGAGAGAGAGAGAGAGAGAGAGAGAGAGAGAGAGAGAGAGAGAGAGAGAGAGAGAGGCAGAAAGAAATCATGTAAACTTGTCACCTGCCTTTCTTTGGAAAGTCTGTCCTTTATTCTGAGATTGTGTCCTTCTGATACTTTTTTGTTGTTAAAATACCCTTTGCTTGCTGGCACAGTGGTACAAACTTGTAATCCCTGTTTGGATGAATATGCAAGATATTAGCAAAAAATGTCAGGACCCCCAGATATATGAGCTCTCAACCATGCTTTATATTTGCAAGCAAGCCTAGCCAGGCAAGTAGACTAACCACATAAATCATCAACCCACAAAATAAAGAATTAAATGATACTTACTCTGTCAAGCTACTGAGTTTGGGGGTGGTTTGTTTCACAGAAGGAGTGAAATTGGAAACATGTAAGCAAAATTTAAGCCCTAGCTTTCATCAATCCTGCTTATATCCCATTGAATAAAGTAAGTTTTATTTCCATTTGTGTTAGAAAGAATAGAGGGCTCACCAAAGATGTTAATTCCTCAAACCTATAAATATGTTATGCCCCATAGTATTCAGAAATTAAGATCAAAGATGCTCAGTTGGTAGAGTACTTGCCTCACATGCAGAAGGTCCTGGGTTCAATCCCCAGCAACACAAAACAATCATAGATGGAATTAAATTTGCTAATCAGTTGACCTCAATGAAGAGATTATTTTGGATTTTCAAAATGGGCCCAATATAATCATAAGGTCCACATAAGTAAGAGATGGAGGCAGAAGGGTAGGAATGAGATACAAAGAGACCTGTGA
Organism: Ictidomys tridecemlineatus; assembly: GCF_052094955.1. Lineage (NCBI taxonomy): Eukaryota > Metazoa > Chordata > Mammalia > Rodentia > Sciuridae > Ictidomys > Ictidomys tridecemlineatus. Next base: position 101,777,268 of record NC_135493.1, read on the forward strand.
AGATGCTCCAAGACTTTGAAGATGGAGAAAGGAACCAAGAAGCAAACAACATGGTTGGACTTTAGTAGCTGGAAAATCAAGTCAGGAGATTCTCCTGTAGCTAATGCAGAAAGAACACAGCCCTACAAACACTCTCACTTTATTTAGTGAAAACCATTTTGGACTTCTGGCTTCCAAAACATTGAATAATCACTTGTGTTGCAATTTGTTTTGTTTCTGTGGTGCCAGGAATCAAGCCTAGGTCCTTGTGCATGATAGGTAAGGGCTCTATCCCAGAGCTACACCCCAAGCCAATATTGAGTTTTTTTAAACCATGGTATACATGCAGTAGGAATCTTATATTCCCTCCACTGTTCAGTCTTTTCAGTTATGTATCATTTGGGCACTGGGTAGAATGTTGAGGATATAAAGGTAGAGGAGAAAGTCAAATGATTCAATAGGACTCTAGCAGTCTTTGTACTTGTGTGGAACAATTTAAAGCTTGCTAATGTTGATGTGTCTTTTTGAGTTGTTCTTTTCCCTAGCTGAAATATGTAGGAGGACTCCTGTGAGCCCCTAATTTAAGCTTAGACTTATCACACTCTTTCATGAGAACATCTTCTGATCCTCAAATCTCCCCCAGCCAAGATACATGTTCGTTCCTTCCTATAAAACAGGTCAAACTTCTTTGCAGTACTCCTATCTTTTTGATATAATGATAAACAAATAAGGTGACTCATGACTGGGAAGTCTAAGCTGCCCTCACTCCCTTCTTATCTATTCCAAAACTGAGAGGATCACTATTTGGGATACCTCTAACTCAATCATAGCATGAACTTTGGCTTACCCATTGAAAAGCCCTGTTTTAGAGCATTTATGAACTGTGAACTTGAAGACAATGATTTTTGTCCTGTTCCTTGTTCTGTTCATAAGTTGTGACATGATTCATGGTAGATTTCAATAATTGTTGGTTGAAATTAAGTTAAATAAATAGCAAATGACTTGTCCAAGGTCACACATGACTTTGCTTTTTCCCTTCCTTTTGCTTCCCTCCAGTGACAGCAGTATATAGCTTCATCTATATACCAGGCTCATTTTAGTTTCTGAATTAGTCTTAGTGGCTCTAGTATCTATCTGGTGGGATTTGTAATTAAAATTCTGTGGTTTACAGAATTGGTATTTAGTATATTGGGAATAAACATGAGGTGCCCAGATATTTTAGAAAACCCAGCATTCCTGACTTTCTTTCTTCCTTTTCTCACCTGGTCTCCCTATTTGGTAGTTTTAGTTATTTGGATACTCTTAAACTCTTAGCAGTTTTGCTTACATCTGTTCTCTAGAAGCTGTCACAAGTGAGTGGAGGCAGGATGGTACTGGGCTGGAGTGGAAAGAACATAAAACTAAGAGTTAGAAGCCCTGGGTTCCAGTAAAAGCTCTGTAGTGGGATTTAGGGCAAGTCTCTTCTCTCAGCATCAATCTCCTCATCTGTGAAATAAGATTAATGATACCTGTCTTGCTTATACTTCAAGGTTGTTTTGAGGTTCACATGCGTTTTCCACCCCATATAGCCTATAAATCTCTAGTGCCTACAGACAACTTATAATGTTCTACAGTAAGCTTAATATTTTCAGGATTTAAAAACTCATTGATGATCACTGATCTGATCTAATGTAATATATTGTCAATATATGTGAGAGTCTCTCTGGTTATTGATGTTAATGGAAATTTGTGTAGGACAAAATAGGACAAAGCTGTGATATGAATGTATATCATCAATATATTTTATTAGATTTGTTTTTTTCAATATAAAGATAATTTTTACTCAAAATTCAGTAGAAACCTTTGATTTATATTAACTTGTAAATAAAATCAAAGAACCAAAAGGGACCTTTTCTTTTAAATATAATTAGAACTTTCATTGAGGACAGGGAAACCTTGTCTTTGGAAAATTCCTTGGCATCATGGAACTAAAGAAGTGGTTCTTTAAATCTATCAGTTTCATTTTTCTTTGTTAAACAAATAGAGTGTGATATTTCTGGGTATATGAGAAGCACGCTTGATTGACAAAAAAAGTAATGAATTTTGTAAACCCCTTTCTTAACCATTATTCACTTTTCTGAGTGACATAAGAACCCTCTCTCTTTGTCCCTGGGTTGATTTCCTTTCTTTAACCTTTTTTAATTCTTAGCCCAGACAAATTGCTGAGGTTCTTTAAGAGGCCTCACAAAATAAGTATTGTCCAATGGTAACACTTTGAAATGTGATATTGTAATTGCTTACCAAGTGAACATTAATCACTACTAGATTAGAATGGAATTACCTGTTATATTCACATTAATAGCAAATGAGCTTTCCCTGATTGATGTTGTTATAATGAATACAAAAGAAATTAATAATGATCCAGCACTCACAGAAAGAGGCCTAATCATTAAGGGCATGCCATCAAAAGGCAAGTAATACTTTAAAATAAGCTAGTATTAATTAAAGTAAAATCAAAATGAACTTCTATTGAATTACTTATATCCACATTACACAGATATTATACTGTTGGGATTAATGTGATTGCAATGCATTTTATAAAAATTAATGACCAACCTCTTAAAATGTTTGAGAAGTAAATACTTGTTTATATCTGCTAAATAGATATGCTAGCTATTTGGTATCTTTGAGTAACTTATTGTCAAAGAAAGTGAGAGAGAATACCAGTAATTATATCTGATATATTAACTCATATCTTTTTTTATAGTTGGATATTTGTGATAAATTTAGACATGATGTTACATAACTCATATCTTTTTATCTAAAAAACGTACATTTTTGTTCAACAATTTACTTGTTTCCAATAGAATATTCTAAAGGACTTCTAAATTGTAGATGTAACGCTGACTAACTTCTGTTTTAAAGAAAGTATTTGAAAGCTGATATCCTGAGAATATGGAACCAGATGTTAAGGAAAACCCTAGTCAGAAATGAGCTTTGAGAGCAGAGAAGCAGAACTAAACTTTTCACATACCGTTTCTAAGGTGTAATTGAGCATACACACATCAAGGTGAATAAAAAGTCAGGTTCTCTCATTCATGATGCTTTCTGTCTTTAACAAATGTAATTTTTGAAAATTTCTATGACATTTCCATAGCAGAAATCCAAGAGTTTTCACATTATTTAAGTGATCAGAATATCTTTCTTACAATTTTACTGTATTGAACATTGCTTAGAACAATTTAGAATGATATTAAAATTGCTATAAAACACATTTGTTTAACATTAGAGTTAGCATTCAAACAAGATTAAAACAAATATAACTTTACAAGATTGCATATAAAAAATGGTGAAATAGAAATGAGGTCTGTTTTAGAGTTAATAGTATTGTACCAATGTCAATCTCCTACCTTTGATAATGTACTATGGTTATTTAAGATGTTATCAGGGGGAACTATGTGAAGGGTACATGGGAACTGCATTATATTTTTACTTTGCTGTGAGTCTTAAACCATTTAAATGCAAAAAGTTATTCTAAAAAAGAACATAAATACATGTTTTAAGAAAGTGCTGTCTTTTCCTCTGTACCAATGACTAGTGTAGTCTGAATGAATATGAAGAGGTGCTTAACACTTACTAAATAAAATATTTATGATCTATAATTAATTGAAGATTCCTGAGGTAGAAAGTGAATATGTGTGCCACCATATGCTATGGCACATATACATAAATATGATTAAATGATAAGAGCTAATTATTTCTTGACATATTGGAGTGGGTCCATTTAACACTGTATAGGAAGCTACTATAATTATAAGAATAATACAGCCAAACACCCAATTAAATGAACTGAAATAACAAAGGTATTGTGCTTAATGTTTGAAATGGCTAAAAATAAACTTTGCATTTGTTTTCACATAAGGAAGATACAACTTATTTTGATTTTAGTGTTCCACATCATATGATACAATTTGAAAGAAAAACTAGTCACCCCAAATTCTCATGCATCCTTCTTTCCATAAAGGGGGCACCACTATGAATAAAGCCTTCATAGATAGTACCTAAGAATAAAACCATTGGTTATAGCAGCACAATATAGCTCTTGCTGTGACAATTATTCCTTTTATTAATTTTTCAGTTAAATTGTACAGTTAAGCTCAATGTATTTCAAGCTATGGCATTTTTCCAACACTCCCAATAGTTTATAGATAAATTCATTTGTTCAATAACAGAAGAAAAATGCAGTCACATATTACTCTATAGCACCAATTTTAGGTGAAAGAGATTTAACTAAATCTCTGAGAATTTACATGACCATTTTTGTTAGACATTTAAAAAATGGTTTAAAGAGAAGATCAAGTTTTAAAAATATCTGTGTCATGAGTCAAATTCACCTCATTTTCAAGAAGTCACTAAAGTACCATATGTATCCAACACCACCAAGCATTTAAAAAGAGGGGACAAAACAGAAAATTTCTTTAGCCATCGGGAGTCTTATATTCTGATAAAATGTCACAATTTTAAATGAAATTAATAGTGTACATCTTTTTTTATTAATTTTTTGGTGATGCTGCTGGGAATCAAAACAAAAGTCTCATGAATACAAAACAGGTGCTCTGCCACTGAGTTACATTCTCTAGCCCATATCTTATTTATTTTGTTGTTGAGCATATACTTTGCTATTGTGTTGGAGTCCTGAAATATTCCATACCTCATTTAAATAGGTCATTTGCATAGAGAAGGTAACATTTACAAAAGATTAGGAGAAATGCACCTTAGTTAATAAAAACATAATTTTCTTTTGTCTCTTGGAAATTAGTCAGTTTTATATCTGATATGGCCAAATATAATATCATATTTGTTGAAGACTGAAAAGAGGAAAGAAATTAAATGGAGGGTTCCTAATTAACAGACTACTTTATAATTAAAGGAATGAAAAAGTAGTCTTAAAGTTCTCAGAGAAGTCACTCCTCTTTGGCTTGTTGCACTTTGGTTCAGTTATTAAGTAAACTGCTGGCAATCTGGGCACCTTTCTAGTTCTGTACCTTGGTAGCTGAGTTTTTGCAAACAAATAACATGGTTTTGCAGAATATTAGAGCCCTGATGATACACTTAGGATATCAGATTCTGTCTTAGATCTACATTCCTATGTTTCAAAGACAATTCTCTGCACCAAATTCATCTACTGTGGAGTATAGTAATGAAAATAGAGTCTCAGTTTCTGTCAAGTTTTGGTACATTGTTAGAAGCTTCTATTCTATTATTTTCATCATTATCATTAATAATAATGTATTCTGGCTGTTTGGGGAATTGGTTCTGTCCTCTTACCTCATAGTCAAAATAGATTAAAGGACCCATCCCTTATTTCCAGTGGTTCATTATAAATGCTAATAGTAATGTGCCTTGCTTGTATATAGATGCTTAATATACAAAACACTCTTTTATATTATCTTAATAAAATTTCAAGAGTAATTTTAAAAAGCCAAAATTCACAAGAGTACAACTCAAAAAAAAGAAGTAAATATTAACCCATGATCTTGTGCATGCTAGTCATGCAGTCTTCTGCTTAGCTTCATTCCCAACACACTAGATCTTTTAATTTAACTGACTCATGTCTTCTCATGTCTCATATACATAATATCATATTTCTTGATAAACAGAATACTAACCATAGTACAAAATTGTTTGTACATATTCATTAATCTGGGAAAGATGCATAAATATAAAAATGTAGATCTCACTGTGGAAGTTAGCATACAAAGTACATTTGCAAATATGTTAGAATATTAACTTGAACCATGTGGTATTATCAATGTTAAAATGTTTTAGGGCTACAAAATTAGTAGGACTTTTATCATATGTGTTTCAACCTAATACCTAACAAGAATCATTTTAACTAAAAGTTACAAATGGCTTCCAAATATTTTGCTGTCAACAATCATAGGAAAAATAAGTATGGTAGTAAATTACATCTGGGAAATTCAATGCCATAAAGACATACATAGAGAAGATCTTATTTGCAACTCTCCACTGCCAAATTTAAAAGACCACAAATCCCACCCTCCTATATTACTTCACCTCTGACTCATGCAAGTTAAATGTGTTTGCAAATTTTTCTTTCCACAGATCACTTATAGGGATTTTTAGTTAAAAATGATGGAACTTGAAACTTCACTGAAATGAGAGTGAGAGAAATTAAAATGATGTTTACCCACAAGAAGAAAGAAAATATGAGAGAGGATACAATAAAGTATAAGAGAATTTAACTATATCAAGAGAATAGAGTATTTAGCACATATGGGAAAACTAAACACTAAGTATCTGGGCCTGGAAAGTCTTTGGAATTAGAGGTACTGGCTATTATAGAAAATAAGCATGAGTGTGAGGCTGAAATTAGAAGGATTAGTCAAAAGTATGCTTTAGAAACAATTAGATCCCCAGACTACTCAGTTCTTTCCATGCAACCAAAATGATCAACTCAATCAGGAGACCAAGAATTTATTCTTTAGAGAAATTATACTAGAGAAGTTCAAGACCTAGGGACATCAGTAAAAGATGAGATAGTTTTCACCTTGAAAATGGGAATTAAGTGAAAGTACATGTATATAATAAGCTCCACCACTACCTGCAAGTCTCAAGTCCTGCTTGGCTCCAGAAATACTAGTAGCAAACATGTAATCCCAACAAAAGATTATTTTCCTCCAGAGAAACTCAGTGGCCTTAGGAAAAAGACCTACCAATTATTTTTTTGAGAGTCTTGACCCATGCACACAGAATTAAATTCACCTTTTCAGAAGCCCTACAAAGCTCATCATAATTTCTTAGTGTCTGAGAAATCCTAAATAGTAATGAGTCATTTGGGAAAATGGAACCAAAATAAAAAGCAGGGAAAGAAGAATTTAGGTAACTAGACACATATAATTAACATCCCTAGAAATAAAAGTGAATATATTGGTGCCATGAAATAAAAATACTTTATTAAAAAAGAAAAAAATCAAAGAACAAGGATTTCTTTCTGGAAGATAAAATTATCATTGCCAAGATATAAAATTAAATTGAAATTGAAAGCTAAATCTACAAGAAAGCTGATAAAATAAAGTCCAAGAAATGAACAAGAAAAAGAAAAGATAATAAGGGATCAATCCAAAAAGTCCAACATCTTACTAAAGGACTTGAAGAGAAAATTATAGGGAAATGTTATCAAAAAATAATATAAGAATATTTCCCAAGAATGACAATGATTTTAAAGATTGAAAGTGCCAATCAAGTTCCCAACACAATATCGAAGACTCATATCATGTGACATTTCAGCATAGCAGTAAGATTCTAAAACCTTCCAAATAGAGAGAGACATTGAAATTTAGAAATTTAGATAGTAATATAAAGAAATAAAAATAGGTAGGCAAGCAGATAAGTAAACAGAGAACAGAAAGTAACCAAGTCACTAATGACAAAATGGCATCAGACCTATTTATAGTAACATTGCAAAGTAGAAGCTAAAAAGAATCCATATCTTATTCTTGTTGTGGTTTGAAATAAACTTTATTTTTAATTGACATGTAATAATTTTAAAAGTTTGAGGTATAAAGTAGGGCAAACATCTGAAAAAAAATTTTTAATGTACAATGATCAAATAAGAGTGTTATGGTTTAGATGTGAGGTTTCCAAAAGCTCATGTGAGAGGCAACACAAGAGGAGGAGAAATGATTGAGTTAAAGCCTTACACTAATCAGTGAATTAATCCTGATGGGATTAACTGAGTGATAACTGGACACAGGTGGGGTGTGGCTAAAGGAAGTGGTTCATTGGGGGCATGGGCCATATTTTGTATCTGGAGAGTGGAATCTCTCTCTCTCTCTGCTTCCTGATCATCATGTGAGCTGCTTCCCTCTACAACACTCTTCCTCCATGATGTTCTGCCTCACCTTGAGCCAGCCTTCTATGGACTAAGACTTTTGAAACTGTGATCCCTCAAATAAACTTCCTCCTCTACAATTGTTCTGGTCAGGTCATTTAGTTTACAGCAGCGGAAAAAGCTGACTAAAACAAAAGGGTAATTAGCAATTATATCTCCTAAACATTTTCATTCTTTGTGTTAGGAATTTTTTAAGTCCTGTCTTTTAGTTCCTATAAAATAGATAATAGTTGTTGTAAACTATATTCAATTTTTTTGAAAAATACTATTTTTGAAAAATACTATTTTGTTCTCAAATTTATGATTTTATGTTTTATATATTTAAGCATTTTAAGAGTGAATATTTCATTTTTGATTTTTATAAATCTATTGTTTGAAGATACTGGGGAGTATTGTTTTCCTCAGCTGACTCTCGTTTATGGTACTTCCATGCATGTGTTATAATTTCAGATTGTGGGTTCATGTTTGATATGGTATTAACTGTGGAAACTGAATGGATTTAGCTTAAGGTACATCCTTCAGAAATGATGCTACCCATCCAATTTGCTCCAACCACCAACCCAATATTTCTCTGCAATCCCTAATCTACTTCCAATTTCTGTAATTTTATCCTTTTGTGAATGTTCTAAAAATGAAACATGTAGTATGTGTCCTTTTGGGATCACCTTTTTTTTATTAAGCATTATGCCCTTGGGATCCAAGTTATTGTATATATTAATAGTTCATTCTTTTTTATTGCTGAGTACCGTTCCATGATATGAATTATTTTAACCACTCACTTTTTGAGGGACTTTGTCATTGTTGCCACTTTTTAGCTATTCAAATTATGCTACAATGAATACATGTGTACCAGTTTTTGCGTAGATATAAATTTTCATTTTTCTGGAGTTTTTCCTATTAATGCCCAGAAGTAAAATTACTGAGTCATATGGTAATGTGTGGTCAGTTTTTTTTTTAATAAACTGTCAAATTATTTTCTAGGTGGCTGTATTATTTTACCCCTCACATTCACACTATCAACATGAGTAATTTTTAATTTGGGTTGGTTATTGTTGTTGAGTAATAACAGTTATTTATATATTCAGGGTACTAGATATTTATCAGGTATATGGGTTGTAAATATTTTCATTTATTCTGTAGGTTATCTTTTCACTTTCTTAACTTTTTAATTACTGTGCAAATATTTTTTTTATTTTTATGAAATCAAATTAACTTTTTTTGTTGCTCATATCTGAGAATCCATTGTAAGTCCCAAATCATGAAGATTTACCCCTTCTTAAATTTTTAATGAAAGGAATTTTTAGTCTTACTGTGCCTTGTCAAATATTTGGAGTTTTTCTTTGTCAACAACACAGACTAAGGGTAGTCCATGTTCCTGCAAAAGAATGCTCTACAACTTCATTTTTAACCTACCAAGCATTCCTTTGTGTAGCCAAGGTTCAGTTAATAGTACTTATAAAAGAACTGTATAAAGGAAAAGTTATACATTTATATTATATTATATTAATTATATTATATTATATTTGAATAATTTTGCCTTGGCTCATGTATAAATCTTTTGGTTCTTTATAAAATCTTCAGAAGATATTTCTTACTTTTAACTCAAAGTTTTAAAATTTAGTCCCATCATGTATCCTGGGTACTATGGAACATTCTTTAAATGAGGGCAGGTGGAAAAAAAAACCTATTTCTTATTTTGTTATAAACATGGAGATTTCTATTTTATTAATGGTAATGATTTTCATGTATATTCAAATTTACAAAAAACATGTTAAGGCAAGGTTATATAAGTAAAATCCAAATCAGTTTACTTTTTAATCAGTGAATAATATAAAATGATATGCATAATTTCTTTTAACAAAATGATAAAAAATTTATTCTTACTATATTGGTGATAAATTATGGGAGATAAATAGAAAAATGAAAGAAAATGGAAAAAAAATTTAGGAGGTAGAAAAACAATCATACACATAGAAAATATTGTGTATCAAAAGAAATATCAAGAAAAAAGATGGAAAATACATTAAAAAAAGAAAAGCAATTCACACATATCTATATTTATCTAAAAATGTATCTGTGTAAAACTGGAAAAATGCAATTAATACATATATCTACAGAGTGAAAGAAAGGATAGTGAAGAATCATATTGACATATAGAGAATACAGGATAACAAAATAAATAAGATTGAGAAATATATAATATTTGCAGATAAAAACAGAAGTTACTGAGCTACATCTGTCTTCTATAACCCTTTAGGCTTCAGCTGCTAAGGTCTGCTGTGGCTCCATGGGATTCCACAGTGGCAAGCATGAAGGTCATCACTAGCCCTCAGTCTAGGGGGCTGCAAGTTACACTACCTCCATTGCTCTCACTCCTTTTCAAGCCTTACTCTACAAAGACCAGATGCACATGAGTAATTAATCTTCAGCAGGTGGGAACATTATTCTGATTTAGAAGTTGGTGGTAAAATGAGGGAGACTTGAGTAGCTATTTTTAGCAATGTTAGTTCCATACCTATTCTGGTTTATATAAATAAATAATTTCAATCTATAGAATGAATGAATATTTGCAAGCTGTATGTTTGATAAATATCTATTACCAGGAATATATAAATAACTTTCATAATTCAACAACAAAATACCATACTCAATTTAAAAAATAGACAAAGCATTTGAATAGATTTTCTCCAAAGAAGATATATCAATGGCCAACAAGCACATGAAAACATATTTAAAATTGTTCATAGATAGGGAAATGCAAGTCAAAACCACAATGATATACAATTTGATACCTATAAAGATGGCTTTTGTTTTTAAAAATGCAAAATAAAAAGTGTTGGTGAGCATTGGAGAAATTGGAATCATTGTATATTGCTGTGGGGAATGTTAAATGTTTCACCTACTGTGGCAGTTCCACAAAACATTAAATATAGATTTAATATAAGACCCAGCATTCCACTCATAAATATATATTCATAAGAATTAAAAACAGATATTCAAAATTTTCTCATGAGTGTTCATAGTAGGATTAATCATTATACTGAAAAGGTGAAAACAGCCCAAATGTCCATCAACAGATGAAAGGATAAACAAATTGTGGTATATATGTACAATGGAACATTAGTCAGCCATAAGGGAATGAAGTACTGATATATACTACAACGTGGGTGAACCTCAAAATATTATGTTAACAAAAAGAAGACAGAAAAGGACACATATTACAGGCTTATGAAATATCTAGATAGATATATCCATAGAAACAAAATGGGGTCAGGGTAAAGGTGAAATGGGAAGTAACTGCTTAGCGGGTACATGATATTATTTTGGAGTAATGGAAATGTTTTGGAACTAGAAAGAGGTAGTTATTACACAACATTGTGAATATGCTAAATACCACTGAATTGTTAAAGTGATTAATTTTATGCTAAGTAAGTTGTACTTAAGTAAAAAAGAAAATTAGGAAGATGTTATAAAATGAATACAAAGGCACCTATCCTGGATTTAGCATATTTATTTGTTCTAATTACAAGGAAGTATCTTTCCACCTAAACTAACATACAGTAAAGGCTCAATCATTCTGAATAGGGGTTGGAGGTGTGGCTCCATGGTAGAGTACTTGCTTAGCATGCATGAGACATTGGGCTCAATCTCCAGCAGCAAAAATAATAATAGCACTACTACTAATAATAAGACAATGAAGAAAAGGTGTTCCTTAAAAGAGGCATTACCAAGCCAAATATCACAGGTCTAGCAGAATATAACACCAATGGGAAAATACTGAATATAGTGAAGAGAAGCACCTAGGAGTTATACTTCTGAAGGGGCAAGGGATCTGGGGTATCCATGCACCAAATCCTGATTGTCAGTGTTTGACATCTGCTACCAAGAGGAAGTACCATTTCTGGCATACCGTCTTGGCAAGGAAAACACTTCTGTGTCCAAAGAGAAAAAGAACATGGATTTTCACAGTTGAAAGCCAGATTGGTATATACTGAAGTGGTCAGAAAAAAAAATGTGTGTGTGTGTGTGTGTGTGTGTGTGTGTGTGTGTGTGTTGTGTCAAAGGAAGAAATTTTATGATGATTGCCTAATAGACAAGAATATTCATTTGATGGGTCCAAGGTATGTTTGTTAAGAGAAATTTAAGGAGGTTTGTTTCTCATAACTGTAGCACAAGTCTACTCTAATAAGTTTTTCTTTTATTGAACAGCAAAGTCTTATGAAATGATATGAAACATTTAAGTTATATGTGAATCTCTTTTAAAATAAAACAATTTTCACCAATCCAAAGGGATAAGTGTTGGCAATCTAAGTGTCTCCAGGATTTTAGTTCAAAGAGTACTTCTGTAAGATAGTAATTCTAAACCCACGTTGGTTTCATCCACAAAGTACATTCAATAATGTCCTGAGACATTTTCAGTTATCATATTTTAGGGCTAGGGGATCTGCTTTCATCAAGTGGATAAAGTCTAGAGATGCTGTTCAACATTCTACAATGCATAGAACAATCCTCTCCCACTTCCTCCCTCCCTCCCCTTTGTTGACAATTCTTTGTCAACAAAGAATTATTTATTTAGTCTAGAATGTAAGTAGTGCCAAGGATGAGAATCCTGCTCTAACCCAATGCTGTGATGTGATTCTTTGTGATGGTGAAGATATTTTAATTCTGAGATGTCCAGTGAGGTATGTGGCTGTTGAGCCCTTGAAATATAGCTAATATGACTGTGAGCCAGGTGTGATGCTACATGCTGAGGAAATAAGTACGAATAAGATATAATCTTTGAAGTCAGAGCTTATGGTCTAGTAAGGAAGACAGAGTCTTAAAAATAACTGACTGTAATAGAATGTGGTATTATTGTAATAAAGGATGAATAACATGCTAAATTTGAGGTATTAGGACTCAGACAATTAATGGTTCTCTATGGCAGATTTCCACCCTTAGCTCAGAGCATTGTAAAAACTAAATTCTTTGCAAAAAGAAAAATATCTTTAAATCTTTTTTTTTCATGTAACTCATTGCTTCATCTTATTTTACCCTTTTGTCAGAGAATACATAATAAAAGACTGGAGTCTGATGGGGAGTTCTGCTTTATTTAACAATCCTATTGAATTTCTCAAAATAGTTTACCAAAGAAGTCTATTAAAGTATTGATTTTTTCATAAAGGATAATACAAATGGCATGACAGCCTCTTTAACATTTTAATCGAGCTTAAAATTAGTCTTCTATTTGAAACAAACTAGCCCAGAGAAATTGTTGGAGAACTTAAGAAAAAACAGCATAAAAAATTGATGGGCCACCTAGGCTGTAAGAACATTAAAATCCGAATCTAAAATATGGTTAGCCATTGTCACATCTTTCTTTGAAGCTTAAGTAACTCAATATTCCCAGTAGGATACCCAGTGATTCAAAGTGACACATATTCTGTCAGCTCATTTCCCTTCCCAGTGTACTGGTATAATTTGTATCCACAGAAATATGTGGAAAAACCTATTAGTTTTGAGTGCCAGAACCCACCAAAAGAAATCATTGTTGACTAAACCAATAAATTAATAACATAAGATAAACAGTCATGTTAAATTATACTGGTGTGTAAAAAAAACAGTTTATGAATTTAGAAAGGGAGAAAAATAAGATTTGCCATACCATAAAACAACCAAATAATACTGTGTTTCTTCACTGAAAACTGTATTCGAGGGACAAATGTTTGTTTTAGAAGAATTTAAGTTAATAGACATTGATACTCCCTGTCTGGGATGTGTAGTTGTATATTCCATCCACCCTTGGGTACAAGCTGAATTCAGTGCCTGCTTTCAAAAAATGGAATATGGAAAAGTAAAAACAATGACTTTAGTAAAATCAAAAAATCAGCAGTTTTGTTAATGGTGTTGTATCAATTTTTATTTATATGTTTAGATAAATGTACCATGCATATAAAAGATACTATCGTTAGGGGAAGTTGTGTGCTAGGTACCAAGAAATGTGCCCAAATTTAGATATGGCTTTTTCTATTTTCTTTTAAAACTCTGTTGGTTTCTATTTCATTTTGACATGTTATAAAGACACATTATGACTATTGTGTCTTTCTGGTGAATTGACACTTTTATGTTTTTGTAATGTCCTTGTTTGTCATTAGTCATTTTCTTTACTCTAAAGCCTATCTTATCTGATAATATATCACTGCTGCTACTTTCTTTTGATTAATTTTTTGAATGGTATGGTTTTTTTCATCCCTTTAATTTTAACCTACCATATTGAGTTTGAAATGAATTTCTTTCACATGACATATTTTGAGATCAGTTTTCCCCCCACTGTCAGATCTTACAATTGTCTTACAATTGCTATATTTACACCATTTATATCTATGGTAATCATGGATACATAAGGGCATAAATCTCCTTTTTGTTATTTGGTTTCTATTTGTTTTCTGCCATTCTTCTGTTTCTCTTTCTTAGATTTTCTTCAATTTAATTGATAAGCTTAAAGTAATTCCGATCAAAGTCTTCTCAAAGTTTTTGGTACATATGGATTAGTGTATTCTAAAATGTATATGAAAAGTCACAGGCTACAGAATAGCTTAAACATTTTTGAAAAGTCAGAATAAAGTGATAAGAATCATTCTACCCAATGTTAAGGCTACAGAATAGCTATGGAAATCAAGACAATATGGGTTGAGGGAGGGATAAACCCACAGAATAGTAGATCAGAATGGAGAACCCAGAAAATAGACCCATGTAAATATGCCAAGCTGATACTTTTTTGTTGTTATGGGATAGAGGTAGGAGACATTGAACTGCCTGTCTCACACATTTTAAACATGTGCTGTCCTGCTAAGCTACAGTCCCAGTCCCCCATACTGGTGTTTGACCAAGTTTGGCATATCATTTTTGAGGGAACACTTGTAAATAGTGGTGTATTTTTAATTTCACATGTATTTTTAATATATTAAAATGTTACTGGCTTTGGTATGTTGATCTTGTATCCTGGGACCTAGATAAACTTTCTTCTTAGTGATAGAAGTGAATTTTTCCAATTTTTTTGGGGGGATGGGGGTAGAATCTATGGTATTTTCCATGTAGATAATCAGTTCAGCTGCAAATACAGATAATTTTATGTGTTTTTTTTTTTACTTTACAATCTGGTTTTTTCCTTGCCTTATTACATTATCTAGAACTTCCAGAACTATGCTGAGAGTGGGCAGTGGAACATATACATGTAAATGTGCCAAACTTTGTTGAACACGAGTTTCAGGGGCTGGGGTATAGTTTAGTAGTAGAGTAAGTGCTTAGCATGTGCAAGGCACTGGGTTCAGTACACCACCTCACCAACATAAGAAGAAGGAGAAAAGGGGGAAGAAGGAGGGGGAAAAGGGAAAGGAGGAGAAGGAGAGGAATTTTAATGGAAGAAATCTAGCCTTTTCAACAAATGGTTCTTGAGCATTTGTACACCCCTAGCCCAAATTAACTCAAAATACATCATAGACTTAAATGCAAAACATGAAATTATAAAATTTTTAGCAAAAAAAAAATGGAGAAGAATCTTCAGGTTCTAGGGTTAGAATTTACATCAAACCCCTGACCCATCAAAGGGAAAATTTTTGTATCTCACCAAAATGACAAACTTTTGTACTGAAAAAGATCCTGTAAATAGGTCAAAAAGAAAATTTATAGTGGTATTTAGAATATATAAAAATATCAATGGTAAAACAACAATCTAATTAGAAAGTGATCAAAAGACAAAAAAGAAAAAAATTCACCTAAGAGGATATACTGGCACAAATAAACACAATATGTTGAACAAAAGTTTTAGCCACTGGGGATATGCAAATTTAAATCAAAATATATCCCTACACACCTATCAGAATGACCAACTTAAACAATAAATAAAACAGTGACAGCACCAAATGCTGGCAAGGATGCAAAGAAAATGGATCATTCATACATTCACATTCTTTGCTGGTGGAAATGTAAAATGATATAGCCAACGTAGCAAACATGCAGCTACTATACAACCAAACAATCGAACTCTTAAACATTTATACTAAAACCTGTACAAAAATGTTCATACCCACTTTATTAATTTTGGGGGCGAAGGAAACCAGGGATTGAACTCAGGGGCATTTAATCACTAAGCCACATCCTCAGCCCTATTTTGTATTTTATTTAGAGAGAAGGTCTTGCTGAGTTGCTTAGCACCTTGCTTTTGCTGAGACTGGCTTTGAACTCCTGTCTCAGCCTCCTGAGCCAAGCCACTGGGATTACAGGTGTAGACCACTTTATTAATTGAAACCCCAATTGGTCTTCAACAATGAACAGTTATATAAACAAAGGTACATCCATACTGTGCAATACTACTCACCAACCAAAAAGAATGAAATAATGATATATGCAACAACTTGAATACATAACCAAGGAATTATGCTGAGTAAAAAAAAAAAATACTGGGCTGGGGATGTGGCTCAAGCGGTAGCATGCTCGCCTGGCATGCGTGTGGCCCAGGTTCGATCCTCAGCACCACATACCAACAAAGATGTTGTGTCCGCCGAGAACTAAATAAATAAATATTAAAAATTCTCTCTCTCTCTCTCTCTCTCTCTCTCTCTCTCTCTCTCTCTCTCTCTCTCTCTCTCCCTCACCTACTCTCTCTAAAAAAAAAAGCTAATATTACAAGGTTATGTATAACATGATTCCATTTATATAACATTCTTGAAATGACAGAATTAATGAATGGAGAACAAATTAGTGATTCCCAGGAGTGTGGGACAACTTGTGTGGGGGGAGGTGTAGCTCTAAAAGGGCAACACTGGAGGATCCTTGTAATACTGTTCTCTAGCTTGATAAAATTGATGTCAGTATCCTGGTGATGGTAATATACTATAATTTTGTAACATTTTATCTTTAGGGCACCTGAGGCAGAGGTATAGTGGCTCTCTCTGGATTATTTCTCACAAGTACATGGGAATTTATAATGATCTCAAAATTTAAAATGTGATTTCAAAAAACAAATAAAATAATTCAGGAATTTTAAGACTTCAGTGGTCTTTTATCTCACTTGATGTTTTACTGTTGAGAAAACTGAGGCACTGAAAACTAAAGTGACTTGCCTTCATGCCTCACTAAAGCCTTTTGCAAATCTCCTTAACTCAGTTATTAGATTTTATAATACAGAAATTATGTCTTGTATTCCTTAACTCCCACATTACATCTAGTAATGTTGATCATATATTAGCACTGTAAATTCTCTTGTCTGAGTAAATAGGAAAAAGAGATTTATTTTTATATGCAAATATTAAGTTAACATATTTCACTGATATATATTTGTACAAAGTACAAAACAATACAATCAAATGACCTTATTTGATTAAGATAGTTTCTTAAAAGGTGGTCATTTGAGGATCTGTATTTAATTGTTTTTTTATTTTATTTAATTTTGAATAGGTGATAACTTTCATGCTTCAGAAATAAAAAGTTACAAAAAGGTATAGAGTAGCAATTCTTTCCCTTACCTCTGTGTACTAATAATCAATTCCCTTTCCCACTAGCAGTTAATATGTCAATTATTTGTGTACCCTCTATAAGATACTTAGGAATTTTCAAGCAGATATATATAAGTGTGTGTGCATGTGTGTGTGTGTGTGTGTATGTATGTATGTGTGTTTCTATGCATGTACATTTTTACATAAATGGTAGCTTGCTATATATACATGTACTGAATATTACTTTCCTTTCAATCACATATCTTGAACAATTTATTCTATCAGTACATAAACAATATATTAATTTTCTAGGGCTGCCATGGTGATACATACCTCAACCTAGGTGTCTTCACTAATAGAAATCCACTTTATCATAGTCCTGAGACTAAAAGTTTGAGATCAAGCAGCTTTGTTCTGAGCATGGTGAGGGAGAATCTGTTTCATGCTTCGCCCCTAACTTCTGGTTATTTGTTAGCAATCTTTGGTATCTTTTGCCTTCTGGATCTCGGCCTTCATCTTTACGTGGTGTTCTTACTCTGTATGTGTATGTGTGTCTCCAGTTTTCTCTTTTTAAGGACAGGAATTGTATTGGATTGGAGCCCAATCTCATTCTAACTTGGTTACCTCTCCAATGACCCTATTCCAAATAAGGTCACATCTTTGGGATGGGCATTTAAGGACATTAACATGTAAATTTGAAGGGGTGGGATACAATTCAACCTATAAGGAAGAGCTTAACCATTCTTTCAGTGACTACAAATGTGCCATTGGGTGAATGTATGGTGATTTATTTAAGTAGCGTGCTGGACAATTTTTTTTTACTTCAGTTTTTTGCCCTAATATTAGCATAAGTATCATAAAATATAATTATGGTATCTGAGGCTTACTGAGCTGAAATCTTATAACAGTGATTATCTGTTAACTTCAGGTGCTCTCAAGGCAAGATATATTAAGGCAGAATGGGAGATACACAGTTCATAAGAAATAATAAATATATAAAAAGAGTTCAAGAATGTGTGAAAAAGAATAAATGTTTCTGTTAGTAATAAGAAAAGGAGTTTGGCTTATCCAATATTAAACTTGTTATAAAAAGTGGTATGGTATGACAGGTGGGGAGGGGAGTCTGGGGTTGTGGCTCAGTGGTAGAGCACTCACCTAGTACATGTAGTACTACGGATTTGATCCTCAGCACCACAAAAAAATAAATAAAATAAAAGTATTGTGTCCAACTACAACTAAAAAATAAATATTAAAAAAGCTGTATAGTATCAGCACAAAACAGACAAATAGATCATTCAAACACAGTGTGGAATCCAAAAGAAGACCAGTTGTTTTTGGAAATATTACATGGCAAAAGTAATATTTAATTCAATGGGGAAAGAGTGTTTCATTAAAGTGTGCCAGCACTCCACCATTCATCTTGGAAAATGCAGATTCTCTACTAGTTCATACAATACAAAAAGAAATTTCTAGTCCACTTGAGGTAGGCTAGAAGAAATAAAATGTAAACAAAGGAAACTAAAGTAAGGACAAGGAGACTAACTTTAATCTGAAAGCATTGTGCTAAAATTATTCATACTTTTCTTCCCCAAGCCAGTTCTCTCTATCAGGTCTGTCACTCCCAAATTTCTAGAAATCTACAAATCCTCACTTATAATCTTAAAGTTACTGGAAATTCACCCACTGGAAAAAAATATGTCCTGTGTACTATTAATTATCCTAATAATACATATATTTGTAGAATTAATTGAACAAATGAAAGTAAGAAGCCTATAATATGGTGTACTTTGCCAAAACTAAAGATCAGAGAATATAAAAGATGTCAACATAAGTACCCTGATAATTACCAGATGACCATAAACTATCTTGTGATCACTAAACTGGTGCCATCCTCATATACCTTCCTTCCCCACCTCTCTCCAGGTTTCCCCCTCTTTTAAGAAGAGACTGAGAATCCCAAAACTGTCTCATTCTTGAGATGGCCCACATTCTCCCTTAAAACATCAATTGCTATGATGATGTTTGAAGGAAAATATGGTGTTAGCTGTTCAAATTTAAAATAAGCACACTGTTTAATCAGTCACTACATTTTTGAGAGTCAATTCAACAGAAATAAAAGTCTCAATATGAAAGGGTATCTGTAGAGGAGGTTTATTGCAGCATTATCTGTGGTAGTCAAAAAGTAGAAATAAAGCAAATACCCATCCATAGAGAAATTATTGAATGAATTATAGAATTATGTGGGCTTTGCACAATTAATTATTCAGTTTAGTTAGTTCTATAGTGCTCTCCTGAAAAGATAGCCATGATATCTTTTCAACAAACAAAACAAATTTCAATTAACATTATTACAGAGCAAAGGCATGCCACAGAACTGAGGCAGCCATGGCAGTCCTCGGTCATCAGTTTTTACAGATAGTTTTTACAATCACTCTGGAAAGATATTGGCAACATCACACATAGTAGCAGACATGAGATTTTTAGAAGAGATGGGAAAATAGAAAAGGGAGAGATTCTTGAAGAGAGAGATGGTGTGCTTCTCCTGCCCTCCAGTTTTATTGGTGATCCCCAGGAAGTTTCTAGAGCATACTTCCCAGGTCCACCTCAGCAGAATGACATTGGATTCTCAAGTTTTTACTGTGCATGGTCTTTTACTATTATAATGACATGCTAAAGATCTAAGTACACTGTACATCACTTTGGCCAATGCTGACTGGTTCTAATTGGAAGCTGTTCTTACATAATTTATGGTTAGGTGACTTTGCCTATCTCCCTGAGTTATGGAATCTGGTCTATGTAAAGGTCGTAATATTCCCCCCCTTCAGAGTAACTTATATTCTTCTTATTGGCAGGGAGGAGCCATTTGGGCCTGCATTTTTCCTGCATTTAATAGGTTGTTTGCTGAGGAATGTAACATATCCTATTGACTTGAGCCAGGCAGGGCTACAAGTAAACTGATTTTGAAAAGAAAGCATGTGGGGTCAGCACAGAAAGCCCAGTTCATCACCCACAGCTCTTTGTTACCTAACAATGTGATTTCATTTTAGAAATTAAAAAGATAAAATTAATCCTATGAGATTATCTGACCAAGGGAGAGAAATAAACAGATATGGACCAGGTTATTTGTATTTGTAAACTTGGATCCTGAAAAGAAAGAGAGTGAAAGAAAAATAAGAGGAAAAATGAATGGATCAAATTGTATAAAAAGTGAAAAAGTGGAATGTATTACTGCAAATGAATAACTATTAAAAATTTGCATGGCAAAGGACTATAAATTAATGTGGAAAACTTAGTGTGTTGATTTTATTATGAGATGTTTGGACCAAGGACATTTTTACTTTCAAATATTGTTACTTTAATATTATGGCTTATTCTATCAAGAAACAGAGAATAGGGAAACACTAGTAAACACAGTAAAATAGACAGAAAATCCCCCCTGCAACCTATCTTAAAAAAAAAAAAACTTCTGATGAGAGAAGGAAGGTGGTCTAGCTGTAACCCCATATCCTGACAGACACCAAAGAAGATGTGAGAAGAGATTTTCCATTCATGCCTAACACAGGCTAACTAAATCTGTATATGTACATTTCCCACCTTTTAAGTTTATTCCATCTTCTGCAAGCTGGCTTGAAATAAAACTCTTTTTCCTGCCAATTCAACTATAAATATTTCTGAAGCAGTGAATGTTATGGCCTATCCTCCTCTTACTTCCCAGTAGGAATATTGTGCCACCCAGTAACAATTAGTACCTGCACATGTACACTCAATGAATGGTAGCTATTTATGATTCTTAGGGTCATAGTACAGTGATGCCCATCATGGTGTATTTAGATTGATACCCAACAGCATTGAATTCATTTATCTTTTAAGGGCCAATGCCATACCTATTACGTGCTATTAGTAAATTCAAGTCTGTAACTGGCACTGCTGGAGGGGGAAGAAGTAGTAATATGATGTGTATCAACATGGACACAGAGGGTGGTATTTATGGCACAGTCAGAATCTCACTCCAGCTGATATGCCTTAGGACCTCTCCAAGGAATAGTGTTCCTTCCTCTCTTTCTAGTTCTCTACCCTCTGACCCCTTTGTTGCTTATTCAGTTTTAGCCCAAAGGGGAAGAATAGATGAGGACTCGCTCTCCTCTCTTTATGTATCACTGAGGTGGAGTGGAATATTGTTACAGTGTGGCAGCTGCGATTTTGGCTTCTTAGAGATGGGATTCATGCCCTCAGTCCTGAAGACAGTTCCTGGTGGAGTTTGTGAATCAGAAATTTTGACCACACCCTTAAGAGTTTTCTATAGTTATCATCCAAGTTTTAAGCAGTATGTGAGTCACAACAAGACTACTGTGAATACACATGGGTTGTGTGTAACAACCAGACAAAGGAATGCCTTAAAATGCTATAATTTTCATGCTCAGTGTTTCAACTGTATATGGTATTTATTTATGAACCTCATTTTTTCCTTGGGCTTACTGTTGGCCTGGGTACATAGTGGGCCAGTTAGGCCCAGAGGAAAACTATAAAAGCTATAATAATTTCTTTTTCGTGCACATAGATGCTGTTCTGTAATAGAGACTAATGCATTCCATATATTATTAATAAATTCATTTTGTTTAAACACCATCACCTTACAATATATGCAGTGTAACTGAAGCCTCAGCATCACTTGGGAGCTTGTTAGAAACGTGGAATCCCAGACCCCACTTGGAAACTGCCAAATCAGAATCTAAATGGTATAAAGATTCCCAAGGAAATTTCATATACATTACAGCTTGAGGAACATCAAAATATCAAACATATTTATGCTTGGAATCATACTCAATGCCAAAGAAAAATAATGATGTGAGAGTTCATAAGCTCTCAGGTGAAGATTAGTTGCAACTGTGTGATCTTTACCTTGATGACCTTTAAATTCCTCACAAATATAATGTGGCCCCTAAACAATATTTTATAATATTTTTATTCTGGAGTGACTATTGTAACTTGGAAAGAGAAATCATCCAAGATTTTCTTACCTATAATTTGGAGTGCTTTCCACTTATGCAAGAATAAGGGGTATGATAGTAGAATGAATCAGACGTAACTTTCCTATGTTCATATATGAATACATGATCAGTGAAACTCCACATCATGTACAACCACAAAAATGGGATCCTATTTAGAATAAGTTATCCTCCATGTATGTATAATATGTCAGAATACATCCTATTGTCATGTGCTACTAAAAAGAACAAATAAAAAAATTTAAAAAGAATATGGGCATGATATCCTAGACAGAATATCTAACAGAAAATAATACTTGTGAAAAAGAAAATTTAAAGGACTCCTCCTTTAGGAACTATAAGACAAGTGGCAATATATATATATATATATATATATATGTATATATAGCCAAGAAGGAAAAGAATGAGTAAAAAGTTGAGCAAGGAGAAAGTTTCAAAAATAGGGAAGTGGCTAGCAGTGTCAGTGATGACCAGGCTACTCAGTAAACTAGGTGTAAATACTACCCCTTGGAGTTTTTCAAATAAAAGGTTCATGATGATGTGATCAAATAATTTAGAGTGGAACTAGAGTCAGAAAATCTTATTGTGGTGTGTTCAGAATAAGGGAAGTAGAGATAAGGAATTTGCCAAATGGGGCAATAGCTAGAGAAGAATATAAGGATATGCATAGCTACTACCCCAACAACAGAAAGGCTAGATTCTGATTCCACAAGCAAAGTATTTGTGAGTTAAAATTCACAATATTTTAGGAAGTCATGGACTCATTTACTGAAGAAGAGCCAGAAGTATCTGTTTTTTAGTACGATCAGTATAGATGAAAGTCATTTTTTGGTAGTAAGATGTTCTTCAGTGTCATCTTTTTGTTTTTATCTCTAATTTCCTTTAATTTGAATGCTTTCTTCTTATGAAGATGGTGTGGTAATTTTACCTATCCTGTAAATTATTTTAAAGATTTAAACAAACTCCTTTGGCAGGCTTTCTTGCAAAGTATATCCTGAAAACTTTTCTTAAATTTGCATTGAATGTCATTGAAATCAATCCAGTTACCAATCATAGATAGATAGCCCATAGGCATTCTACTTTATTTTATTCTTCCAAGGAGATCTGGAGATGCAAGTGTAAGGGAAGAAAGAAGAAAGGAATTCAAGAAGCAGCAACTTGAAAGAAAATTTGGCTTATGGAAGAGAAATCTTTCTGTTACAACAATAATAATGCCAAGAGTATATCATCCCAGGGAGGGAGAGAGAGTAGAGCAAATACTACCTTCTAGCACTGTAAAATTCTTCTCAATTACATATTCACCTAAAGAGAAAAGACACGTTCTATATCAAATGTATTATTCATAGATTGCCACTCTTCAGAGTTCCTTATTGTACCCTAATATTATCTTTTTTAGATGATTCACAAGACACTTTGTTATCTTCCAATATTTCCTGTCATTGTTATAAGTAAAATTATTCAGGCTCTATCCAAGGGAGTGAATCAGACAGTAAGCCTCTCTCCTCCCATGTGCAGTGTTTTTATTCTGGAGTCTCTAAGACATCCTTGAAAGAGAAAAGAAGTCACCTAAGGACAGGTAGCAGGTATATGTATCACAAAGTAGTGTAAATTCCACTCCTCTTAGTATAATTGATATTTTCTAATCTGTACTTGTATCATGTCTAGGCTGATTTTATGTGTTGTATGAAACTCAGATCTGTTCTTTGTTGCTTGGGAAAATCTTTTCTCCCTTCTTCACTCTACCCTTTCTTCTTTTTCTCCTTTGACAATGGGAGTATGAGAAGATCAGGGCAATCATCTTAGATCAGGGCAACCAACCATGGTAGATTCATTCATTCAATAAGCATGAATTGAGTACTTGGTAAATTTTAAGCACTATGGTCATGACTATATTTAAGGATAGAAGTGATTTAAAAACCCTTGGCTTTGAGGAGTTTATAGTATAGTTAGGGACACAAGTAAATAAATCTGTCACAGTGCAACATATTCAATGTTAAAACAGGTTTGTGCCAAAGTCTATATACCCAGAGCTAGTGACAACTGTCTCAGATGCTGCCCTAAGAAGTCTATTGGTCAATTAAATCATGATGTTTGGGGTGAGAGATTGTTAGGACAGTGTGCTTCTACCTTAGTAATTACCCATAGGTTTTTGAGTATTTTCCTACAAAATTGTTTATGGTTCACATGAGCTAGTGTCTTCTCTTTTTCTAAGGCCACATATGCATCATATAATTTCCTGGGCCTTCTTAGCTTTCTCTTTGCCCTTTACCTGTCAATATCCTAATCATCATGCTTAAGGGTCTATCTCCCTCAGCTCCTCAATCATAGCTGTCCTGATTATCCAACCAGTTATGATTCTGCATTCTTCAAGCCTCTACAGCTTTTTATTTATACTTTATTTGTATTAAGTAGAAGTTAGTAATAGAACATTTTCCATTTTTATAATTAGACTGAAACTCCTTAGGAATACATTTTTCATCTTTGTAGCCCCCTGATGTATCCAGCAGAATGCCTTGAAACAAATAGGCAGTAAATAAATCCCAACAAATGTTAAGTTAAATTGCTCCAAATTGTGTTTTTAATTTTACAGTAGCATTCACTGATAACATAACATTAAATTAAATGCCAAAGTCTAATCCTGTTTCTGAACATTACTTATTTAAATATTAACTTTCTAATCCAATTAGTTGTATCTTTTAATAATATGTTAGACCTAAATTTATTTTGCATTGTTTTAAATGTCATCAAATGATTCATCTCTTGTGTTTTTAAAAATATTCTTGAATAAGTGAATGTAAGTAAACACGTACCATCAAAATATAATGCCTATTTTTTAATTCAACATTTCTTTGACAATATATTCTTGGAATTTTTCTTAATTCCTTTCTGGATGTGGCTTCACAAATCACTTCAGAAGTCAGTCCATTTCAAGATGGCTTTTCTGTTTTCACTTCAAGTTTGTTCCTTTAAAATGTAGTAAATAATTAAACAAATTAAATGAATGATCTTCATCTATTCCAAGATGATATTTTTGTCCCAGGGAAATTCAAATTATTATTTTTAAAAATGTCATCTCTTTCTTCTGCCACATAGGAAATGACTTTGATGCAATGGTGTCTTCCAATTATACTCCCAGGCAACCTATCCTAGATATCATGGGACAGAAAGGCTCACAGACCAAATTAAAATACTTGAATCGCATGGTTTATTAAAATAACACAGTAAAAAGCAAAAGGGAAAGATATGAGCTAAGTTAATACACTTAGGATAACCGGTAAGTGGGCTGGAATGACCACCCTACTTGAATTCTGATATACATAATGTTCTTTGTTCTATCTCTTTCTATTGCATCAGCCTTCTCCATTTATGGTGTACTTATAAGAACCAGAGTTGATTTAAAAACAAGGGAGCTCACAATAGGTGGTACCTGGACCAACAGCACACAATTTGTCATGGATACAGAGACAAGCATGTTTGGCCACAGTTGAAGTTAGCCCAAATAGTCAATGAATAACTATATTGTTCTTAGGAAGAAGACTTTGGAGCTAAAATGAATGTCACCTGTGGGTGGCTGAATAAAGACCTCATGAACATTAAGTGCACATGTATATTTATTGGATCCTCAATATTTAGTGCCTCTTGCATATTTAGTGTCTTTTATATATTGTGTCTTATGTATATTTAGTATATTATATATATTTAGTACCTGGATGCCTCATGAATCTTAGGTATCATTTGGTCTTTCTATCCTTACATTTAGCACACACTGTTCACACTGCTAACTACTTCTCTTATGTTTAACACAGTCCAAGATGTATATCTCTTTTTGTGGAATTCCTCATTCATTGATATCCAGTTGGTAGCTTGAAATTAGCCATGGTCAGATTACTAATACCACAGAATGCTACAAGTAGAGTCCTCAACCCCCAGAGCCAATTATTTAACATTTACTTGCATTCCACTGCTGTATTGGAGGGCCCTTCTTCCTCTCACTCCATCTGACCTCTCAAGCCTTATCTTTCTGGCTTTCATATTCTCCTCTTCTTACATAGGCAAGAATTAAGGGAATGATCTTAATAGCCAATTTTTTCATACCTTTCTTAGACATATATTTTCTCATTGGTAATTTGTGAATAGTGCATATGTTAGCAAAACTTGACTGAAAAAAATTTCTGCTCCCACACATTCTGATCCCATCTTGACACCGCATAACTTTTGGCGAAGGCAGTTTCAACAATGAAGAAGTGGGAGAAATGACTACATTTTATGTAAATATGTATTCACTTAAAATCAAAAAAACATATGTAATATCATTTAAGATTTTAAACGAAGGACAATACTTAAAATAAGATTCCTCTGTAATCAACTTTCTCAGCAGTAGAAAGCATTGCCTTTTCTTTACAGCTGTTAAACATATGGCCCAGAAAATGTTATTTGACAAGCCTTAAGATTTGAAATTTGACTTTATATTAAAAATACATTTTATCACACAAGCATGTATGATCTCTAATCATGTGTTTGAAGAGTTTTGCTATTGGTCACTTTTTAAATTTAAAAGTAATGATGGGAATTTCCACAACCTGATACTCTGATGGGCTTTATTAGATGAAAAAACACATTACAGACATATTTAAAACAAAGAAGGACTCAAAATGCCTTGTAAAATTCTTTCTACTCAGTCTTTCCAGCACTAGACAGAGAACAAACAATCCCTTACAGCTAGTTATCTACCTCTATCTTTAAAAGGCTCTAACCATGGATTGTACCATATACAAGTGAAATATCAAACCCCAAATCAGAATCTCCTAGAGGACATGTTGAGACACGGGTGGCTGGAACCCTAGAGTTTTTGACTCAACCAGTCTGGAGTGGGCCCTGAGAATTTTCACATCAAACAAGTTCCCAGAGGATGTTGCTGGTCTGGTACCACAGTTTGAAAGCCAGTGCTCTGGAGAATGGGAAAGCGCTCTCTCTCTCTCTCTCTCTCTCTCTCTCTCTCTCTCTCTCTCTCTCTCTCTCTCTCTCTCTCTCTCTCATTGCTAGATTTCCCCAGGCTTTTTCCAGTTTTCCAGGAGAAGTCTTATGCTATAGCCTGCTTTCTTGCTTCTATAATAATAGTAATAATGACAACAACCACTGCAGTTTCTTGAGTACTAAATACCAAACACTGTACATCATTACAAATCTTCAAGGAAGGTACTGTTATCATATCCATTATGCAGATAATGAAATAGAAAGGAAATTTGCCAAAGGTCACCAACTGAGACTCAAACCCATGTCTGTTTGGCTCTTAAGTCTAGAATCTCAATTTGTTCCAGACAAGTTAGTTTTGTGCTCTGATTTTTCAACTTTCTGAATATAAGGCTGAAAGTATTAGTGAAATTGGAGGGAGCAGCCCAGTTGAGCAGGCACTGTGGGTGGGGCCTGAGCACCCTAATAAACAAAGGAGACAACGATTTTCTCCTCCTCCTCCAATGCATGCTGACTGCTCTCCCTCTGCCTGACGGGCAAAAAGCAGCTTCCCCAAGGGGATCCAGAAGTTTCTTTAACAGGAGAGCATTTGGACAATTGTTCCTGGGGATGAATCTGAGATGCTCATAGAGCACATTCAGATTCTGTTTACAATCTTAGAGGAATAACACAAATGTTTTGTCCAGGGAGTCTTTATGATGTGAAGCACAAAAGAACTTCAGGCTCTAAATTATGTGTCAAAAGTGAGAAGTCAGTATTTGTGTTCGCTCATTGGTTTGTTTTGGTCATTTCTTGTTATGTGATAGATCTTTACGTGAACATTTTTATTAATGCTTTTCTTGAGGAAAACTTTACCCCTTTTTTGAATTCACACATTTTAATTCCTATTTATAATTTTGCAAGTAAATGCAGATCATCCAGTAATGAAAATGCTCTGAGATTTGAGATTTGATGTTTTGATTGCAAAAGCTCTGACCTAGCCCTTGAAATTGAAATGGCTTTATATGTACATAGTTGGAATGAAACTCAATGCACATTTTTTGAAACTCTTAGGAACTCCTATGCCACAGTTTTCCAGCAGTTGGTGAGATTTTTTTTTTTTACTTTCAAATTTGAGGGTTGAATCTAGTTCTTATGAAAAGAAATGTAAGAAGTTTTGCAATCACAAATAAATCCTGTGTGCAGTGTATGCATCTGTTTTCTTTGCTGTAATTATGAAGCCATGATCCTGTATTTTGTTCTTTGGGTGGAGATTGGGATAGGATTTAATACACTGTAGAAGAGATTCTTTAGTTATCACAGTCATGGCCCTTTAAATTTGGGGGTGTTAGGTGGACACAGAGGTCAAGTCAGATGTGCCAGGGTATGAATTTAAGCTAACCTCAATCAATAAGAAAGATTAGATGGGTAAAACCTCCAGCTATTCTTCCCTTCACTGCAATAATTTTGAGGAATGCTCTAGATTCTCAGAGGGCCTCCAGCAGCTTTGAGCCCCAGGTGCCCACATCAGTAATCTGCTCAATGAAGCACTCTTGATTGTTACTCTCTCTCCTCACACCTTCCTATTCCCTACAGTGTTTCCTAGAATCACCTCCGAAATCAACTACTTGTACCCAAATGTTCTTCTGCTTTAACAAGAACCCAGATTCAGACGCCATGATGGCATAGGCATTGTTACTTTGCTACTTTAATGGGTATAGTTATATGTGGGAGATAAGATACTATGTATGCATATATAACCTGGGTAATATTAAACCATGATATATTTTAATGATTTACTGGCCAAGATTTTCAATCTGTATTGAAAATAGTTAAAATTGGAAGTAGTTAGAATAAAAATAGTCAAAATTGGGCAAAATTCCTGCCCAAATGCTTTAATATCCGATTGAATAATTAAACAAGTAAAAGGGAAAGGAAATTATTAGCAATTCTATCTTTAAATGCAACTGATGTCCAAGGAAGTCATGAAGAAAACTCTTTGTGTTGATAAACTGAAGCCTGTTCTATCAGACTTCTGTGTTTATTGTTCTGTTTCTGACCATTTTATTCCAAACAAATGGACTTGCTTGTCATTATACTCCACCCTTCCCTAGCACAGGGCTCCCATTCTTTGAAACAGTAACTAATTCAGTTCCAAAGAGAATATGAAAAGGGAGGGTATATATAAAAAGGCTGAAATGAAAAGTGGCCTAAGTGTGACACATTTCCATTGTGGATTCCATAGCAGTGGAAAGTTGATGCAGGGCATGATGGGTGATATGAACTACCAAATGGCTTTATCTCCAGGGGATTCCTGAGATTCAAGTGCCACCCCCCATCCAGAGTGGCAAATGCTCTTTCTCACCTTCTTTCAGTTATAGCTTGGATGATTCAAAACACAGGGCTGATGAACTCCAAGTGAGATGTATTGCTTGTTTTTTACCTGCTGAGTAGTGCAGAGGTTTCAAAATAATCTCAAACTTAGCCTGTGGTGTAGTATTGTGTTAAGCCAAATACTGTAACTTTTAGTTGAAAACACTATATCACCCCACCAGAGGTAATGTTGTAATCAAAGATTCATGAAGTGAAAACCTCATATATTATTTTTAAAAATATACAGAGGAACTCAGGCTGTTGCAAATCATAATTTCATAACATGAATTTATAAATGTTTTGTGTTTTTGATTTTTATTTGGATTATTATTAAAAATCATGTGCTTAGACTTAAATTAGAAGAAATATATAATTTGTGAATCTAAAGAATACCCAAAGATGTATAAAAACATAGATGATGTGTTTATAAAAGAGGGCATAGTCAGAGTATATCAGGCGTAAGAACTTTGAATTTGATTTTTTTTGTGTGTGTGTATGTATGTGTGTGTGTGTCTTTATAAAAGATTGTTCTGGGAATAGAGAATTTCATTTGGGAAACCTAACACATACATAAGTCTCTGAGTACCAGAGATAAAATACTGACTTCGAAGGTTCATTTGAAAAAGCCTACAGAATTTTTGCATGTTGGGAATAGCTTTATATTCTTACACATTGCACTCATGTTTCTATTCAAAGCAAAAAATAACTTTGCATAGACCTTGGACATTCTTTCACATCCTAAAATAATCTATTCCTTCAGGGTAGTTGCCCTCAATCCTGATTTTTTAATACTTCAAATCATCTTTCATTTACTCCAAAGATTTTTAGAAAAGACAGAAAATCATTTACTTTAACTTGAAACATAAATGAGTGAGATATTGATTTTTAAGGGGAGCAGATAAGGAGGAGTCTAAAAGGTTACATTTAATTGCATGCACTCTTTCTCCCTCTCTCCCTTTCCTCATCCCCCTTTCCTGGAAATGTTGTTTTCACATAGTTTTTTTTGTTTCTCACAATTTCAGTAATCTATACCCACCCCTTTTTCATGGGCCTTCATAATATAAGAGAAGTTACCAGGGATTACCTTGAAATAGTGCTTTTCTTTAGCACATTTATATACAATTTTGATTGACATATTTTGTAAAGTAATGAACAAACTTTTTAAAAATTCAGAAGGTATGTGTCTATGTATGTTTTCTTTTGTACACCAAATAGCTGCATGACCTAGTTCTTCTATTTAAACATTAAATTTATGTAATAAATGTTATTTGGTAAACATGAAGACACTTAGTTTAAAACAATGCATACATAAAAAAAAGCTGGGGTTGGGGATATAGCTCAGTCAGTAGAGTGCTTGCCTCACTTGCACAAGGCCCTGGGTTCAATCACCAACACCACCTACACCAAAAGAATAAAAAATAAAAAAGCTGATGTAACAAGAAAGAGGAGTGGTAGAGTGTATTAGTCATTTTCATAGTGCTGTCATTAAACAAAGATAGTTAAATTTCAAAATGACTTTAATGAGGCCTGAGGTAAGGGATTAATGGCTCTGAAATTATTTCTACCTCATTTCTTCCCCATTTTTTCACTTTATGACAATATTTTTACTCCTAATAATGTAAATATCTAGTACTTGGGGGTTCAGAAGTTGGGGAGTGATGGCCAGAAGGCAAGGCAAGGCAGGAGAGATACTGAAGGTCAAGGTGTTTAGCAATCACCTGGAGAGCTGGTTAAAATGCAGATTTCTGGGTCTGCCCCCCAAGATTCTTATTTAACTGGTTTGTAACAAACCCTGAGCTGTGTTTCTAAAAATATCCATAGTGATACTCATTCTGCCAACCTATAGACCATTGAGTAGCACCATTCCAGGGGACAGGGCAATTAGAAAGTGAACTCAAAGCCACCAAAACACTTTCAGTTCCTTCCCACTCTGCCAATTCACTTGTCTGCATGATTTTACAAGTCACTTAACTTCTTAAATCTCAGTTACTTTAACTGAGAATAGGGTTTTTCCAGATCTGGTGGCTTTCAAACCACACATCAAGGCATTCTAGAAGTACTCCAGATTGCCTCAGAGGCCAGAGGAAAGGACAGGAAGAGGGCTCAAATGGGCTCTTTCTAAGGCTCCCAGCCTCCTCCAAACTTAGTACTTTTATCATTCATCTCATTCATCTATTCCACTTCAGAGTATGTGATTTTATTTTTTAAAAATATGGTTTTATAAAAAGAGATTTAAAGGAAAAGTCCTAAATCTGAAAATGACTCATTAATTTCAACATGTGCAGAACTGAAAGCTTCCAATGTAGTGTACCATTCCAAAGCTTCTCTGCTCCTTCCCAGCATGGTACAAGAGTGGCAGCAAGTGCATGTTTTCTGTTAACTAATGTGAAACTCGACCCCAGGTTCCAGGGGGCCCCTAGTGTGATATGTTTTTAGCTAATCAGACTGCTAAGAGTAGATGGCAACATTGAGCCTTTCTCTGCAGAATCATGTCTGATTCATTAAAAGTCCAGCCTTCCCTAAAAGGATATTAATTACCTTCTGTTGCAGATTTTCTTAGAACATAATTCTTAATTATATCTCCAACCATTATGTGATTTGACCATCTTGGAACTAAAAAATGATCCTATGGAATTCTATTTAAAAGGATTGACTTCAAATATTGCCACATCATTGGTTTGTCTATTTTCTACACTATGCTAAGCTTTGCATGGTGATAACATTTCATTATAATCAGCTTTCATTGTTAATAAGACCTTGTATATATCAAATTGTAGATTGCCTTTGTATGAATTGAAGGCTATTTATCTTCCCTGGATTAGGTTATGTTAACCAGATTGTAATGTTCTTCTTTTTATTATGTTCTTTAAATCCCCTTCATCTCATACTGCACCAAATGTATTTCTACTATCTTGGAATAAATTAATTCCAGTTATGTGATGGAAAATTTTACCATAAAAGTATAACCTGCAGTGTAATTTTTCTTTCAGATTACCAACTAGAAAAGGTATATTTTCTTCTAACAAGGAAATTGAGTTATATCCTTGATTTTTTAAAAGTGAGATAGGAAAATGAGGTTTGATATTTTTTAATATCCTCTCATTCATTCATTTATTCAGCAACTTGTATTAAAATCTTCTACATTCTAAGCACAGAGGATGAATGAGACTAGTCCCTTTCTGCTGATATTTCCTACTCTATGTCACAGGCACAAGACTATTCTGTTGAGACTATTCTGTTGACTATTCTATAGTTGCTTTTGACAAAAAAACTGATGGTGGAGCTGGGATTGTGGCTAGGTGGAAAAGTGCTCACTTAGCATGTGTGAGGCACTGGGTTTGATCTTCAGCATCACATAAAAAGAAATAGATAAAAATAATAGCAGATAGAGTTAAAAAATATATTTAAACTGATGGCTACAGCAGCTTATTGGTAAAGAGAAGTAGCTAGAGGACTGTCCTGAATATTGGAGTGCCAGTTCTCAAGAGAAGGCACCAGCTATCCTAAAGGCAATGACCAATGAGAATTTGTACACTCAAGTATAATAATTAAAATGTAAATAACTAAAGAATGGGAACCAGAAGGGCAGGAGAGTGTCAGGAACCCAGTTTGAGAAGGGATCCATGATAAGTTTTATCCAGAAAGAGGTAATCTCTACCTAGCAACTGGTGTTCAAACAAAATGGCAAGGTACAGGCAGGTACCCAGTATTTAAAGCCATGCTCCAACTTCAGCTCAAATAAAGCTTTGGGGTATAAGCTACCTCCAAAGCAATTCAGCCAAAATTACTGAAGATTAAAGATGGCCATTAATGGGAGAGTCTGCAGCCCAAGGCAGCTCAGCTCATGCTCACTCGATACTGGAATTACATTGATATAACAGATGGAAAATACTTAATATGGTGTGTGGCACAACACAAGTAAGTGCTCATAAATGTTTGCTGATAGCACTGCTGCTGCTGCTGCTGTTTCTGTTATTAGAAGACCCAGGAAAATGGTATGATACAGGAGTCCATCTGCTGGTGAAGCTTGGGCTTCTAATATTTGGCTGGTTGATTTTTATTGACCCAAGATTAGACACAGCCATTACTTCAGGAATGGCAGCTGTAAAGAAACAAGAGCAGGCAAAGAATGATAATAACTTGCTGTAACTGGACCAGCACTTTCTAGCTAGGTTACTTGTATATACCTCAGTCTTTATGCATACAGTGGAGATAAGGACACCAACTTCATAGAGGTGTTTTGAGAATTAAGTGGTTTATGACACTGGACTCATTTAGGAGACTATCTGGCACCTAGTAAGTGCTTAAACTCCTTAAACACAATCCAGAGTTTATTGATTTAGAGCTGGAAGTGTTGCTATTATAGTCTACAGAACCATGGCTGGTAACATCTGGCACAACCAAAGACTGGCAAAGCTTTGTTAGAAACCATAAATGCCTATTTTTTACAACTCCTATGGTACTTTCCATTTTTCCCTGGAAGAATTTCTTTTTAAGGCAAGGCAACAAGTACTGCAGATAGTGTGTATTATTTCTTTTTCACAACATATTTGCAAAAATTATGGTGAAGAAAATATTACTCCTGTGAACAAATGGCATAAGTAAAATTATGTGAGAAATCTAGTTGAAATAAATATGGTTCTTAAACTGAGAGAAGTGTCAGTACAAAGTCCTAGAAGGCAGAAGGAATCAGAGTAATCATGATAAAGTCTAAAATACACACGGGTTACCAGAATGGCAGCAGCAAAATTCATCTCACTCCTCTTGCATGATATCACTGAGTGAACTCTGATGATTTGCTTGACTAGGCAGGATTGGTTGCAGCATCAGGTAAGGGGTAACAGGTGAAAGGCTCCAGTCCTCAGGCTGGATGGAACTAGGGAAGGCAGGGGCTACCCATCACTGTTGACCTTGGTCTTGGAGTTGATTTCATGGAACCAGCAAATTTAAAAAACCCTCTTTATTCTGTTCCTCACAGAAATAATCCTTAGAGCCCCAGAAAATACTAAGACTTTCTAAGAGTAAGGCATAGTTAAATTTCTGGAGATGAGGAAATAGTGGACTTTTATCTTCCCTTTGGAGTCCCTTGCCTATTTGCTCCATAAAAGTATAAAATGCTGTTGCTTTGAAATTGGAATTCAGTTTTTATAGTTTGGGGTATGTCAGAGCTAATCTTGCTAACCCACTGTTCTCTGGGAACACAGGCCCACTTTTCTAGAAATTTAGAGTCTTCTTGATTCCTAATATGGTAGGGGTGAAAATTATTTTTCTCACCCCTCACTAGCCTCATATCTGAGGAACCCATAATAGATTAACAAGAGAAAAGCATACAAATTTATTTAAAAGTTTTATATGACACAAGAATATTCACAAATGAAAACCCAAAGAAAGAAAAAGGAACATGTATGTTTTTATGCTCAGGTTTGATGAAAAGTGGACAGTCTTGCAGAAGTAAGATTGAATGAAGTGATATGTGATCAATAATAATAAACTGTAAGAAATTTAGCAAGGCCTGTTTATTAAGAATCTTCTCTGTCCCTGTGTTTTCTTTTTCTTTTTTAATAAATGGACACACTACCTTTATTTTGTTTATTTTTTATATGGTGCCAAGGATCAAACCCAGTGTCTCACACATGCTAGGCAAATGCTCTACCACTGAGCTATAGACCTAGCCCCTGTCCCTGTGCTTTCAAAGACAAGAACATTTCTTTTCTTTTTTAAGGAGGGGACCTCTGGAATGAGGGTCATATGACCTAAGTTAGAGGAAAGTTACCTAGGTTTCATAACCTGTATTATCACAGAACAGATGAGTGAAAAGTGAGAGGGACTTTCCTATTTCTGGTATTTTCTAAAATGCCAAGGTGCTATATTTTCAGATGCATGCCCCAAAGCTCATACTATCTTAACCAACTGACTCATCAATTCTTGTCTACTTGTCTTAAATTTGAGGGTCATCCAAATTTCCCAATTTCTTTTCAAACTTGACCTCTCTTTTTAATTTCTTTTTTATTTGTTCTAATTAGTTACACATGACAGTAGAATGCCTTTTGAAAAATTGTACACAAATGGAACATAACTTTTCATTCCTCTGGCTGTACATGGTGTAGAGTCACACTGGTGTATATAGGGTAATAATATCTGTCTCATTCTATTATCTTTCCCATTTCCACTGCCCCACCCCTGCTTTCACTCCTTTCTGCACAATCCAAAGTTCCTTCATTCTTCTCTACCCTCCCCCACTATGGGTCAGCATCTGCTTATCAGAAAAAACATTTGGCCTTTGTTTTGGGGGGGATTGGCTTATTTCACTTAGCATGATATTCTCTAGTTTTATCTATTTACCTGAAAAATGCCTAACTTCATTCTTCTTAAAAGCTGAGTAATATTCCATTGTGTATATGTAGCACATTTTCTTTATCCATTGATCTGTTGAAGGGCATCTAGGTTGGTTCCACAGCTTAGCTGTTGTGAATAGAGCTGCTATAAACATTAATGTGGCTGGGTCACTGTAGTATGTTGTTTTTAAGTCCTTTGGGTATAAATTGAGAAGTAGGATAGCTGGATCAAATGGTGGTTCCATTCCAAGTTTTCTGAGGAATCTTCATACTGCTTTCCATAGTGGTTGCACCAATTTTCAGTCCTACCAGCAATGGATGAGTATAACTTTTTCCTCACATTCTCACCAACATTGAATATTGCTTGTATTCTTGATAATTGCCATTCTGACTGGAGTGAGATGAAATCTTAGAGTAGTTTTGAATTGCATTTCTCTAATTGCTAGAGATATTGACCATTTTTTCATATAGTTGTTGACCACTCATATTTCTTCCTCTGTGAAGTATCTGTTCAATTCCTTTGCTCATTTATTGATTGCTTTATTTTTAGGGGTTAATTTTTTGAGTTCTTCATATAACTTGGAGATTAATGCTCTGAGGTACAGGTGGCAAAGATTTTCTCCCTTTCTGTAGGCTCTCCATGTTCTTGATTGTTTCATTTGCTGTGAAGAAGCTTTTTAGTTGATGAAATCCCATTTATTGATCCTGAATTTTAACTTCTTATACTTCAGTCTTGTTGAGGAATTTGTTTCCTAAGCTGACATGATGGAGATTTGTGACTACTTTTTCTTCTAGTAGGTGCAGGGTCTTTGGTCTAATTCCTAGATCATTGATCCACTTTGAGTTTTGTGCAGGGTTATAGATAGAGGCTTAATTTCATTTTATTGCATATGGATTTCTAGTTTTCCTAGTACCATTTGTTGAAGGGGCTATCTTTTTTTTTCCTCCAATATATGTTTATAGTGCCTTTGTCTAGTATAAGATTACCGTATTTATGTGGATTTGTCTCTGTGTCTTCTATTCTGTACTATTGATCTTCATGTCTGTTTTAATGCTAATACCATGCCATTTTTGTTAATATAGCTCTGAAGTATAATTTAAGGTCTGGTATTGTGATGACTCCTGCTTTGCTTTTCTTATTGAGGATTGCTTTGGCTATTCTGGGCCTCTTATTTTGTTTTTCAATCAAGAGATTTTGTTGGGGGGCTGCCTGAAAGGGAAGAAAAGGAGAGGCAGAGAGCAGAGAGGGGAGAGGAGGGGGTTAGAGAAAAAAAGAGCAGAGAGAAAGAGGGAAGAGAACAGAGAGAGGAGAGAAAAGAAGAAGAGAGGAAGAGGGCAGAGAGCGTGTGCCTGGGTCTCTTATTTTTCTAAATTAATTTTATGACTGCTTTTTCTATTTCTATGAAGAACATCATCAGAACCTTAATAGGAATCACATTGAATCTGTGTAGTGCTTTTTTGTATTATGGCCATTTTGTCAATATTAATTCTGCCTAACCAAGAGCATGGGAGATCTTTCCACCTTCTAAGTTCTTCTTCAATTTCTTTCTTTAATGTTCTGTAGTTTTCATTGTAGAGATCTTTCACCTCTTTTGTTAGATTGATTCCCAAATGTTTTAATTATTTGAGGATATTGTGAATGGGATAGTTTTCCTAATTTCTCTTTCAGTTGATTCATCATTGATATATAGGAATGTAATTGATTTATGGGTGTTAATTTTATATCCTGCTACTTTGCTGAATTCATTTATGAGTTCAAGAAGTTTTCTGGTGGAGTATTTTGGGTCTTCTAAACATAGAATCATGTCATCAGCAAATAGGGATAGTTTGAATTATTCTTTTCCTATTAGAATCAATTTAATTTATTTCTTTTGTCTAATTGCTCTGGCTAGAATTTCCAGGATTATGTTGAATAGAAGTGGTAAAAGAGGGCACCTCTGTCTAGTTGCAGTTGTTAGAGGAAATGATTTCAATTTTTCTCTATTTAGGATGATGTTTGCCTTGGGTTTATCATATATAGCTTTTATAATGTTGAGATATGTTCCTACTAGCCCTAGATTTTTAATGTTTTGAACATGAATGGATGCTGTTTCTGCATCTATTGAGATAATCATGCGATTCTTGTCTTTAGATCTATTGATGTGATGAATTAATTACATTTATTGATTTCTGTTTGTTGAACCAACCTTGCATCCGTGGGATGAACCCCACTCTATCATGGTGCACTATATTTTTAACATGTTTTTTATTCAATTTGACAGTATTTTATTAAGAATTTTTGCATCAATGTTCATCAGGGATGCTAGTCTGAAATTTTCTTTCCTTGATGTCTCTTTGATTTGGGGATCAGGATGATAATAGCTTCATAGAACGAATTTGGAAATGTTTCCTCCTTTTCTATTTCATGGAATAATTTGAGGGGGATTGGTCTTAGTTCTTATTTGAAGGTCTGGTAGAATTCAGCTAAGAATCCATCTGGCCCTGAGCTTTTCTTTCTTGGTAGGCTTTTGTTGGTGTCTTCAATTTCTTTGCTTGAAATTGATCTGTTTGAAGTTGATCTGTTTAAATTTTCTGTCCTCTTGATTCAATTTGAGTAGGCTGTATGTCTTTAGAAATTTGTTGATGTCTTCAAGATTTTCTATTTTATTAGAGTAAAAATTTTCAAAATATTTCCTGATTATCGTCTTTATTTCACTAGTGTCCATTGTGATATTTCTTTTTTCATTGCAAATTTTAGTAATTTGAGCTTTCTCTTTTTCTTTGTTACTTTACTAAGGGTTTATCATTTTTATTGATTTTTTTCAAAGAACCAGCTTATTGTTTTGTTGATTTTTTTAAATTTTTTTTCAATTGCATTGATTTCAGCTCTGATTTTAATTATTTCCTCACTTTTGCTTTTGGTATGATTTGTTCTCCTTTTTCTAGGGCTTTGAGATGTAATGTTAGCTTATTTATTCTGTAACTTTCTATTCTTCTATTCTTTTAATGAATGAGCTCAATGCAATGAACTTTCCTCTTAGCACCAAGTTCATAGTGTCCCAGAGATTTTGACATGTTGTATCATAATTCTCATTTACCTCTAAGTATTTTTTAAAATTTTATCCCTGATTTCTTCTGCTATCCATTCATCATTCAATAGCATATTATTTAGTCTCCAGTTGTTAGAATAGATTCTATTTTTATTTTATCATTGATTTCTAATTTCAATCCATTATGATCTGATAGGATGGAGATATTATCTCTATTTTTTTTGTATTTGCTAGGGGTTGCTTTGTGGCCTAAGATATGGTCTATTTTAGAGAAGGATTCATGTGCTGCTGAGAAGAAAGTGTATTTCTTTCATTGATGGATGAAATATTCTATATATGTCTGTTAAGTTTAAATCACTAATAGTATTTTTTAGTTCTATAGCTTCTTTATTTAGTTTTTGTTTGGAGGATCTGTCCAGGGGTAAGAGAGGTATGTTAAAGACACCTAATATTACTGTGTTGTGGTCTATTTGCTTCTTGAAATTGAGAAGGGTTTGTTTGATGTACATAGGTGCTCCATTGTTTGGAGTGTAAATATTTATGATTGTTATGTCTTGTTGATATATGATTCCCTTGAGCAGTATGCAATGTCCTTCTTTGCCCTTCTGATTAGCTTTGGCTTGAAGTCCATTTTATCTGAGATGAGGATAGAAACCCCTGCTTGTTTATGAGATCCATGTGAATGATATGATTTTTTCCCATCCTTTTACCTTCAGTCTACAGATGTCTTTGCCTCTGAGGTGAGTCTCTTGGAGACAGCATATTGTTGGTTCTTGTTTGGTTAATCCTATCTGCCAGTCTATGTCTTTTGGTTGACAAGCTTAGGTCATTTATATTCAATGTTAATATTGAGATATGATTTTTATTACCTGTATATTTTGATTTATTTCTGGTTTTTAATTTGAATTAGTTCTTACTTAGATTCACTGTTCTTTTTGTGTAGTTTCTCCCTTTGCTGGTTTTCACTTTTATTTTTCATTTCTTTTTCATTCAATATCTTATTGAATATGTTTTATAGTGCAAGCTTGATAGTTGTTAATTCTTTTAACTTTTGTTATTCATGGAAAGTTTTTATTTACTTATCAATTCAAAATCTTAATTTTGCTGAGTATAGTTTTCTTGGCTGACATCCACTTTCTTTCAGAGCTTGATGACCTCCCAGCATTGAGAGTCTGGGTTCAGAGATCAGCCGAGATTCATATTGGTTTCCTTCTAAATGTTACTTGTTGCTTTTCTCCTACCTCTGGCAGTCTTTGAAATTCTATCCTTATTCTGTATGTTAGGCATTTTCATAATAATGTGACTTGATGTGGGTCTGTTATAATTCTGTATAGTTGGAGTCTTGTAAGCCTCCTGTATTTGATTTTCCATTTCATTCTCTAGGTTTAGGAAATTTTCGGATATTATTTCATTGAAAGGATTGTGCATTTCTTTCATTTATATCTCCAAGCCTTCATGTATCCCAATAAATATTAAATTTGATCTTTTCAGGTTATCCCATATTTCTTGCAAGTTCAGTTTGTGATCTTTTAACATCTTTTTCTCCATGGTCAATTTGTTTTCAAGATTACGTATTTTGTCTTATTGACTGAAACTTGTCTTCCTAATGATGTAGTCTGATTGTGATGCTTTCAATTTAATTTTAATTTGTTTTATTAATTTCTTCACTTTGAAGATTTCTGCTTGTTTTTTTTCAGAAACACTCCCTCTTTATTAAAGTAATCTTTCACTTCCTGTATTTTCTCTCTGATTTCATTCCTTATAACATCCTTTCTTAGCAAATCAGTTTAACTATGTGCATTTGAAACTCCTTCTCTTACATTTCTTCCACTGTGGGGTCAATGGAGTCTGTTATTGGAGTATCTTGGTTTATTTGGGGGTGACTTGTTCCCTTGCTTTTCATGTTGTTTGTATTTCTATCCATTGAACATTATGGATCTGAGGCAGTAGAGTTTCTACCCTGTGGACTTATAGTGTCCCTGAAGGTTTTCAGTACCTCACTGTTTAGGGGGAGACAAGATAATAACAACCAATGCAAGCAATATACCACATTAAACCAAATAGTTCCTGCTATGATGTCTACAGTGTTAATTATCACAATAAACAGAAATAATATGATCAGATATTGCCTGTAATAAAAATAGCAAGTTTGCAAAAAGGTTTACAATTTCAAATGGTGGACAGGGGAAGAACAGAAATGATAGAGGATGTGATGACTATGAAGGAGGATGAGGGAAGATAAGAAGTAAAAATATTAAAGGAAGCATGAAAGAGAATAACAGAGATTGGCTGTTAGTGGAAGAAAAGAGAGACAATCAAGCAAAATAGGTAAATAAAAAATGTAAAGTAAAAGTTTTTAAAAATTAAAAATAAAAATAAAAGAATGCAAAACAAAACTAAAATATACTAATAAAACATCCTAGTCCTCAAAGACACAGATCCATGAAAAAACAACTGGTTTCAAAAATGCTAGAAATGAGAAAAAACAAATATGAGTATATATAAATGTTCATGCATGATTAAGGTTATAATTAAACAGAAATTTTTTAAAAAGAAAGAATAAATAAAGAAGAAAGAAAAAAATCTCAGTAAAAAGTTATAGAATTCTTTCTGTTAGAGTTCAAATGATTCTTAGCCTCTCAGCATTTTTAGATGGGGTCATCTGGAGCTTGATGCTCTACTTCTGGATTCCTCAGTGAGAGGGATAATCCTGTAGGCAGAATTCCTGGGGGCAGAGACTAGGCTTAGGTGGGCTCCAGGCTCTTCACTGAATACCAATTGGTCTAGAGATCTTAAATCTGTGTACCTTAAGGGCCTCATAATTGTCGGTCTACATTGGAAGACTACCCCAGGGATATCCCCTGAGTTCCACTCACATGGTGGAGAAGCCAAATTTTAGTTCTCTACTTCACCTGTGGCCCCCATGTTTCCTGGACTTGGGGTCAGTGTCCAAACTCAATATCTCCTCCCTCCACACTTCCAAATTTCTGGCCAGATGCATCTCTCCCAGCTAGTCTTGCAAGCAGCTGGATTAGAGGGGGAATGGTAGACCCAGGTGGGTTTCCATGACCGGTTATCCCTGTGAAAACTTCTTTCCTGGTTTGATTTTCTCTTAGTCACTTAAGCACACTCTGTGCCGTGCAGTGTGTGTTTATTGGGCCTGTATTTGGGGCCAAACTTGGGTTTGCCAGGAATTGGCTCCCTCAGCTGCCAGCCCCCATGCAGCATCTGCAAAATGATTCCTTCCTTTGTCCTCCACATGCTGCCTGGAGAGAGGGCAGCTTCTTTCCCACTCAAGGATATTGTGCAGTGCATTTTCAGGTTTGTTGGGCAATGTCCTTGATCTCTAAATGCTTCATACCCAGACATGCCTTGGGCCTCCCAAAAATGTAGGTTTCTTTAATTCCACTTTGCTCACAGAGGGACTGCTCTGGCTGGTGCTTCTGGCCTGGCCGTAACAGTGGTTGTACTGCTTAGAATTGCTTCCTTATTTTCTTATATCCAATCTCCTGCATCCCCAATCTGCTCTGAATGTCCAGTTTTAAATTCTGGTAAAATCATCCCACCCATTTGTTTTTGTTCACCCAACTTACAGAGAAGCTGCCTGTCTGCTTCTTGGTCTCACACCATAGAGCAGTCAGGAAAGTGACCTCCTCTATTCTGCCATCTTGAAAAACCCAAACTTGACCTCTGTCTTGCTAAATTTAGGTAGATGTCTACTTTTTTAGCCTAACCAAATCCCCAGTCTTTGTTCCTGTGTTAATGATCTTCACTACTATTATAAAATACTTTGATACATTCACAAAGAAAATGTTTGTTAACTTTTTAATGGTTGAACTCAAGGTAACATTTGAGACTGTTCTCGTCAATGATTTTGGTGACAACTTTCTCCAACACTCCCATATCCTATCAGTCATAAAGTCTTTTTCCCTCATAAAAATGCTTTTAGCTCTTTAAATACTTTTATATCTATATTAGTTAGGAAAGGCTAACTGCTATATCATATATCCCTCCAAATGTAAGACTATAAAATACTTAAAATAGAAGCATATTTTCTTTCTTATTTAAACAGTCTAAGGTGATTCCATGTTAGTCAATGTTGGCAAGGTGGGGTGGTAACCCAGACAGTTATTCAGGTACCAAGGCCCACCAGACTCTTCTATCTTCAATAGCCAATTTCCAAGATTGCCCTTGAAAAGACACTCATCCAGCTCCAAGGAGAAAGAGCTAGAGAACTGCACATTGGAGGTGGCCCATATCCCTTGTGTTTTAATCAGCTTTTTCATTGCTGTGGCAAAAAAAAAAAACTGAAAAGAACAATTTTAGAGGAGGAAAAGTTTATTTGGTGCTCACAGTTTCAAAGATCTCAGTTCATAGATGGGAACGTCATTGCTCTGAGCCCAATATCAGGCAGAATAGCATGGCAGAAGGGTGTGGACAGTTTAGGACATGTCCAACAGAAAGGGGGGGGGAGAGAGAGAGAGAGAGAGAGAGAGAGAGAGAGAGAGAGAGAGAGAGATAGAGAGAGAGAGATAGATATCAATCTCCACTTACCAGGGACAAAGTATAAATGTATACACCCCAAACTAGTAACCTATCTCCTTCAGCCACCTACCTGCCTTCAGTTATGACACAGTTAATCCCTACTGGGGGATCAATCCACTGATTGGGTTACAACTCTCATCATCTATTCATTTCACATCTGAGTCTTCTTTTATTGTCTCATACACAAGCTTTTGAGGGACACCTCATATCTAAACCATAACACCTTGCCTCACCTTACCCTAGCTAGAATTCAGTCCTGTAGCCACATGTAATAGCAGACCATCTGGGAAATGAAGTGTAGGTAGCAGCTACAAAGAAAAGAAAGATTTTTTAATAAATATATTTTTAGTTATTGATAGACCTTTATTTTACTTATTTATATATATGTGGTGCTGAGAATTAAACCCAGTGCCTCACATATGCCAGGCAAGTGCTCTACCACTGAGCTACAACTCCAGCCCAAAGAGAAAGTTTAAAACCAATTAGCAGCTTCTTCCAAGTTATTTGTGACATGCCCTCTATCACACTATCCTTGAAGTACTTCTCAACTAGATTTCTTCATTGGCCTCTTATCTCTTACCCAGAGCCTTACTACCCTGTCAATCACTCTGCTACACTTTTGCTTGGAATACTCTCTAAGATATGACTAATCCTTTACAGCTTTGAGGATAAAAGGTCAAGCTGTTTAGGGGAATGTATGATTCCTGGTCACCTCTGTAGCCCCATCTCCTAACACAAAACCTTTACTCCAAACATAGGGGACCTAGTCTTTCTGTGT
Source organism: Ictidomys tridecemlineatus (assembly GCF_052094955.1). Lineage (NCBI taxonomy): Eukaryota > Metazoa > Chordata > Mammalia > Rodentia > Sciuridae > Ictidomys > Ictidomys tridecemlineatus. The sequence continues at coordinate 101,821,630 of NC_135493.1, forward strand.
CTCTTCTCTGATTTTAAGTGCTTGGCAGTTACCTATAGTTAGTTGTTGCTGTATTGGACAGAGCAGAAAAGTGCTAGAACATAGTAGGTTCTAAATCAATGCTTATTGAATAAATTAGTCAATGATGGTGTAGAAAAATTTCATTGATTATGTCATAATTCATAGTTCTCCACTCATTTTGTCCCTTACAATCATTAGGGGCAAATTTTGTATCACCAAATGAGTCTTTTCTTGCTTCTTTCTGGGTAGAAACAATTTTGGAAGTTAAAATCTTTTTTCACATATCCAGATTCAACATTTTAGTAGTGTTCTGATTTATATCAATAACCCCTTATTTCTCTTGATTCTTAATACGTAAACTTTGTACAGATGTCATTTTGTACATCAGTGGAATGCTGTCCAAGAAGGGTTTCTACATTTTATGGTATAAGAACAACTACTCGGTTTTCTTCTACTTTTCAGAATGAAAAATTCTCAGAGCAATTTTCATCTGGAAGAGTTGTATTGGGGTTATTTCTCAATTCCCAGCCCCTGAGTCAAATATAGGTTGGCATATGAGCAGCAGTGTCTCTTGGCTAATCAAGAGCGTCTCCTTTTGCTATGCTTACTGTTAGAGAAATGGGGAAAGTCAGCTGGGTTTAGAGATTAGGTGAGAGACTCAGAGGCATACATTTGATAAGTCATAAATCATTTCCTATTTATAAAAGCACATGCTACGACACCCATAAAGTCTCCAAATGAATGGTGTTTCACTTTTCCTTCAAAATCTCAATGGGAGTAGATGCTTCTGACTTCCCATGTGAATAAAAATAATGAATCCTGATTACCAGGTATGTTTAAATTGATTTGCAAAGCAAGTGAAAAAACAACCAGTAAGTATTGATAAGCATCTTTTAAACATCAGAGGATTACTAAAGGTTCTTATTTTTTTAAAAAAACTAGCATATATGGGGATGCAAGTAGTTATTATTCAGTGTAAATTTATCTCTTCTCCTTATATTCACTTATTTCAAAATGCCAATGTGTGAATATTACAGTCCTGTTTTCCTTAGCAATCCAGTGGTTGTTTGAGGTGTCCAGTTTGATACAGAATGGCTACCAAAAGTTACCACAAACTGATCTCCATGTTATGCTTCTGAGTGGCAGTTGCCAAAAATTGTGTCATCAGATTACCCTCTCCCGATAAATTGTTTATATTTCCTCTTTGAAATATGTATCCTTGTTGTATGCCTGACCTCACCACTGAAATGTAACAACCACAAAGACACGCACCATATTTGCCCTGTTCACTGTATTCTCAGTGCTTGATGCCATGAGTGGAATATTAATAGATATTTAATCAATTCTAGTCTTTAGCTATTTATACTGGGACATGTATTTGTTTGTGTTCTGCTGTCGTTTATATAGATTCAAGTCAAATATGGTTCATAATAAAATTACAGATGATATTTTTGTTGTCCTACTCACAATTCTTCCTCACCCTGCATTGTTTAGCCTGACTGACAATGGCCACTAGTACTTATAATATTGGCCTTCTAGGGAGTGAACTTGTCACTACATTTTATGTGATAGTTTTATGATGTTGAAAGCTATTTCCTGTGATCATGCTATGTTCTCACATGGTATACCTAGATTTATTTATGCTTGTGACCCAAGGCAAGTTGTTAACCTTGAAAGTAGTTTAAAATTTGAAAGATGGTAAATCATAAGACTGGTATTTATGATTTATCTCAGTAAGGAATCTAGAGGCCAGGTGTAGAAAGGGGTAGGGCACATACGCAAGAAGTGAAGAAATCTGGGTTTTGTTCCAGCACTGACGTTAACTTTGAGCAAGTTGCTTTACTTTTCTTGTCCTTAATTTTCTCTTCTGGCCAACAAAGGAATTAATTAGATCAGGGAAGAAAAAATAGTATATAACTTCCATTTCTCCCTCATTTGCCTGTGGATGAGAATCATGGCTAATCAATCAGTACATTATCAGAATACTTCTCAAGACAATGCTCCATGAAGCTACCACCTACTCTTAAGAGTTAACACATAGGTTAAAAACTCTTTGTCATCTCTAGGCAGCATTGTCTTTTTTATTCTCCAATTTTAAAATTCTAATAAGACTTCTAAATAGATTGAAGCTGCTACTACCAACAAATTCATTTCTAAATAGCTATACTTCACTCTTTGACTTCTGATTTGTTTAATTTAATATATTATGTCAGGATGGTTTATGATAATTTTATATAAAATCTCTAGAGGAAAAAATTTGGCATCTCCTACTTTCATTATAATAGGATTTATAAAAGTATTTCTCTTTAAACAGAAGCATATATACTGATAGCTCATAGGATATTAGCCTTCATACATAAAATAGTATCAATAAAAATTGTCAATCATTAGAAAAGACTGGCAGAATAGTTTTCTGATGCAAGTACACATTTATTTATCCATTTGTTTTATGGTGTGTGTGTGTGTGTGTGTGTTTGTGTGTGTGAGTGTGTTGCATTGCTGGGTGTCAAACCCAGGGCCTCGTGCAGTGAGGCAAACAATCTACCACTGATCCACATCCTTATCCCTATTTTATGACTGTCTATTGATAGTCGGGGTATTGTGTTAGACAGTAGACACATATCAATAGAAAATGCAGGTTTGATCACTATCATCTTTGATATGTGGTCTAGTAGGGGAGGAAAGAAATTATGCAAGCAACTACCACATGGTAGGAGTGGTACTATGGTAGTACTATGGAAGTGCATAAGATAACCTGACCCTGGCTTGGTGGGATGGGGAGGGCTTCTCCGAGGAAGTCTCATATATACTGAGAGTTGGGGAGAAGCAGGAGTTAGCCAGGTGAAGTTTGGATTTGGAGGATGGAATAGTATATGTAAAATCCGGAAGTGAGAAATTATATGACACTTCCAGGAACCAAAGGAATCTCAGCATAGTAGAGACAAGGGGATAACTTCAGGACACTACACTCAACCTTCCATATCCACAGATTCTTTATCTGGAGATTCAACCAACTACAAATCTACAGATCAAAAAGATTTTAAAAATTTTTTAAATAATTTAAAAATGTACTGAACATGTAAACTTTCTTTCTTTTTCACTATTCCTTAAGCAATACAGTATAACAACTATTTGTATAGTATTTACTGTATTGTGTATTATAAGTAATCTGGAGAGGATTTTAACTATACAGGAGAATGTGTATAGATTGGATTCAAATGTTGTGGCATTTTGTGTAAGGATCTTATGCATCCATGAATGTTGGTATCCACTGGAGTTCTAAACCAATCCCTTGTAGACACAGAGGGATGACTATATTGAAGTTATCCAGGTGAATGATGATAATAGTATAGACTAAGTTGTAGTGATGTAGAGAAGGAAGGGGACAGACTTGGTAGTAATTTAAAACACAGCATCAGTACTGTTATTATTGATTGGTTTATGGTAGGTGACTTGGAAGAGTTAAGTCAGTTATCTAATTTGGATTATTATGTATATGGTGGTGTCATTTATTCAAATACTTTCCACAAGAGATGGGATGTATTTAAAGGAGATAGAGAATGGGGGCATAGGGGTAATATTTAGTCAAGTCTTGCATGTGTTGGGTTTTAGTTGACCATGGAACACACAAATATATATGTCTAGGTAGTTGGTTTTGTGAGTGGTACTTATGAGAAAAAAACTGGCTAATTTTATCAGTATATAGGTAGTTAAAACTTTGCGAGAAGTTGAAATGGCTCAGTGTAAAGTTTGTAGATAGAAAAGAGAAGGAGGACTAAGAGCAAACCCACTTAAACAGCAACATTTCAGGGAAAATCAAAAGAAAAAGAATCCTGTGATGAAAATAGGAAAATCATCAATTCATTAAGAAGAAGACAAAGCAGGTGCATATGAAATCACTTTCAAGGAAAAAAAAACACTTAAGAGTTGTCAAATGCTGCAGAAGTCATGGAAGATAAAACCAAAAATAAGTCAATTAATTTAGCCATAAGTAAAGTATTAATAACCTTGATATGAGTGATTTCAGTGTTGATTTTTGGAGGACCCAGTAAACATTTAGTGTTAAATAGGGAACAGGACTGCAGTGGATTGAGACATTTAGGAATTGAGAACATAGAGGAACAGCTATAAAGCAATTCTTTCAAGACTTATGGTTGTGTTGGGAAGAGATAAAGATCATAGTAGTGGAAGATGGATGTAGGGGCAAGAAGAACACAGTTATAAGAAGAGAGAGACTTAAGTGTGTTAAATAACAATGGGAAGCAGACAGTAGAGAGGGAGATAAATGAGAATAAAGGTACTTAAGAAGGAAGATAGGTAAAATTTAGGAATTAGACTGAATAGGGATGAAAGCACATCTTTTTAAATTAATTTTTATTGGTGCATAATAGTTATGCGTAACATTATGATTTATTTTCACATAATTATAAATTCATGGAGTATAATTTGTGCCAATTAAGTTGCCAGTAGTTACCCTTATCCTCCTCCTCTTTCCTCCCCATTTTCCTTCCTTTTACTGATCTGAAAGTATATATCTTCTATTGCAACTTCAGAGGAGGAGAGAAGAATGGGCATACTTGCTGGTAGTTTTTTCTTTTTTTTTAATTTGGTGAAAGGTTAAGGTAGGTTCCTTCTATTAGATTTATTTTTCTCATTGAAGTGGAAGCTGCAGTTGAATGCAGAGTGATGGGGAATGCTTTGGAGTCTGAGATTTAAAGAGAGTGGCAATTTGAAATAGTTGCTCTGGGATATTAGATAAAATGTCAACTACAGAATTGGTGAGTATTTTCAGTCCATTCCATTTTATTTGCAGTTTTACATCCATTTCATTGCTTCTCAGTTTGTGACAACTGTCTCAGAAACTTCCTTGTACTTCCTATTTCCACCTTTCTTTTCTTACCTCCCCAATTTAATGTATCCTAATTTTTTAATGTATGTATACTTTTAAAAGTATATGTATACCAACTACCATGAAATTTGCTGATAAAAGATACTACAAAATAAGTTTTAGTTTTGGTTTTTTGGCTTGCTTGTTATTATTAATCCTAGGCCACAACACTACCTTGCATAAAATGAGAGGATTAGAGTGGAAAACAATAGTTTTCAATTATCTTGTCAATTTAAGATCACGTGGCTAGTCCAAACAGATATTATAGCAAAAAAAAAAAAAATTCTACTTTGAGATTTTAACTCCCAGGATAGATTTTCTACCTAATCAAAAGAACCTAATAATTACTCAATCTCCTCTTAAATTGTTTAGTTTTCTGTGCAAACAGTTTTACCTGTTAGCTGATTTCCTAAGTGTTAAATTAAGAAAGATTTTTCCTGAAGGCTCATTCATCATGCACCACAACTTCTGATATGTTAGAGTTGCTCAATATCCAAAGTGCTTTATATTTGAAATGCCTAATCTAGGCCATGATACCATTCTTTAAAAAAAAAAAAAAAAAGAACAACTTTTCCCAGGCTGGAGCTATATCTGTCCTGTTCATCACTGTGGCACATAGGCCTGGCATAGTACTAGGCATATGGTGAGTATCCAGAATTTACAGAATGAATGAATGAAGGGACAATGAAAATGACAGTCCTACCATCCAACCAGGGGTAGTGAAGAAAACTGCTATAACTTGGAAAATTGGAGGGGGGAAATGGTCAAAGCAATCTCATGGTAAACTGGGCTTCTGTAATGAGCAGCCAATGTTCTTTTATCTAGTTTCATACTAAGGTTACCAAGATCACTAACCCTCTTTGATGTTCTTCAGTGAGTTGACTTCTTTCATAACTAATATCTACATTAATGTATCCAAGAATTTGTTTGATAACCCTTAATGGGAAACAAAGCAACTGCATGCCAAGTAGTAAGGTGAAAGTTGGAGATAAAATGGTAAAGAAGCCAGGTACAGTTCCTGCCCTCAGAACCTTCTAGGCTAGTGGAAGTTTCCATTCTACTGTCTTCTCTCTGCTTTTCCTGAAAATGAAAAGTCTGGCATACATAAACTGCCATATATTTTTCAAATTCTCTGATTATGGATTTTTTACCTAAATTGGTGCTTAATCCATGGCTTGTAAATCTAAAATCCAGAATTTTGTTGTTCTTGTTCTCATTTTGTTTTTATATATCCAGTATCCTTAGATACAAATGTAAATGTCTTGAAGGAATTTTTTCATTGATATGGAAACCCTACAAAGTCATTTTTTTTGAAGTAAACTTTGTATTAGATGGGGTTAGGGATATTTCTCAGTGGTGAAAAAGGCCCTGGGTTCAATCTTCAGCAGCCCAAAATCATGATAATAATACCAACTTTATATTAAATTTGTCAAGTAAAAATACATGTAGAGTGAATTACCTCTCCATAAAGGAAAATTTAAAGTATTTCAAGAAAGCGAGTTTTGTATTGCTACCAAATACAGAATTTTTTATCTTCATTTGCTGAGAGAAAAATGACAGATGATACACAATAGATGTTATATTATCATTCACTTACCTTCCTTACCTTTAAAAAAAAAAGGTTTGTCTTTCAAGAAGCTATTCTAGGATCTTTCTCTTGACAGTGTCCTAGTTCTTATCTCTGCTACACACAGGCTCACAAAATGTATTCTTTGAAGGGCATTTTGTTTTTTCCTTCCCATAGCAAATAGAACTGAAGGTGTTTACTCCCCATAGTGAGAGGGCACATGGATATACAAACAGTGGTTTGAACCTCTGCCTTTCTCTGCTTGTCATTCCCTGAATGTAAGAAACAGGTGCAGTGATCAATTCAATGTGTGCAGTGAACCCCAGGCAGGCAGGGAAAATTGTGTCATGGACCTTTTGTTACTTAGAATAAGTGGGAAGAAAGACTGCCCCAGCTGCTTCTAAGAAAACATAATAACTCAGTCAGGACTTTCCCCACATTATTGGCAGTGGCAGGTTCATCCATCCTCATTTGCCTAGGACAGTCCTGGTTTATGCCTGTTATTCTCATGTGATTATTAATAGCACTGTGGATGCTCTCAAACGTGTTCAGGTTTGGACAATAAACTATAGAGTCACTCTATTTACAACTTGGTCTATCAGGGATGGTCAGTGCTCACCATAATCTCTCTCTTGATGTGAGAACTTGGTACTTTTGGGAAATGAAATTGTACATGAGATATATGCAGAGTGAGTGAACATAGAAAAATGACTGAAAATGTAGCTCAAGTTATCCAGTGTCTAGTTTCTGCTCAGGACCATGCCAGGTACTGATAACAGAGAGGTAAGTTCTGTTCTCCAGCGTTCACCACACACGCACCTGCAAGCCATCTTGAAAACACACTATCTCCCCTTAGTATTCCTCTAGCCCTCCCTATGACTTCACAAATGATATAAGTTTGTGATATTCCACTTCTGGGCCTTATGTTTTTGGTAGCTTCAATGGCAATGTACCATGTTTTAATTAATAGAACATCATGTTATGAAACTGTTGAAACAAATATTTTCCCCAGGCATCAAATGTGTTGTCAGTGAAAATTTGACATCTAGATATGAGGGACAAAAGAGATGAGGAACATTGTAGTAAAATGTTTCTAAAGGATGCTGATAAAATGTTTGGGTATTCTAATGTGTTGCCACAATATAAAGTATCTTATAAAGCATGTTCTTTACAAGCTATCCATCAATGTGTACAAATCCATTTGCATTCCTTACTTCCTACCCTTCTCTTTTTGTTTTGTTTTGGTACCAGGGATTGAACCCAGGGTACTCAACCACTGAGCCCCATCCCCAGCCCTATTTTGTATTTGATTTAGAGTCAGGGTCTCACTGAGTTGCTTAGTGCCTTGAAAAATTGCTAAAGCTGGCTTTGAGCTCAAGATCCTCCTGCCTCAGCCTCTTTCTAAACTGCTGGGATTACAGTCATGTGCCCCTGTACCCAGCTACTTACTACCCTTCTTTGGTGGGGAATCTTGTTGCTTTGACAAAGAGACAAGTTGAGGAAACTGTAGAGTTTATTGTTGTAGCTTTTTTAAACAATTAAAGGAACATACCACAAATAATAGAAACAATAGGAGAGCTGACCCTGACAGTGGATACAGCAGTCAGAGGTAAGTACAGAAAAGAGAAACTACTCTAGATATGTTAATCAGAGAGGAGTTTAATACAGGGAATTAGATACATACACCAATATTTTGGAAAGGCTAAAGGAGTAAGTTTTTGGACTTTTCTTCTAGAATAGATTTTTAAATCCAGATAGAATGGATCCACTAGGAAATGACCATCTCTGATGTACCACTGAAGCAATAAACTAAAGAATATGATATGTAATTATGAATTAGGAACCAAAAATTTGAAGTATAAAGGCTTCCATTTTTATAGCTGATTTTAGCAACTGCCTTTTCCCACAGAAAGCTGGAGAATGGACTTTGAAACTATCGTATGGGAAATCTCATACATTAAGATCACCGAAAGAAACAGCCAAATGGGGTAGGGAGATGTGCTATATATACCTTACATCCATCTTCCAAATCTCTCACAAGTATATTAGGTGTAGGATTGCTGGATTTATCAAATAAAAATACATGCAGGCATTCTTCTACTAAAACATTTATTGTTTACCTAAAATTCAGAATTAACTGGTCATACTATATTTTATATGAAAACCCTAATTTATTGTAACCTAATTTATATCCAGAGCTTTAGCTGTCTGGCAAATACTTTAGTTGTCTGGAAAAATTTTAATTGCCAACCTATGCAACTAGAAGGAGCTTGAGTAAGTCTGAGTATACCAGTCCATAGTATTTTACCCAAAGTAGTTGTCCTACCAAGAATGATTGAAGCCTATCTGCCCCCAGACACTTGCTATCATTTGAATACAGTCTCTGAAATCCTACCAATCTGTGATTCACTTGGTTTCACTCAACTTCCTCTTTTTAAAATGCAAAAATTTCCCAGCATGTGAAAGTGGTCATCTATATTCTGGGGATAAGATTTTTAGCAGGTAGGACAGAAGGATTACTAGAAAATGAGAAACTCTGGGGGAAAATTACTAGCACCAAAAAATGGAAGGAGATGAGATAATGCTCAGTCAGATCTCCTTTGCTTCCTGTTTTGCATTGGGTAAATGCAGGAATCAAAATAGGAAGTATTTCCTTTTTATATATCTTCTCCCTTTTGTACCCCAAAAGATGCCTTCTTCCCAAATCACATAACCCAAGGCATTGCCATTGGTATGACATAGATTGCCCATGTTATAGGTCACATAAAGTATATATGTATGCTGGCCTAAGACATGTATACTCTCATTGTGTCAATGGAAATTTGAGTACAAGTTTCTGAACCATTGACTTGCAAATGATTATTGGTTAGAGAACTCTTTGTGAGTTGGGAACTGCTTGTATTTATTTCATGAGTAAAGATGTCAAAAGGTTGAATGCTGAATCTGCACCATGCTAATTAACAATTTGGTGAAAAGACATATTAGCCTAAGTAGGAAAAGAATTAATGCCTCTCCAAGAAACTAAGGCAGAGGAAAAACAATCACACAAGCACAAGGCCACTCTTCAAAAATACAGAAATATATTTTTGTTCCCCATTTTCTCTTGGAGTTTCTCTTCTGCATTTAAAACAATTGGATAGTTTCCAGGCTACTGATTATAACAAGAAATCAGTAGCAATGGGAAGCAGTGTGACTTGGGGAAAAATAATAGAGGTAGTTGTTCCCCAAGTTATCCTGGAGGACTTTCCATGCCAGTGAAATCAGGAAGTAGAAGCTTGGCTATCTGAGTGTGAGCAAACAGCCCTACTGAGAATGGTGCTATCTTTCAATCCCTTTCTTTCTGATGGTAAGCAAGAGTGAGAAATAGGGGAATTCTTTGGCAGAAAATTTTATCCAAGAGTTGGCTAAAAGAGGATATTGCTACAGTGAAATCAACTTTCCATGAATTGTTTTCTATAAGAGCAAATAGAAGATAGCATTTTTTCTTTGACAAATGCAGTGAACTTTACAGATAACTTGTATGCTTCTTTTGGAATACAGCAGACTTCTGTTTCTTTTATTTCAGAGGTACAGTAGCTTCATTTTCTCTTTGAAAGTTTACATTATTTTCCCTTAAATTTGCCTCTTTACAAAAACATTATTGTACTCTAAAAGCAGATTGCCATTTGATGAGAATTTGTCAGCATTTGTAAATTGAAGATCCTCAAATGGTTTTTACTGATTATAATTTAATTTCAACATCTAATGATATTTTAAAACACATGAGTTATTTTGTAACTTTCAGCATCTCAAGGATAAATTTGATTCCATAGACTCTGTTGTGCCAAATGAAATATTTCTTTTCAGCAAAGAGAAAAGCACAGGAGGGAACCAAATTCTCAATGCTTTATATAATTCAGACTTTATGTGGTACATTGTTTCTCTGTGAATATTGTCATGTTTAAAAGAAAAGATAATGGACGTAAGCATTTAAAAGTCCCAAGTCCTCCTCTTAACATTTCAGAATCTATTATTAAACAATGATTGTAGATCTAAAAGTCTGGCCTTTTAAAGGATTTTATGTTCCCTGTTTACTAAAATATATGATTTCCCTATCATATTATATGATTGTCAATATTGAAACCAGGAGCCTAGTGAAAAATTAGTTATGTATCATTTGGTGAATATCATGATTGGCAATCTGGGTGTGCAAGATATTTGGGGGTTTGGGACATTCCAAAGCTTAAAATCTTATATTGATTTTATAGTGAAAAATAGTCTTAGTTACTTTTGAGGTTTCAAAAATTGATTGCCCAAGGACTATTTCCATCTTTTCTCATCACCAGGCAGTTTTCCAGGAGCAAGCATTCATTCATTCAGAGAGCTGTGGCCTGTAGTTTCCATTTTTCCAGCAGTCACACTAAAAACCCTGAGAATAGGCCCTAGGATTTACAGAGCTCAGCTTCTCAGAGCAAGCAGATCCATTCAGCGTTTACCTGTCAGTTTGTGAACATTCACTTGCGTATTCAAGGAGTTTCTTGTAACCACTGAAATCTGAGAGAAAATAAAGAGAAAGGGAGAAGGGTGCAAAGTCTAACTCATATTCATAGACTTATCTCTCTAATAGAGAGGCTGTTTTATCTTCTTTTATTTTTTTTCTTAATCAAGCTATTAGCATGAAACAAGGACATGTAATCTTACCAGAGTGAAATTGGGGTCATGCCATAGGGTAACTGAGTGAGGGCTCTATGGCATGATGATGTATGGCCACTGTACAGCGATGCCTTTGCCACATCAAATCTGCCCTTTAATTACATTTTAAATCTCATTTGAAGCTATTTTATCATTATGGAAATTGCTCTGTAAATGTGCTCAGAATGAGACCCAGTACAAGTTTGCTGAGAAGAATTGAAGACAGAGATGAAGTGGCAGCTAAAACATTATTATTGGACAGAGTTTTCTTGGCTTTAGGCAGAACAGACCATGCAATAACAGAAAATCTTCATTGATTCAGAGGTGTACTCTCCCTAGATTATTACAGGACACTTTTGCCTGAAGCACTATCACTTCTTCGATAAGCTTAAGGAAGTGTTCTGCTCCCCAGCTCAGCAGGCTTTTTTCTCCCCAACCTCGGAACCATCTTTTAAATTTATAGTTGCCAAAATGAATAATACAACATTGGCCTCGTGTTCCTGACTCCATGCATGCATGCAGAGCAGGCCTAAGGTTCTTTAAATGAAAGATTGCTTTCTTGTCATGAAATAAAGAACACCTGTGCTTTCTTTTCAGGGTCATTTAAAAATATCTATACTGCTGGGCTACAGAAGGCATATAAGGGGGGGGGTGTCTTAGGGTAAAGTCAAAATGTTCTTTTCTCTCTATACCCGGGATTGTCTCACATCTTTGTGTAGCACAACTGATTTGAAAGTTTCTTTTCAGCACATTCTCAATTATCTCTTTCTTTGATCTTGAACTGTTTCACTGGGCTACCAGACAAAGAGCAGAGAGCCTAGCTATGCTTTTCTTGAGGTGCAAACCACTGTGCCCTTCCACAGGCAGGCCCCTGGCTAAATGTACCCTTTTTCTCTATGGTTACCCACCCACTTCTCTATTATTTATTCCCAAGAAAATAGCAGGTCCAAATGAAAAAGGCCCAGGTTAGTTGAATGTGGTTAAAGTGTGAGAAATTTCCTTTCCAATAACTGTCTTTTGAGATACCTTCTCCCCTACATATGATCATATTGTGCCTAGGATCACTATGAATAATTTCAAGATACACAAATAAGCAACAACACATTTTGGTGGTATTTCAATGTGTTCTTCTTCCTGAGAGTTTTTCCATTGAAATACTACTTGAAGGATATGTTGTTGCCTTTAATAATTTACTGAATTTCTTAGAGATAGTGGTGGCAGTAGCTACCCATAGACAACTACTCTGTTGTCTCCTAGTGTGTCATGGAAGTCCATAAAATAATAGATCATATATTGTGTTTATCAAAATTCATGCAGGTATCCCAGAATGAGATCCACCATTTTCACAAAAATGTTCATGGCTTCCAGATGGTTAAAGACAATTATGTTAGATTAGTGCTTCATTCTCAAATGGCATCCCTGGACTAATAATATCAGTAATCACCTTTAAGAAAGGCAAATTCTTGCATTCTACCCAGACCTACAGAATCATAGACTCTAGGGCTTGGGCCCAGTAGCCAGTGTTTTAATAAGCCCTCCAAGTGGTTCTCAAGCCCACTAAGTTTGAGAACCACTGTGCTAGACAAACTCAAGTTCTTAGGTACATATTGTTGACTCAGAGAATGTAGACCCCCTAGAAGAGCAAGGAGGGCATATACTGCCTGACTCCATGATAGACACTTCTTTAATACCATAATTCCAGGCTTCCATTGACTGTGGGTGGAAGGTATGCCTACTCCAGAAGGTCAGCACTAATCTCCCTTCACTACATCTTCAAAATTCTTTTTAAAATCACCTACACCTCCTTAGAGGGACAACACTTTAACCATGGCTCAGTGGTATAACCTTAGATCTTCTCTAAGCCAGAAATTATCTTGTTCCTGTATACATTGTCCTTGGATTCACTCAGTCTCCAAGTTGTATTTTTGATCTCTTGAAAATATCTCCTTTTTTCCATCCATGTTTATTACTTTAGTATAGATCACCATCTTCTCTTATTCCAACTATTGTAACAACATTTTATCTGTTATCCCTGGCTTTATTATTCTTGCCTCTAAAATATCTTTTCACTGCCAACAAGATGGTGTTACCAAAAGATGAAACTTGAACAGAGTATTAAATATCTTCACAAGAGAAAGCCCACAAACTTAGCATGCCATATAATCCCATTCACAATCTAGCCTCTCCTTTTTATCAAGACACACACACACACACACACACACACACACACACACACACAATGGGGGTATAAATGCTCTCATTTCCCATAAGGAATCTGTTTTGCTTTAACATTATCAAGTATTCGGTTTATTGATCTGCTTAATACTTTAAAACTGCAGGCCCATTCAAATAACTTCCATCATGTGCTTTTAAGAGTATTTTTAGTCAAAGTTTAGGGAACCCCTATCTTTCTGAAGGTCCACAAAAGGAAATAAAATCAAAGCCAATGAGTTAATGGAGCAGAACTCTGACAGAACCAGGTAGAATTTTTTTTTCAGGGAGTCCCTTTACTTTCAATTCAAAATAACATTAATAACTAGATATTATCTACATTGGTTTCTCAGTCTCCTGTTGGTGAATTTTCTTCTGTTAAATTTAAAATCATATCACAAATTCAAGCAAAGATTCATGATGTCCCAACAGTTCTTCTACCCCTATATGAAAAGAGTGGATCAAAAAGATTTGTTCATGGTAAAAACACTGTGGACATGGCCTTGTTATCTTTTCTCTTTCTTAATCATTACCAGGCTTCCTCATTTGTACTCAAGGTCAGTGATAATGATGACATGCAGTTACAGATTATTCTTTCTTACTCAGGGTACCATAAGACAGATTTCTATTATTTTAAAACAGATATTACAAAGTATCTGTCAAGTAAAAATTCTTACAATGTAATCTGTTAAGAAATCACCTTGTTTATTCAAGTTCATTATTAAAATTCACATAATTTGTCTTATGGGTATAGAAATACTATGCCTTCCCAAATCTTGCACTCACAGAGCTAGTTTCCCAAATCTGTTTATTCTCAGAAGAGAGCATTGTCTTGTGACCAAGGGCCAAAAATGTCCTGGCCCAGCTTCAACAAAATGGCCCAAGCATCTCTTGGATGTTCTGAACTGAACCAATTTTGGGGAAAGGATTAGTGGATATACAATAGAAATTTCATGAATGTATTTCTTTTCTTTATACAATAGGTTCTAGGAATGAAGAAATACCCTTTAGCTTTTTGCCTGTTACTCATTTACATGTTCCCTCAACAAATATACCAATGTCATACCTTTACATTAATGTCAGTGTGCATATCCCATCTTCCTCCTTTTTCTCACATTAAAAACAGAGTAATTTTGTTTTCTCCCCATCACCATCTACCCTGTTCTATGAAAGAAGAAAAGCAAAATAGGTGAAGTAATTTCCTAGACATCAAAAAAATATTATACTCCCCAAAAGAAGTAATTTGCTCTACTTGGTAGTAAACAGAAATCTACTCTCCAAAGTACACCAGAGACTTAGACCAATAATGGCAGCAGGACTTTAGTTAACATCATGGTACTGGAACCCTCTTTAATATTAAAAACTTATTAATAACTAAGAATTATTTTGAAGTTAATATCTTTAAACTTTAGGCTTAAGGGTGCTCAAAAATGAATAGAGTTGTGTGTATACCTGTTTGTGATTATTTTGGAAACTATTCTGCTATTTAAAGTGAAAAAAACAGAAATTTTTTAGATCTTTCCCATCATTAACCTGTTCTAAACAGTTATCTCAGTGTAGGGCTGTTTTGTGGTTATACGTGGTATTATGAGGATTGGGGGTGGTGAGGAGGAATAAAGTTGTTCTTTTGCATTTACAGCCTTCATAATTAAAACAAGCCAGAGGAAATTAACTACATGGCTGTTATGATTTCTAGTGTATTATCCAAAATAATTATGGCACTTTGCCATATGTTCTTGCCTTCTTTTTACATATTGCTTTTGGGATAAGATGAGACTTGACATCAACTAATTGCTTATTTCTAATATACAATCTTGAACTACAGTGATTCTCTAGGGAAAAAATAGTTTGATGACAAAGAGATTCCAGAAATAAGAGCTTTCCTAACTTTTAACTCTATACATGATATAGACAAATTACACAGATAAATATAACCAGATGTTTATTAGCTCATGAGAACATAGTTGACTATTTTAAAAATAGAAATGTATTCTGTTCATTTAAAGCCACTGAAAATCATCAAAAATATTAGTTCTGAGTTAACCAAGGAGGAATAAAATATTTCATCCCTAACTGGAAAAAAATAATTCAGTTGCTGAACATTCCTCTCAGAGCATCACAGTAAATTTCTCAAACCAAATGTCTCACAGGTGCCTTAATATGTTCAATATGTTGCTATTACATGTAGTCAAATCAGAAGTCACACACTTTATATTTGACAAGTAGGGAAGAATTGGGGGTCTGGTAAAAAGAACATGAATTCAGGTAGATCTTGCTTCTGCCATACAACAATTTAAAGATTTGAAAAAGTTACTTCATCTCTCTAAATCATGATTTTCTCAATTGAAAGATAAGAAAGTCTACTTCATAGGGATTTGTAAGAGCTGTATTAGTTTCCTGACCCTTTCATCCCCTTACCCTACCCCCACCTCTCAATGTGGCTCTGCAATTATAAATATGTTTCACTGTTATTCAGATCTATCTGGTCTTTCTCAGATAAGGATATTATCTTCAAACAGGCTGATTCCTGAACATAAAACATAATACACGACCAAAAGTACCTTCAACCACGTACATAGACTTTGCATATGTCACTGTGACTGTGATTTAACTATGATTTAAATGTACAGTCTAGAGTTTGCATGTAAAACTTTTCAAGATTACCATTGACAAAAGATCTTATCCATCTGTAAGCACTGAGACAGTGTAACAGTATCTGAAATAATATTGTAGCATGTTATAGGTCTTTTATATAGATTTTAGATATAGTATTGAAAAAGAAAACTCAGCTTGTCTTAGGGGTGATTTTATCTTTCAATGCCAGCATTGTGAAAGCATTCCATTCTTTTTTTTTAAACTTTATATGCTGAGCCAAATGGATATCAACATTAATTCCTCCCTGGGTCCATGGCATCCAGCTTTTAAAAACATCTAAAGCAGTGTTGCTCTATCCACACTTTTCTGAATATTGTGTCCTTTAGAACTCATACCCATATATTTTAGAAATGCTTATTTTAGGTGGGAGTCACCTGTGCCTATATGAAGGTTTGGTGTCCATGTCCTTGTCATTAGTATCAGTAGTCTTGTCATTCTAATTTATTTGGCACTAAGGAGTGTGTGTCGGGGGGGGGGGTGTTTGAAATACAGTATATGTAATGATTGCCTTATTCCTGGGAAATAAAAGGTAAAATAATATTTCTGTTTAAAATGCTTTTGTGAATAGTTATCACTTGCCTGAATTACATCTTCCAAAGATAGGCCAAGAGAAGGATGAAACTGAGTCACCCCTGCAGCTATTTCTATGATTTAAAAGTACTCAATGCTAGTAGCATCCTTCCTCCTTATTTTCTCCCTATTTCTGGAGCTATTGCTTTATTGGTTCCTGAATGACTGGGACTACCTGTCAAATAGACTTCCTGCCTTCATTGTTTCTCTGCTGTCATTTACCCTGAAAACTGTCCTCCTAAAATCATCCCCCAATATTTTTTTTTTGTGGTCAAGTCTTTATGTGGGAAGTTACAGTAGAATCTTATCTTTATGGGATCAAATATAATCTCCAAGCTTCTTTCAAAGCCCTCAATGGCTATTTTGAACTATTTGAACCTCATCTATTGACCTTCCTCAGCACTACCTCTTAGCTACTGCCTATAGCTCTATCCCCTATCACTATGGATTTGGTATTTGTTTTCTTTAACACAACCTCATGTCTTCTCTGCTGGCCAGCTTGGAGTTGTGGAGGAAGGATGGGAGACCAGAGGGGTGCAACTCTACTAGCAGCTCACAATAGGTCATGCATTGTGTTATGTACTTCGATGCTCTACCCACATCACCTCATTTAATCATTACCAAACCCTTATAAGATAGATGTTATTGACCACATTTATAGGTAATAAAAATAGACTTTGAAATATTTTACAATTCTACCAAATTCACAAAGCTAGTAAGAGGGGAAGTTAAGACCCATATTTATATCACATAGGTTCATTTCTCTTTCTGCAATAGCAGTAGTTCACTCCACTATTATCTTTTGTCTGAATTAGAGGCCTGGCTTTTTAAATGGCCTTCCTCTTTCCTCTTTTGCCTTGTTTAATCTTCATATAGCAATATAATGATTTTTTAAAGTCTAAATCAAATTATGTCACTACCTTATTTTAAAAGCTTTATTTGCTTAAAATAAAATTCAAACTCCTTATCTCAGATCTTACAAGGTTCTACATTATCTGGAGCCTCTCTTACCCCGTCTCCAGCCTTATTTCATTCTTACTTGGTAGATTCTAGTTAAGATCTTTCCTACCACAAAGCTGATACAAAGCCCATTCCTCTTTTAGTTGGGAAGAATTCTATGCCTTTGTATGATTTTCTAACTGGTGCTTTCCTATCCTCAAGTTTTAGCCAACATGGGACCTCCTCACATAGTCCTTTCTCATGTTTTATCCTTTTTAATTTTTTTATTTCTTATGTTTAGTTATACAGGACAATAGAGTATATTTTGACATACTATACATACATGGAGTATAACTTATTCTATTTAGGATCCCATTTTTGCAATTGCATATAATATGGTGTTTCACCAGTTGTGTATTCATATAAGAACATAGGAGAGAAATGTCTGATTCATTCTACTGTCTTTCCTATTCCCATTCCCCTTCCTTCCCTTCATTCCCTTTTGTCTAATCCAATAAACTTCTACCCACCACCTCCCCAAATGCTTATTGTGTGTGTGAGCATCCACATATCAGAGAGAACATTTGGCCTTTGGCTTTTTTAAACTGACTTATTTCACTTAACATGATAGTTTCCAGTTCCATTGATTTACCAGCAAATGTCATAATTTCATACTTCTTCAAGGATGAGTAATATTCCATTGTGTTTATATGCCATATTTTATTTATCCATTCATCTGTCAAAGGACACCTAGGTTGATTCCATAGCTCAGCTATTGTGAATTGAGCTGCTATAAACATTGATATGGCTGCATCACTGTAGTATGCTAATTTTAAGTCCTTTGGGTATAGACTGAGAAGTGGGATAGCTGGGTCAATTGGTGGTTCCATTCCCATTTTCCAAGGAATCTCCATACAGCTTTCCATATTGGCTGCACCATTTTGCAGTCCCACCACCAATGTATGAGTGTGCCTTTTTCCCCACATCTTTGCCAATACTTATTGTTGTTTGTATTCTTTTTTTATTATTTGTTCATTCTAATTTGCTGTACATGATGGCAGAATGAAATTCATTTTATATTACACATATAGAGCACAATTTTTCAAGTCACTGATTGTACCCAAAGTACTTTCACACCATTCATGTCTTCATACATGTACTTAGGGTAATGATGTCTAACTCATTCTATCATCTTTCCTATCCCCTTTCCCCCCTCCCTTCCCCTCTCTCCCCTTTGCCCTATCTAAAGTTCCTCCATTCCTCCCAAGCTCCCCCCATCACCATTATGAGTCAACATCCTCATATCAAAGAAAACATTCGGCCTTTGGTTTTGGGGGATTGCCTTACTTCACTTAGCCTTATATTCTCCAACTCCATCCATTTACCTACAAATGCTATGATTTTATTCTCTTTTAATTCTGAGTAATATTCCACTGTGTATATATACCAAAATTTCCCTATCCATTCATCTACTGAAGGACATATGGGTTGGTTCCACAATTTAGCTATTGTGAATAGTGCTGTTATAACATTGATATGGCTGTGTTCCTGTAGTATGCTGGGGTTTTTTAAAGATTTTTTGTTGTTGTTGTTGTTAGACACAAGACCTTTATTTTTATTTATTTATTTATTTATTTATTTATTTATTTATTTATTTATTTATTTATTTATTTATTATGTGGTGCTGAGGATTGAACCCAGGACCTAGCACATGCTAGGCAAGCACTCTACCGCTGAGCAACAACCCCAGCTCTAGTATGCTGTTTTTAAGTCCTTTAGGTATAAGCTGAGGAGTGGGATAGCTGAGTCAAATGATGGTTTCATTCCAAGTTTTTCAAGAAATCTCCATTCTGCTTCCCAGATTGGCTGCACCAATTTACAGTCCCATCAGTAGTGTATGAGTGTGCCTTTCCCCCCACATCCTCACCAATAATTATTATTGTTTGTATTCTTAATAGCTGCCATTCTGACTGGAGTGAGATAAAATCTTAGAGTAGTTTTGATTTGCATTTCTCTAATTGCTAGAGATGTTGAACATTTTTTCATATATTTGTTGATAAATTGTATATCACCTTCTGAGAAGTGTCTGTTCAGTTCCATGGCCCATTTATTGATTGGGGTTTTTTATGTTTATCCTCTTGAGTTCTTTATATACCCTTTATAGAGTTTATACACTTTATATACTCTTTATAGGGATTAGTGCTCTATCTGATGTGAAAGTGGAAAAAATTTTCTCCCAAGGTATAGGCTCTCTATTTACCTCACAGATTGTTTCTTTTGCTAAGAAGAAGCTTTTTAGTTTGAATCCATCCCATTTATTAATACTTGATTTCAATTCTTGTGCTATAGGAGTTTTATTAAGGAAGTTGGGGTCTAATCCAATATGATGGAGATTTGGGCCTATTTTTTCTTCTAATAGGCACAGTGTCTCTTGTTTAATTTCTAGGTCCTTGATCCACTTTGAGCTGAGTTTTATGCATAGTAAGAGACAGGGGTTTAATTTTATTGTGTTGCATATGGATTTCCAGTTTTCCTAGCACCGTTTCTCCAATGTATGTTTTTGGCCCCTTTGTCTAATATAAGATAAATGTAATTATGTGGGTTAGTCTCTGTGTCCTCTATTCTATACCATTGGTCTACCAGTCTACTTTGGTGCTAATACCATGCTGGGTTTTTTTTACTATAGTATAGTTAAATGCCTGGTATAGTGATGCCACCTGCTTCATTCTTACTGCTAAGGATTGTTTTGGCTATTCTAGGTCTCTTATTTTTCTAGATGAATTTCATGAATTCTTTTTCTATTTCTGTAAGGAATGTCATTGGGATTTTGATTGGATTTGTATTAAATCTGTATAGTGCTTTTGGTAGTATGGTCATTTTAACAATATTAATTCTGCCTATCCAAGAGCAAAGGAGATCTTTCCATCTTCTATGGTCTTCTTTAATTTCTTTCTTTAGCGTTCTGTAGTTTTGATTGTAGTCTTTCACCTCTTTTGTTAGGTTAATTTCCAAGTATTTTAATTATTTTTAAGCTATTGTAAATGGGGTAGTTTTCCTTGTTTCCCTTTCAGAGGATTTGTCACTGATATACAGAGATGACTTGATTTATGGGGGTTGATTATTTATCCTGCTACTTTGCTGAATTCATTTACTAGTTCTAGAGGTTTTCTGGTGGAATTTTTTTGGTCATCTAGGTACAGAATTGTATCACCAGCAAATAGTGCTAATTTGAGTTCTTCTTTTGCTATCTGTTCCCTTTAATTTGTCAAATTGCTCTGGCCAGTGTTTCAAGAACTATGTTAAATAGAAGTGGTGAAAGAGGGCATCCTGTCTTGTTCCTGTTTTTAAAGGGAATACTTTCAATTTTTCTCCGTTTAGAATGATGTCGGCCTGGGGCTTAACATAGATAGCTTTTACAATGTTGAGATATGTTCCTGTTTCCCTAGTTTTCTAGTGTTTTGAACATGAAAGAGTGCTATATTTTGTTGAATGCTTTTTCTGGGTCTAATGAGATAATCATATGATTCTCATTTTTAAGTCTATTAATGTGATGAATTACATTTGTTGATTTCCATATATTGAACCAAACTTGCATCTCTGGAATGAACCCCACTTGATCATGGTGCACTATCTTTTTGATTTGCCAGAATTTTATTGAGAATTATTGCTTCTATGTTCATTAGAGATATTGGTCTGAAGTTTTCTTTCTTCGATGTGTCTTTGCCTGGTTTTGGAATCAGGGTAATATTGGCCTCATAGAATGAGTTTAGAAGTACTCCCTCTTTTTCTATTTCCTGAAATAAATTGAAGAGTATTGGTATTAGTTCTTCTTCAAAGGTCTTGTAGAACTTGGCTGTGTATCCATCTGATCCTAGGCTTTTCTTGTTTGATAGGCTTCTATTTCATCACCTGAAATTGATCTGTTTAAATTGTGTATATCATCCTGATTCAATTTGGACAAATCATATGACTCTAGAAATTTGTCAATGCCTTCAATGTTTTCTATTTTATTTGAGTGCAAGTTTTCAAAATAATTTCTAATTATCTTCTGTATTTCTGCAGTGTCTGTTGTGAAATTGCCTTTCTCATCACATATGTTAGTAATTTGAGTTTTCTCTCTCCACTTTGTTAGCATGGCTAAAGGTCTGTCAATTTTATTTATTTTTTCAAAGAACCAACTTTTTGTTCTGTCATTTTTTTTAATTGTTTCTTTTGTTTCAATTTCATTGATTTCAGCTCTGATTTTAATTATTCCCTGTCTTCTACTGCTTTTGGTGTAGACTTGTTTTTCTTTTTCTAGGGCTTTGAGATGTAATGTTAAGTCAATTTTTGTTGACTTTTTCTTCTTTTATGGAATGAACTTCATGTAATAAACTTTTCTCTTAGTACTGCCTTCATAGTGTCCCAGAGATTTCGGTATCTTGTATCTGTGTTCTCATTCACCTCTAAGAATCTTCTAATCTCCTCCTTGATGTCTTTTGCAACACATTATTCATTCATAGCATATTATTTAGTCTCCAGGTGTTGGAGTACCTTTTATTTTTTATTTTATCATTAATTTCTAATTTCATTCCATTATGATCTGAGAGAATGCAAGGTAGTATCTCTACTTTTTATATTTGTTAAGAGTTGCTTTGTGGCATAGTATATGGTCTATTTTAGAGAAGGATTCATATGCTGCTGAGAAGATGTGTAATCACTCGTTGAAGGGTGAAATATTCTATATATGTCAGTTAAGTCTAAGTTATTGATTGTATTATTGAGTTCTATAGTTTCTTTGTTCAGCTTTTGTTTGGAAGATCTATCTAGTGATGAAAAAGGTGTGTTAAAGTCACCCAGAATTATTGTGTGTGGTCTATGTGACTCTCAAATTTGAGAAGAGTTTGTTTGATGAACGTAGAAGCTCTATTGTTTGGGGTGTATAAATTTATTATTGTTGGGTCTTGTTGATGAATGGTTCCCTTAAGCAATATGGTTCCCTATTTTATCTCTTTTGTTTAACTTTGGCTTGAAGTCTACTTTATTTGATATGAGGATGGAAACCTCTGCTTGCTTTTGCAGTCTATGTGAATTGTATGATTTTCCCCAACCTTTCACTTTCAGTCTGTGGATGACTTTTCCTATGAGATGAGTCTCTTGGAGGCAGCATATTGTTGGGTCTTTTTTAAATCTAATCTGCCAGTCTATGACTTTTGGTTGGTGAATTTAGGCTATTAACGTTCAGGGTTATTATTGAGATATGATTTGTATTCCCAGGTATTTTTGTTTATTTTTGGCATTTAACTTGACTTCGTTTTTCCTTTGATTAGTTTTTCTGTAATCCCTCCCCCTTCTGATTTTCATTGTTGTTTTTCAATTCCTTTTCATGAACTATTTTGCCGAAGATATTCTGTAGTGTAGGCTTTTGAGTTGTAAATTATTTTAACTTTTGTTTATCATGGAAGGTTTTTATTTCATTATCAAATCTAAAGCTTAATTTTGCTTGATATAAGATTCTTGGTTGACATCAATTTTATTTCAGAGCTTGATATATGTTGTTCCAGGATCTTCTAGCTTTCAGGGTCTGGGTTAAAAAAATCTGCACATAATCTAATTGGCTTCCCCCTATATGTAATCTGATTCCTTTCTCTCGTGGCCTTTAATATTCTCTCCTTATTCTGTATGTTAGACTTTTTCATTATATTGTGACTTGGTGTGGATCTGTTGTGATTTTGTACATTTGCCATCCTATAAGCCTCTTGAATTTGGTTTTCCAATTCATTCTTCATGTTTAGAAAATTTTCTGATATTATTTCATTGAATAGATTGTTCATTCCTTTGATTTGGAACTCTATGTCTTCCTCTATCCCAATAACTCTTAAATTTGGTCTTTTTATGCTATCCCATATTTCTTAAATGTTCTGCTCATGGTTTCTTACCATTTCACTGTGTGGTCTACATTATTTTCAGGATTATATATTTTGTCTTCATTGTCTGAGGTCCTGTCTTCCCAGTGGTGAAATCTGTTGGTGATGCTTTCAATTGAACTTTTAATTTAATTTATTGTTTCTTTCATTTCAAGGATTTCTGTTTGTTTGTTTGTTTGTTTTTAGAACCTCTATCTCCCTATTGAAGTAATCTTTTGCTTCCTGTATTTGTTTATGTAGCTCTTTGTTAAAATGATCTTTTGCTGCCTGTATTTGCTCTCTTATGTCATCCTTTAATTTACAGAAAATTTTAATCATGTACATCCTGAACTCCTTTTCTGTAATTTCTTCCACTGGGCTGGCCATGGATTATAATAATGTGGTATCTTGATATGTTTGGGACACTTTCTTCCCTTGTCCTTTCATATTGCTTGTGTGTCTTCCCTTCTAGCACTGTGGATCTGAGGCATTGCTGTTTTTACCCTATAGGCTTATAGTGCTATAAGGATCCAATACCTCTCCTTTGAGGGAAGGACAATGTTATCAGATCCCAATATAAACAATATACACCCTAAAAATGTTTACAGTTTGGTCACAATGTACAGAAATTATGAATTCAATTATTATCTACAATATACTGAGTAAGTCTTTAAAATGGTTTACAGTTTCTGGAATTGGGGGTGGGGAGTAGGATGATATGCTGAGGAGGCAGGAGGTGAGGATATAAAGTTACTATATCTTAGGAAGTGTGAAAGAGAAGTGTAAAGAAGAGGGTTAGTAAGAGGAGTAGGGAGAGGAAGTAATTTGGGGTAGATAAGTAAGTGGGAAGATAGTAAAGTACATAAAACAAACACACATATATATTAAGAAAAATAAAAAATATTAAAATAGTAGAAATTGGTGGGATAAAAAAAAAAGAATATACAACACAGCTATAATATACTATTCAGACGTCCCAGTCCTCAAAATCCTAATTCATGTAAAGTACTTGGTTTCACATGTTGGGGATGTGAGGGTGGGAAAATAGAGAGGGAGAGGGGAAAAATATATTGAAGGAGGAAACAGGATTATTTTGGTTGAAAATTCGTATGTTTCTTCCTTCCCTGGTGGGGTCGTCTGTTGGTAGCTGGTATCTCTGCCCTCAGATGGTGAAGGTAACTAGTGTGTCACTGTGCCAGGGTAGTGGCTGCTGGGGAGATGGGGGAAGTTAGAAACTGGGTACCTGGTCAGCCAGAGTTCCAAACTGGGTATTGCCCCCCTGTGAAGATGGTGATGAAAATGACCAAGATGGAGGTGCCTGCTTTCAGCAGTGGGGTGTCGGTCATGTGGGGGGCGCTGAGCAACTGCATTGGACGATACGTTCAGAGACTAGCTCTGTAGTGTGCAGTGTGTGGCTATGGACTAAATTCAGAGCCTGTGTTAAGTTCTCAGGTACAGGCAGGCTACTGTGCATAGGGGACTGTATGTGCTGCTGTAGAGTCCCAAGATGGCGTGACTGGGGAAGCCACACGTTGGGGGTCCACACAGGAGTGGCAGCTGGAGTTCCTGTGTGTGGAAAGCTGCCCAGTGTTCTACATGGGAGTGGCATTGTTGGTGATTTCTGCTCTGGTGGGTGGCCAAGAGTTCTGTGCAGGTGCTGATGGTCCTGTTCTAGTACCTGGTAGTCCTGCATGGGTGAGTATTTGGGAGACCTATTCTGACGCTGAGGCCTGGAGCCCTGTACAAGTACAATGGCTGTGATTCTGGCACAGGGGCAGGAATATATCACTCGCAGAGAAGCAGTATTCTTACTACTTGAGTCCCAGGTCATGGAGCTACACAGAATGCTGCTTCCCTCTGGCCCACTATCTTTGTTCCCCCTTTGCCTATTTATTTATTGGATTATTTGATTTTGGTGTTAAAACATAATCTTTTCTTGGGCTGGGGTTGTGGCTCAGCAGTAGAGTGCTCACCTAGCACATGTGGGGCGCTGGGTTCTTTCTTCAGCACCACATAAAAATAAAGGTATTGTGTCCAACTACAACTAAAAAAACCCTAAAGCATATTTAAAAAAAAAAACATAATCCTTTTTTGACTACCGTAAACAAGGAGCACCTCCTCACCACCAAGTATATACCATTATTCTCCCTATAGTCTGACATTTGTTACCATCAGAGCCTTTCCTATTTTATTGAATATTAATTTATGTTATTGCTAATTTGTCTTCCACCTTTCTATTATTCTGTGAACTTCAAGAGAGGAGAAGGTCTGTTGTTTTTTTTTTCCCACCATAGTAGACTTGGTTTCTACTACAATAGATATTGGGAAAGAAGGAGGGAAGAAGTAAAGGAGAAAGTAATAAGTTCATGTAAGAACTAGGATCACATCTTTCCTATATTATCTGTGTTTCTATAGTTCCTAGCAAAATCTTGGGCAAAATCTAATGCATGTTTGTGTGGTGAATAAATGTGTAGAGAATTTTTTCACTGCAAGAGGAAAAAAAGGAGGAAAAACAAGATGTAAAAGAGAAGATACCTCTCTTCCTACTCCCAACCTGTTATAACTTCAATGAATCCTACAATTTTTTTTTTAATTTTTTATTTTTTTTATTGGTTGTTCACAACATTACAAAGTTCTTGACATATCATATGTGGATGTGTAACCGATGTGATTCTGCAATCTGCATTTGGGGTAAAATTGGGAGTTCATAACCCACTTCAATCTAATGTATGAAATATGAATCCTACAATTTTAAAAAGTAATTTGAAGAAGAGAGTAAGCCAAAGGGTCAAGCAGGGAGAGAAAGTATCACATGTTACCAGAGTTTGGGATTGCTTAAGGCAGTCTGACAAATGGGATTTTGCTCAGTTTCCTCCAGGGGTAATCCACCCTAGGCCAGGCATTTTTAAAGATTAGATTTTGAAATAAAGCTTTGCACCTGGGAATGTACTGAGGCAGGAAAGCATATCCCTTCTCTCTGCTGTTCTAGTGCTTAAGTGTGAGAATTTTCGAATGAGATATGAAAGCAAAGACAAGAAACCCTGCAGGATAATAGTCTCTGAGGACTTTAATAAGAGCCATTTTTAAAGCAGAGCTTGTGGACTCCTAAATCCATGGCTGCTCGTTTAAGATGCATTGCGATGCAGTGGACCTGAAAACACACTCCTTATCTACCTAGAGCAACCAGGCTCCAAGCCAAACAGCAGTTCTCAAATTAACTCTTGTTTCTCTTGGGATGACAACTCTGCTGCTTTTTAAAGTACTGCAATGGCCACATATACAATAGAAAGAAAAAAAAGTCACACCCTCTTGTGAATCTGTAACCAAGTGTGTTTCCTGATCTAGTTCGGAACTTTTGGTGCTTAGATTAGAGTCCTTATAAGGCCAAGACTGCTTCCAATTCCTTTATTTGGGTACTTCTCAAAAAATCTGTTAGGAAGGATACTTTTGTTTTGTTTTGCTAGTTGTAATTTCCAGTCCATGACAGACTGATACTTTTGTAACATGCAATAAAAATGAATCACTTTAAAAAAATTACAAATGCAAGACATACAAGATGCAAGCCCTGGCTCTTTATTTTTAGTTGTTGTACATATCTTTAAAGATTTACTGTCAAGTTTTTCCATTCTTCTGTTCTTGTAATGGAATGTGTGTGTTTGTGTGTTTGTGTAGAATTCAAAAACCTCAACTATTTAAAGCCCGTGTTTAATGAATAACCAAACTAAGGGAGTTTTACTTTCATGTTTGTTTTTGTTTTGTTCAGCTTCTCTAAAACAGTAACAACTTTTCAAAGTACCCATGTTGTATAAAATACATTAGAAGAGGTTCGCACACACTGATTTCTTCTTGAATACAGTTTACAAAACATAGATCTGCATTTTCTGATAAATTGAAGATCATTATCATTAATTATTTTGCTTGTCTGTAAAGCTAGGCTATACCTTCAAAGGCAGTAATACATGGAGGGCTTTCAGTTTCCACACTGTGTGGCCCTGATGGATGTATCTCCTTTTATGCCTTTCTGGTTCTGTTAGATGTTAACTTATTGTTACTCTCAGCTTAGCCCATAAGCATAGTTTCTTTCCTGTTTTAAATCTTCTGTTTTTGACTTTATAAATTCTGAAAATCAGATCATTACCGTTTTTCCCTATTTACTTACTTGAATTAGTTAAAAAAGATCAGTAAGCAATAACTAATATTCTTATAATTATTTATACACTGCTTTCAGAAAGAATTAAATGTAGTGTGGCTATATTAAAAATGTAGGGATATTTGGCTGCTTATTTTTATTCTTTCTATGCTATTTATTTCCTCACTTCTCAGCTATATTCAAAATAGAGAAGTTTTGTTCATTGCTGAGTCATTTATTTATTTTTAATTGACAGTTATATGCATTTATGGAGAACAGTGTGATATTATAATATGTGTACAGTGTGAAATGATTAAATTGGCTAATTAAAAAATGGATCACTTCACATACTTATCATTTTGTGGTGGAAAACATTTTAAATCTACTCTTATAGAAAATTTGCAATATACATTATTATTTATTATGGTCATGATTTGTGTAATAAATATGTCACTGAAGTTTATTCTTCATATTTAACAAACTTTGTTCTCTTTTATCAACATTTCCCCTCCATCCCTGTGCTGCCCTCCCCCAGCCCCTGGTAACCACCATTGTATTCTTTACTTCCATGAGTTCAACTTTTTGGATTCCACATATAAGCGAGTTCAGTAATACTTGTCTTTCTGTGCCTGACTTATTTCACTTAGCATAATGTATTCCATGTTCATTCATGTTATCTCAAATTATGCCAGTTTCCCTTTTATGGCCAAATAATATTCCATCATGTACATATATAGAATATTTTCTTTATCTATTTGTCTCATGTTGGGAAATTTAGATTGCTTCCATGCCTTAGCTATTGTGAATAATTCTGCAATAGATAATAGAGTGCCAATATGCCTTCAGCATACTGACTTTATTTCCTTTGGATATATTCCAGAAGGTGAGTTACTGGTTCATATTGTAGTTCTATATCTAGTTTTTTTGAGGAATCTCCATACTGTTTTCCATAATGGCTATATTAATTTACTAAGTTCCTCTTTTTTGAGACAAATAATTCCATATACATATAAAAATAATATGTGGATATTGTTATTTGTGATATTTTGAAATACTATCACATCCATTGGTTTGGGCCATAATAAGTGTACATAACTAATTGTCGCTATCTCCATTTATCTTTCTTTTAGTAAGACTTTTATACCTTTCCTTATTCATCTCCAGTTGTCTTATTGCTTATGAACACACTGGGTCATTCTACTTGTTGAATGAGTTAGAATAAATGTAATAAATGTAATAGTCAATAATCTTTGTCTTTGTACTTTTCTCAGTAGCTTTCTAAAAGACTTTTAATCCTACTTACTTTAAGGCACTTGACTGAATTCTACCTGTTTGTCCCTAACATTCATTTTCCATTCCAATCAGGTTGTGTAATTTATTATCACTGTTCATAAACCAAATCATTCCACCTTTATGCCATTTCAATGCTATTCTTCCCACCTGGAATATCTTCTGCTCTCCATGTTTTTCAATTCCATTCATTCCTCAAAGACCAAGCTGAGTCCCATGACTTCATGAAATCTATTTCCATTACTTGAATTCCACATGGATTCTCTCAAAGTGGTGAGCTCTGTGTTAGCTATTATTTATTAGAAACTCGTGTTCTGGATTCTGTTCAAAGTATTTTACAAAAATTATTTCATGTAATATCCAAACTAACTCAGCCTGTAGGTATTATTATCTAATATTTAGTGAAGGCAACAAGATTTAAAATTTTCAAATTTAAGCATCAAATAAGGGAAAGAGAACAGGGAGACTCAAGTACATGGCTATTTAACTGCACTTTTAGATGAATTTTCCCTGAATGTTTAGAAAGGGGACTTATAGCAGACATAAGCTAGACTCTCAGGGAAGAAGGAAGTGTGGGATTTGTAAAAGTCCTTCAGGAAACAGGATAATCTGCACTCTTTGAACTGCTACCCTGTGAGCATAATACTTGCCTCATATCTAAACTTTCCTGGCACTCATCACTAAAACTTGTTTCTAAATTGTACAGAAATTTAGGCTATATATTTTGGTTTTCAGGGGGGATATATTATTTTTTCATTTGTATTTATTTTCTCAATTATTTTATGTTCCTTCTTATTGTTTTGAATATGTCTCTGGCTGCTACTTCAAATCTGTTTAACAGTCTCCATATTAATAAGACTATAACATTACTCTTTGGGTATTGGAAACAATGATATTTAGTGCCTCATGACAGAACTAAATTTACTAAAATGTAGATGACAATAGTATTAATCACAAAATTGCCAACAAAAAACCGGAAACTCAGAGGTAAGGAAGCTTAATGGTTAAGAGCACAAGTCCTGCTGTTCAACTGTCCCAATTCAACACTGACTGCATAGTTTATTAGCTATATAATGTTGGATATGTTTTCTTGATCTCTCTGTAATTTTCTTCTCTTATATGGAAAATTAAGATAATAATTACCATAGAGGGTGATTGAGAGGATTAAATGAGCTCATGCATATATGGTTCTTTGGACAATGCCTGGTATATAGGAAGTCTTATATTTGTTACTGCTGCCGTAGGTTTTTTTTGTTTGTTTGTTTATATAACAAATATCTTTTCCCTATCAAGTACTAATACAATCACAAAAAAGAGTAAAAATATATAGCATACAATAAATACAGTAACTAAATCCTGAGTGATCTTTTGAAATAAAACTACCTACAGTTTTCTGTGAAAATTGTCCTATGTCCAGATTGGCTACTCTCTGAAGACCCCACTTGACTCTCCATACCAACTTCCTGCTTTTTTGTGGTCTCTAAGTATAAGGTTTACTCTTAAAATGAATGCCATCATGGTGGTTTTCTGCAAATGTATGTTTCTTCCTATCTGGCCTGTCAATGTCCCCTCCCCACCTAGAACTCATGCTGCATATTGGTGCTGAAAATTCTCCACTACAGTAGGGTAACCTTTGAAGGAGACCCTCATAATCTTTACCAGTACTTGTCTGTCTTTTAGGGAAACCTACCTGAATCCTGTAGCTTGACAGATGCTCTACCAGCCTGCATCCCAAAGGAATGTGATCGAACTCTCTTAATGCTGATGTGTCAGGTCATTACTTGGTGTAGCTCATGGTTCGCTTGGCAATTAGAGACAAAGAGAGGACTCATTGATGGGAGAATTTGTGTTGTGGCAGCAGAGATATTTTATAGTAAGACCTTTTCAATACAGACAGTTTTTGCTCACAGGTGGTCCCAGATGTCCAATTGCAAAATGAGAAATAAAAAGTGTAGTCAGGATTCCATTTTTCACTCAGAATAAATCAATCCATGTGGGTAAATGTTTTATCAAAATCAGTAATGCTATCTTTCAGTGTGCTTCTCCCTCAACAGTTTTTTTTTCCCCTCTTGTTAATAGTATCCTTGTTCAGCTTCAGTAACTACTATGTAT
Source organism: Ictidomys tridecemlineatus (assembly GCF_052094955.1). Classification (NCBI taxonomy): domain Eukaryota; kingdom Metazoa; phylum Chordata; class Mammalia; order Rodentia; family Sciuridae; genus Ictidomys; species Ictidomys tridecemlineatus. The sequence continues at coordinate 101,852,547 of NC_135493.1, forward strand.
TACATCCAATGCTCACAGCAAACCAATTGGTGGAAATAGCCCAAGATATTCAGGAGTCAAGAAAACTGGATCCACTTCCAAGTTCTAACATTTACTACATAGAAAACCTTGAACAAATCAGTTAAACTTCTCTGAACCTCTCATCTGCAAAACAGGAAGAATATGATATACTTCACACAGCCAGGGGAGGAATAGCCAGGGTGTTACATTTATAAGTGCACTGTAACCTGTGAAGTTCTTCACTGTACATATGTCATTTGGTGCTCCAAGCCACCATGATGCCCTAGAAAACTAACACTGGCATTATACTTACCTTCCTGTCGATATTAAGACTTTTTACTTCAGCCAATTCTGCATTTCTTAAGGGAGAAAATTTTATCCCAGTATCTATGAGATTTGGCAGGAAATTCTCATTGATATTTAGTTAGTAATATAATATGCATGGATCAAATAAAAAGTACATGTATGACTTCAGGAAAAGAGAACTGTCACTTGCATTCTTATATTTCCATGATGCTAAGACTAGACAATTAGTATTAGATAAATATTTGTATATAAATTTTATTTTCATTTATTTATTGATACAACAAAAATGTTTATATGCAGTGTGATACACACAGTCATGGCAAAGATGAAAATTAACAAATTCATGAATCAACATCCTATTTGCACTTGAGAAGACCTCTTTTATTCAATAAAGTGTTGATAGCTTCATGTTATACATAATCTTAAGGAACTAATGATTAGGACTGGGTGTCTCCTATCAATACAGGATATAAAAATTCAAATGTATAATCATTTATATACATATATTGTATAATGTTTATTTTATTAGTCAAACTACTTTACTCTCTGGGGCTGTAGGGGTGTAGCTTGGTGGATGAGTGCTTAGCATATGAAAACACTGGGTTTGATCCCCAGCACTGCACAAAAACCAAATAGGAACTTGATTTTCTTGAACAACTGTAAATTTGACTTTAATTAACTAAATATATACTCTGAGGAGAAATTTTAGGTAGTGTACAAATCAGAACAAAAAAGTAAAGTAAAAGAGACAAGAGAGGAAATTATCAGGACCTTGGATCTGGTTTTTATTTTTCCTGAACTGCTTAGATGAATTAACTCAATTTTCTCTTTTGCTCAAAAGCCAGCATGTTATTCCATGTAGATTTTTTTTAAAAGACGAAGAAAACTGCAATAAATGGATATATGTTTGACCCAACTTTGTTCTGAAGAAGCCCAATGCTAGTTTCCTACTACATATGCTAGTTTCAAAATCTGTCTGTACCCTTCCAGAACCAGCCTGGTTTTAATGGGTTGGAGATACATGCTCCTAAGTCTACTTTAGTATTTTCCTTCTTTCAACTTCTGATGTGGTCCTATGCATATGCCCTTTCCAGTCCTTCCAGTCAAAGAGGATGGGATATAACTCTCTTCATAGTCCACCAAGGGTACTTTGGCTGCCAAAAATAGTAACAGGAGACATTCACTGCCCATCTACCTTACTTCTGCAGCACTCAAACTTCTGCATCTTAAGAGACCGTGACTGAAAACGTGAGCTAGTTCTTCAGAATTTCTAACATGTTATTGTTGCCACTTTCTCCCTTACTTTAGCAGAGTAATTTAATTCAATTTTAGAAAGAGTGAGAGAGAAAAAAGAAAACTTTTCTAGTTACATAGATAAATCCAATTGTTTGCAGCTTCAGAATGAATTTTTAAACTTGTTGAACAGAAGCATACAAATCTCTAAGAGCAAGTCAGATAATGTACAAAGCCTCCATTCATTGTGTAGGCAGAAAGGAATGCTGGTACCCGGCAGCTCTCTAAGGAATGTTCTTTTGGCTTTGACTGTTCTGCTGGGAACAAGGAGGGAAACACATATATAAAATGAATTTATAATGTCTCTGGCTTGTAATGGTGAAATGATAAGAAAAGTTGGCTGTTTAATATAAACTGTCAGTTGCATATTCCAGGCCTCCTCTCTTTGAGGTCCCTCCCACATCCACACGCCTGGCTACCGTTTAGCTAGGAGTACAAAGTGGCCGTTTATTATTATTGACTGGTGAGGCCTGTGCTCTGAAACTCATTCTGTCAACAGAATGTAAGCAAAGTTGGCATTTTAAAGCAGGGCACTTTCAGTTTCTGGGTTTTCTCAGGATTGCTATGCAACAGGATCAGTGCTGTAGTCCCCGGTTCAAGCTGAAAATGTTACACAGGAAGACATACCATGTAAAGGTCAGATACTTCTCCTATGATAATTTTCTTAATCTGTGTCTATACACATGAACTTAAATGTATACCTCTTATCATAACTTTTACCAAGGTCCTATGAACTTTCCACCTCTCAAGCCTAGAAATATGATGGCATTTTTAAATGGGAGATTTTGCTAATAAATGTGTGATGCTATAATATATGTATGATGCACTAACACCAAGGTGAACTTAACGTGTGTTGTCAAGAAGACTCGCTTCTCTGATAGAGTCCCATTAATGTGTTTGTGCTGTGGACCAAGGACAACCTTGTTTATTCATCTCTATATGCTTTTATAGTCAGAATCAACCTTACAGATTACTATGTAAATGGAAAATATGTCTTGACTCATATTTTATTGAATTGATTGGCACTGGGTTGCACTTTTCCATATAATTTTATTTTATACCATTTCCATAAAACAATATATTTTATCCATGGACTAGAAGATTTAACTTATGAAATTTGTGAAGTCACAAATATATTACTTTCCAACTCATAATGACAAGGAATAAATTTACTACACCTAATTAGATGTTCATTTTCAATCTACATAATAACACGAGACAATATACCAAGAAAAGTGATTTGGGGTATATCATCTCATATGGGACTGATTAAAATGTCTTTTGAACTCATAGTTTATTCTTTTTTTCATAGTTTATTTTTGTAGTTCTCCAAATTCACATTCACTGCTGGTTTCTTTCGTTCAATAATTCTGCATGTATCCTTCTTCCTGCTGTCCCATAGGACCTCCAAGGAGAAATCGAAGCTCACACAGATATCTATCACAACCTAGACGAAAATGGCCAAAAAATCCTGAGATCCCTGGAAGGTTCTGATGAAGCGGCACTATTACAAAGACGTCTGGATAACATGAACTTCAAGTGGAGTGAGCTGCGGAAAAAGTCTCTCAACATTAGGTAGGAAAAGATTGCAGCAAAAAAAGCCAGAGATGAATTAAAATGACAAAATTTTCCTCGTTTTCTTAGCATAAGTAGCTAATATCTCATATGTTTATGTAAATCACCCAATTTTGGAATGATTCATTTTATTTTGAATAAATGAATCATTCATTTGCTTGGAATGGAGATGATACTTGAGGGTTCAGGTTAGATTAACATGGTGATGTTTTATAACCACAGGAGAGATGCATATTAAGACATTAGAGTGAATTTAAATGAGGAGTACAGCTCTTCTAATTTCATAGAGTTCTCTATTGGCTTATCACAGGGTTATACAAAAAGTTATAAAATTAACGGATGTTTATTATGGAATTCTTTCTTTGGCATTACTCAAAATTCATACCGGAGGACATTCTTTAAATATCAGAACTCATTATAATTAACAGTTTAGAGAAACCCTCTCCAAACTCCTGCAGCTTAGAGAATATAGCCACTTTTTGTCATTTGATTCCTCTTAGATTTTTTAAAAACACATCCCACATGGGTATACTGAGCTTTTAATTCTATACTCACCTGTTACTTTCTACTTTGCCTCATTCTATGTACCAGCTTTTTTTTTAGATGGATGGATCCAAACATCATTGTAAGGAAAGCAGAGAGAAGCTCTTTGCCATACCATTTTGCTAAGATAGTTCAGTAAAGGGATAAGAGAGCAGAGCAGGTCTGTGAAATGCCTACTGTTACCTAAACAATTTACCAAGTGGCATGGAGTAGAAGTTAGGCTTTCTGATTTCTGATCAATTGCTTTTCCTTATCTACTTTTTTCTGGAGATATTTCATGATTTTGTCTTTGTATATAAAAGGATTGGTGGTAGAAAGAGGTAAAAAGGACAATGAACTCAATAATAGTTACAAGAGAATGCACCAAAATAGTGAGAGGTGTCAATTCCTCTAGGAAATAAAGATTACAGAAAGGAAGGATTTCTTTATTCTTTAAAGTTCTCCCAATTGTCCAAAGTTTCAGCATATAATGTATCTACTCATATAAGGAGGAGAAAAACCCTGACATTTTATTAATTCAAAAGTACTATTATAAAATTTTGCACGTAATACAAAATAATTATAATGATAGAAACTAACACATGCTATGCCAAAGGGGCTTCACATTATTTACCCATTTCATGCTCTCAGCAAACCTAGATAGATTTCATTATTATGCTCTCTTTATATTTGAAGAAAATGAGGCATAGAGAGTTTATAACTTTCCCAAGATTACTTAGTTAGCAAGTGACAGATCCAAGATCTAAACACAGAGTATCTGACTTTAGCATCTGAGTTCTTAATCATCATATTATCCCACAGAGTACACAAGAAACCTTTTTTAAGATAAATACACAATGGAAAAGATGAAATAGAGAAGCAGATTTCTGGGAGTAGAAAAGTATTTATTATTATTTATAAGGCTTTCCCCCCAAGTTTATACCCCAGCTTTCAAGCCACTTGTTTTTATCTCTCTATTCTGTTCATGATTTTTTTTTACCCATGTGTTGGTGATGAGGTGGGGGCAATAATGGCAATGGCATTTTCAAAGCTGGGGAGGCTCCATTCATTTTCTACAGCTTAAACTCTTAAGAGAGGTCACAGTGTGTAATGACAAAGGCCACTTTCATAACATCTGTCATTAAAAAGGAATGAAACATGTGAAATGGAAAAGATATTGGTAGGTAAAGAAAAGAAAGTTATTCTTTTTTTGCAGGAAAGAAAAAGCAAGGTGCTATAACTGTTCTGAACATCACTCAGTGCCTTTTTTCTCCTTCATATGAACTTGATGAAATAAAAGGAGAATTGAAAGCAGCAAACAGCATGTCAGCCAAAATATGGGCTCTTCATTCTCAGCAATTTCCCATATGCCAGCTCCTGCAGTTTAATTCTTGCTGTCATTAATCAAGTAGAAAACAGTTACCTTAGCTTATCTAAGGTGCTGCAAATTTGAGAATTTAAATATTCAGATCAATGATTTTGGCTTTTAAATAGGCCTCTCTAATAATATAGAATGTGTTATAAGCATCAGCTTGTAAAAAAAGAAAGAACTAATTCTTCACATAAAAGCAATTTAGTTTATTCCTGACACTTGATTGAAATAGGATATCACTCAGTTCTTAGTGAATGGCAAGGTTCAGTTCAAAGAAGCTCAGTAGAGATAGTAATTTAGGATGATTATGAAAAAGAATAAATGAACACTGGGAAGAGTTAGATACAGAAGCATTAATGGCACTAATAAGCCTGCATGGGAAATCTCATCTGTAACTCCATTGAGGTTATTTTATTATGAAAAGTCACCACAATTAAAAAGTAGTTCCAGAGATACCCTGGAAAAACAACCGTGTTTCTCCAAATTATAACATACTAAATAATTATAGTTGGTTTATTGTTTTTGAGGGATTCTTAAACCATTTATATATTTCACAAAATAAAAGCATTAATTTCACAGGTGTCCAATTTTAATGAAAAAGAAATCATTTGAATCCAAATGATTTTGAAATTTCCTTTTTTGCTCTATTGGCTCAGTAGAGGTATCCTTGTATTTCTAGATCTATACCATGTTCTTCTCCTTCCATTTATTTTCATTAGACCCTACAACTTTTCTCTTCCTGTGGTTCTTATTCAAGTCTTCATATCATACCATACTGATAGATTAACATACATAGTTAGACCATTCATTAAATATTTACAAGAATATGCTACCTAGACACTTTCCATCATATTACTCTTTCATTCAAGAGCTACAATCTTGTCATGCACACATTGTACTCATTCAATCATTTATTTGTTCATTTGACAAATACTTAATGAGTGCCGACTACATATCAGGCACTCTTCTAGGCACTGGGGATGCATTAGTGAACAAAGCAGAAGAAAAAAATTACGGCTCTCATGAAGTTAGTCACTAGAATCTAGTGTACACACCATTCTCTACCAATTCTGTCACATAAACCTTTGCTAACCCCTTTCATTCTCTGTTCATCTCCTGTCCCCAGTGTGCTTTTTACCAAGCAGAATTCTAGTTCCCCAACTAGATTTTCTAAGCCAAGTAGATTCTGCTTTCTAATCCCCTTCTTGCTTTCCAACAATTTCCTTATTTCTTCATGTGAATATGTGTATATCCTGGTTTTCACACAACACCATCTCTCCATGCATGCCCTAAATTTTTTCCACATTTTTATTTGTGCATTATGGTTGTAAATATGCATGGGATTTGCTGTTACCTATTCGTACATACATACAATAAAATTGGATCAATATCATTCTTGAGCATTCCCCCCCCACTCCCCACCCCACACCATTCCTTTCACCCCTTGGTCCCTTTCCTCTACCGATCTCCCTTTGATGTTTAGTAGATCCATTTCAATCCTTGTTTTTCTTTTTCCTCTCTCGCTTCCTTATATGAGAGAAAACATAAGACCCTCAACCTTCTGAGTTCAAGTTATTTGGCTTAACATGATAATCTCAAGTTCCATCCATTTTCCTATATCATGCTCTAAATTTTGACTCAAATTCCATAATGAACATTTCTCTCTCTCTCATATTCATATATATATATATATATATATATATATATATATATATATATATATAAAATCTGTTCTTTCACCAGGTCTTCCTAATACAATCCTAATTTACACATGAGGGTCTAAGGTATAGCTCAGTGGTAAAGTAATATGCCTGGCTTGCCAAGGCACTGGGTTCCATCCCCAATTTGACAAAAAGAAAGAAAAAGTATATATATATATATACATATGTACTCACTTGATAACAAGTTCCTTTAAGTATTTATAAGTTGTTTCAAAAGGCTCTCTTGCTCCTCCACCTAAACTATACGAATGAAGAAATTCCAAATTCTAAATTGTTGCTTTTCAGCAATTATTCCTTATTAGTAAGGTACAATAGAAAGAATCTTGGACCAGCAGCTGAGTGACTTAGTCATTAAGCTCCTTTTCTTCTTAGCTCCATTTCTACTAGCATGTCACCTTAAACAAGTCACTTAACTGCTACCTAGCATGCCACCTTGAGAACGTCACTTAACTACTTCAGACTTCAATCCTATCCCTCACTGAAATTAAGAGGTTTAACCAGAAACACAGGCGATCTTGTCAAGTTCTCCTACAGTTCTACAATGCTATTATTTTTAATTATGCACTTGCCCTTTATGAACCTGGCCAAATTATAGAATTTTTCTACCTTTGTTTTCCTATATTTAAATGAAATTGATTAATTTAAAATACAGGATGTAAGAAAAAGTCAATAAGACATCTTCCAGTAAAAAAATAATACTTTAATTATATAATCCTATCTCACAATTTAATCCAAGAAAAGTATATACCAGGGCTGGGGTTGTGGCTCAGTGGTAGAGTGCTTGCCTAGCACCTGTGAGGCATTGGGTTCAATCATCAGCACCACATACAATAAGAATAAATAAAATAAATGTATCTTGTCCATCTACAACTAAAAAAATATTAAAAAAATAAAAGTATATGCCATCCATTTCATATGTATTATATCACATCTTATCCTTGAGGTATAAGGAGAAATAAGTAGTCAGTGAAAATGATTTGAGAAATGGTCAAGTTAATATTTTATATAAATACAATTCAAAAAGATTTCAATTCAGACTGTTACCAGACTTTTTCCAGATTATTGTATTACTGTTAAATATGAGAATCATATATTATCAACATAACTTGAGCAAAGTTTATGTTTTCTAAGATTCTTATATATGGAAGAAAAACTTGTAAATATTATATAAAACATTCACATTTATAAATTTTTGAACGTTAATTTGAGAGGCAAGAACACTAACATTATATAATCCACAGCAGCAGTACATCTTTTGGGAAGTATTTGGTATTAGAAGTTAGATTAGTTAAAAAAATTTTTCTATAGTGGAGAACAAACAAAGAACAAAAAGAGGCAGAGTCTTTCTACTTTTGAGAAAAATGCAACTTGGACATTGAGTATCTCTGACCTTCTTTCTCTCACTCTTGGAATGTTAATTATGTTGGAAGTTGAAGTTCAAGACAATCTGGAAAAAAAAAGTTTTATTTATCTTTAGGCTTAATTCTCTCTCTTTATTTAAAGCCTCTTAGCTCCCATTTAATTTCAGTGATTCTTTATTATTTCTGAATTTGTACTTTTTCTTTCTGTATGTTCAAGTGTTGTTTTGTTACACAAGGCACCAAATATCTATGGGGATATATCATTAATTTTATAAAAGAAGTCAAAGTGAAAAATGAATTCAATATAACACATTTTGCTTTAAGAATATGTGCCTTTCAGAGTAAAGTTTTATTAAGGATTTCAAAATAGGCATCAACCAAATCACATTTGAAATATCTGTATCTAGAGAAATAACAATCACTTTATCAGCCCCTATAATTCTTGGAGTGCTGTCCCCAAAGAGTTATTTAAAGACTAAGCAATACATCCCAACATACCTTGAAGGTTCTGCTTTTTATCTAAACCTTACAAGTTGTGGAAATTATCTGCTTTTTAAAGATCAGCACTTGCCTTGTTAAAAGCTAGTAGCCCCTAAGCTCTTGTCTCCACTAATAAAGATTAATAAAAAATGGATAGAAGCTAAGTATGCCCCTTCAATCACCTCTTTTATTTTCTGTTGAATAAGTAAGGATAAATAGAGTATATGTGACAATTAAAAAACAGTGTTTTTGCTCAGGTATCCAGAATATTTAGTTAAAGCCAGTAAGTTGATTTCCTCATCTTAGAATGGCTTGTAATTTTTTTAAAAAAAATGTATTTATTTGTTCCAGCCAATTATACATGACAGCAAAATGTTCTTCAATACATTGTACACAAATGGAGCACATTTTTTTTACTTTTTCTGGTTGTACATAAAGGAGGGTCACATCATTCATGCAATCATACATATACCTAGGGTAATGATGTCAGTCTCATTACACCATCTTTACTACCCCCATGCCCTTTCCCCCACTCCCCTTTGGGCTTGTAATTTCTATTTCCCATGTCTAAATATGATCACTCAAGTTATGTGCTTCAGCAATTGTCTTTTTACCCTTGCATCTTCCAAATTGCAAAATAAGATATTTAACCTATGATGTAACAGCCTTTGATACAAAAAAAAAAAAAACATTCCATATCCAAAGAAACCTTTTCAGGAAGAGACATTCCCAACACAAACATAGGTAAATCATTTTGAAATATTCAGTATACACTCACAAAAATAAGGATAGAGCAGCTGCTTCCAACAAATGTACTAGAAATATCTCTTAAAAACATTTTACAAGCTTAACATGGTCAAAGAAAATATTTAATGAGCTCTCAGTGTTTCATTACACTTAGATCTTTTTCAAAATCATGTAACTAACAAATACCACCTTTGCCCTGTTGAGAACAAGAAGTCACATTTTATCACAAATACTTTCAAAAGTTCTTAAACAGTGGTCTTGGAGCTCACCTGCAGAGTTGTGAAGGTTCCTGTTGAAAGTATAGATTTTTGTTAAAAATGCTGAAATTCTGGAGGTGGGATCTAGGAATCTGGAATCTAAACAAGCTTCTAAAGTTTTTTATGCATACTAAAGTTTAAGAATCACAGCATTAGACTGAGTACCTTGTTATATATTAAGGTGGGAACCATTGTCTAACTGGACTGTCTTTCTCTTCTCCAGCCCTTAACCACTGTCCCCTGTCCTTTGCATAGATTTTTGTCCTCATGTCAGATCTTTTCTTATACTCTTGTGCCTTAGGAGGGAAAGCAAAGAAACAGTCATTTGATATGTAGTTAGGATGATCAAACATTCTGCAATTTTACCTAACTTCACACCTTAGGAAAAGTCCCCTCACTCAGATAACTGAGAGCTTTCTATCTTTTGGTGTTCCAGATCCTTCTACTTCTATTCTGTGAAGTCTCTTGACTGTCCTCTGTCCCTGACTTCTTAGAGCCTTATTATATCATGCTATTAAGTTACCATTAGATCTTTAAAACTGGATTCCCTAAGTCTTTTAGTTATTTTTCCCTTTTAAGAAACACAAAGGGGTTCATTGATCCACTAATAATTAGTCAGCACCATTTAACCTAGAACTGAAGTTGTAGCACTTCCTTATTTTAAAAAAGCAGCAGCTTATGGTCTCACCATGGGCAGCCTGCCCTTCACCAAATCCTCTCTTAGAAGTCAGTATTTGTTTCTTCTACCAGATAAAGGGAATCCAAGCATTAGGTTTCTTTTATTCTCCCTTTTCTTCCCCTCTTCCTACTAATTAATGCTTCACTGGAACTTAGAAACACTTAATAAATACTTATTTAATCAGTTTCTCTTCTACCATTGGCTACTTTTCCATGTCTGGACTGTGCCTCTCTCTTCCTACTTTTCAAACTGTCTTGCTAGAAAGCCTCTTTGGACCTCAAGGGACCCAAGTTAAAATTCTAGACACCCCAGGGAATACTTGCAACCAGTACTCATTAAATGCCATTAAACAGCTAAAATTTTGCATAGGGAATTCTCACTTAGGTTTATCACAGAAAAGTGATAATTAAAATGGAAAGAAGGAATAGAAACATAAGAGAATTATCTCCACACTGTTTGTAGTCTGCATGCACTATTCATGATACTTAGGTGTGTCATGATTCACTGATTAGATAATAATACCCTTGGAATCTTTAACAACTCGATTTCTCTTGTTTGTAGAAGTTATCATTTTTTCTGAATATGATGTTTTTATTATGCATTATAGAAAGAAAATTCTGATGATTTGGATAAACATGAAGAAACAGATCACTTGTAAATCCATCTCTGAGGGATAACATGGTTTTCATTCCAGAATTTTTCATGCATTGTTAAGCATGTGCACACAAATATGCACACACATAAACATTTTAGAAAAATAGAAAAATAGATTATATTCATTTTAATGGTATTTCTTAGCTTTGATTTATTTATTTTTGGTAATTTTTTCATTTGTTCATTTTAGTTATACTTGACAGTAGAATAAATTTTGACATATTATACATACATGGAGTATAACTTTCCATTCTTGTTGTTGTACATGATGTGGAGTTACACTGGTTGTGTATTCATATATGAACAGAGGAAAGTTATGTCTGATTCATTCTACTATCTTTCTCATTCCCATATGGCTCCCTTCCTCCCACCCCCACCCCTGTTCACTCAGGTGAACCTCCACTCCTCTCCCCCAACCCCATCTATTGTGAGTCAGCATTAACATATCAGAGAGAACATTTGGCCTTTGGTTTGGGGGTGATTGATTTATTTCACTTATTATGATAGTCTCTAGTTCCATCCATTTACCAGATTATATTCATTTTTATAACTGACATGATCTTTTCCATATCCATAAATATTTACCTATATTATTATATGGAATACTGCATAGCATTTCATTGTATGAATTCATCATGATGTGTGTAACCAATTCCCTAATATTGAATATTTCAGTTTATTTCTACTTTATAACAGCCATCAATGATGCTATAAACAAAATTTTTTCTATTATATCTTGGTAAGATTTTCCAGTTACTTTCTTAGTATGAATTCCTCAAACTTAAGCTTGCAGGTCATTGTATTTGCACATTTTTAAGACTTTCATATTAGCCTTCAGAATGTTTGAAACAATTTAATTTCAGTAATAGGTACTCTTTGGTGATTCTTTCAGACTGAGACCAGAAGGAGAATTGTATTTGATATGTTAGGCCACGTTATCAAATGGCCAAGGGAAATGTTGTTCTACCTGGCTGGTTTTCTTTACATTTCAAACTTTGCAGCATTGGAGAGTTTATTATATTTATATTATAGGCAGCATTAATTTTATGAATTAATTAGTGCTTGCTGGTAATATGTGAGTGATGCAGCAAATTCCAGATTTACCTGAGGATAAAGTTTTGCTAACATCCTGTCTTTCCTCTTTGTTTTTTTGGTGATGATTCATTTTATTAATTTAGCTTCTCATCCTCAAGTGAAATGTGGATTTTATAGCACAGATCATTCATTGTATATTCTTAAATGGCTTCTAAGGATTTACATGTTCTAAATACAGTCGATGGTAAAGCACTCAGTCTACTGCCTTAATTATTCATGTTTGGGAGAAGCTTTCAGACAAACGTCTGATTTTCCTCTTCCACGTGAGTTGTTGTCTCAGTACATTTTACACAAGGGAAATGAAGCAGAAAATGTCGGAACTTGGTGAAAACAAATCCCAGGTGCACAGGAATAAAGAAGGGTAGAGGCAAAGGAGAAGCATATGGAAGAGGAGCAGAAAGGAACAGACGCCAGACGGAAGGAGTCAATGGAAAAGGCTGCCTAGGGTGTAGAAATGGAAAAGTCAAATTGTGGGGAGAGACCTTTCCATTTCTCAAAGTAGAAAGAATTCCAGTATGAGCATGAGTCACATGAATATGGAGGGGTTTTTTATTAGTCACTGGATCCATTTTTTTTCTACCAGAAACATTAAGAATTATTGACTATAATAGGCATGGAAAAAGTGATCAATTCCAGTGTATATGTCATGCCCCAAGTCTTGAGATGATAAATGTGGAAACAGATAAATGGCTGACTACTGCCTTTTCTCAAAATTGCCACCAAAATACCCTCCCACCCTACATGATGGCTCTCAAAAACAGGAAGTCAGATTTTTAGTGAATTCTACTATGAAGTTCACAGTAGGTTTATACACTATGGAAATAACCAACCAATAAAAAGGAATTGTTAGAATCATCTATTATATTTCTAGAATATTCTGACATAATTTTCCCCTATTATTTTTCAGGTCCCATTTGGAAGCCAGTTCTGACCAATGGAAGCGTCTGCACCTCTCTCTTCAGGAACTGCTGGTGTGGCTCCAGCTGAAAGATGATGAATTAAGCAGGCAGGCACCTATTGGAGGCGATTTTCCAGCAGTTCAGAAGCAGAATGATGTACACAGGGTAGGACATTTTTAACCCTAGTGCCTTATACATAGTAAGCATTAAGTGACTACTTTAAAATTAGTTTTGTTCAAAATTAAGTTGAGTGGAGATTTTTTTTATTACTCTTATCCAAGGGTCAATTATAAATAATGCACACCATTATATTTTAAATGTCAGAGGCACCCACATTAATAATACCCTTTAAGAAATTGCCCATCTCTTTTGGCTATTTTTAAAACCTTTTTATCATGGAAAACATTGAACATTTACAAAAGTAGACAGAATGTTGTAATAAATACTCATGTATTCATCAGACATCAACAGTCATCAATTCATGGCCAGGCTTATTACATCTATGCCTCCTCTTCTTCCCCCATTATTTTGAAGCAGATCTTAGGCATATAAACCTACTTCAAACTACAATAAAGTGACAATCAGGCATATGTCACTTTATTCATAAATATTTCAGGAAGTGTCTCAAAAAAGATTGCACCATTAATATGTGCTAATAATTATAATAAAAAGAAACAGATGGGAAAGCAGAGAGCTACAAAAGTTCTTAAGTACTGAAAAAAATATATCTCAAGAAGATATGAGTTAACTCTTCATAAGTAACCAGGGTACTACTATTGTGAAAAAAAATCAGTAGTTGCAAAATATTGAATGTCCAGTAAATATTAAATTTTTTCTCTCATACAGTCAAAATTTGTTATTTTCTTGTTTTGTTTTAAATGAGAATTGAAATGAGAGCCACACATTGCATTTGGATAATTTATCTCTCAAATTCTTTCCCTTTTTTTTCAATAAGTTATAAAGTAACCAAGTTTCCCTGTACATTATATCCAGTTTCCTCTATGGTTACTTCGTACATAACTGTAATAAAATTGCTATTGTCATTTCAGCATGCAATCAATATAAAAATGTGTTTCCACAGCACATCTTAAGTCATATTAGCTATATTCCAAGGGCTCAGTATCCATAAGTAGCTAGTGGCTACCTACTGAATGTGGCTAGTAACCTACCTATCCGATCATAATCAGGTTTGGCTTTTTTTTTCCAAGACTGCTTTATATATGTTAGTGTATTCTTCTATCATCAGGAGACACATAATACCTTGTTTTCTCTTTTGTGTATAATTTTAGCAGCTGTTAATGATTACTTGCTAGAAGTTGCAATGTGCTAATTGCAAATTTCTATCATTCCATTTTCCTTTTTTATCTGGAAAATATGAGAAAATGATCTTTGTATATTCTTATGGGATAGGGAAGATACCCAGTGTACTATCTGAGTACCCAGTGTACTATTCATATGGGATAAGGAAGATAAATGTTTGTACTGTACTTTGACAATTTTAAAAAATAATTATTTGGTTACTAGCATTCTCCAGCAGTAATCAGTTGTTTCTTTTTTTTATGTTTCTATCTGCTCTTCTAGGCTCTGAGTGAGAAAGGCAGAGATGTGGCCTTGCTCACTTCTAAGACCTATAGCCTAGCAAAACATCTGATGTAGAATGGACACTGCCAGTAAGTCTTTTTGAAATGAGAATAAAAGACACACGAACAGAAATGAATAGCCAACCAAATAAATTATTACCAAATAACAAAAATTTGATAAATTGCACCCCTTTTGTATGTTCAGTACTTAAAGGAAATATCTCTATGGAGACTCAGCCAAAGGTGGCATCTCGAAGAAAGGTCAAGGGTTTCCATTATTCCAAAGAAGGGAATATAGAAGATTACAAAAGGGGAAGTGAACATGTAAGAAGACCCAGGGGTCTTTGCAAAAGAATGCCCAGAAAACTGCCAGTTTATCCCTTAGCTATTCCTTTTATATAAATCAGAATATCTTTTGTCATTTTATTTTTTATTAGTTCATTTTAGTTATATATAATATTATGGTTCATTTTGTCATAATTATACAAGGATGGAATATAATTTGCTCTAATTTAGTCCCCAGTACTTCCTCTTTTCCTTCCATTCTCCCTATTCACTTTCCTCTATTCTATTAATCTTTCTTCTCTTTATAGGTTTTTTTTAACTAGTGTCTCTTGAATATACATAAAGTTGTGATTCACTGTAGTGTATTCATATAGGTACAAAGGAAAATTAGGTCAGATTTATTCCACCACTCTTCCCTTGTCCCATTCCTTCTCCCTTCCCCTCATACCCTTCCTCTATCCCACATATCTCCCTTCTATTTTCAAGGATAATTAAGAATCTTAAGTTAGCTTTTATAGTGTGATAAAATTAAACACTGCTATATTTTTAAATGTTATTTGAATAAGTAGTCAAAACAATGGTATGTATGCAGAAAATATTCATTGAGAACAGTGAACATTTTAAATAGAAGACATTATATGATATGGTGAAATGAGATTGAATTTCTGTAAAAATCTGTAATTTTAATCTAGTTCCAGAAACCAAAGAAAATGAATCATTTTACAAGTGCACCAGGAATCAGGAGATTGAGACTAGTAATATTCATCATAAATTTTGATTGCCATCACTACTTTGTTCAGCAACTGAAAGATGAGGATATGTTACAAATAATTTTCATGGTCCCTTTTATCCAGTATTTTATTATAGATACTATTTTGCTATCCCTGGTTATTGGCTTTGGTAGCTTTTTAATAGTGGTAAAATGTTTATACTTAAAACTCTCAGTCTTGACTCAGGAATTTCACCTCATGATGTGATTCAGGGAAATGTACATGCTAGAGTTAGGGTAACATGTACCAGAGTTAAATAATCCTTTCTTGATTCATGTGCTCACTCAGGTGTGCTCACCTATTACTTTTCTTTAACCTAACAGGACTTCTAGCTCATTGATAACTCTGTGTTTTACACATTACTTCCAGTCCTACTTCATGTTTACCTACCTTCAACTACAACTTAGATTTAATCATCTCACATTTTCCTGTTTTCCAATGCTCTCAAACCTTTTTTTTAAAAATCATTTTGTTGCTACAATCTATAAAACCTTAAAACTTGGAGGATCTACATATTTTCTGCTAACCAGGCAACATGACAGCAAATTGGCAAGGTACCTTTTCAGAGTGACCAACCTCCAGCCTTCAGTTGTTACCACATCCATGGGTCAGTTTACCTCCAAACTATTTTGCAACTCTCTACTACTGTCTTCACCATAGTTACAAAATCTATTTCTCTTAACCTTTCTGCATCTGTTCTTACCACCCCTACACTGCAATCTCTACATTTCACTCAGACTAGTCTATGTAAAAATGTAAATTGAATTACATCAGTCTTCATCTTCACACTCTTTGGTGGCTTCTCAATCCCCTTGGAAAAAGGCCAAAATCTCAAGTTAGAGGCATAAGGTCTTCTGTGGCTGGTTTGAACTCAGCCTTTTCTTACTGCTCTTTCCCTTGCTGGTAGAACACCAGTCATACTGTCTTGTTTTGTTTTGTTTTGTTTAAGTTCTCAATACTTCTCTCAGGTAACATTTTGAACATACTGTCCTCTGTCTGAAACCCTTTCTACCCACACCTATTCCCTCATAATGCCCACATTATCATCTTCTAACCCTTCATATCTTGGCTCAGTCATTATGCAAACTTTCATGGAATGCCCACATTTTACCAAATCTAGCTTTTATACACTATCATAACTCTGTCTACCTTTCCTTGTATGACTTAATTATTCTTTGTCATTGTGCATATGTGTGATTGTTTGATGAATGTCAGTCACCCTACATATACCACATACTCCAAGAACCTTTTTTTGGTGAGGATGAGGTGTCATTTTTATACCTACAACTTTACATATTGCCTAGTACATGGTAGACAATACATAATGGAAAAGGGAATCAAGGAAAAAAGAAAGGAGAGGGAGTGGGAAGAAGGAAAAATAAATAGTGAACTAACATTAACCTTTTTCCTTCTCTGGTCTACCAACAACAAAGGCAAGGAAAGAAGGAATAGTGATGTTCTTTCCTTACCTACAGGGTTTTCTGTTTATTCCCAACTAAGCATCTTTTTGTAAAGTGTTTAGAGTTACTTTGATGCATGTTGTTTTTATTTATAGTCTGGCCCAGTGATCTCATGTGTCTCTTTTGGTATCTTTAAGGAAAATTCTTATCATAAAGTGTCTTACTCTCCTTTCCTCAGAGGGCATCATCACTCCTGAATGCCAATGAGAGAATAATTTAGCACTGATTGTATTCAGTTCTGTCACATTGATGCAGTAGCCTTTTCATAGCTATAATGCAAGGGTCATCTGGTTAGTGATATGCTTGTTAGCTGTGGACAAAAAGAACAAAAGAAAATCCTTAAAACTGGATCATTCCATCCAATTTTCTGAAGTCCATTAGAAAGAGAAAAAGGAAACACAATCAGGATAAAGCTCCCTCAAGATCTAGTCATTTACAGATATTGTACTTTACTTTTATTAGACTTTTGTTTTACTTTGCTTTTTTATAGGATTATAAATTATCTGGCTCTCTATGCATTTCTTGATTCAGTTGTTGTTTATATAGAATGTATGGTATCAAGATGGGTCACTTGTAATCAGAAACTTATTCCTCATGTATTTGCAGTGTCACCTTTTTAAAATCATTTGCTTACAATCTGTTCTAAATTATTGGTGCCCTTGGTTTTTGCTTTTTATGGGAATACATATCCCATTAAGATGTCAAAAGTTGAAACTATAATCAAACGTTATTCATATTTGCTTTTATTTGGTATAAATCGGGATTTTTTAAAAAAGATAATTTACATTTTCTTTGGATATCATTTCATATTAATGATGAAAGTTGATAGTAAGATGTCATATTTCTTATTCTGTTTTCTTCAAGTGAAAATATATAATCAGTCTCAGTTTCTGTGGTAGAAAGATATATGATTTTCCTGTAGGTAATTCTAAGATAGTCCATACAGGGACCGTAGTCTCACTCCTCAAAGCAATTTTCACACCCAGGAGAGTGGATCTGTGTTCCCCAAACCAGCTGGGCAGCATAACAACTACAACTGAATGGCTCTCAAGACTAATTAATAAAATAATGCTCCATATGTGGTGAAGTGTTATAAATAATTAAAGCTCAAATGTGCCTTAGCAAATATAAACTGACCAATTTTTATATCTTTCGAATATATTATCCTGGCTTTTACAGTTCCTCATTACTTGCCTCACTAGACTGACTCGTTTTCAATTAGTGAGTATTATTCTGGTCCAGATATATTTTTAAAACTGACTTCCTTTGTTTTACTTGAGCAGTCACTAAAGTGATATTTATTACTCGTCTTCTTCTGTGATTAAAATAGAGACAGGCTTAAAGGAGCAAATCATAGTAGGAAATTTCTAAGGAAAACTGTAATAAACCATGAGCTTATTTCATTCCTTTCTTCTTATCCCAAATCCAAAAGGGGATTAGGTCTTGATTATAAGAACGCTGTAGGTAATGACTTTTTATTTACATTTTTACTAGTGAAATTGTTTGTCATTAGGTTTTTATCTTTCAATTTAAAAATCTCTATAATCCCTTCCCTAGAGACCATTAA
This sequence comes from Ictidomys tridecemlineatus, assembly GCF_052094955.1. Taxonomy (NCBI): domain Eukaryota; kingdom Metazoa; phylum Chordata; class Mammalia; order Rodentia; family Sciuridae; genus Ictidomys; species Ictidomys tridecemlineatus. Next base: position 101,871,170 of record NC_135493.1, read on the forward strand.
GGACACCTTCAAAGCTTCCCAACATTTTCTGGTTAAGATTTAGATGGAAGTAATCAATACATACATTATTAAAACAGTGGACAGAAAGCCATTATTACTTGGATGCTGTTGACAAATGAAAAGGCTTGAATAAAGTAGTTTACTTGTTCATTTGTCAGGTCATATATTATGCATGTTCGATTTCTTCAGAAGTCACCATGAAGTGAGGCAGAGGTTCAGAAATTCAATAAAATTATCCTGAAATCATGTTGTAGATTATACATTTATTTAAGCTAATTCTATTATCAATGCTGGCCTGCTTGCTTTTGGTACATTTTAGTACATATGGTAACTACATGAGTTCTCTGTCTTTTCTTTACACAGAAATAGAAAATGCCTGTGGGTGCCATTTGTGAATGTTAAGATTTAATTCAGCTCTGTGTTAAGAAAAATGCAGTCTCCCCTATCACCTCTGAAAAACAACAAAAGGTTGTGATAGAGTAATTCATTCCAACATTCAATGACCTGGCCTCTTGGAGTTTCTAAACTCCAAAACAAGTTTGGCTCCCCTGTAAATTTCATTTTTAGTTACGAGTGTTCTAAGATGTCTTCTTAGCTTTGTTGGAGGAAATAGACCTCTTTTTGATCTATTCTTCATCACTAATAGCGGAAATTATACTTGCATAAGTGTGATATCCTATGCAGTCATATTTAGGGATGCTGAATAGAAGAGACTTAAGACTTATTTTTAGACCTGCATTTCTAGGCATTTGAGGAAAACTTCTAAAAAGTAGCTGTGTCATCAAAAATGTAAGAATGGAGTCTAATGCTGCTATTCTTTAATGACTATAACAAGATGAAAAGTGAACAATTTACAAATTGATTTCTCTACCAAAGTTTTCTTTTTACTTTGTCAAAATGTTTTGATATCTTGACAAATACTTTGAAAATAATATTTGTATAGTGTTTTGCCTTCACAAAGCACTTTATTCCTTTAATTACAAATGAACCCCTGATCTGTTTTTCTTCCTTTGCCCAGAAAAATTATATAACTAAGATTCTGAGGACTTATTGATCCTTTCAGGAACTATTTATTGAGTGTCTTTAGCAGGGGTTGAAGATATAGTAGTAAACAAAACAAGTCCCTGCACCCATAGTTGTTCAATTTTAATATGGGATATACATTGTAAAACCAATACATTAATATGTAAAATAATGCCAGATAGTAGTAAGTGCTATGAAGAAAAATAAATAAATGAAGCTGGGACAGAGAAATACTGGGGTAATATTGACCTATCTGAGAAGGTCACATTTGGGCAGAGATCTGTGTGAGTGAATGAGCCAAGCAAAGACCTTTGGTGAAGAGCATTCAAGGCAGAATGTGCAGCAAATTCAAAACCCTGAGTACAAGAACAGATTGGGAGTATTCAAGGAAAAGTGAGATGGGCAGTGTTCCTCAAGGATAATAAGAGCAGGCTACTACATAGAGACAGACAGAGAGAAAAATAAGCCAGATAGTTAATGGTCTTGTAGGCCTTAGTTTGGAGGTGGATTTTAATTTGTGTGTGATGAGACATAACTGAAGGGCTCTCTGCAGGGATGATGTGACATGATTTATTGTGTTTAGGAGTTGACTCTGACTACTGTACACAGAATTGACCAGAAGGGGCAAAACTGAAAGCACAGAGAAAGTTGGGAGGGTGGCAAAGTCATCTAGGAAAGAAATGACAATGACTTGGACCAGAGTGGAAATGATGGATATGGTAAAATATTATTTGAATCAAGAAATATTTTGAAGGTTAAGGAGATAATTCTTAAGATAGATGGGATGTGGGGTGCAAGAGAAAAAGAAAAGTCAAAGGTAACTCTGAGGTCTATAGTTTGCATAAATAGGTAACTGTTAGTGCCATTTATGGTTATGAGAAAGACTTGAAAAAGATCATGTTTGAAGATATGTGCTTAGAGCAAATCAAGGGTTCTGCTTTTGGATTATATTGATAGACAACACAAATGGTATGGTATTTACACTTGACATTCTCATATTTTGTCTGAGCCTCTCAGGAACAGATATAAATTAATTTGTCCCCTGGATTTTCTATTAATCCATTCATTTGTACTATCACTTCCAGATTTTAGGGTTTAGGCTAAATGATCTAAGACCTAATTCTCTAAATGGTCATGGGAACAGATAAAGATGTTTTTAGTGATTCTTCAAGGTTAGTTCAGAGCTTAACAACTTTATTGTCAGTAGGAAGTGACTTCCCCAGCGGTTGTTGGAAACAGCCCAGTCCTAGGACTGAGAGTCAAACAGCTGTTCAAGATGCTGTGGGAGCACTAAATTATTCTTCCAAAATATCACAGACCTGCAAGCAGCCTGGGCTCTATTCTAGCCCATGTCCTTGGTCTCAGAGAATATAACTTTATCTTAAAAGACTCCCAGAAAACTAAATCTTAACAAGGAGTTTGTTTGTTAAACAAATTCTTCCACCAAACACACAAAAATGTTTTCTCACTGAGTGTAATTAGACATTTTTAAAAAAATTAATTTCAGCCTTGAAATACGACCATTCAGCTTTGCTTCAAATTGATTAACCCCATTTAAAAATTAATTCTTTGGTTCATGTGGTTGACCATCTGAAACAATGGCTACATGTTTCTGATATTGCATTCCCTTATCTTCACTTTTACTAAATAGTGGAGTAAAAAAATAAGATGGAAACTTTGTATCACTTTATTTAAAGATGACTATGTAGTCAAACTCATAAAAGTGGAAAATACAAAGATGGATGCTAGAAGTTGGGGAAAATTGTTACTAAGTGTATGTAATGTTTCAGTCATGGAAGAAGAATAAGTTCTAGAGATCTGCTATACAGCATAGAGTATAGTTAGCAATACTGATGTTGGCACTTAAAATTTTACAAGAGGATAGATCTCATGTTAAGCATTATTTTAATTTTTTTGTGTGGTGCTGGGGATTGAACCCAGGGGCTTATACATGTGAGGCAAGCACTCTACCAGCTGAGCTATATCCCTAGCCCCTATTACATTTTTTTTTAAAAGATGATTTTGACCTCTACTTTTCAGCCTACATGCCCATTTTCACAACTTCTCTAATGGTAGCTATCCCAGATGAATGTGGAAAGCTTGGTCTTTTGGATTTTGTTCTGTTGCCTCTTTCTTCACATTTCTTTATTTCATGAACCCTTATCAATTTATTTAGATTCTTTGAAGCAATATTCCTGTCACCATGTCACATACCACACTTCTAGATCCTTGTTCTTTTTAAGTGGTTTTGAATTAATTGATCATTGATTGTCCCCCCAAGTTAGCATTTGGTAAAATATTTTTATGTGTTTGAGACTCCATAAATATGATGGCTCTTTAAAATGAGGAGGATCATTATGGTGACAGAATTGTGTTCAACAATCCCTTTACTAGACATAGATACAAAATAGGATGCATGTAGATGAGGTAGAAATAATATGGGAACCAGAATGATACTATAGGATGACAAAACTATTAAATACTGATCAAATTACAGATATGACTGTGTTAATGTCCTTGCCTATGTCTGCTCAGTGACCATTTTTTGAATGAATGGAATAATTGTATCATTCTAAATTTTAGGGTCCATCTAGTGTTCTTTCATTTAGCAAATGTTGCAGAGCAAAGAAAAAGCCCCAACCAATAGTTCAAATCATGAAACTTGTGAGTATTTGGACATAAACATCTCCTTTAAGACACTACTGGGTTGAAAAAGGCAGAGCTAATAGAACCACCTCTTAAGGAAATTCCAGGAAATAACTCAAAGGTTACACTCAGCTTTGTATATAGAACTTAAGAGTAAGCCCAGAATAACAACTCTCTATTTTTCCCCAATGGGCAAACTTTTTTCCCTTTAATGATTCACAAAACAAGACTTTTAGATGAAATAACAAAAAAGAAGATATGCACACACATAAACCTAAGGCTTTCAGATGAAAGCCTTGTTTTGCTTCTAAATAAAACTGGCCTATCTATATAGCACATTCTGGTTTTCTAACTGGATATTCTGATTTTTTTATTCAAGAATATTTATTGAGAATCTACCATGTGCCAAGCTATGGCTATGATTTTTATCATTAGTAATTATGTGCAGCAGAGACCATTTTAAGCTGCCACCTTATTAATGGGTCTCTGGCCAATTAATGATCTAAATACGTTGACGGTAGAGTTTTAGAACTGAATATTCAAACTTGAATAAGGTGGTTAAAAAGCTTGACATTTTACAAAGAAAAGTGCAAAGGCTCAAAGAGATTTGGTGACCTTTTCAAGATCACTGTGGCCAGGTTCTGGCCCAGACCAGACTTAGACCTCAGGGCTCCTGCCACTCAGGACTGTATTTTTTTCATCACTCCAACCAAGCTTGCAAGATGGTTCTGTCAAGTTCCGTTTCTGAATACGGGAACCATATACAGTCATTCCATCAGATTTCATTTTGATTAACACAAATAGAAGTTTGCCACTTCAGTAGAATTGTAGGTAAAATTTAGCTCCAGGGAAAGTACATGATTGAAATACATCTGTGATTTATTCTCGTCCATCATAAAAGGATCCTGTATCCCCTGTCCCTAGAGGAAAGAAAATAGTTTTTCTACCTCTAATGTCAGTACCTGGGCCCACAGTGCTCATCTTGTCCCTGACTAATTGAGGTACCTTAAATAAGTCTATACCTCACCCTTCATCCCTTCCACACATGGTTCTGAGCTATTTCTATTTATGTCATTATTAGTTTTTGGTGATATATATATATATTTTTTTTTTTTTTCTGGAATCAATTCCTTGATTCTTCTCCATTACTTTCAGGTATTTTTAAAGTTTCTGATTTGCTTCATATCCATGAGATATTTCTACTTGCATAGTTTCAAAATTACTATGATTCAAAGAGTCTTTGTTTTGTTTTGCTATCAGACTGGCTTAGGAATTTCAACATTTGGATTGAAAGTATCCAATCAATCAATGGCCTTAAGTACTCCCTAATTTATCTATACCTCAATTTTCTTTGGAGTAACATTCACAATATTAAAAAATACACCAAAAATGTATGTACTTAACCAAATGATTGACTCTTTAAAGATAGATATCAAGTCCTTAAATTTTCCCTACCTTATACATAATAGGTTTAAAATGAATAATTTTGAATGAATTAATTAATAAGGAATCAGTCACCCATTTGGCCAGTATTTATAATCTGTGAGCAATGACCATCAAATAATTTAACATTCAAAATAAATTGATTTACTTTGGGATTTACCATTACCATAACATCATAAGGGCTTCATGTAATTTTTTAAACCTTAGGAAGCTGAAGAATACCAGGTATTGTGGCCCACACCTGTAGTCCCAGAAACTGAGGAGGCCAAGAAAGGAGGATCATAAGTTCAAGGCCAGCCTCAGCAACATAGCAAGACCTCCCTCAAAATAAATACTAAAAAGGACTAGGGATATATTTGAGTGGTAAAAATACTAGGCTCAATCCCCAGTATAAAAAAAAATCTAAAGAAAAAACATCAATTCAGTAAGCCTATTTTTTCTCATTTATACAATAAAATATTATTTTATTTACACAGAGGTGCTCTAAATTTTTACTAATTGCTTCTAATTCCTCCACATACCTATTGTAAACCCTTGGGTCTATTTTGGAAAACTGAAGAGAAAGGTATGGAGAAGATGATATTTAAAGAAAATAATTGTATCTATTTAAGGAAGTAATTACCTTACCTTAACATTTGAATATTGATATCTAAATATTGTAAAACTATGTTCTGTTATGTGTATGGGAGAAGTTATCCTAATACAATAACTTTTTATATCATAATATGAACAAAATTTGTTGTCTGATAAAATATTAACCATAACCTAAAAGAGAAAATCAATGTTGTATATGTACATGCATTTTCCCAAACCTCATTCAACAAAGTCTTTCTTTGAGAAACAAGGTGCTTATTATCAAAAAATCAAGGTTTTTTGCATTGAATGTTCATATTTTTGTTTAAAAGTGTCTCCATCTTCCATTCTCTTAAAATGCAATATATTAGAGCGTGAAGTTCATGGTAAGTTTTTAGATGCTGAAATTTTGATCTTTCATTATTTTAATACAGAATCTTTTCCTTAACTATATTTATTTATCTCTCATGAAACTCCATGCTGCAAGGACCACTGCTAGCCATTGCCTAAAATAGTGTTTGTACATAGTAGGTGCTCAAAATTTGCTAACCAAATAAATGGAGAATCTTACATATAACCATGTTTAATATGACACATTATTGCTTATTTTTCACATAATCACAAACATTATAATATTCTTTATCCTCTCATTTTTATGAAGCATTTCTTCCCTTTTTTCTGTTTTCACCCTTTTAAAAAATTTAGTCTAAATTGTACTAAATTCTGAAAATATAATCATGCAACCTTCTCTTCCATCTACTTTCTTTTCTTAATTTCAAGCAATGATGTGAAAATAATGGTGCTTATGTCTTTGTAATGACAGAAATTCCTTTGTCTTTTTGTTAAACTCATTTTAATCCTCAATGAGTCATATTTAAGAAATGAACTGTGCAGCTGTGGTGGAACTAAGTCCTTGGCAACAACTCGAGGGGCAAACAAGTAGTCTCTCACAATGGATGGCCCTTCGCCTCAAATTATTTAATTTTTAGTTTCAACAATGAAATTGTATCAAATAGTATCTTGGGCATTTTAAATTTGATGAGACCTTTAAGATGCATTTCCTTATTTTACAGACCTTCCCCCCCAAAAAAATTACCTCTACTTTCTCCTGTCCAGTTTTTTAATATATCTTTTTCTATTTGCAATTACCAACTATCTTGGTTTTCTGAGAACTGATCAATTTTCCTGGAACTGTTCTGGTTTTAACGTTGGAGGTTCATATCCTGAAAACTTCAGTGCTAGGAAAACCAAGAGTATTGGTTACCCTATTGATAGCTTCTGTCATTCATTCTAAGTTCAAATTATTCTTATCCTAAAAAGAGCATTCTTCCTTTTCATATCCTCTATCTTCTTGTCCTATTGTCCTCTTTTTCTTATCAGAAAAAAATAAGGTAGTTTTCACTGGAAATACCTACTTCTTCTTCCTCTCCTTCCTCGGCTAATTCTACTTCTTAGACTATTGCCCTCTGCTAAACCGCTCTTACCAAGTCCAATGAACACTTTTCAGTGCAGATCTGGCTTGACCTTTGTGTGTCATGATTGCTCACTCTTGGTTTCCTTCTTACTATTCCAAACTGGCACTCTCTTCAATAGTTCTGTATTCCTCATTTACCCCACACTCTCCACTTTTCCATTAATTTTTGTTCTTTTGAGATTCTATTTTTATCTCTACTCATTAAATGTTGATATATAGGCACTCAGTATATATTATCTGAATGAGAGAATGACTCCTGAATTTCCTTTTCTTCTCTCCAGTGACTTTATCATTTCCTTGTGGAATGAATCTTACCTCTCCAAGTTGAACATTTCATGTCCTGTTACTCTGTTTCCTATACAGGATTCTCCCTTAGGGTCAAGCTTTTATATTAGTATTTATTAATTTTATCCTGAATACACATGAGATACTTGTATCAGAGCCAAATTTCTTTTAAATACTTTATAGTAAATATTGTTTTCTCCCTCTCCTCTGCCTAAAGAAACTTGACCCGGTGGTGACATGATGAATGTTGATAAAATATTTCCTGTTTGAGTGGCTGCAGAGACCACAAACAAGAGCCTAGGAAATTTCTACTTGCATGAAAATTTTTATTTTTCTCTGTTTATAAAGGAGAAGGATGCAGGTGTCCTTCTCTTCCTGAAAGATTCTCATTAGAAGCATATGGGGCCTGAGTCTACTTCCAGCTTCTCAAGGAACCAGCTAGCTGCCCCATGTGTCTCACATTTCTCAATCTAAAAATGTCTCAAAGGTCTAGGCTTCATATTTTTTGAAATGTGATTACCAAGAGAGATAGCCACTCTAGTCTTTCAGACAACTTGGAGTTTAGCCAGGAAATCTGCTCTGGGGTATATTCACTTGGCCCTCTTGGATCATAGAAATTAACTAGACAAATGGTTACAGATCTAATTCACATTGTATGGGAAAGTTCTCAGGAGGCTAGAGCCTTTTGTAGGAAAGTTTATTTTCTCATACTTTGTCTCACTGTACCCACTGTTTACACATCTGCTCAGAATAAAAACTAGGAGTCCTTCTTGTTTCTTCTTCTCACTTCTCTAAAGCATCTATCTGCTCACCAGATCCCCATATCTCTATTTTCTAAACATTTCCCCATTCTCTCCCTGTTTTCTTTCTCCCTTGGTACCCCTGCCCTTGGTCACATTTTCATATTCTATCACTGAATTCTTGCAATTGTCTCTCATTGTTTCTCTGAATCCATTTCTGCCCTTCTCAGATATACAATCTGTGTAGTAGTACTCGATTATCTTGGGGAAATATTATGTTCCAAGACCCCCAATGAATACCTGAAAGATAACTCTATATATACTGTGTACATTCCTTTATATACATACCTATGATAAAGTTTAACTTATGAATTAGGCACAGTAAGAAATTAACAATGTAACTGACGTTAGAACTTAACTACTTCAGCCTGATTTTTTAAAAAAAACTTTCCTTAAGTTGAAATTTTACACCTTTTCACTTAAAGGAAGCACTTTACAACTTCCTTTTGTCATATCCAAATTGCTAATTTCATTGTTATTGCTCTTTGAGGCCATTATTAAGTAAAATAAAGGCTATTTGAACTCAAGTGCTATGGAAATCATGTCTGTCATTGTGAAAAGTGAGACAACTAAGTGACTAACAGGCAAGTAATGTATACAACAACATGGATACATTGGACAAAAGGATGATTCACATCCCAGGGAGGATTAAACAGGACTGTACAATATTTCATCATGCTGCTGAGAACAGTGCACATTTACAACTTATGAATTATTTATTTCTGTAATTTTTCATTTACCCTTTCAGACTGTGGTCGACGATGGGTAACTGAAACTGTGAGAAGTGAAACCATGGGTAAGGGGGGAGTACTGTATTTATTTTAGGAAGATCTATTTGAAACATTCATATGCCTGTTCCATGCAGCTCTTAAATCTTTTCAAGGGATGCTAATTACCTATACCATAACACCTAGGCTTTTAGCAAACTATATATGGGCTATATTTCATAGAGAGGCTGAACTTCAAATTCTACCTAAAAGATCTAATATACTGCCCAATAATGAGAGTGACTTGCTTCATCTCAGGGCATGTTCTCTCCTTGTTCTGTATGTTCTAGAAACATGAGAATGCTTAAAGATCTTGGTACATGCTATAAAGATATTATGTCTATTATCTCTCTGTACTAGCACTTTTCTCTTCTTGGAATGTCCTATAACCCATTCTTCCCTGACTAACTCATGGCCATATTTTCGAATTCTGAATTATTACTATCTTCTCTGGGATGCTTTTCTGAGGTTGTACATACCAGTAGCACTTTCCACATTATATTGAAGTGATTCATATGTTTGACTCTTCCGTTATATATTTCAAGTTCTTAAATGAGAAGAACTGTTTTGCATTCAGCTTTGGATTCCCATTCTCTAATACAATCACTGATATACAATAGTTCAACAAAGGTAGCCATTATTTTATAATTAGGAGTATCAGTTGCCTCCTGTCAAATCCAAATGAAGAAACCAGGCAAAATGATAATTTTCTTGAAGTTAGGAAAATTAAATGTGGGAAAACATACAGGATTACAAGAAGTGCATACGCATACAGAAGCATAAACACACACATGCAGATTGCAATTGAAATATTAGAGATAGAATCAACCTTCTATGCAAGCAGAGTAAATAATCCACCTACCCAGTAGGATTTCAAGGACACAAGAATATCCTACAATACAGAAATTACTTCCCTATACACAGTCTGAATCCTAATATTCCATTTTGTACAACTCCATTATTTTAGTTCAAATACCTTGCCTCTCTCAATTGAATTGTAAATAACTATGGAAGACGAATCATTTTGCAAAGTATAAGACTCAGGATTCTTTTGAATGATGAGTAACATGAAGATTGTATTGATAAACATTTCATACAATCCAGTCTGGAGCACTTCTGTATCATAATAGTATTCTGAAGTTTAAAGGGGGATAGTAGTGAGTTTTTTTCCCTACTGACAGAACATGCTCAAATTCAGTAGCAAGCATTGCTAAAAATAAAGCAGATTTGAAAAAAAAGACATGCATATTGAAGCCCTAGGTCAGGGCAATTATTATTGCTGTTTTTGTTATATAAATATATTACCATTTATGCAATACTTAATATTTTATTAGCACCTTCACTTTTGAGATCACAGAACCTGGTCAATAACTTTCTTTAATGGTTTCATAGTATTTGTTAATTTAGTCTAGTCTTGCAGTATGCCCCACCATCCTCTTAGTACTAGATTATATATGAATTTATAGTTTTTTACTCTGATTCTAGTGTGTTAGGCTTCTGTGTTTTGTTGTTGTTGCTGTTTGGGGTTTGCTTGTTTGTTTTGGGGAGGTCAGTGCTGGGCATGAAATGTAGGGCCTTATGCATACTAGGTAAGCTCTCCACCACTGAGCTACACCTTCAGCCATATTGTTTTCTTTTTTGTTTTAATAATTACCTGAAGGCAGAAACTATGGCTTCAGGTTTTTCTCTTAATCCCCTGTATCAAGGGAAATTATAGATTTGATATTAAAATTGATAGCTAGATTACATGGCCTAAAGACACCTAAGTCTATTGATTTATAGAAACTTCTTCCCACAATTACTACATCAGCTCAGAACACTTCTGCTTTTCAGAGAGGTCACAATGAATAATATAATGGGTATTTTTTGAAAGTACTGACAGTTTTACTTAGCTTACTTTCAATATACAGTTTTAGTCACTGTCAGACATTTTGACAGAATTAACTGGTGATTATCAATTTGGATTCACTGTATACTTCAGTAAAGCCTTGGTACCTCTAAATGGTAGTTCCAGCTTCCTGTTACATTTTGAATGTCCATTATTTTGGGTGTATTTAAATCCTCATTAGACATGTTTGGGTTTTTGCAATAAATACCTTGCAACTTTAGCTCTCAATTTTAAGTTTGACAGTCAGGTTATATAAACAAAGTGCTCTTATCATAATGAGAGGGCATCAAGTATCTTGAAAGCTCCTCCTTCTCCCTCGAATAGTTTTACAAACACATTGGTTTCCTCATTAACAGAAAGACCCAATAACCTTCTTTGTTGATTTATTACTATCAGTTTACAAACAAAGAAGATAGAAATTGACCTGGGAGTTTCATAAACAAGTTCTGAGCATCCAGGATTAATTTTGAGAAGAATGCCACAAGCCAAATAAACATTTCTTTTCATCTCATTTCACAGGCCTTCAAGAGGGAATTGAAAACTAAAGAACCTGTAATCATGAGCACTCTTGAGACTGTACGAATATTTCTGACAGAGCAGCCTTTGGAAGGACTAGAGAAACTCTACCAGGAGCCCAGAGGTAATTGAATGTGGAACTGTAATAACATATTGATAGAAGGATCAGTGGTGACAGAGCGGCCCATCCATTCTTGCTGCCTGGGTCTGGATAGCTCTCATATTTTCCAGGTTAAACAGAATCAATTCAAATTAAACATGGATGTTGAAAAAGAACAAGGAATCATAAACCACCATGCATAAATCTGTTTGCACATCCATAAATAAACATTAAAAGAGATTAGTGATCCATTATTGGAACATTTAGAAAATAATAAACAAAAGAGTTTATCTGTGAGAATGAATTCTATTGTTTCAAAAACTACAAGCTAATTTTCAATTTAAGAGCCTGACTGAAGAAAATTAGAGCTTGTGGTGTGCATCCTAACATTTTTTTCAATAGCTTAAATGAATCTGGATTATCTGATTAATATAAGATAGAACAGATTCACTGAGGAAGACAGACTTTAGATGTTTCTGAACTATATCAAAACCTATGCCAAAGTGTAAAGCAGTCATTAATCAGTAGGTTGGCCTCTTGTTAAACTGTACTCTTTTTTTTCTTCTAGTCTGACCTTTTCAACAATGTTTGATTTAAAAAAAAAAATGAATGTGATCTAAAACCTTGTTGCATTGCCAATTTAGAGCTGCCTCCTGAAGAGAGAGCCCAGAATGTCACTCGGCTACTACGAAAGCAGGCTGAGGAGGTCAACACTGAGTGGGAAAAATTGAACCTGCACTCTGCTGACTGGCAGAGGAAAATAGATGAGGCCCTTGAAAGACTTCAGGAACTTCAGGAAGCTACAGATGAGTTGGATCTCAAGCTGCGCCAGGCCGAGGTGATCAAGGGATCCTGGCAGCCCGTGGGCGATCTCCTCATTGACTCTCTCCAAGATCACCTCGAAAAAGTCAAGGTACCAGTTCCTACTTTGCTCCAGAGCCCTTTGAAAGATCCAGAAAAGGTTCTAATCTAAACTTGAGTGCAGTGTTTTCATCCCACAAAGTTAAAAATAGGGCCCCTAAGCAATAGAAATGAGTCCCTCTTTTACCAATTCAGAGTCTTCTTTCACATGGTGTTTTCTCCAAGAAAAGATGGCAATGTAATCATCTATCTTCAGTGATATAAAATGAAATATTAAAAAGTTACGGGGCCAAACAGTAATTTTGATTTTACCATTAGTAAATTAATGTAACTGTACTAAAGTAGTATGATATACACGGGTGTATGGGGGTGGAGGTGGGGGTGGGGGGTGGGAGTGTGTTCTTTGTGTTATTTAGTATCAGAATAGAGAAAATTTAACACCTGTCAAGATCCAGGAGTCCAGGTTTTGGCCTTTTTTGCTAACCAAGTTATATGAAGTGGGTACTTTATGATACTATGAAATTAAACCATCAATGCTACCCTGCCCTTAGAAGGCAGTGTATATAATTCAATTTCTAGTTGCCTCAGCCCACTGTGGATATGAGCAAAAAATTATATATTTGGAATAGTATTGTCCAAAGGTAAATTCCCCCTGGCAAAAAGATGGTCAATGTATTTGTAAAGAAATAACATATATTTACAAGAATCATTTTGAAATCAGGAGCATGAAGCATATTGTGTTTACTAATCCAATGTCAAACCGCCAAAGTCCTTCTAGAATCAAATTCAAAAGAAGTTAAATTTCCAAAATTTCTCATGTATTTGGCATATGTGTCAGTAGGCTCTACATGGAAGTTCTTTTTTTTTTTTTTGTACCAGGGGTTGAACCTAGGGGGTGCTTAAACACTGAGCCATATCTCCTGCCCTTTATATATTTCATTTAGAGACAGAGTTTTACTAAGTTGCTTTACTTTAGGGCCTCACTAAATTGCTGAGGCTGGCTTTGACCTTGCAATCCTCCTGTCTCAGCCTCCCAAACTGCTGGGAATACAGGAGTGTGCCACCGTGCCCTCCTTCGAAGTTCTTTTCTTTCTTGGCTTTCATGGCACTATTCAATCCACAATCTTCTCCTTCCTTTATTTTCCTAGATTTGTAACTTCCATCCACCTTTAATTATTGATGTGTCCAAGTTTCTAACTTTAGACCAATGGGTTTTTGGTTTTTGTGGGTGTTTTTGTTTGTTGAAATGTTTGCAATTTGAATGGAATGGATGGTGACAAATCTATCAATCTAGTCAGGATCTTTCTTCTGATCTACTAACCCATATTACATTAGCATCACAAATTTACCTATTCTAAAACCAAATTCATTTATTCTCCTGTTTTTCCACTCCCCAATTGCTATTCCCTTTTACCTGGTCTTTTTTTCTGTGTTTTCTATTTTAGCTAATGAATCATAATCCACCAAGTTTCCCAGTGTAAAAACTCTAGGTTCATCCTTAAACTTTTCTACATTTTCACTGCCTGCATGTGATTTCTTGTTGTACCTCAAAGTATCTCTTATACTTCCTCTTTTTTTCATCAAATGCCCTGCTCTAATCCTCAGTATCTTTTTACTTACATGATAGTAGAATGCATATTTAAATCTCATTTCTCTGTGCAACTGTCATATCAGAAACATTGCATTTTTAATAACTGGCAAGTAGGTGAACAGTTTCTTTACTGGCATTTCTAAATTATCCAGTCTTTTTTAACTTCAATCCAAACTCCTTTTCGTGAGAAAGCCTGCCTAGAGAATGAAGTCCGTGAAGAGCATAGGTGTCCCTTTTCTTCCTGGCTTTGGTTTCACTTCCCAATTGTACCTCCTGTCCTCCAAGCCATTCAATATACTCTGACCACACCACCATCATATGTTGTCTTTTTTCATAACTGCTCCTTTGCACATGTTTTTGCTCTGTCTGGGCGACCCCACCTCATCTGCCTAGTGAACTCTTACTCAGACCTCAGGGTGCATTATAGATGTCACCTGTATTTCTAGTCTTTCCTAGATGTCTACTCCCACCAACTTCCACCAACCGGAAGAAACTGCCCTTAATTTGGTGCTTTTGTAGATCACGAAATATGCTTAAATTGTCATACTTACATTTTGCATATATTATAGCATCTTTATATATTTTCTCCCAAAGAAAGTAAGATTTCTAGGGCTAGGGTTATAGCTCAGTGGTGGAGTACTTGCCTCACACATGTGAAGGTCTGGGTTCAATCCTCAGCACTACATAAAAATAAATAAATTAAATAAAGGCATTGTGTCCAACTATAACTAAAAATATTTTAAAAAAATAAAGTAAGAATCCTAAAAGTAAGGATCATAGTGTGCATCTTTTAATTTCCCAGTGCCAGAAACATAGAAGGAATCTCATTTAATATCTTTATTCACTCATTTAAGAATAGTTTTCATGTCACTATGCAATGTTCTTGACATGTAGTTGTAAATGAAACAGTCTTGGTCTTTGCCTTTATGAAGCCCATAGTTTAATGTTGAATTGATAGCTCTTCGCTAAAATATTAGGTGAAGATTTTAAAAGAAAAGCTTAAAATTTTGATTACTTCTAACATCCCTGTACCCCAATATTCTATAACACCATATCTAACATTTAAAGCAATAGTTAACCTAGCTATCTGCATGAAAATTAAGATCATGTTTTAAGATGTATTACTTTGTATTTGTTCAGCAATAAATATAGTACTTTTATCCAAAAATATAGGAGCCAATTTTTAAAGTCTTCCCAAAATGGGAAATAATATTAGGAAAATGTTCTAAAGAAACTAAATTAGTTAATGTATCAATCCAGATGTTGACTATATAGGCTGTATAACAGGTATACGGGATTCTTTTTTAGCCATTTCTATTACACCAGGAACATGTGTAAGATAGTGAGTATAAATGGACAATATAGACAGCATGATTAAAAATCAGATAACTAAAAGTACAAAAGTTCAAATATAAATTGACCTTCATCCAATCCGTTTTGTAGTATTTCTTTATTTCCCTATCTTATGTGTTCTTGATCTTAAGACAAGCTTCATTTCACAAATCCTAATTGGTAAGGATATTCTAGGATATTCTAGTCCTAATAATGGTGATACATTTAAAATATTTACTATATCTTTTAAAAAGAGCCAAATATACCAACACATCTATCTTTCTCAGACATAGATGTTAAATCATAGTACTTACGTAAATATGTACTGGTGATAATAAATGTGACTGTTTCCATTTCTAAACAAGTATCATATAAACATTTTATGCATGTTTTAAATATATGGATTACATGAATTCGTATGTATTTATTTCCCTTTAGTAGCTCTTTGATTTTGCAGTAGAAACAAATTATTTTTCTCTATTGCATCTTATTGATACCAGGAGTTAAACTCTAAAGTTTTGTAGGTGGTGGTTTACATCACTAACTTAAACTTATTAACTAAAATTTATTTCAATAAAAAAGTAGAAACATGCTTAAGACCACTAGTCCATTTTATTTTTATTTAGCAATTTAAGCCCTTGGAGACCCTTTGCTATAGGGAATTCCCAACTGATAGCTAGGCAACAAGCCTGAAGAAAATATCAGTTCATTGTCCCAAGTGACTCTGTCATAATACCTCTCTCCATTATGAATGTCTGTGTTTAAAAATTTGTTATTCAAGAATACAGAATATACGTTTCTGTGGGATTTAGCATTATATCATTTCATTAGCAAATGTGCCTTTTGGATTTGGAGAATGTATAAAACAACAACAAAGTCCCTGGACTCTATGGAAATGCATTATTGCTGGCTGATCATCTTCAGAGTGGTAAGTATGATAAATCAAGAGAAACATAATATTATTATTGACTATTTAGCTCACTAGGAGAATCTTAGCCTTCCAAATATAGTTTCCATAGGAATAACCACTAGAATAAAATTTAAAATTTAAATGCCTCTTTTAAAATTCATAATTTATATTGCTTATCAAACACTTTAAGGACAGAATTATGGTTCCTCACTTTACTGGAAATAACATCAATGCTTATTTGACTACAGAAATATTCTACTTTTCTTGTAATAAGAATTAACTCTGGGGGCTGGGGCTGCTGCTCAGCGGTAGTACACCTACCTGGTATGTGTGAGGCACTGGGTTCAATTCTCAGCACCACATATAAATAAATAAATAAATAAATAAATAAATAAAGTAAAGATCTATCAACAATTAAAAAAAATTAACTCTGAACCACTAGGTGCTCTGCATAAATATATAAGTGCAGTGTATAAAGGCCTTAAAATAGAATAAAATAACTTTTTCTTTCTTTTGTTTTTGTTTTTGGTTTGTTTTGGTACAGGGAATTGAATGCAGGGCCTTGGGCAGGCTAATCACAATGTTCTCTACCACTAAGCTACACCCTCAGCCTTTATTTTATTTCATTTGATTTTTTACAAACAGAGCCTTGTTATGTTGCCCAGGCTGGCCTTAAACTCCTGGGTCAAGTGATTCTCCTGCCTCAAACTCCCAAGTAGCTGGCACTAATAAAGTAGAATAACTTTTGCAACCAATATTTTTGTCCTCATGAAAATCCCAATGTGAAAATGTTTATAGGTTATTGTTATTTTTTGTGAAATTTTCCATTGTTTTTCCACACAGAAAGTGATACATCATTCTTAAGCTAGGAATGTTTCACTGCCCTTGTTTTACTTGATGATTTTGTTTATTAATTCATACATTCACTTACCCACAGCTTCAAGCATGTTAAACATATGCTCTAACACTAAGCCAAACCCCCAGCTGTGACATTAAACACAGTTTTTCACACACCATAGTTAAACTCTACCAGGTTTTCATATTGGAATATGCAAATTTGTCACTCACATCTTTTTAGTTAGGCATTTTGCATTTTTTATCACTTTTAACTTACATTTCTTACTGCAAAAAGTCAAGGGGAGAAATTCTGTGAATTTCCCTCTGAAGTTCTTTTAGTGAAATATTTTGATTAGACCTTTTTGACATTCTAATTAAGTTGAATTTTATAATGTGTGCAGTCAATCAAGGACTATGATGAAGCCACCATGCTATTTTTATTTATGGTCAGCATTCGCATCAAAAATTTTAAGAAGTAAATTAGCAAATACATCTTTTTGGGCCTACCATACTGAGTCCCTGTGGCTTGGTTTATTTGAGAAATTTGTCAAAGAAATGCTATCTCAGAATTTAACATTGAGAAAACCAAATCTGTTTCCTCTGGACAGATAATGTGAATTATTATGTAATGTATTAGAATTTCATCTTCATTTTGGCAACCATGTTGATTGCAACTCTATCTTCCCTTACTGATTTTCTCCTCTTAACCCCATTTCTAAATTTTTATTTTCTTATTTTATTAATTCTGTTACATTTGCCATTCATATGAGTCTACCTGACATCCTTTCTTACATATGAATGTTATAAAGAAAATTTATCTTTCATTTTTACAGAGTTAGAGGATACATGGGTAAGCAAAACCATCACAAACAGGGCAATTCTATGAAGATTCAAAATATATACTCTCTTGACTCTAAATAAAGGAATAGTATCTTTATGATGAAGTGTACTGCCTATAGTAGGAATAGGAAAAAATATTACTGTTATGCTCATTGTTATAAACTGCAGATGTATTGCTGAATGGCGGCTTTTGTTGTTGTTCTAGTAGAAATGTTATGTGAATTAGGCCTTTGATAGGAAAAACACAAACAAATCAAAAAGATGTAATCTCTCATAAATTCGAGTTATATGTCATTACTGCCTACCACACAAAGTACCTAAGGTTTTATCTAGTTTTCAAAGTATGTAGTTGTGTTGTTCAAAAGCATTTGGTTTGGCCTTTATTATCTGGGAATACATCTGTAAAAAGGTGTATTCTAGTAAAGTCTCACTATATATTTTAAAAGCATAGTATTTGTTTGTTAATAGAATGGTCCTTGTTGGCTTTAATAGAGCTTAAAAAACTAAAGTAGGAATTACTCATCTTTAAAATTCTAACAAATTATTTGTTCAATATGAAATTAATTGTAAGTTAGTGTTGCTAGGAGAGCTTATTAGTTAGTTTCCATTTATTTCCTCTCATTTCCTGCTTTGTTTATAAAGCTAAAAGCAAATTACTTAGGACAGCAATGTCAAACCACTTTCTTTACCCAAAGCATCTGATTTTAGATAGCTGTGTGTGTTTTAAAAGTCCCTACCTCAACTTAGGCAAATAGAACCTTCTATGCTATTCCCATCCTACCTTTGAAACTTCTGAAAAGGCAGAGTGGAGTAATTGTTTCAGACATCTGCTTAGCATACTTTGAAGTGCATATAAGTTCTTTTTCAGTTTCATTTGAACCCCAGCTGTCTTCACCAAAGTCTATAATCAATCTGAATTAAGTTGTCCTACTTCTTCTAATAAGTCTCTTATTAAGTTCTGCATCAGCCTCTTAGGGAGACTTAAAAGCTAATTCATGTAGAATTGCCATTTTCTACTAATTCATTTGTCAGCTCTCCAAATTCCAACGAAAACAATCGCAAAGACTATTAATTTGGTTCTTCATAAACAACTTATGTAAGTGTAGTATACATTGGAACCAAGCAAACAATTTAAAACAGTGGGTGGGAGAAAATGAGTTGATGACATTCAACACGTTTTCTTTCTTGTTTTGTGATGCCTTCCACATCCAGAGCATAAAGCCATTTATTTAATAAAAGAAACATCCTTCTGCTTTTACTTTCATAAATAAGATAATTACTGAGTGAACTTTGCTTAAAGATAGGAAAAGGCTTCAGAACAGTTGGAAAAGAGCATGTTCTTTCTTATTGTGCTTATTTTAATTTGGACTTCTTTGTGTTTCTTTGATGCACTGTGATTTTATTTTTTTAAAAAAGGAGCTAGAACTGCTTACTATTGTTTTTGCATTAAATCAGAGTTGCAAAGTTCCTCTTCTGGTCATGGGACATTTAGAAGAACATGGTTTATCAAAATGTTCAGCTAATGAGTTCATCTGACATTATTCTACTCAGGAAGTGTTTAATTAGATAATAAAAATTTCTCCAAAGAATACCATCCTTTGTACTATTTGAAAACAACCATATCAAAAACTGATCCTTTAATATGCCAATCCTGTTTACTGAGGACTTATTCTAGAAGCTTTGTTTGTGTCTGGTAATAATTACAAATACTATTCCTCATGAGTCTTAGATAATAAAAAAACTATTCAAAAAACTTAACTAATATACTCTCAGTATTAAGGGATATAAAAACTCATTCATTCATCCACTTATGCTGTGGTTAAAATGTATACCCAGAGAAATCTGATCTCATTAAAGAGTGTGAATATTTAATTCATTTCATATATGAAATTATATTAGAAGTTGTATTAATGGTAGCTTAGTTTTCCTGGGAATATTATTATTTAGCACCAAGCTGAGGGAATAAGAATTTTTATTAGCTTGTATATGTGTGTGCATGTACCACATTGACTGCAAACTTCTAAAATATGAGTCATTTATTTAACTGAAATTTCTTATTTCTATAGAAAATGGAATCACACAAACAATATATATTTTTAATTCTCTTTTGACATCTACCAAAGTTGTGACAAGTTGAAAGTGTACAATTATGTTACTCTCCTACCAGAAACAAAATAAGAAATGATTTAAAAACAAATAATCCAAGGAGTGGGCTCCTGTTGTCTTTCTGTCATGGTTGACAACTATGATTTTCAAAATTTCACAGTTAACACTGTCACCAATATTAGGCATTTTATAACCTTACATTACCTAAGTTAAACAATGACATTAAATAATTATTCTTGGTAAAATAGTTTTCTGTGTATTATTTGAACAATTGTATCCACAATACTAATATAACCTTCTCATTTTAATGGAGCCCAAGGGAAGAAAACATTTTTATAATATTTTTCATACTAGCATAATATTTTAGTTGTAATTTACATTTATTCTAGTAAATAGCACCTTTATTTCTAGTAAAAGCACCTTCCAAAAGCACTGCTTCTCAAACTTTTCTACTTCCATTCTTTTGACTTCCAAGACAAAGTCTGATTATCTCCTGTTTCCCGCCTACTTACCTTCTTTTCCCTTGACCATGACATTTCTTTTATGGTTCATATTTTATTTTTTAAAATTTATGTCAATTCTGTCATGTTCTCCATAAAGTATTCATTGTTTTTTTTTAATATAAAGTTGCATTTTTTTCTCCCAAAATCTTAAGTACATTTACCTATAGATATGAAAGTATAGTTTGAGAAGCATGATATGTTGGATTAGCCAGTTTATTGAGGCTTCATATTTTTCCATCAATTTCTTTCTCTTATATACACATACACAAAGAGTAGATCATTGCCATTTCAAATGTATCCTTGCAGTTTCATTTCATCTTCAGGACCCAAAATTCCCATGACATGCAGTCATTTGTAATTTTGAACATGTATTTGAGGCTTATGTTCACAGTCACTTACTTACTTAACGACTAATAGATATCTTAAATCAAGTTCCCTGGAAGAATACCCTGAGAACAGTTGTCTGCGTGCACAGAATTTGTAGAGGATCTGCTCCCAGGAGAAGCCTGTGTGGGAGTTAGGGAAGCAAAAGAGAATGAAGAGTCATACAAGTATGCCATGTTAGATACTAGCTTTGTGTCCTGAGCCATAAGAGAGAACCCTGGAGCAGAGTTGGTTTCTCATTCCCCATCTAGCCACTGGCTATGCCAGTGATGTACTGGGTAAATATGTATCAACTAGCTTCAAGATGAAGCTAATTCTGGTTTGTAGCATTTTCCAGCTTTTATGGTACAAATTCTCCAACCATTGGTGATATCCAGCTACCAACATGATGTCACTGAATATGGATTGGGGGGTAAAACACAATTGGTTCTTGGGTTCTACTCCAGTGCACCACTGACTACCCCACCTCTGAGGTTTTGGAATATATCCTAAACCAGGAGAATAGGGTTACCTCCTGGGCTAAGGAGGTCCCATCTGCAGCAGTCACCTCTCTACAGTAGGTAGGCAGCCATGAGACATTAGTAGTCAATTATCAAAGCAGTTGGGAGATGGATGCTCAGGCCAGGTAAAGTATCACCTACAACTAGTAAGTGAGCCTAGTAATCCACTCAGCTTCCATATCTCAACATGACTTTTTCAATGCTGTTTTGCTCTTAAACATGCAAAAATTATTTAGAATGGATGAGAATTTTGTCCTTTTATTGAAAATCTACCTTCCACCTTCCCCAACCTTTAGCTACCAATTGGAATTGGTGATAGGAAAGAAGAGTTAATGCAAAGATCATTTTTAAAAATTTGTTTTATATCTTTATTTTATTTATTTTTTTATGTGGTGCTGAGGACCAAACCCAGGGTCTCGCACATGCTTGGTGAGTTCTCTACCTTTGAGTCACAGCCCCAGCCCAATGAAAAGATCTTCTTAAAAAATATTTTTACTTGTAGATGGACACAATGCCTTTCTTTCTTTCTTTCTTTCTTTATTTATTTATTTATTTATTACTGAGAGTCAAACCAGTGCCTCACATGGGCAAGGCAAGTTCTCCGCCACTGACTTACAACCCCAGCCCTAATGAGAAGTACTTAAGAAACTGATATTTATTAGTTAAAAAAAAGGCTTCAGAAGCATATTTGTTTTTTTAGTTATAATATGGATAAGTATCTGGGGTTTCAGGTTATAAAGACAATAATTGAGAATGTTGAGAATTTTTACAGTAGTGTTTCTCACTTTAGTGTGCATGAGAATAACCTGGAGGGATTGTAGAAACCTAGGCTGGTGAAGTCTGTCCCCTCAATTTCTAATTCAAGAGGTCTAAATGTCTGAAGCAGGCCTACAACCAGTTCCCAGATGATGGTGATACTGCTGACCCAGAAAAACTCTTGGAGAACTACCATTTAATAGAAAAGCTGTTATGTATATACAAAAATCTATTTTGTGTATTATTAGTAATTCTTCCATTAGAAATAATGTTATTTATTTTCTTCTATTATAATAGAAATGATCCAAATAGAAAATTTCTTATTCTGCTATTTGGATTTCGGGGCTGGGCATATGGCTCAGGGGTAGAGAGCTTGCTAGCACTCATCAGGACCTGAGTTTGATCCACAGCACCACAAAAAAAGGAATATATTTATATTGAAAGAACTACTAAAATACTATTTATAATAACATTTATTTTATATTTATCAATATCTACAACTAATTTAATTTAAAATTTTATTTAAAAAATGAATTCAGGCATGCTATAGTGATACATGCATACTATTGTTTATAGCAGCACAATTTATAATAGCCAAATTTATGTAACCAGCCTAGGTGCTCTCCAACAGATGAATAGATAAAGGAAATGTGGTGTGCATACACAATGGTGTTTTACTCTGCCATTAAAAAAAGAATGAAATTGTGTCATTTTCTAGTAAATGCATGGAACTGGAGAGCATCATGCTTGGTGAAATAAACTAGACTCAGAAAGTAAAGGGTCAATTTTTTTTTCTCTTATATGTGGAAGCTAGAGAAAAAGGGGAGTGGATTTTTAAAAGGTGGGATCTCACAAAAATAGAAGGGAGGCCAGTAGAGTAAAGGAAGGGGAAAGGAGACTTGGAGAATTCCTGGGAAATGAATTCCACCAATTATTCTATGTCCATATATAATCATACTACAGTGAATCTTACCTTTATATATAATTATGATGCAGTAATTAAAATAGTAATAATAAAAGAGTTCAGTTGAGTGGAGCAAGCAGATCAGGGGGAAGGAGAAGGAAAGAAAAAGTGAATGTACTGGGGAATGTGATTAGTTTGTGTTATGTACATATACAAATATAGCTTATTTGTATATGCACATTTATGTATAATTATAATGCAACAATAAAAAATAAAGATGTTCAAAAACAAATGCAGGTACATGATCTCCTGATAGAATGAATGAGCATCATTTCACTCAGAAACCTTGAAATTAATAATGACCTTTTCATTTCTAAATCTCTCTGTGGAAAGTATTCCTAGTTATTTATTCCAGTTCTCATACTGGTATTTTAATGACTCCAGTAGAATTTTAGAGTTGCTTCAGATGACCTATAAAATAACTATTCTTCCTGGAATTGATACTTTAAAATATTTATTCACACAATTTTTCACTCTGTACAAATGTTAGTCATATTTACCAATAACAACAATTAATTTCTCTATATCATTTTCTGCTGAATGTGCTGACTATAAGAAAATTCTTTACAGAGTTTCTGAAATATAAGACATTTGGAATAACTGAGACCATTCAATACTTTTTAAATAAGATCTCCTTGCCAGATGCAAAGAGTAATAGTTTTTCCAGGAGTCCTTACATTTTATAACTTATCTTGTCAACCCTTTGTGGCTCAGTGTTAAGGGGGAAGGTAGATAGATGTTCATATGTAGAAATTGAGCTGGGTATGGGATGAAAGTGGAAGAGAAACAGAGAACATAAGAAAGTGTCTTAACTGTATTAATTGGTGAAGGGAGAATTTATTATCCCAAAGGTAGTGCAAATTCACTGTATTAAATACCTATGAAAAAGTTCAGGGTTGTGGTATATGTAATGAGAATTATGGGATAATGTTTTAAAATTTGCCTCAACATCAAACAAGGAACATTAAAAACAAACATACCCCTTATTCTGGAATCCTGGAGGGAGGGTGGGAATGAAGGAAATTTTACATTTAGAGTAATTTGATTAATGTTCAATATAAAGTTGAAATAGCTTTGGTCAAATCTCAAATCAAGTGTACATTAAATAATCGAGTTAGCTGAATTAGACAGGGTAAAACATTAAATTTGAAAATCAGTCCACATATAATTATGTTTTTAGTTTGTAAACTTTAATGTTTCTTTATTAAGTTTCCATAATGGGTTCAGCCCTGAAATGTCAAACTCTTAACCAGAATAAGACGGGAGAATCTAATACTAAGATTTCTATTTTCTTTTAATAATTTTATAGTGAATATTTTTTCTTCATATAGTTAGTATCCATCCAGTCCTGTTTCCAAACATATTTATTAGCCAGGCATGCTCGTGCACTCCTGTAATCCCAGTGCTTCAGGAGGCTGAGATAGGAAGATCACAAGTTCAAAGCCAGCCTCAACAAAAGCAAGGTGCTAAGCAACTCAGTGAGATCCTGTCGATAAATAAAATACAAAATAGGGCTGGGAATGTGGCTCAGTGGTTCAGTGAACCTGAGTTCAATATTCCCAATACCAAACAAAATTATTTTTCAGAAGTTTTATTATTGGTGTTCCACATTACTATAGACTCAAAAGACTACATTTAGAACTTTTTCCCTATCAAATTTTCATGATCTTAACATGGCATAAGAAAGTTACTGAACAGAAAGAAGTTAATTCATAGATAATATATGCCTAAGTAGAGGAATTAAATAGAAATGAAGGTGAACACTAGTTACTGGCAATACATTGATGTTTTTGAAAACCAAAGACAAACCCCTGCTGTTTCCTTTTATTATTTTCCTACTCTTAAAATATTATAACCCAATTTGGGATTTATACCTTGTTGTAAGCCTAAAGCCTATTAGGTTTTATTAAATAATACCCATTTAATTTTTCCTGTGGTTTAAATCTCTTGTCTGTACCCAGGCAAATAGGCTACTTGTAACTGGCATTTCACCTGCCTCACCCATAACTTGCCTGTTGGCTGTGGCCTCCACATGTTTCTAGCAAGGACAGAGCTATGGCAAGAGAATGGTTCATTGTTTTTAGATGGACACAAACCCAATACTAGAATTACCCTAAGCATTATCCAATATTATGCTGACTTCTATTCATCCAGTAAAACATATACAGGCTAAACAAATGAGTATAATTTCTATTAATCTTTTTCCTTACACAATGACTAAAATATTACCTTTGGAACCAACTTGACATTTTGTTGTAAAGGTTTCTAAGGTTGTCTCAGTGTTAAAATTGCCAGAGGGTTGGGGGTTAGTGTAGTATGCAAGAGGGGTCTTAATGAAATCTGATCCACTTTGACCCCCCAAATGATGCATTCTTAGTGAAAGGATTTTTAATCATTTTTCCACAGAAATTGTACTCTCTTTTATAGGATCAGTACAGCAATTCCCCCACAGATATTTGAGAACACTGAGTCATACTCCTACTTTGAAAAAGAAATCTATTATTTCATAAGTATAATATAATTATTAGTTGAATACCAATCACTGTGTTAAGGGGTAGATTTGGCCAATGACTGATTTATTTTTTTACGTAATATCTGAGTACATTGATTAGACAGTTTGACACTTAGCCACATTTGTTTAACTAATAGTTTATTCATCATTTGCATGCACTTTACTGGACATTATCATGATAGCTGTCATAATAACAGACTATAACAAGATATGAATTTAGATATTGCCTTAATGGTATGCTCAGAAAAATCAGAGTAATATCTTGAAAGTAGAAGTTATCAATTATATGATGAATAAGTAGGAGTAAACTCTTAAACTAGGTCTTTCACATACATATCTATTCATGGAAGTAAAAGTATAAAAATAACAAACACTGATATATCCAGAGGACTAACATTTCTTAGAAGTAAATGCATAAGATTCTCTTTTCAGCATTAGAGTGTAATGAAATTAATGAAATGAACTATTATTAAACAAATTTACAACTTAATTTTTTGCATAGATTTCAATGAAGATAATCCATTTTATGTTCATTTCATTTGATGTAAATAGTTGCATATCTTTTGTTTCATTTGCAAGAAGTAAAGCTATTTTGGATAGCCTCAAAACATTTAATTAATTCAGGAGCTACAATAATCTGAAAGTAAAAGTGGATAGAAAAGAGCATTTTGCAATCCTTTTCAGCCCTCTTCCATGTATTATTTTTATCTCAGTTCTTAGAATAATTTCATCATCCTTGATTCATTTCTGCTTTAGTATTTCTAAGTTGATAGCATATTGAATGGAAAATCAAATTCACAAAAATCCATTTTGTTTCAATGGTGAATGCCTTCCCGATAGGATTAAAATTAAATAAAGGTGCCCAGTATAAAGTTCACTAGGCATAGAATATTGAATAGGTAACTCACAACCATAGATTCTGGTATTAACCATTATTTATACATGCAGACTAGTTTTTGGGGGGCCAGGGTACTGAAGATTGAATCCAGGTGTGCTTTTACCACTGAGCTGTATCCACAGTACTTTCTATTTTTGTTTATTTTTGAGACAGAGTCTCATTAAGTTGTCAAGGGAATTGCTAAGCTACAGAGGCTGTCTTTAAACTTATGATCCTCCTGCCTCAGCCTCTAACCCTCTAACCCCAGGTACTGAGATTACAGGGGTACACCACCATGCCCAGATGCTTAATTTGTTTTGATGAGAAAAAAAAACATCTCTTTATAATATATAAAATCATACCCCTGAATTTTCTTGTCTAAAAACATGTTGTGTTTTATAGCTATGGATGCATTTTGGCTTGCTGGGTTTTTTTTTCTTTATAAGTATATAATAACAGTCATCATTTGCATGAAATACTTTAGAGTTAAGCTTCAAAATCACCGACACTTGGTTTAGTCGGTATACTACTATATCCCCAATGCCTAGAATATTCCTGGCATATAATAGATGCTCATAAATACTTTTTAAAATAATTAATAAACAAACATGCACAAAAGCATAGGGAAAACTGTTCTCTTTATGATACATAAAAACTTTAAGCATTGTTTTATAGATGATTAGTTCCTATTTGCCATCATTTATTTCTGGACATTGTTACTTTTATTTCTATCTACAAACACTTATTGTCATTTCTTCCTCCTTTACATAATGAACACAAGTTAATCTTAATCTACTTGAGATTTTCCAGATGAACAGGTTATACTCAGAGGATCACACCTTTTCTGTCATTTGTCTTTGTGAAAAACTTCAGTCACCTTAACTCCTCATGGAGTTTCCCCTGACTTGTACTCTCTGAAACCTATGACACATGTTCTCATAACATGCATTTACGTTGCTTTTTAATAACCCACTATATTGTCTATCTCTGCTAATAACAATGAGTTCCATTTTCTCAGTGTATAATATATGTAAAATATATATATATTTTATATATATATATTTTACATATATAATATATGTAATATATATATATATATTTCACAGTAGGTTATATAAGTATTTTCAGGTGAATAAGTAATTAAATTAAATCTAACTAAAATATCTATGAAGAATATGTCATTCCCCTTTGCAGTAAAGTTCATTCTCCACACTCAAAGGCCAGCTCATTCAAATGCACCACAGTTATATTTCAAGAAAACACCCATGATTCATCTTTCCTAACTGCCTTGTACTTCATGTGTGAACTTCAACTTCTTCAACTTCTTCAACAACTTTTACTACTTCTTCTTTTCTTCTTCTTCTTCCTCTTCTTCTTCCTGTTCCTCTTCCTCTTCCACTTCCTTCTCCTTCTCCTCCTCCTTTTTATTTTTTTTTTTTGGTACCAGAGATTGAACCCAGGTGCACTTTACCTCTGAGTCACATTCCTAGCCTTTTTTGGTATCTTATTTTAAAACAAGGTCTCACTAAGTTACTTAAGGCCTCGGTAAGTTTCTGAGACTGGCCTTGAACTCGTGATCCTCCTGCCTCAGTCTCTTGAGTCTCTGGGATTACAGGCATGTGCCACTGTGCCCACCCATACATGAACTTCTTGAAGAATATTTACTATTCACCAAACACATTAAGCTTTCCTACCTCTTATTTAAGTTCTGAACAAACACCCATCTTTCTCCTCACATCCTTTCTCTTCCTCTATCAGTTTCATGTAGCAATTTCTAGTTCATATCCCAATGTCTAGTTCAAAAAGACCTTACCTTCCATAGTAGAAGAATGAAAAAAAGATTAATTCCCCCTGGAGTACTGTGAGAAGTCTTTTCTGAAGAGGTATCTATCCAAGAAGGATTCTTGGTCTATTACTCAGTCATGGATGAATTTATTACCCACTGCTTTATAGAGCCTCCCTGAACTAGTCCAAATAAGACTTTTTGTGACTTTGTATTTCTAATGTGGCCTAACATAGTGCTTAACTAGTTGTAGGTAAAAGAAGGACAAAAAGACCCCATCTTTTTATTTATCTTTATATGAGCCCTAAAGTGTACATGTCACTATTCCCTTTCTCTGAAAGAGAAAATGCTTGCAAAATATTTGAAAATGAACTTGGTTATATTCTTTTTGATGATCTCTTGCCTCATGTTGTTATTTACTCACTTTGTTTATTTTGGGTAAAACCCCATAAATGAGAACAAGGGAGGGGGAGGGAGGGAGAGAGAGAGGGAGAGGGAGAGAGAGATGATAAAATCAGCCCCAACTTCTACAATCCCCATCCCTGCAAGGACTTTTCAGCAAAGTAGAAAAAGGCACTGTTTTCTTCAGAAAGATTCCCACTCCTTTGGTAAGGCTCACTGATTCAGTAGTAGAGCCCAGGTCAGATTTCAGTTGGATTTCACTAAATAAGTATACATGGTGACCTTGGTTTATAATCTTCTACCTTTTAAGGCACCATCAGAATATATTTTCCTTAAATAGGTTACTCACTCTTTTTTCCACTTGCTCCATTTTTATGAAAAATTCATGGTTGATACCAAAAGCCGAAATATTATATGCTTGCTTAGAGTGTTAGAGATGATTTGGAAATTAGCACATAAACATAGTTCCAACATAAAATAAATCAAGTGATAGCTATAAATAATTCAGATATGGAACTTAAAGAAAATAAGTAGGTTTCTTTTCTTTGGGAACTCAGTATCAGATTTCTGTAGAAAACTGGATTTATAAAGCAATATGAGAATAGCTATTGGTCTGAAGTGTTCATAGTTAATGAAAAAGTACCTTATTCTCTTGACTCTGTGTGTGTGTGTGTGTGTGTGTGTGTGTGTGTGTGTGTTGCTGAGGATAAAGCCAAAGACCTTGCACATGCTAAACAAGCACTCCACCACTGAGCTCCATCCCCAGAACCTTACTGCTTACTCTTTAATACAAATGTATTGAAGGAGTTTTATGTACCAATTTCAGGTATATCCTGGCAAATAATAATAATAATATTAATAATAATACAGAATTGCCTTCATGATTTTTCAGATCTTGAGATAGAAGTATGCACTTGCAAATTGTGATGAGGATTGAAAAGGAAAACAGGGTGCCAAGACTAAGAAAAGTAATGGACACTTATTTTAGATGGGGCAACCAGGGATGGGCTCTCTTTACTGGTCATATCTACCTGATATATGAAGTATATGACCAGGAGCCAGACAGATAAAGAATAGAAATGTAAAACTCCAAGCAGAGGGAACAGCATAGCTGAGGGTTTTAAGTCAAGAATAAGCTTGGTGAGATTAAAGAGTTCAGCATCTTTTAAGTTCTTATTAGAAATGCCAGATTCTCACACCCATCTTGGACCTACTAAACAAAAACTCTACATAAAATCCATAAATCTCTGTGTTAACAACCTCTCCACGTGATTTTAATGCACACCATTACTTGAGAATCACTGCCTTACATATATGTTTGAACCATATAGGGGAGTGGTAGAGCAAAACTGTATCTCTAATTAGGGGCTATGGTATTAGCAAATGTGGCACAGAACATAAAATGTTTGCAAGTTCAGAAAGTAGGTTAAATGTAAAACTTAAATCTGTCTAAAATAACTCCTAAATTTGAAGATCAACGATCTTGTGGTTGATGTTTCAAATGATTTATAGATTATTTCTTATTTTTAAGTAAGTTAATAGATTTAATTAACTGCCATTTTTGCTTTTATGTGTTATTGTATATAATTAAAGCTTCTCAGAAAGAAAATATTGGTATTTTTTATTTCCTTAGCAGTCAAAAGCATGGCTTGCTTAAATGATTTGTTTATACTCATTAAAAACCCTTTTATTTTAATTGTGCATATTTTTCAATTAGCCTCCATAAAACACTCATGAACTACCTTTTTGTTTTAATTGTGTCATTAGAAAGCTATGGAAAAGTTTAGGGCTAATGTAGCTCAGTGCTAGAGCACTTGCCTAGCCCCTGGGTTCAGTCACCAGCACTACACACACACACACACACACACACACACACACGGTTTTGTAGAAGTGTTAAATGCTTCATTTGTTTGTTTGATTTGTTTACTTTTTTCCTATAAAGGATGCATAATTAATAGAGTAAGGATTATAGAAACAAATTCCCAAAGAAATTAAATATCCAAGATTGTTTTTCTTGTTCTTAAAAGTAAAAAATCTTTCCTTTATGATCAATGCTGTCCTGTTCATCATTCACAAATTATGTATGTGAAAGGAAAATGAACAGATATAGCAAAGAAAAATGATAGACATATTATATGGTAAAGATATAACTCAGGTTTTATTTTTAAAATATTGGGGTTAAAGCTTTATAGTGAAGCTGTGTTCAGAAAGCTGAAGAATTATGATCAATGCAAAGGGCAGAATGTTTAAAAGAATTTATGCTTTTAAGTTTGGGTGTGCATGGTTTTTCAATAATATAAAGAGAAACTAGAGATCATTTCTCAATAAAAACGTGGATTCTTTTTGGGAAAAACACAGGCCATTAATTGCTCTTTTTTAATGACACATATTTGGAAGTATATTGAGTCTGAGAAGAAACCATGGTTAAAATATATTACGGATAACTGCTTGGGAAATAAGAATACCAGATTAAAAACAAACTTCATGCTTACAAACTTCACATTGTTTTCTTAAAATCTTTTATTTAACCTTCCCTAAGTTATCCTGATTATGCTACATCTAGGTCGTTAGTTCTGAGTCTGTTTCATTATTTATGTCCTTATTCAGTTTGCTCGTCAAAAGTGATCATGACCAAATATGAAAGTTTACAATTGCCCTGAAAACTGAATGCAAAGAAGACAATGAAAAAGAAACCACATAATATTTTGCCTTCGGGCTACCACAATAAAAAAAAACTAATGCTGGAAAGGAATGCAATTGCATCTCTATTTTTAAAAAAGAATACATATTTCAGTGGCATAATTTATTGTCAAGAATGTCTCTACCAGAGGCAAAAATGATGCTAAAGACAGAAAATTGTATTTATTCTGTCTGCAAACTCCCCCCTGTGTCATGGCTCTATATAATCCTTCAGAATTCAGCAGAATCCAGGGACTTTATCTTTTTGTTGGAGAACCATGAGACAACCCTGTAAAGTTAGAAATGAGAATTCACATAAGAGGCCTCTTGAATAAATGGGGGTGGCCATTGGAAAATTAGATGAAATTAGTTTGTGTGGTGGCTGCTATCCCTGTCCCAACCAAATTGCTCCACTGAGCTAGCGCACTCATCCTTGAGCAATTTGGAGTGTTACAGTGAGGCTCATGGTTGTATCCATTTCCAAAAAACCTTCCTCAGGGAAAAAAAAAATAGCCACCTTGACTGGAAAATTGTGCCATTTCTTCTTTCCAAAGATTGCTGCAGTAAAAGGGGGCAGTCCCTTTGTCTCAGTGTGGAACATGCCATGGCATAATCAGTGCTCCAGATCTCACTGGGACCAGGTTAATACTGGGTTTCCAGCAGAGAACAGATTCTTACTTAACTTCCAGGTTGTCTTGCTTCTCTCAGTCCCCTTCTTTTAAGAACATCCAGTTTCTGCCTCTCTGAAAACTGGCCTAAAGCAATATGTATCTAAGACAAAAGTCAAGTCAAACCTATATCTTGGACACCACACCAGACAGAAACCACACAAAGAAAAAGCCAAGAATTAAAGCAATGGTAGTCTCTAAGCTTGATGTCTTTCATAAAAGGTTTGCCTACACCATATGGTATGTTTCTTTTAATTGGTCCAATTGTATTTAAGGATCTCATTCCTCCCAGATGTTTTAGAAGTCCCAGCAGGCCTCTGATCCTCTAGGCAAAGGAGGGATGTTCTTTGACCCTCTTTGTCCCATTAGGATGATGTACCCACCCAGTTAGTCACTACTCAATTTCTTTTTTTAAAATTTTTATTTATTTTTTAGTCATACATGACAGTAGAATGCATTTTGACATATAATACATACATGGAATGTACATACATCAATCATATTGTCTATTCTATTCTGCTGCCCTTCCTATCCCCCCTACTTCTCCCCTCCTCTCCCATCCTTTCTCTCTATCCAATCTAATGTGACACACTTTTTTTTCCTTTTTCTCATTACAACATCATATATGTCTTCTGTATAACAATGAGGTTCTCCTTCCATCTTCCGTGCAACTCCCCCTCTCCCTCTTTTTCCCTCCCACCTCTCTTCCCTATTTAGTGGTAGTCTTCTTCTCATGCTCTTCCTCCCAATTTCTTTTTTTTTTTTTAAGAGAGAGTGAGAGAGGAGGGAGAGAGAGAGAGAGGGAGAGAGAGAGAGAATTTTTAATATTTATTTTTTAGTTCTCCGTGGACACAACATCTTTGTTGGTATGTGGTGTTGAGGTTCGAACCCGGGCCGCACGCATGCCAGGCGAGCGCGCTACCGCTTGAGCCACATCCTCAGCCCCCCAATTTCTTAAGTAGCATTTGAAATGTAAATTTCTCTCCAGTGTATATAGCCCTAGAATGACACTTTATTGTTGGACTATACTAATTTTGAATTCTTGGTAAGACAGAACCTCTACAAAGGAGCAGGTTAAGATTTTAGGAAGGTTAATAGGACACCCATAGCACAAGAGTTAATAACAAGAATCAACAAATGGGACTTACTTAAACTGAAAAGTTTTTTCTCAGCAAGAGAAACAATAAGAGAGGTAAATAGGGAGCCTACATCCTGGGTACAAATTTTTACTCCTCACACTTCAGATAGAGCCCTAATATCCAGAGTATACAAAGAACTCAAAAAATTAAACAATAAGAAAACAAATAACCCAATCAACAAATGGGCCAAGGACCTGAACAGACACTTCTCAGAGGAGGACATACAATCAATCAACAAGTACATGAAAAAATGCTCACCATCTCTAGCAGTCAGAGAAATGCAAATCAAAATCACCCTAAAATACCATCTCACTCCAATAAAATTGACAACTATTATGAAGTTAAACAACAACAAGTGCTGGCGAGGATGTGGGGAAAAGGGTACTCTTGTACATTGCTGGTGGGACTGCCAATTGGTGTGGCCAATTTGGAAAGCAGTATGGAGATTCCTGGGAAAGCTGGGAATGGAACCACCATTTGACCCTGCTATTGCCCTTCTTGGACTATTCCCTGAAGACCTTAAAAGAGCATGCTACAGGGATACTGCCACATCGATGTTCATAGCAGCACAATTCACAATAGCTAGACTGTGAAACCAACCCAGATGCCCTTCAATAGATGAATGGATAAAAAAAATGTGGCATTTATACACCATGGAATATTACGCAGCACTTAAAAATGACAAAATCGTGGCATTTGCAGGGAAATGAATGGCACTAGAGCAGATTATGCTTAGTGAAGCTAGCCAATCCCTAAAAAACAAATACCAAATGTCTTCTTTGATATAATGAGAGCAACTATGAACAGAGCAGGGAGGAAGAGCAGGAAGAAAAGATTAACATTAAACAGAGACATGAGATGGGAGGGAAAGGGAGAGAAAAGGGAAATTGCATGGAAATGAAGGGAGACTCTCATTGCTATACAAAATTACATATAAGAGGTTGTGAGGGGAATGGGAAAATAAACAAGGAGAGAAATGAATTACAGTAGATGGGGTAGAGAGAGAAGATGTGAAGGAAGGGGAGGGGGGATAGTAGGGGATAGGAAAGGTAGCAGAATACAACAATTACTAATAGGGCATTATGTAAAATTGTGGATGTGTAACCGATGTGATTCTGCAATCTGCATTTGGGGTAAAATTGGGAGTTCATAACCCACTTGAATCTAATGTATGAAATATGATATGTCAAGAGCTTTGTAATGTTGTGAACAACCAATAAAAAAAGATTTTAGGAAGGAAAATTTTCAAACTCTAAGTAGCACTGTTTGCATATAAAGATATAGATATACAGGGGTGTTTGTGTGTATGTGTATACATGAATGCATGTGCATGTAAACTCATAAATGGCAGATATGACACAGTTTATTCAAGCATCCCAGAGTTTCCTCTCCTTCTGGCTGTCTAGTGTAACTACTACTATTGTGGCTTTTCTTTGATTTTTCTGGACCTTTACAATTAACAGTTATATTTCTCTGCATCTATAAGCTTCATCTTGTTTACTTTCTTCCCAATTCAGTTTAAATCCCACAGACTATATTTCCAATATATTCTGACTAAAACTGAAACCATCCTGTGCCTAAGTATTTGTGCCACAATCATTTGACAAAATGCCAAAACTGGACCAACTCTCTTTTCCATGTTTGCATGGAATACTGTTAGAAAAAAATGAGGAATTTGGGCAAATTGATTCTGCTAAAAAGTTGTGATCCTAGTCAGGCACCATGGCACATGCCTGTAACCCAGAACTTGAGATGCTGAGGCAGGAGGATTATGAGTTCAAGGCCAGCCTCAGTAATTTAGTGAGATCCTATCTCAAAGTCAAAAAGAAAAAAAGAGTGAGGAGGTAGTTCAGTGGTAAAGTACCCTAAGCTACAATCCCAAGTTTTATATATATATATATATATATATATATATATATATATATATATCCTGGGTCTCAAATTAGCCCTCAATACTATCTGGCAACATCACTACATTTCTTAGGTCAAATACCTCTCAGTCTCTATCACAACTAATTCAAATGTCCTCACTTATTCTTTTTTTCAAAAGAGAGAGGGAGAGAGAGAAAGAGAATTTTAATATTTATTTTTTAGTTTTCGGCAGACACAACATCTTTGTTTGTATGTGGTGCTGAGGATCGAACCCGGGCCACACGCATGCCAGGCGAGCGTGCTACCGCTTGAGCCATATCCCAGCCCCCCACTTATTCGTAATTCATATTTACTTTCACTGAATATTCATTGCATTCCCTGCATTGCACACTATACTGAGTCTGCTACTTCCTATTTCACAGAGGAAATAGCAGCTCTCAAAGTACAGTCCCCTTAACTTACTCTTTCTAATCTTCCCAACTAACCTCTGTACCTTGCAGTAAGAAGGGTATGTTAAATGTCAAGTCAAAATTGCTCCCTCAAAAAATAACCTTTCTGCTGAGTGTGGTGGCACACACTTGTAATCCCAGCAGCTCAAGGGGCTGTAGCAGGAGGATCTCAAGTTCAAAGCCAGCTTTAGGAATTTAGCAAGGCCCTGTCTCAAAATAAACATAAAAGAGGGGCTGGGATATTGCTCAGTGGTTAAGGACTCCTGGGTTCAATCCCTGATACTACTACTACTACTACTACTAATAATAATCATCATCATCATCATCTTTCCTTGTTAGAAAATTTCTTTCTTTAGCTGCAAAAGTGGTCGAGGACTATAATTCTGAATATACATTGAACAAACCCTTAACTATATAAAGATAAGGAAAGATATATCAGGCAATTTAATTTTATACAAAGAAGAAAAACTTGACATATGAGACTTATAGATCATTCTAAATCAGTACTTTTATATTTATAATCAGACAACATTTAATGAAGTGAAAATTCTGCCTACATGAAACTAGTCATAATAAAATTAGATTTGGTATGTTCTTTCATGGAGCACATATTCCAGATGTTTAAGTGATTCAAAGAAAACCTTCAGTATAATGGCTCCTTTCAATGTTTTCTCACTTACTGCCTCCAAACTAGAATAAAAACTAATGAAATTCTGGCATCATTTAAATAGTACATCACACTGCTCAGCTAACTACTTTTTGACATTTTATGTATAGTGTTTAATAATTTAAGCATAAATTTATGCATACTACATTAGAAGTGCTAATATTTTAAATTTAGTCAAACTGAGTATTACATTCATTTAAGTGACATGGTACCTATACTCACCCTTTACATGTTTTGTGATTCAGCATTTAGGGAGCCATATTTCTTGTTGTGTTCACTTTTAGATGTTGACAGCATATGCTACGAGCCATCCACTGGTGGAGTACAACTGCCACCAGAACCAAGGTCTAATGCCAAAGCAAACATTGATTTGACTGTCTCCTTGGTAACACTCTCCTACCTCCTTATCTTTGCATATTTTCTACCATCACTTATCTCCTTTTTCTATATTCATGTGTCTAATGCCCTCATGATGATTTCTAGCTGGTTATTCCATCAAGATACCTCCCCAAAGTGAACCTTTACCCCAAA
This sequence comes from Ictidomys tridecemlineatus, assembly GCF_052094955.1. Classification (NCBI taxonomy): domain Eukaryota; kingdom Metazoa; phylum Chordata; class Mammalia; order Rodentia; family Sciuridae; genus Ictidomys; species Ictidomys tridecemlineatus. Next base: position 101,907,848 of record NC_135493.1, read on the forward strand.
TTATACTTTATCAACATACCTCTCCATAATCAAAACTTTCATTATCATATACCTTAACAGAAATTTAAGCATTTGGATTAAATGAAATATTTGGCTTTTTTCTTAATTAGTGATAGTACCAGTAGCAACAGCATATGTAGTAAAATGATAGTAGTAGTAAAAATCCATAATAGATGCTATCTCTTCCAATTCATTTAGGACTCATACTTCAACAGTTAATGGAAAAAAATGAGTTAAAGGGGGGATCACAAAAATATGGCTTAAAACTTTAATCTAAAATTGTCACAAATATTTTAATGTTGTGTGATGGCTTTTTCTTTGAATGCAGATCCATTAATTGAATTCTCTGTAAGTCACACTGATAATATGAACTTTTTGATGTCCTCTTCTCATTTCTTTAATATAGAAAAAGTCCTTCAGAAATCATGTGAGCATTCTGAATACAGATTCCTCGTAAATTTTAGGGTTGTTTTCTTAATATTTCAGTTTTTTCATGCACACCTACTTAATAATATTCATTTTCTTTAGAAGTTTCCAGAGTAGTTGATAGAACTTGTTTTCCAAGAAATAACATTTTTTTCTCTTTAGATGACTTGTTCTTTGATTTGGGAAATCTCTAATTAAATTAGTAATTGGAGCACTAACAGTAAAAGAAAGTTTTGAGAACACATATCCAACTGACAGTTATGTACATGACTAAAAATTAATGAGAGGAGCAAGGTCATGCAAACTGTCAACCACGTCAGATATTTTTATTTTGAGACTCTTATAGACTCCAGTCTCTATGTTTTACAGAGTAAATGGAAATTGGTGAGTTATAGTTTAGGTCACTTTAGAGAACCTCAATTATCACTACTAGAAAGCAACAAGAATAAAGAAAAGAAAAAGCCATAGGATCTCTAAAGAAAAAAGAGATGGGCTAGGAATATAGCTCAGTGGTACAGTGTTTGTCTACCACAGACAAGGTCCTGGTTTCAATCTCTACTACTGCAAAAAAAAAAAGGAAGGGGGGAGGAAGAGTTTTGTGAATATTTATGAATATAGTAACTTAAATTTCTCAATCCATTTTATCCTACAAAACATTGATGCAGCATTAAAAACTGCTCAGGAGGGCTGAGGTTATGGCTTAGTGGTAGAGCATTTACCTAGCATGTGTGAGGCACTGGGTTGGATCTTTAGCACCACATAAAAATAAATAAATAAAATAAAGACATTGTATCAATCTACACCTAAAAAAAATAAAAACTTCCCAGGATTTTGGAAGAGAAAGTGAAAATTGAAAATTCTAATAAGAGACATTAAAACATGTACATTATATAAGCTAAAGGGAGCTGAATTGTAATATGACTTATTTGGAATGGAAACACAACTTAATGGCTAAGCTCTTCTCTGGGGAACAGAGATGTTTAGCACAAAGAGTTCACCTGCACTATTAACAGATTCTGTCCACTATTCTGCCATCTCCACAGTGGTTCCTATTTGTAGTTCTACCTCACATGATATTTATTTGTTGTTACTAGAAACGCATGTTATTTTCCAGAAGAGAATGGTTTCATTTGGTAATCACCATCCTTGTCCAGGTTTCCCCATTGACATTTAAGAAATCTGATTTCTAAAATTTCTATTACACAAAACAAAATCATTATGGATCATTTCCTTTTAGAGATTTGAATTCACATATATGGATTTTGACCACCTTCGTCCATGGACACTTAATGCTGATTCTTTTAATCCATGTATTTACTCATAAGGAAATAGAATAATATTTACTATCAACCCCTATAAAATGTTTTTAATTTCAGACTGATTCCTGTGGCATTCCACTGACATGTTGATTAAAGATGAGTACATAACATGAATTTTTCACACATATATCATCAGAAGGGACTCTTTATTTTTTATTACTATATACAACTCGCATACATGAAATCAATCATTTTGAAGTGTTCTATTTAGTGCTGTTTAGCATATTCACAAGGTTGTATCACTAATATGAGAACACTTTCATCACCCCCAAAAGAAATCTCCAATTTTAATATAATGTTTTAAATAAGCACATTTAGCCAGGTGTGGTGGCACATGTCTGTAATCATAATGACCCAGGAGGCTGAGGCAGGAAGATAACAAGTTTAAGGTCAACCTCAGCAAATTAGTGAGGCCATAAGCAACATAGTGAGACCCTGTCTCAAAATTTAAAAAAAAAAAACTAAAAAGGCTGAGGGTGTTGTTTGGTAGTAAAGGGTTCAATCCCTATTACCAAAAATAAAGAAGCACTTTAAAAACCACAAAATCAACAGAGTGGTTGTCACAATATCTTTTGTTTGAGAACCATACAAGAGTCATATAGTTCATACACACCACATTTCATTGATGAAATATTGAGGTTGATCTGAGAGTATAATGCCATTCCTAATTTGAATGTGTATCTGGCTTGCATTTAGCATGGGATGGCATGCAGGGTTATAGAAGAGGTCAGTGTAAACAATGGTTTTACCAACACAGTAAACCAGACAGAAATAACACCTGCCTATATCAAGCAAATGAAAATAGCACGTAGAGTCAAGTAAGTGATGTTGTCCTTGTGCACAGACATTACATTACACAAACTGTTCTAAGTGAGGGAATTTGTCCCTTAGAAATTGCTCATTGGAACATTTGGACATCATGCATCATGTTAAAGATCCATAAATGCCATCTCAATAGGGTAGATATGATGCATGATAATATCCTCCCCATATCTGCATAGGGTTCTTCTGCTCAACAGATTGTCATGATGCATTGCATCAGAGACTCCTGCTCTAGTGCTTCAGAGACAGCTGAGAAGTCCCACGGGAGCCTTCAGAAGTCATTGCTACAGGAGTAAAATACCAGGAGAACAGAAAGTTATTCCTAGTTCTTGACAAAATACCTGCGTCCCTAAATGAAACTATTTATTATGTGGTTGATATGAAATATGAATGCAATATTATATGATCGAGTGTATCTTTTTATTGTAAAAAATAAGAATCCATTTCTGGTTGTGAGATGAGTAGAATTTAGAATCTAGCCGCACCATATTTTTTACTGTTATTTTGCCAGTCCAAAATTTCTTTGACCAGGTATATGACATGATAGTTAAGAATATGCACTAGGATATCTGCATAGGTATCCTAGGTTACTCAGTTATTACATATGGGACCTTGGTGACATCTAACATCTGCAAGTCTGTTTTCTCATGTGTAAAATGAGAATTCTCCAATTATCAGTCTCATATAATTGTTTTGTAGGAATAAAATTAGTCTACATGTGGATAAAGCTTACCACAGAACTAGGAAATTAAGAAGTACTCAAAAATATTAATTATCATTAACAAATGTCCATTATTATAATACTGCCACCAAAAATGTCTTAGTCTATCTGGGCTGCTATAACAAAAAAAATTCCATAAACTGGGTTGCTATAAACAACAGATATTTATTTCTTACATTTTTGGAGGTTGTGAATCCTAGACCAAGGCACTGACAGATTTGGTGTCTGGTGAGGACCAATTCTTTAGGGATATCACCTTCTCCCTGCATCCTCACATGATTACAGGAGCTATCTAGCTCTCTGAGGTCTCTTTCATAAGGCCACTAACCCCCAAAACCACCTTATCCAAAGCTCCACATCCTAACACAATTGCCTTAGGGGTTAGGATATCTTTTTTATTATTATTACTTTTTAGGACTTCAACATATAAATTTTGGAACAATCACACATTCAGGTCATAGCACAGAATGAACATCACTGACACTAAACCCAAAAAACAATAAGATATCTTGTATTTCTTTGCCTTCAATATTTCTTTGTCTTCAATATTCTCATCTTCCAATTTTTGTCTCTTTGCTTTAATATTCTCATCTTCCAATTTGCTCTTGACTATTTTACACAGGCACTTCGGGGAGAGATTGCACCTCTAAAAGAGAATGTAAGCCACGTCAATGATCTTGCTCGCCAGTTGACCACATTGGGCATTCAGCTCTCACCATATAACCTCAGCATTCTGGAAGACCTGAATACCAGATGGAAACTACTACAGGTAGATACATTATAAGCATTGTTGTTCCTTGTTACAAAAAGATATCAAACAGCTAAAACTTACTTATAAGGAACAATGTAATATAAGTAATATCTTTATTTGATGTTCACAATAATGTTTTGTGAGGATTAGATAGTGTATATTATTTGGTAAGTTCCTATGTAAATATTTTCAAACTATTATTTATTTTGGAAATGGCTAAAAGTTGAACTTCTACATGTTGTGCAATAAATATGAAAGAGAATGCTGAATTGTGATGGAAGAATTGAATTGCTAGCAGATAGTTCCTTTGTATTATTATTTCTTGGATTCTTAAAATATCTTTTCCTTGTGAATCGTAATTTAAATAAAGTCAGTAGTTAGATATGTTCTAAAATTGTTTGAATGAAGAACATCTCATCACAAACCCATACATGGAACTTTTTCATAGGTTTTCCTAATGAATACAGGGAATAGAAATATTCTCAAGGTCACGCTTATTAGCTGTGGGACCTTGGGAAATTTACTTAACCTTTCTGTGACTCAATCTTTCATCTGAAAAAAGGGAAAATAAAATTCTCTATAGTATCAGTTTATTATAAGAATGAATAACTCATAGTAAATATAAAATGCTTGAAACGGAACCTGCTACATAGTAAACACTGTAAATTCTAGCTCTTGATGTTATTTGATTAAGATTCTTACACTACAAAGGTTTGGGAATATGATGTTTTAGTTGAGTGACCTTGAGGCCATTTAACATATCTTTTGTCAGTTTCCTCATCTTCAACACAGTTGCTGTAATTATGAATGAGCTAGTTGATGTAGAGTTCTTTGTATTTGGTTCATAGTAAGAACTCAGAAAATGGCTGTAGTGGAGGTGTCTCTGTATTCCCTATGTGTATGACAATTATTTCTCCAAACTACAAAACTGGTTTAATCACAGACTTAGGGAATCATTTTCTCTCCTTTTCCAACTTCATAGGATACAGATAGTGTGCTCCTGAGAACAGAGAAAAAAACTGAGTTTAAAAATATTTGCTGTCAAAGTTTTAATAAGAAAAAAATAATAAACCAGATTACTTTCCTATTGACAGTCCATTTAGGGGTGTGATTGAAAGTTCTGTTAAAGAATTGCTAGATCTTTAATAAAAACAAGCTCCAAATTCAAGACCTCTTGGGATCTCGTATAATTTAATTCTTCTTTTGATGGATAGTCTTGAAATATTTGTATGATATATTGTTATAAGTGGCATTGACTAAAGCCTGGCAATATAGTTAAGTGATTATATGCCATTCTCTGTCTGCTCCACAGTAGTTCAGTACTATTAAAATCTTATCAGTTTCATGGACTGGGGTTATATGTAGCTCAGCGATAGAGCACTTGCCTAGCACATGTGAGGAACTGGGTTTGATCCTCAGAATGACATAAAAATAAATAAATAAAATAAAGGTATTGTGTCTATCTACAACTAAAAACAAACCTTATCAGTTTCATCCTTAATATGTTTTTAATTTTAAGCACAAATAAGGAAAGTGTCAAAGAAAACCAATGGCCACAGTTGTTCCATTCAAGTGTTCTCAAATTATATTTTAAAATTTCTTTTAGATAGCTGAATGCCACATTTGCTTTTGAAATGTGGAAAAGATTTGTGACAGCTGCATGTAAATTTATAAATAAGGTCAAAAGATTATAACAGAAAGGAAATGTTCTTTTAAAACTTAATGCTAAGGGCTGGGGTTGTAGCTCAGTGACAGAGCACTTGCTTAGCATGTGTGAGGCACTGGATTCAATTCTCCGCACCACATAAAAATAAATAAAATAAAGGTTCATCAACAACTAAAAAAATATTTTTTAAAAATCAATGCTAAATGATCCATTCCACTTGAACTACTTATTTAGATGTAAAGTGTAAGAAAATATTTATAGCTGAATTTTATCCATTCTTTGAAATGACTAAAGACTTGGCTATAAGTATAGGGAAGAACATGTGAGGAAATTGTGTGATGGAGTAAAAAAGAGCATTGAATGAGGCCTAACTTCAAACTAAAGTTCAGTTATTCTTTAACCATGTTATCCTGGCAAAGCCAGTTACTTCTCCCAGCTTCAATCTCCTCACTTTGAAAATGAGATAATTCATTTGTCTGAAGTTACATTTGGTTCAATTCTATAATTCTGTATCTGGATATATAGAGGAGATTCACATATGACAAAATTTAGTTTAGAACCAATGAAGATGCTTCTTTTTATTCATAATACAGATGTAGCTTACTGGAATTACTTTTCAGTCTTTAAATGTTTAACCCTTTACCCCAAACCTATACATATGTTAATTCAATCAGTTTGTGGCATATGTTTCTTTTGTAGCAAATTTCACATTTCTATCTTTGAACATGATCTTAAGGATATGCTTTGAAAGTGTTTATAGTACAAAGCTGATAAGTCTGAGGTTTTGGTTTGCACATAACTGAGGCAAATTGATTCCATTATTTTTTTTTTTTTTGTGTGTGTGTGTGTGTGTGGTGCTGGGGATTGAACCCAGGGCCTTGTGCATGCAAGACAGGAACTCTACCAGCTGAGCTATATCCCCAGCCCCATGATTCCACTCTTTGACCATAATTCTAATCTAGATGTCAGTCCTTGTTCAGAAAGAGAACAAAGCAAAGAAATGATGTTTATGTCAAGTTTATTCCTATTACTGGAAGAGCCACTTATAGTCCTGTTGAGAACATTTTACATTTATAAGAATGTATATAACTAAAGCATTACCCTGCTTCTATGGTGGCAAGCGCAAGTCCATCATTGTCATGACATCGTATTTGTATAGAAATAATTTATTTTCTTACTATGCTATGTCAGTTAGCTAAAATCATGTTAAAGACTAAGAATTAGTTCATAATTCCCTCTGATAAGATAAAGAAAAATGGAAAAGCAGAGAGTTGGAGTGGTGGGAGGCAGATATAAACAAAAGAAAACAAAAATAGGCCAGACACACAAGCACATGCCTGTAATCCCTACTATTCAAGAGACTGAGGCAGGAGGATCACAAAGTCAAGGCCAGTCTGGGAAATTTAGCAAAACCCTGTCTTAAAAAATAAAAAAAGGTCTGGAGATATAGCTCAGTGACAGAGTGTCCCTGGGTTCCATCCCCAGTACCACAAGGAAAACAAAACAAACAAACCAGAAAGGGTCTTAATTTGTGGTAAAATAGTGTAATACAAGGAATAGAGTCACATGCTATCAGTTTTGTCTCTCTTGATATCAGAATATCCTGGGTTTAATCACATGATATATTAATTTTGATTTTTAAAGAAAGTCATACTGGTATTTTAGTTATACGTAAAATGGGTGAAAGTGGTGGAACCAGATTAGCAAGTATAGGTGTGTTCATCAGAAAAGTAAAGCACAGTCCCAAATGACCAATATATATAGAAATAGAATTGAGTATACAGAGCATTGCATTTTGAATCCACATATAAAAGTACAAGAGACATTGCTTATTGTTTCAAACTTTCTGTGGGAATAAAATACTATTTTCTCCCTCAGAGTGCTCATTGGTATGGATGTCACTACTTGACCATTTGACAGTGTTTATGCTATTGGAAACCATCATTTTTTTTCAGTTTTTTATTTGTTCTTTTTAGTTATACATGACAGTGGAGTGTATTTTGACATATCATACATACCTGGAGTATAACTTCTTATTTTTGTGGTTATACATGATGTTGAGTTATACTAGTCGTGTATTCATATATGATAGCATGTGACTCTATTCTTTGTATTACACTATTAATATCTCCCCTCTCTTCCCTTCATTCTCCTTTATCTAATCCAGTGAATTTATATTCTTCCCCTCCCTACCCTCCCTTGTTGTGGATAGGCATCTGCATATTAGAGAGAACATTTGGCCTTTGGTTTTTTGAGAGTTGGCTTATTTCACTTAGCATGGTATTCTCCAGTTTTATCCATTATTCAGCAAATGCTGGTAATCTCATTCTTTTTATGGCTGAGTAATATTCCATTGTGACATGTACCACATTTCTTTATCCATTCATTTGTTGAAGGGCATCTAGGTTGGTTCCATAGCTTAGCTATTGTGAATTGAGCTGCTCTAAACATTGATACAGCTGTGTCACCATAGTATACCAATTTTAAGTCCTTTGGGTATATGCCAAGGAGTGGGATAACTGGGTAAAATGGTGGTTCCACTCAATGTTTTCTGATGACTCTCCTTGTTTCTTTTCAGAGTAGTTGCACCAATTTACAGTCCTACCAGCAATATATGAATGAACCTTTTCCCCCACATTCTCGCCAACATTGTCACTTGTATTCTTGATAATTGCCATTCTGACTGGAATAAGACAAAATCTCAGTGTAGTGTACTTTTAATTTGCATTTCACTATTTGCAAGAGATGTTGAACATTTTTATATATTTGTTTACCAATCATATTTCTTCTGTGAAGTGTCTATTCAATTCCTTTGCCTATTTATTGATTGGGTTATTTGTGTTTTTTTGGTGTTAAGGAAACCATCATTTTTTTCAGTTACAAAGAATTCTCATCTACTCTCTCATTTAACCCTCACAACATTATGTATTGTGATTATAATTATATTTTATGATTAGTCAGTTTTATAATATAAGGAAACCAAGATTTAGAAACATTAAGTGGCACAACTACAGTCACATCACTTGTGTCAATCAGGATCTGAATCAGGTCTTCTAATCTACCCTTTTTTGTTTCCTCCTTTTAAAGTCCTATTAAGTTTGGACTTAACAAAGCCATAATTTAAAGCTATTTTAGCAACACACATATAAAGTACTTCATTTTTTATACTTAAATGATTCTCAGGTATATTAACTTTGAAATCTTCCTTTTAACAAACCAACGGATTAATGAGCCCAGCTCATTGTCCCCCTAAAAAATCACACTTGTAGTTTCAAATATAAAATTTTAAAGTATTATATTCCTCATTGCCTTTAGAGCTCAGAAATTGTACTAAAACCAACCAAAAGTGATTTTAATGAATTAACTCTTAAAGCAGAAGCAAAGCTAATATTTGATCAAGTAGAAATGAATATCAAAACCAATTTGGAAGAAAGTTAAAATGAGAAACCTTTTTAATTGTGAGGCAGTGCACACATGTTGAGTGGATTGGCAATGTTTTTTATTCACTGGCACAAATATTAGTATTTCTCTGCACTCATGAGTAAACCCACAGACAGCAATAGAAGCTACAAATAACTTTATCATAAGGAGTGCTTTATTGACTGGAGAGAACTTATGCAGTGTGAACCCTTGGGGAAAAAAGAATAGTATGAAGGCATTTCTAGGTATGAAGTTCTTTTTAAATATGTTAAAGAACAGTGTTATGAATTATGTATGTTTTTTAAAAGTTTCCTAAGAATTTTCCAAAGTCATACAGACATCATTATACTCCATCTGCACAGCACTGTGGTAACTTTCTGTCATAGGGGTCCAGACCCACATATTCTGTACATTCTATTCCTTCTTTGTTTCCTTCTTCTTCCATTAAGTTGGTACAGAATGAGCATCTACTGTACACCAAGCCAACATGCTAATCATTCTATTTAGTCTAAAGACAAATTGACCAAACCTTCCTCTACTACTTATGCCATCTTAAGAAAAGCTTTATAGTTGGGTTTTCTTCCATTGTTACCACCCTCTCTCCCTTTCTCCATGTTATAAACAAAAAAAATGTACATACTATTTTACTATTATAACATTGATACTACAAAATGATATTATAGCATTGATACTTTTTCAGATCTGTGGTTTACAATATCTTTAATAATTTCTCACTGGGAATTGTGTCTATATAGTCAAATTGGCAAGATTTGTGAGAGAATGTGGTGTCGTAGTTCTGGCCAATATAAATATTTGCATAGCTTCATTTTTTAGAAACTACACAAAAGTAATTTTAAAAAAATTAAAATTTTTAACTCAGAAAGTCTTTTGTTCTTCACATTGGTGAGATAGGTTTTCAAACAGGTCTTCTTTTTTTTTGAATTTTTTTTTATTGGTTGTTCACAACATTACAAAGCTCTTGACATATCATATTTCATACATTAGATTCAAGTGGGTTATGAACTCCCAATTTTACCCCAAATGCAGATTGCAGAATCACGTTGGTTACACATCCACAATTTTACATAATGCCCAATTAGTAATTGTTGTATTCTGCTACCTTTCCTATCCCCTACTATCCCCCCTCCCCTCCCTTCACATCTTCTCTCTCTACCCCATCTACTGTAATTCATTACTCTCCTTGTTTATTTTCCCATTCCCCTCACAACCTCTTATATGTAATTTTGTATAGCCATGAGGGTCTCCCTTCATTTCCATGCAATTTCCCTTTTCTCTCCCTTTCCCTCCCATCTCATGTCTCTGTTTAATGTTAATCTTTTCTTCCTGCTCTTCCTCCCTGCTCTGTTCATAGTTGCTCTCATTATATCAAAGAAGACATTTGGCATTTGTTTTTTTAGGGATTGGCTAGCTTCACTAAGCATAATATGCTCTAGTGCCATCCATTTCCCTGCAAATTCTATGATTTTGTCATTTTTTATTGCTGCATAGTACTCCATTGTGTATAGATGCCACATTTTTTTATCCATTCTCTCTGTGTGTAGGTGAGTATATCCTTATCATCTTTGAGCATAGAATCTGAACCTTTAAATATGTTGACAGATTTTGAGCATTTTACCCACACCCTTCTTTTTTCTAATGATTCTATACTAATTGCTTTATGTTATGGAGTCCCTTCTAGGTAGGAAGCCTAGGTGAGCTCTAGCATCTGCTCCTACAAATAATGTGCTCCCCGAAAGTAAGGAGAGGATATCCAAGCATCCTTTACTTCAGTTAACAAAAGTTAACCCACTGGGTTGGTTCTACTGATGTCTTCCTAGCATATCCTATTTTGATTTTTTTCTTTAACAAGGAAGATCTAAAATTCTTCTGCTTTTGATTAGACCATAGAACTTAGTCTAAAGCCATTCTCCCACAAAATATATTTTCTTACATCAGTGGTTCCCACAGTACAGTGAGTATCATGATCACCTAGAAGCCTTATTAAAACACAGATTTCTGGGTCCTACCTCCAAAGTTTCTGATTAAATAGGTCTAAGTTAGAGCCTGAAATTCTTCATTTCTAGCAAATTCCCAAGTGAGACTGATACTGCCCATCCAGGGATCATACTTTCAGAACCATTGTCCTATATTAAGCACTTGTCAGGTAGTCTAAGTTTGAAAAATTGGAAAAGCACATGATTTCTGAAACGCTTAAACTCTAACTAGGAAAACTAAGTATACACAAAGCTCCATTTTAGAGAATTATAGTGCTACAAAAGCACAGAAACCCAGACACTTAAATTTTCTTTGAGGTAGAAAGAGGAGGATAAAGGTAAACTTGGACAATGCGAGGAAACTTTTATTAGCTTCCTAGTAACATACTCTGTTACTTTGCTGCTATTTTTATTTGATATATCTGCTGACCAATATGGTAGCCACATATGATTACTGATCCTTTGAATGTCCAGTCCAAATTGAGATGAGTTGCAATATATACATATATGTGTATATATATGTTTTCAAAGAGTATAAAAATGTAAATAATTAATGTTTGTATTGGTTACATGTTACTTTGTTGTTCCTTTTGGTGTATTTGGTTAAGAAAAATATGTCACTATTATGAATTTCATTTTTATGATTATTCAGACTTGGTGTTTTTCTTGAAAATAAAAAAAAGTGAGCCTGTCACTTCAACAAAAACAACTGACAGATTTTTCTCTTTACTTTTTGAATGTGCCTACTAGAACATTTTAAATTTTGTTTGTTGCTTTTACTATAATTATATTGGATAGCAGTAGTCTAGAACATAGTTCTTAAAACCTCTGATGGCTAAGAATCCCCTGCAGAGATCGATAAAACACCCTCAGGAATTCATTTGGTAGCCTATGATTGGGCATTTCTATCAAGCTCCCAGGAGATGCTGTTATTCTATAACCATAAATAGAAATTCCTTCCCATACTGTGGATTATAGGGTTTTATAGAGAAGTGCAAAAATAGATTTTTGCATCAAGCATTGTCAGTAGCTTGAATACAAAATTGTCTTAGCCATATACCACTATTTTTATAAGCAAATCAGTAATACTATTAAACTTATACAAATGTTTATCAATTGGTCATTTTTCTCAGTTAATAGACACTAAGTAGTTCTTCTATCATGTGGGGATCCTGCAGTTTGAGGAATACTAAGAAGGGATCCACCTGGTTTAAAAAATTAGAAACCTTTCCCACTCTCCAAAACATTGCAGTAACCTGTAGGGAAAACAATTCTTAACACATTTTAAACTGTAGGTTGCTCTTATAAAAAGATTTCAACTATAACATCTAGGCAGATGTGCCCACAGGCAGGAGTCTTTATAATATAGAAAGTAAAGAAAATGAAAAGAGGAAAGAAGAATGTGTTTGTTTTTGAAAAGGTTAGGTCACTGAAGGATTTGTTGATATTAGGAATAGAATGACCCGTGAAAGAAAGACAATTAAGTTCTAGGAAAACATCTTTTCTGTGAAGAGCAAACAATCATTTATGCTTAACCTTGACTCTGTTATCTGAATAAAAAAGGAAGCCGTGAACCAGGCCCTCTAAAGAATTGACAAAGGGGGGAGGGAGTGTCAATCTAAATGCCAAGGATAGTTACACCCCTGGGAACATACTGAGGTCAAAGTGCGCTGTCAAGAATGTTTGGTTTCCAGTGTTTCTATTATGTTTACTTTATTCAAGAGGAACAATAACTGAAATTGCCCAGGTAACCTTGAAGGTAATATGGACCAGATGTTCCAAAGTCTGTCCTCCTCATCTTGGAAGAAAAAGAACAGCCTCATTTTCAAGGGCACTTTTTTTTTTTTTTTTTTTTTTACAAAAAAGGTTTCAGGATATGTAGAACTATATAGGGAGATGAATGATGTAGGGAGTGTGACAAAAAAAAGAAATTATATGTGGTACAAGATGGGAATGAAGCCATCAGGAGTCAAAAGAAATATTTAGGAGTTGAAGAGAATGAAAGGCATATTATTTTTTTCAGACATTTTAGCAAGTGAACCCAAATCATTATGAAGTATTATTTGTTATTTGATTGCTTGATATTTATATGCTACCTAATTTCTAATTTATTTTAATCAGGAATTATTTTTCTAATTCTGAAGCTATTATGGTAATCCCTATAAGAATTTTATTATTTTTTATAATGGAATGTGCCCCTATTAGATGTGTTTAAACAGCAAATTTACGTATTGATGTGCATTTATTTGTTTTCCAATATCCTAATTCCTTTCTGAGTATTTAAAATTGTCATATTGCTCATGTTTTCTTGTCCTCCCTTATTTTGCAACTGATGTTTGCCCTTGCCTCCAATTTCTCACTGCTTTTTTCTTTCTTCTTTTAAGTGTTCTCTCTCCAGTCTGACCTCTCCTGCCCTGGAGTTTGACCCCGCCCACTCTTTCCTCTACATTTGTTTGCCCAGCTTGTTTTCTTCATTGCTTTTCCCACTGTCCGGCTGCGTGTGAAACACTCCGCCAGCAGTTGCTCACAGTTCCCATGCTACGTCATGCCCAGCATTCAAAGAGCTGCTGTTCTCACATTTCCACCAGCAAGACGCCCCCTCTCCTCCTCACTGCACATTCCTCCAGAAAGTAGAAAAGAACCCCTTTTCAGGCCATATGAAAAGCTACATGTCAGAGCCAACTCTGGTTAGGAGGATGGAGGCAAGCTTACAAAATTACAGAAATGCTATTTTTAAAGATAAATACCACAAATTGAATTTCAAAAGTATCCAGAATTTATCCTGATACTTCTTTACTTTTCTAAGTTCTTTGATATCCTTAAAATATGCTATAAGTTGTCCCATCACTTAATATATCAATTAATTTAATAAGGTACATATGTGAGTGGAAATTAGAAAGTGATTATTATATTAGAAATATAGCCCCTTACATGTAGAATTTTATTCAGCCAATGTATATGTGCAATATGGATTTGAGAAGAATTGATTTTAGTAAGTATCCCACGTGATTGAGATTAGTAATGAGCACTTGTCTAGAACTTACTGCATGCCACTCACTTTTCTGAGCAATTTGACATGCATTAATGCTTGTAAGCTTCACAATAGCCCTGCGAGGTGGATACTATCCTTATCCCTTTTACAGATGAGAAGAATGAGGACTCACAGGATTAGGTGGCTATTCTGAGCTAGTAAGTGAGAGAATCAGGATTTGAACTCAGGCAGTCTGGCTGGGGAATCCATCACTAACTATGTAATGTCACCCCTCTGATATTAAATTGAATCACCATAAAATCATTTCCTTTTAATTTGTAATCCAGCCCCTTTAAACAAAAAGAAAATCTTTTCCCTAATATTTATTAATTTGTCAGAAATCACCTGGAACCAAGGGTTGAGGAAATAAGTATTTAAAGTAGGATGATTACATGAATCTCAGACCACAATCTCAGGAACAGCCTGCTTAACCCAGAGCCTGAATCATTCACAGATTAAAAACTAGTACCACTTTCTCTATCACCAGGTGGGATTAATCATCAAAGTGTTCCTGAAGTGAACAGAAATACTCCTTCATTCAGTCATCCATTCAATAATTTTTTTTCTGGTATTTACTCTTTACTAAAGTCTGTATATAGGAATACAATGACAGAAAAAGCCTCTCTGGGGGCTGGGGTTGTGGTTCAGTGGTAGAGTGCGCACCTAGCATGTGCGGGGCACTGGGTTCAATCCTCAGCACCACATAAAAATAAAATAAAGGTATTGTGTCCAACTACAACTAAAACACAAAATATTTTTTAAAAAAGAAAAAAAGAAAAGCCTCTTTGGAGGGTTATAGCTTCTTGAGAAGACAAACATTAATTTTTAAAATCTCCCATTAATAATTACACAATGTAGTAAGTGTTGTGAAAGAAAATGCAGGATACTACAATGAGGATGTGGGGGTGAGCATGTGTGTATTGGGTGAGACTGGGAGGCAGGAAAGGATGATCAGAGAGTGGTCTTCAGGCTTTGGTTAACTGAATGACTTTTGTATGCATCTGTAACTTGTATTTTAAATGGACTGAAGCTTGGGACTAACAAAATAAACAAAGTAGTTAAAATCCAGTATGTAAATTTAATAACTAGAGATCATTTGAAGTAATGGACTGCAGAATTAACATATAATTAAGTCACATATAAAGAAGATTTCCTTTTGTTATTACAGACAGCATCCTGTGTGCTTTCTTCACACCGTTTTTGAAAAATCTATGCTATGTGTTTGTTGACTTATTTATTGAAAGTCTATGGCCCTCATCTGAATTGTCAGCTCCATGAGGACAGAGGCCCTTAATACCACATCTACTAACACTTGGCAGTGTCTTTTATATAGTGGGCATTCAATAAATATTTCATGAATGGATAAATTCATGAAACTAAGTAAAAATATTATTGAACATGATTAAAAATAAGCAGAAAGTTATATCATAGAGGGAAAAGTTATAATTGCTGAAGAAATACTACTCATGTCTAAACCTGTGGATTTATAAGGATAAATAATACTTCAATAATTTTCAAAAAATCCCAAAAACTTTTTCAAAGAAAATTAAATATTTACCCTTACACTCAGGTGAACATAATTCACCTATGTCTTAGACCTTTTTCAAGAATTAATGATCCAGCCGGGTTCAGTGGCACATGCCTGTAATCCCAGCAGTTTGGGAGGCTGAGGCAGGAGGATTGTGAGTTTAAAGCCAGCCTTAGCAAAAGTGAGGCGCTAAGCAGCTCAATGAGACCCTATCTCTAAATAAGATATAAAATAGGGCTGTGGATGTAGCTCAATGGTCGAGTGCCCCTGAATTCAATACCCAGTACCAAAAAAAAAGAATTATTGATCCATGGACTCAGAAAAACATAGAACATATTTTGTTACCTTTGGGAAAAAAGAGATTGAATAGCCTCCCCTCCACTTTCTATAACAGCATTTTTAAATAATAAACATTATATACTTATGTAAAGTCAACATATGATGTACTCTAAAAACCATCATTATTATCACCTTCAAAATAGTCGATGTGTATTTATTACACTCAAGTTTCCTTGTGCCCTTAGCAATACCTCCTTCCTTTCCTGAAGCAAGCACTATTCTGTTTTTTGTTGCTATAAATGATTTTGCATTGTCTAGTTTTACATGACTGGGATGCATAGTGAATATTTTGGGGTTTTTTTCCAGTCATCATACGTATCTTGAGATTCATTCACATGTTGCATATATCAATAATTTATCCCTTTTTATTATTGAGTTGTATTCCATTGTATAGATATACCCTTGTTTCTTTATCTGTTTACTCTTTTTTTTTTTTTTTTTTTTTTTTTTTAGTTTTTGGCAGTACTGAGGATTGAACCCAGAGCCTTATACACCAAACTGTATTCCAAGCTTTATTTACTTATTTATTTTAATTTTGAGACAGGTTCTCACCAGATTTCCCAGGCTGGCCTTGAACTTGCAATTTAGTTGAAGGACAGAAAAAAAGCACACTAGGAAGGACCCCTACCAGTCTCGCTGGTATACTCCTGCCTCAGCCTCCCAAGTAGCTAGGATTGCAGGCATGTGCCACTGTATCTGGCTGTTTATTTACTCTTCAGTAGACATTTAGATTGCTTTCACTTTGGGGCTATTACAATAAAGACTACTAAGAGGAGTCAGCAATCCCCAAAGCACATCTCTCTCTCTCAAGATGGCCAACATCCTTCCTTGAATGTGTGTCTGCTTTCTTAAATAAATCTCTGTGCCTCTGACTGGCCTGTGTTGAAATTAAAAAAATTAATTTTTTTAAAAAAGACTTCTATGAGCATTCCTATACCAGTCTTTTTACTGACATACATTTTCACTCCCTTTGAGCAAATGGCTAGGAGAGGAACAGCTAGATAATATATGGTAGGCATGTGTACAATGTATTAAGAAACTGCCAAAATCTTTTGTAAAGCAGTTGTAGCATATAACATTCTCACAAATACCATACAAGGGTTCCAGTTCCTCCACATCCTTCCCCAAATTTAATATGGTCAATCATTTTAATTTTAGCCATTTCAATAGGTTTATATTGAGACAGTGCGGTTTAAATTTGCATTTCCCTAATGACTAATGTTATAGCCACTCCAACTTTCTTATTATTTTGTTGATATGGTATAATGGTTTTCATACTTTTACTTTTAAACTGTTTATTTCTTTATAGTTAATATGCATTTCTTGTAGGTAACATTTAATTAGATCTTGCTTTTTAAAAATCCAATCTGACCATCTATTTTAATTAGAAGTATTTAGCTTATTTATATTTAATGTGTTTATTGATATGGTTAGATGTAAATCCATCCTTCATTAAGCCCTTTGTTTTCTCTTTGTCCCATCTGTTCTTTGTTTGCTTGTGCCTCTTTTTCTATTTTCTTTTAAATTGATCAAATATATTCAGTGAGTCCATTTTAGCTCTTGTGTGGTATATTAGCTATGGCTCTTTGTTTTTATATTTTGGTGGTTGCTTTAAGGTTTATGGTACACATATTTAACTGGTCACTGTGTAACTTCAGGTAACATTAGACCTCTTTATATACGCGTATTTCCATTTCTCCCCTTCTAAATTATGTGCCATTGTTTGATCCTTAAACATCTTGCTTTTAAGATTAGGGAGTAGACCAGTGCTCATTCAGGGCCTGATTATTTCCCACTATTGAGGCAAGATCGCACTGTGTTTCCACTTTGATTGATGGGAAATAGATATTCCTGCCCATATGGGTACTGAATACTTTTAACTCTAATCTTTTTTTTGAGGGGGGGGTACTGGGAATGGAACCCAGGGGTGCTTTCCCACTGAGCCACATCCTTGGCCCTTTTTTTATATTTTATCTAGAGACAGGGTCTCAGTAATTTTACTCGGGGCCTTGCTAAGTTGCTGAGGATGGATTTGACCTTGCTCACCTTCTCTCTCAGCTTCCTAAACCGCTGGGATTATAGGTGTGTGCTACTGTGCCTGGCAGCTCGGATCTTTTGCTGTGATTCTTTTCCAGCTTCTAGTAATTTTCTCTGCTAAATACTTGAGGGGGAACCTCTACAGATATCTATGTCTGTCTGTCTGTCTGTCTGTCTGTCTGTCTGTCTCTCTCTCTCTCTCTCTCTCTCTCTCTCTCTCTCTCCCCCCCAGCTCTCTACTCTCCCATTCTATGAATTTTTCATTGCCTTACCTTCCATATTCCCTGTTTAATCTCCTCTACTGGTAGAATCTGCCAGAATCCTCCTGGGTTTTCTTCCCTGTGCTCTGACGAGGAAACTATCTCATGGTAGTAAGATAATAGGATTCTAGGTAAACCCAAGGATTCTAGGGTTTACCTCATGTATTTTCCACTTCTTAGGGATCATTATCCTTCCTTATTTATTTCCACTGCCTTGTAATCCATATACATAGGATACACACACACACACACACACACACACACACACACACACACACACACACGCTCCATGTTTTCGTTATTTTAGGACAAAGGGTAAATGATGTGGTCTTTATTACTGCATCTAGTTTGGTAACAGAGGTCCTAAAATAGCATTTGAAGCACTGTTATGTTTTTTTCTTCATCTGGAAATGATATCCAAGGAATGCTGGAGGAAAACAGGTAATTAGCTGATAATGTACAATACTTCAGACACAGAGAGTCTGATAGTCACTTACCAACATTGCACATACTTTATTTTTCTTTCACAATAGCAGTGATTGCCTTGCTCTGATTTCATCACACATTTTGCCTAGTTGCATTTAGGACCTTGCTTTTGCAATCAAGTTGGATAAGCCTCAGGCCTTAGTGTAGATCTGAAACTATGGTTAGGGCCCAAAGCCAAGGCTATGGAGCAAGTTGCTCCAAGTATAAATTAGCCAGTAGTTCAGCTGCTAAATCTACTTTTAAAACAACTGAATCCATTGGTGGATTTCATTGCTTTAAAAATATTCATTTGGAATTTTTGAATGTTTTTATATTGTTAGCTTTACACTAAGCAATCCTTCTTTAAAAGTTCTATTTAATTAATTGTAATACCATATATTACCGTTTATGTTTTATTTTAGGAAACATGGCTTGTTACCACCCATCAATTCAGAGAATTTTAGCTCTAACAGTCCAGAAATCCAACTCTTGACTTTATGAAGACACCACATGATATGTCATAGTTCACACTAGTTAATAGTAGAACCAGAACTAAAAACATGTGCTCTATTCTCTTTACAGGACTTTTATTTTTATTCTTTAAAAGGGCATTCATCATTTCAAATGTTCTATATTGTAAGACATTTTTTAAATGGAATTACTTATCCACATCCCACCTATCTTGCAAGGTCCATGTGAAACAATGAGAAAAGGTCTGTGAAAGTACATCAGAAACTATTAAATGCTATTAAAATGTTAGGCTTATTATTAGAACTGCAGTTCATCTCCATGAAACCTTTCTAAACTTTCTCTTTTTCTGAACTTGAATATACAGCATCTGTTGTAATATATTTGTTCTTTCTTCATAAGAATTTAATCCTTTCTGCCCTGTCATGCTATAAAAATAGGGGCTCTCTTTCTTTTCTATAACCAATGGATATTTTCTAGTATACATCTAGAAGGTTCCCACTAAATACATGTTGAATAAAACTGAACCAAATTTCTGTCTAGATGTATGAAGAAAGAAATAAACTTTCTGATCTTCAAAAAGAAAAGGTATTTCCAAAGCTTATTGATTTAAAAAAGCTTGGCATTTTTAAAATGAAAATGCTTTAATTTGTCCTAGGTTCAACTTATGCATCATACCTGCCTCCTTTTGTTAAAATCAGACTTGCCAGGTGCAGTGGTGCACACCTGTGATCCAAGCAACTCTAGATGCTGAGGCAGGAGGATCACAAGTTCCAGGTCAGCCTGGGCAACAGTGATAGATTCCCTGTATCAAAATAAAATTTTACAAAGGGCTGGGATATAGCTTGGTGGTAAAGTGCCCCTGGGTTCGATACTCAGTAGGACTCCCCCCCAAAAAAACTGAACAGGCTTTCAGATTGATATGATACTGTGTATCAACAGCTGCATGTACTGGCAGAAAAAAAAAAAGAAAAATGAGAGCATGGTCATGAACTTCAAATCCCCATACAACACATGTACACTTTTGGAATTCCTATCCTCTGAATTATGACTTACATTTCTTTATTATCTTAATTTGCCTCGGTATTTCTAAATATTAACCTCTATTTCCATTGATAAATATTTACTGAACTACCTCTCATTGGGCTTTCTTTTCATAACACAGAAAACTCAAGTGTGGGGTAGGTTACTATATGTGGCACTTAGGAAATATGAAAATATTTTGAATTTCTTCCAGTAAATCAAGATCCCTAATTCACAGGCCCACCTTTCCCATCAGATATTTAAATTTAAGGGGAAATATAGTCATCCATGGACATATAACTATTGTGACTGTGCTGGTCTTGGGAATTCTAATGTTAGTCTCTTTAAATTAAGTCTTACATTGATCATGAATCTCAATATATTTTGATGTCATACATAGAATTCTCCTTTCAGTTACCTTTTCCATTTATGAATGTTACCTACTCTCTGTCTGTTAAGTGTACTGTTAAACCCTCTCTTCTGTGGGTGGTGGACCCTTGGCTACTTGGTGCATTAGATGCTAATTTTGGTTCCTGAGGCTTCCTTTCTAGAATTTTCTGCTTCTAAACCAAGTGTAAGACATCTCTGCTAATGGTCAAGAAAAAGGAAATGAGCTGTCCTCTGTTAGGCCTCTAAGAAGTTTTGTTGAACTCCCGAGGTTTGGGAAAGACCATACTATTTCCCTTTCCCCAAATCTGTATGTGTACACTATTCTTCCTTACTGGGAGAATCCAGGCTTATGAGAATTCACCCTCTTCCATGTGACCATGTGCATCTATGTAGGCCCCAGCCCAAGGGAATGAATCATGATAATCCTGAGCTATTTCATGGTGATCTGATGATCTCAGTGTCACTGTCAAAAATGGGTCACAGGCATTTTATGCAATCTCAGGCAATAAACAACAAGGGGTAGTTGGCTAAAATAGTTTCTGAGATAGATTTTCCTTATCTAGGAAACCAAAGAGACCTTCTTCCTCTAGTCAGAATGACTAGTTCTTCATTGTACCTGTGAAACCGTGTTTTGAGATGAGATTCTATTTCCCACTTCCCCAATTTCCTCTGGGTTCTTGTCTTGAGAATTTTGAAGAATAAAATCCAGGAACAATCACAGACAGGAAGAGTAAATGGAGCAGGATTTATTTAAGCAAGGAGAGAGAGAACTCTAGCCAGGTGAGAAGGGGCCTAATAGCAGAAAAACCCATTTTGTGAATTGGGGTCCTGATTTATTGGAAGCGATTCAAAATATTTTCATATTTCCTAAGTGCCACATATAGTAACCTACCCCACACTTGAGTTTTCTGTGTTATAAAAATGGGTATATATGGTTCTGGGCAGAACATGGAGCAAAACATATGAAAATAGGTATCAAAAAGGCATCATGGCTATCATCTGGGTTCACTTCCATTCTCCTTTCTGTCACTTCCACCTGAATTCATCCCCACATTTGGTTTTCCACCTCAAGGTCTTTAACATTCAAAATAGGCCTTGTTGATTAGCCTTCAGGTGTGGTTGAATGGGACCCATTATCGTGAATGCCTGGTCATTTTACTATCTATTCTGTTTCATCCTCATTCACCTGGAATGCTCTTCCTCCAGATATTTATGTGACTAACTGTTACTGCCTTTAAATCTTACTCAAATATCAATTTCTTAAAGAAAATCTCTTGAAAACTGACCACTCTATTGAAATGACTCACATCCTTCTTCTTAGCTATCTCAATCCATTCTTGAGAGCAAAAATAACAAAAGGGAGATAGACCTTGACAGACCAGCTGTGCTTTATTAAGCAGCAGAGGGGCACATTTTCAAGTGAAAAAATGGCAACTGATTACAAGTGGGGTCTGATTTTTATGGGGTTCAAGTGAGACTTGAATCATAGCAGAATGCGTTGGTTGGGCTGTCAGGAGGAATGGTTGTGTAACTTCAGGAAATGGTGAAAGTCCAAAACATGTTTTTTTTTTCTTTTCTCCCTGCAATCCATTGTCCTCCTTTCTCCCTGGGGGTTTTTGTTCCCATTTTCCCCTGGGGGTTGTTGTTTTCCATAGCCTTCAGTTCCTCCTTATTGTGCCCTGGCAATTCTTCTACAAAGGTGTTCTCCCACCCATGAAATGTGTCTCCAAGTAATTGAACCTTTAGTAGTCCTCTCCTACTCTGAGCCTGTGCTGGCCCTGTATAACAAATTGAAGGTAGCAGAATTAATCCTGCAAGAAATCCAAGGTTGCCTTAAAAGAATCCGTATGGTTTCTGTCTTCACCTCTTAGAATGCTTTCTCTGAAAGAAGTGAGTTGCCATGTAAGAAAGTTTCACTACTCTAATGCTATTATGCTCTAAGGTGATCTAATTTGGCCACATAGAGAAGCTTCATGGAAAGGCAGAAATTGCTAGCCAGCCCTAAGGTGGGGATGGATGTCCCCAGTCATCCCAAGTGAGGCACCAGATGTATGAGTGAAAAAAAAAATGTCTGGGACACTCATTTCAGTTAAACCTTTATATCACTCCAGCTTTATCTGCCATCTGGCTGCAAACATGCTGAAAACCCCAAGCAAGAACATTCAACCAAGCACAGTCAACTCAGAACCATGAGCAATCATGATAAACTTTTGTTTTTAGCTCCTAAGTTTTAGAGAGATGTGCTAAGGCTGCAAAAGGAACATCTGTCCTGTTTTCTTTTTCCTCTGTTTCTTTTTCCTTCCATACACTCATACTACAAAATTAGCATCTTTAATGTGCTGTTTTCATTGTCTCTCACTATGAGAAAGCTTCATGAAGCCAGGGATGTTGTATGCTTTGTTTGCTGATGTGTTCAAAGCACCTAAGAACAGATCCTATCATGATAAATACTTGTTGAATGGATGACTGGATAGACCATAACTTCAGTGGTTATTTTATGTTTGTGTTTCAAGTTCACTTAGGGATGGCAGAATGGAAATATGGGGAAAACCTGAGTCCTAATAATGTCATTGTGTTTCTGAATTACAGCAGCCTTGCCTCTGTGCTCCTTGACTGTCAAAGACATTTTATGTTGTTTTTGTATTACTTGCAGCACAATGTGTCCCATCTGGCACGTGGTCTTTTAGATCATGCCTTTTGGAACCAGAAGATAAATCCAAATGGTAGACATCACAGCATCCTCAAAACCACTCTTTCCCTTATCTGCTGAGGCTTTCCTTTTTAGTCTTCCTGCAACAGGTGTCTAGAGAGCCACCAGTATTTTAGAAATGATGGGACTTATAACCCCCAAAGTTATTATAACTTGATATTTTCTGTAAGTCCTCATGAGATTACACTGCCCATTCCACTGATTGGCCACATTTATCTGAATTTTCAGTCTTAAGCTTGGACTCCTTTCACTCAAGCTGGAACCAACTGCCTCTGCATAGCCAATAAAAGAGCCTTAGCCTTAAAAAAAAACAAAAATAGTCCTACTTAATTATATTATTAATTATTAAAATAATTATATCAATTATATAAAGCCTATGAAACTGAGTAAGTAAATCAAAGCACAATTTGGTTAATGCTTTTATCTGCAAATCACTTTTTCCTGAAATCCAGTACAGTATCTTTTGTAACTATATTATGTAGAGACTCTCAATTTGACAGCAGGGACAAGGATATACCTGACACTGGCACCCTTCAAAGATGTTTGATATATAAACTCTGTAAGTGGAAGTTACAAAAGGTAAAGAAAGAAATGGAAGTGCTTTCTAGAAAACACAGGCCTGGAGGTCTGCGAAGATCTGCCATATCTTGGGGTATTTAGAAGTCTAAAATGATTGAAGTATTGAGTGTACTGTAGAGAGGACAGAAAAAGGTAAAATAATATCTATGCAAATGAAGTACATGTAATTAGATGAGAAGGAAAATATTTGTTTAAGTTCTTTTAACTCTTTGTATTTGTCACTCATAAGGAAACTATTTCAGTAAGATTTTTTTTTACCTTTTTATCTTCTTTAGCAAAGTAAATAAGGAATAGAAATATTTTAATGTAAAATATTCATTTGACCTGAAAGAACACTGAAGATTTCAGACCATTTAAAGTTAAATATTTTAAAGTTCTCAATTACTTCTATTTGGATGAGCAGAAAATTTTTTTTCAGACTTCAAAAATATATGTTTAGTTTTTCACAGACTAATTGCTCCTGCTTTCATGCCAGCCTCATGGGCATCCACATGTTCAAGTTCAGCAGGTAGGAATCTGGCCTTTGAGAATGCAACTAGAAGAGTTAAGGAATGCATGATTACTCTTGTAATTACTTGAGAGGATTCTGAAATCCTGACGGGGTTGATGGGGCCACCAGATAGCATGGGTCAAGAATGTACAAGAGGTTAGGAATTCAGACCTGAGCTAAAGTGAGGAGTTAGGGTAAACAGTTCCTGAATGTAAAAGATCAGGAATTCAAATTGACAGTTAAGCCAAGAAACCAACTTCTTAGAAATGTAAACTTCACTTAAGTCAAAGGCTCTTCAAACTAAGACTCTGTAATGTACTTGCCAAGGCCAGAACTAGTATATCTACTTACCTGAGTGGTCCTGGAACTATAACCTATTGAAATAGGGGATCACAAATGATGTGGATGGTATGTTGGTTAGAACACTTTCAATAGCTAACAGCAGAATGCATGACTTTAAGGGTGTTACGTTTGTTTTCCTTAAACTTTGTTTTTTCCAAACTTCTCTTGTCATGAAAAATGCTAGGAGCACATGATTGAATTGCTAATTCCCAAGCTGCTTCATTCTGACGCAAGAGGTTTGAGAATCTATATTTTTAACATGAAAACCTTGATTGTCAGTGGGATCAGACAAATTTTGAAAAGTTTCATTATTTTGTAAATAATAGAGACATTTGATAAGCTAAGACAGTGGTTCCCAAACTTTAGCTTGCAGCAGAACCCCCTGGCTTGTTAAACTACAGGCTAATGGGCTCAACAAGAGTTTCTTATTACTTACTGGGTCTGGAGCAGAGTCTGAGATTCTGCATTTCTGGGAAGTTCCCTGGTGACATTGATGCTACTGTGGTTAGAAACCATACTTTAAGAACCACTGGTCTAACAAAACCACAAGTTCAAAGGCCATCAGATGTAAGATTGATTCCTTTAACAGCTGAATTATGTCAGGATTCAAGGTTAGCTTCTCTGGGAGTCTCTTGGCTTTCTTCTCATGGTCCCAAAATGGCTTCTTACTGTACTAAGCTACATATCTTCAGACAACAATAGCCAAGGAAAGAAGGAAGGGAAAAGTACAAGGATAACTGAATTTGTGTGTGTGTGTGTGTGTGTGTGTGTGTGTGTGTGTGTGTGTACATGTGCATAACTGTGCCAGTATGTCTGTGTATGTTTGGAAAAGAAAACATTTCCCAGAAGCTCTCTAGTAGATTCCCACTGGGGAACTAGGTCTCATTTACCCTCTTTTGTGGGGCGGGGGGTGGGGTGGATAAGATGCTAGAGATTGAACCTGGAGCCTTGTACATGATAGGCAAGCACTTTACCACTGAGCCACATAACCCAGCCCTCATTGAACTTCTTTAAACCAATCACTGATTAAGACTATGACTGGTTCAGACCAGATTCTCCCCCCAGAGCTGGGTCCTCTGGTGCCCAATATCTGCACTTAATTGAGCTTCTTTACCAAGGAAAAAGAAGTGAACAGCTATTAGGTAGGCAAATAGCTGGCTATACCACAAATATGTTCTGATACTAGTCATTATAGGTAGGTTCAGAGTTGAAAATACTAGTACAAATGCTAGAAAATAATATATAATATTGCCTTTGCCACCACTATTTGCAATTGAATAACACACTCATAAAGAATTTGGCCAAGTATATTGGGGAAAAAGTACTCTTTGAAAGCTCAGAGTGTACATGTAGTCAGCTTACTTTTCTTATACCTGTGTATGGAATTGCATGCTGTCTCTTCAAGTAATGAAATTTAGACAAGTTGGAACCTGTATAACAGCAAATCAATACTGAAGTTATAGGCAAAGCCTGTACTTGCAGAGACTAACACATAGGATAGAAAGACTTCGTGACCAAAATTTAACAAATTCCACACATATAGGTATCCAACATAGACAACAATATATAGTGGTATGTCTTTTTATATGTTTGCATTTTTCTCCACATTCATTCTTGAAAGATAATTTTTTTTAAAACTAACATACAACTCAGGTACATCCCCTATGCCCAAAGCCAATGTAAAGTGGAAAATTGAGTTGTTTATTTGGTCCTCAAGTCATCCAATACTTCATTAAAGGTTGCAATAAAGTTCTCCCCTGAATTAAAAGGAAAACGTTCTACATTTTCTACATTCTTTTGAGAGCAGGAGGTAGTGACTAATGTGCAACCATCTTCTGTTTTATTTTGTTTTCTTTCCAGAACTAGCTTTTGTTAAGAAAAGTGATAACTTTGAAAAAGAGCTAAGCTAAGGTGACAAATATATTTTCTGTTTGTCAATATCTAAAACTATGTGTTAGTTCTTTTTTGACCATACCTTACAGTGGCTAGTTTACGCTTTAGCTCGCAGAACTGATATCTACCATATTTGTGAGCACCAGGCAGCCTGACAGGATTGTTGGTTTTAAACAATGCCACAAGATTGCATCAAGAGACCAGGAATATGAATATCAGATTATAGTATCTATTTAGCTGAGCACTAATAGGCCATAATCATTAAGGTCTGGTTAGGACATAGTTTCCAGTCCCTCCCCCAACTTTAGTCAAAGGAAGTCTGTGCAAAGATTATGTAACTCTATTAAAATCCATATCCTTAGAGACATTTCCCTTCCGTGGGACAAATGGGAATTTCACACGGAGCATAATTGCAAAGGATAAACAAAAAGTGCAAGTTTCTACCAGGTCTGGTGGCATGTGCTTATAATCCCAGTAATTTGGGAGATGGAGGCAGAAGAATTTCAAGTTCAAGACCAGCCTACATAACTTAGTGACACCTGTCTCAAAATAAAAGTAAAAAAGGGCTGAGGGGTGTATCTCGGTGGTAAAGGACCCCTGGATTCAATCCCCAGTACCAAAAAAAAAAAAAAAAGGAAGTTTCCAAAATGCGGTAGAATCATTGATAATTTTAGTACCTTTAAATGTACAGCACATTTAATAACAGGGTTTTCCCACTGCTTTCTTTTGTTGTGAAGATTGTGTGTGTGTGTGTGGGGGGGGGATGTTCTTTGTTGTTGTTGCTTTTTCTTCTGGTTGGATTCCCTGGAAAATAGTTAAGTATGTTCTAGAGCCTCTGCCTGCAGAGGGAGCATTTTCCATTTGTGCAGTTTTCCACACAGTGACCAGAGGCTGCATGTTCCATACATTTCTTTCAGTCACATGCAGTCGTAACTGTTTACAGATACTTTACTGTCTTCTCTGATTGAAGCAGGCATTGGTTTGCCAGCAACTTTTGGATGTTTTTGTTTTTGAAGACCATGCAACTAACAGATGTTTGTTGTTGGCTCCATATCTACATTCTTTGAAAGCTGGAGAATCAAATTGCTGACATTCAGACAACACTAATTCCCATATCCAGGGAGCCTAATTTGCCGTCCCTGAGATACTGATTCCTGGTGTTCACGGGTTTAAAAACCATTTCAGTGACACAATATAAGAATGGGCTTGGGAGATGCAGTGCTGTCTCCACTAAAGATAATCACATTTTATAAACATCTGCGTCATTACTGGTATGATTCATCTCTAAGCTGTATACAGCTGTGTTTCCAGTTTCAATTAACAATCCCTTAATTGCATATCCATCTCATGTTACTAATTTAGTTAATTTATTCATAATTAAGAGTATTCTGTTTTCTACCAAGGTTTGTCGAGCTCAGAACATTATAAAGAGAAATATTTTAAGGCAGCATCTCCGAGGGATTTTGTTTCTTATAATCACATCACAGTAAAATGTCATTCATGTGCCCAAAGGAAGATGAATTGCTAAGGGATGGGTTTTTTTCCCCCAGTAAAATAAGAAGCTATGGGAAGCTGCAGTGTGTTGTTTTTAAACCAAGTTAAATGCTGTGCATTTTGTTCTTTTCTTTCTCCTTTCCTGACATCCTCTCAAAAAAATTATCATTTGATTTGGATTATTATTTAAGTATCACAGCAAATCCAGTCACCAGTGCAGATAAAACTGTCATTACCTTGTCAGGTAATGGTGTCTCTTAAAATCTAAGCTATAAAATCTGTACATTTCAAAGGACATTAAGACCAGGAATTTTTAAATTACCAAAGCCTAGGCAAGTAGAATACACCCTTGTGGAAAATGGAAGGCAGATAACATGATACCAGGCAGTTAATTCATTTTAGTTTGACCTTTTCTAGAAAAATACATATACCCCCCTTTTTTTTAGAGAGAGAGAGAGAGAATTTTTTTTAATATTTATTTTCTAGTTATCGGTGGACACAACCTCTTTGTCTGTATGTGGTGCTGAGGATCAAACCTGGGCCGCACGCATGCCCAGCGAGTGTGCTACCGCTTGAGCCACATCCCCAGCCCAAAATACATATACCCTTGCAGCAAAGATCTTGCCTGTGTTAGTGTATGTCTGAGTGTCATTAAAACAGCAATAACAAAAAATTAAACAGTTTCTCACTTTGTTTAGTGTCCAGGACCTGCCACCTATAGCCTTGACCCATATTTGAGCTTAAAAAGAGTTGTATAACTGTTCAGTATTTTGCAGATTCTACACAATAGAAATAATAAACCACGTTTTGCCTTGCACAAATTCATCAAAAATAAAAAGCCACCATCCCTGTCCCTTCTTCCCACCTGGACATTTCCTTGACTCTAGCAACTATGTATATTGTTCACTTATTCTTCCATGAAAGCAATCATTTATTACCTATCTTACTGATCCCCTACTAAATGTCTAGCATTGTGATAGGCACAGGGGATCAGATGATCAAAAACAGTCATGATTTCTACCTTTGTGGAAATTTCAGTCCAAAGAAGGAATCTGATATAACTTAAATGTCACATATAAAACTATAAAATTATATTGCTTGAGTGAAACCAACAAGCAGACATGATTAATAGTACTAAATGCATTTATTTATCATACCCAATGAGATAATTCTTATGATTCTCAATTAATGAAGATTCAAATTGTGGAGCCATGTTTCTTTATTCCCTTAACTAGTTTCAATTTGTGATGAAATTTAAATTGATGATTTCACTATGAGGAGAAAGGTCTGAGTGTTGAAACAGGTGATATTCTTGACTCACAGCATACTTTTCAAACCAACTGGCAAGAAGAAAAGTGGGTTAGGCCATGCATGTATCTTCATCTTATCCCATCTCTAATTCTGAGCTCTTAAATAGAATTTGTATCTTAAAAAGGTAAGATATAGCTGGGTGCAGTGGCGCACACCTATAATCCCAGTGGCTCAGGAGGCTGAGGCAGGAGTATCATGAGTTCAAATCCAGCCTCAGCAAAAGCAATGTGCTAAGGAACTCAGTGAGACGCTGTCTCTAATTAAAATACAAAATAGGGCTGGGATGTGGCTGAGTCCCCTTGGGTTTAATCCCTGGTTACCCACCCACCCCCCACCCCCCGCAAAAAAAGGGTAATACACAAAAACAGATAAAAGCAAGTGCTATAAATTTATAGTAACTATAAATTCATTTTGTATACCCTGTAAGATTTTAAACACTGCTGAGAGTTCCACCTCACCCTCATTTCCATCTTCATAATGCTTTTTTCCCCACATATAGTTTCCAGTTTATCTGTTTCTTCTTTTAACATCATAAACTTAAATTAAACATAGAATAATAAGTTAAATGTATTAGCAGCTATATGTTTCCTAAAGTTGGTGTAAAGTTTAGGTAACACTCCAACCTATGGAAATATCTGCTATCTTCAAGATAAATATTTTCAGTCTGGGGCTGTGGTTCAGTGGCAGAGCACTTGCCTTGCACGTGTAAGGCACTGGATTCAATCCTCAGCACCACATAAAAACAAAAATAAAATAAAATAAAGTCATGCTGTTCATTTACAACTACAAAAAAAGAATTTTTAAAAGATAAATATTTTCTTAGCTCCCATAAACAATAAAAGGTATTCAAAACTCTAAAACACCAGAGATTGGGCCAAACCTCTTAATTTATAGATTGGGAAATGGATTCTAGATGACTTAGCTGAGATGTTTTCATTTGTTAAAAGTAAAATCAGAACTCAGACCCAATTCAACACTCTTTTCACTATACCATGTTTTTCTTTACAGAAAATAATGATGTATACAGTTTAAAAATATATGCTATCTGAAAGCCACAAATACCTATTTATATCCAATTTTCCAATTTTGCAGTAGTAACTCATTTGATACAATCTTAAGGTCTAGTTGTACCTGGGACTGTTTATCTAGATACACTGAAATTTACATATAACAATTGATAAAAAAAAATATGGATTTTGAGGGGCTGGTGTTGTGGCTCAGCAGTAGAGTGCTTGCTTAGCATGTGTGAGGCCCTGGGTTCAATCCTTAGCACCAAATAAATAAATAAATATGTTGTGTCCAACTACAACTAAAAAATAAATATTTTAAAAATATGGATTTTGAAAGTACAGATGATCATTTTTGTATTTTATGATGCTTTAAGTTAACAAAACTCACCCAGAAAAGATATCCAAATTTAAATAGTTTTCTTTTTTTCTAGAAATATGGGCTAGAAATATATTTAGTCTTTGTATCTCTTATTTGCTGATTTCATTCTGAAGTTTATTTTACCCTGTATTATTTTACGGATTGATATTCTTTCTGTGTCTTCATACAAAGAACCTCTTGGGAAAAAAGTAAAAAGCATATCTCAAATATAGCTGGGAATTTTTCATTATCTCTTTAAAGGAAAGGATAGAGAAAGGCAACTCCACATAGGAACTTGGCTTTCTGTTGCTCACCATGAAGGAAGTTTCTCCACTGCACAGTCAGAAGAGTGAGACATGCTGCCTACTCACCTGTTTTACAACATTATGTAGTTCCAGGCTTCCTGCTTTAATATTGTATGATAGTCCATGTTTCAAATGAGGAATAGCAAGGCAGATCACAGTTTGATTTGTTGGATTTCAGGGGCATTGGATGGGAGCAGGCTACCGATTTCAAGTTGAGATAATAAAAAGAAATCAGTCAATGCCTGCATTCAAATGGAATTCTTGTTATAGCTAGGCTGCATGCCTCAGATGGATATGCATGTCTGCAGGATAAGACCACTGTAGTGAATCTCTAATGGCAGTGGTTGCATACCACAAGAAAGGCATGTATCAGCATTTCACAACTTGATTTTTTTTTTTTTTTGAAACAAGGTCTCACTAAGTTGCTGAGGCTGGCCTTGAACTTGTGATCCTCCTGCTTCAGCTTCCCAAGTCACGGGATTATAGGTGTGCACCACCACAACCGGTACAACTTGACTGTTTTACATCATGAACACATTCCTCTGAACACTAATTCATAGAAATAAGGATCATGGGCACAGCAGTGGCACAGGCCCTTGCTTTCATGTAGCCTGGGGAATATCTTGCTTTTCTAGAACAAGATGCAATTTGGGTTATAATCAGAAGTTGGATCTGGGAGCAAAATAGCCTAGCCCATGAATTTCTTTGCCAGTTCTCTGAACCCAAGTTCCTATGCAATGATCCAAATAGTGACTTTTCTTTGATGTCTGATGAGAGTTTTGCTTTGGATCAGCTTTCTCCTTGAAGAGTCTATTAGGCAGCTTTTTTCCCTGACCTGTTGGAATCCAAAAAGTTTATTTGGGCTCATAGTTTTAGAGGTCCATGGTCACCTGACTCCATTGCTCTAGGCCTAAGTAAGATGGAGCATCACGGTGGAAGAGCATAGCTGAGGAAAGCTGCTATCTCATGGTGGCCAGTAAATAGAGAAAGAGAAGGAAGAAGGTGCCTCAGGGAAAATGCACCCTTCCAAGACATGCCCTCAGTGACCCACCTTCTCTAAACATGCCATACCTGCCCAGTTACCACCCAGTCAGTCCATCTAAACTAGGATGAACTTATTAGGTTACAGATTTCATAATCCAATCATTTCACATCTGAATATTCCTACATTAACAGGAAGCATAGCAAGAAAGTAATATTATAAAGCTTACCTAAAAATTATTTGTCATTTGGCTGAAGATGTTTACTCTTGACAAAGAGGCAATAGACCAAAGTAACTTGGAGTCTGGTTTTAGGTTTCTCATTAATTGACCCTGGACATATACATGCAATTTAATCCATTTTACTAAAGCATAAATGATAAAATCCTAGACATGAATGGTAGAAAGAGCTTCCCTTCAGTTGTTAATTGAAGAAAAGTTCCAAAGTCTTAACTTCATTGAGTTTATTTTCCAAAACAAATACATTCTGATTTTTTTATAGAGCAAAGCATCATAAAAGTGACATGTAGCAAGCAAAGTGTTAGGTAGCAAAGTAGCAGCACATTTTTACCCCACTTTCTGGAAAACATATTTTAAAGTTTTGATATTTTTGCAGGTAATAAGGTATTTAAAAAGAGAAAAATAAGGCCAAGTTATGTTGGTAATAACAGAATAAAGAAATAAAAGGAAGAAAGGGAGAGTCTATGAACATGAGTAAATACCAAGTGGGAAGATTTTAAAAGCCTGAGAAGATAAAAAGGAGAAAAAGTGGACCTATGAATAACATAACCTGATGTCATATTGCACCCTGTTCCCCAAGTGCACTGTCTCTGCCCTGACAGCATGCGAGTGCTGCTGTTTTCCAAGCCATGGAAACATTTTGAATCCCCTACTCAGATGCCACCTTGAGATTCCCAAACAAGAAGAGACCCAGAGATATGCTCCTTACCGAAGCCTTTATTTATTTAACCGGATCATAAACACTTATTAAGCAGTTCTTGTATACATATTAGTCCAGATTGGCTTTCCAGTTTGGCTGCTATTCTCTAAGGTAGGAAGAAAGTCCCCATTCTCATGAAGCCACAGAATCCAGCTGTATGGGTTCACCATCTATATAATCAAAGTGTTTTATTCCATAATAAGTACTGGGGAAAAAGTTATAAGAGAGTATCATAGAGGGACTTGAACTTATCTGCTAGTTGGTAAGGTTCCTTGAGGAAAAATTGATATTTTAGACACACACACACAGCCATGAATATTCCTTTATGCAGAATGTATGCTGATTGGCCATTATGAATGTATTTCTTATTGTAGGTCGCAGTCAAAGTTGGGAAAATGCTATGCTAACTCATTCTAATTCTGGGACAAGTAGGGATCATATGACCTATTTATGACATGCCTGTCTAACAGTAAAGAAGTCAGTGCTGAGAATCTGATGTCCGACCACCTCTATCACCAGTGAAGTTCGAAGGCCCCATGTTCATTGGAAGAACTTGAATGCTATAACTTTTTGTGTGAAAGTGTGCATCGGGCCCAGACACAATATTCAAACCATGTTACAATATCTCTCCTTGGAAAAAAACTAGGAGTTACATCTCTGTGGAATTACTTGTGCATCAAGTTTATCTGTTGTAAATACAGAGTAAAGACACAGTTAGAAATAGAAATGGACACATGTAAAGCATTGAATGTAGTTCTTAAAGTTACCAGGAATTACCTTCCCTGATGGTAGGGGAGAGGAGCAAAGAAATTGATGATGCAACTTTCTTCTTGTGATTATCTCAAGCTATTCCACTTAAATCTAACTATCATATATTATACTTTTCTTATTGCAATGGTCTAAATGTTTCTGTTCCTCCCCCAGAAAATTCATATGTCAAAACCTAATCTTGTACATAATTATATTAAGAGGTAGGGCCTTTGGGCAGTGATTAGGTATGAGGACACTTCAAAAAGACCCCAGCTGGGTATGGTGGTGTATGCTTGGGATCCCAGTGGCTCAGGACACTGAGGCAAGAGGATCATGAGTTCAAAGCCAGCCTTAGCAACTTAGCAAGGCCCTAAGCAACTTAGCAAGAGCCTGTCTCTAGATAAAATATAAAAAGGGCTGGGAATTTGGCTCAGTGGTAAAGCACCTCTGGGTTTAAGAGAAAGAGAGAAAGAGAGAGAAAGAGAGAGAGAGAGAGAGAGAGAGAGAGAGAGAGAGAGAGAGAGAGAGAGAGACCAACCTCAGAGAGCTGTCTTGCACCATCAATCATGTGAATACACAGCAAAAAGGTGTCATCTATGAACCAGGAAACAGACTCAAATGATGAATCTGCCAACATCTTTATCATAGACTTCCTAGTCTCCTGTCAGTGAGAAATAAATTTCTGTTGTTCATAAGCCACACATTTTGTGGTATTTTGTTATAGAATTTCAAACAGAACAAGGCATTTATTATATAAAGAACTTATTCCATTTGTAAACCACAATTATTCTTTTGTTTGGTTTCTAAAAGTCTCTACAGAAACATAAGCAATGGTAGTATATTTGTGAGATATATATATTGTTTTAAACTATAGGACCAATGCCAAATATTATTTACTTATTTGTTAAGGTATAGAATTCCTCCTTCCACTGAAATCATTAGAAGTTTTGCATTCAAATTTCAAATAAAAGAGGACTTTAAAAATTAGAGACTTGTTGATTTCTCAGGCATTAACATAAGACAGTCTTTAGACCAATCCTCTATAATTGCTCCATTAATTTCTAATGTTGCTTGGAACAAATTAACTTTCCTGGAATGCAAGATAACTGAAAGACCCTTGAAGAAGAAGAAGGCATTTCCTGGCTCCTGGAATTGACAAATTTATTTTTTAATTAAATTATTTGTTTAATCTAATTTGCTGTACATGATGGCAGAATGAAATTCATTTTATATTACACATATAGAGCACAATTTTTCAAGTCACTGATTGTACACAACGTATTTTCACACCATTCATGTCTTCATACATGTACTTAAGGTAATAATGTCTAACTCATTCCATTGTCTTTCCTACCTCCTTGCCCCCTTCCTTCCCCTCCCTCCCCTTTGCCCTATCTAAAGTTCCTCCATTCCTCCCATGCTCCCCCCCCATCACCATTATGAGTCAGCATCCTCATATCAGAGAAAACATTGGCCTTTAGTTTTTTGGTATTGCCTTACTTCACATAGCATTATATTCTCCATCCATTTACCTACAAATGCCATGATTGTATTCTCTTTTAATAATGTTCCACCATGTATATATACCAAAGTTTCCCTATCCATTCATCTATTGAAGGACATCTGGGTTGGTTCCACAATTTAGCTATTGTGAATTGTGCTGCTATAAACATTGATATGGCTGTGTCTCTATAGTATGCTGTTTTTAAGTCCTTTGGGTATAAAGTGGAGAAGTAAGATAGCTGGGTCAAATGGTGATTCCATTCCAAGTTTTCCAACGAATCTCCATACTACTTTCTATATGGGCTGAACCAATTTGCAGTCCCACCAGTAATGTATGAGTGTGCCTTTTCCCACATCCTCGCTAGCACTTAGTTGTTTGTATTCTTGATAGCTGCCATTCTGACTGGAGTGAGATGAAATCTTAGAGTTGTTTTGATTTGCATTTCTCTAATTGCTAGAGATGTTGAACATTTTTTCATATGTTTGTTGACTGATTGTATATCTTCTTCTGAGAAGCATCTGTTCAGTTCCTTGGCCCATTTATTGATTGGGTTATTTGTTTTTTTGTGTTAAGGTTTTTGAGTGCTTTATATATCCTAGATATTAGTGTTCTATATGATGTGCTTGTGGTAAAGATTTGCTCCCATTCTGTAGGCTCCCTATTCACCTCACTTATTATTTCTTTTGCTGAGAAGAAGCTTCTTAGTTTGCATCCATCCCATTTATTGATTCTTGGTTTTAATTCTTGCACTATAGGAGTCTTATTAAGGAAGTTGGGACCTAATCCCACATGATGGAGATTTGGGCCTACTTTTTCTTCCATTAGATGCAAGGTCTCTGGTTTAATTCCTAAGTCCTTGATCCACATTGAGTTGAGTTTTATGCATGGTGAAAGATAGGGGTTTAATTTCATTATTCTGCATATGGATTTCCAGTTTCTCCAGCACCATTTGTTGAAGAGGCTATCTTTTCTCCAATGTACATTTTTGGCACCTTTGTCTAATATAAGATAACTGTAGTTATGTGGATTACACTCTGTATCCTCTATTTTGTACCATTGGTCTACCAGTCTATCTTGGTGCCAATACCATGTTTTTTTTTTAATTATTGCTCTGTAGTATAATTTTAGGTCTGGAGTAGTAATGCCACCAACTTCACTCTTCTTGCTAAGGATTGCTTTGGCTATTCTGGGTCTCTTATTTTTCTAGATGAATTTCATGATTGCTTTTTTCTGTTTCTATGAGAAATGTTATTGGGATTTTATTGGAATTGCATTAAATATGTATATTGCTTGTGGTAATATGGTCATTTTGACAATATTAATTCTGCCTATCCAAGAACAATGTAGATCTTTCCATCTTCTAAGGTCTTCTTCAATTTCTTTTTTTAATGTGCTGTAGTTTTCATTGTAGAAGTCTTTTACCTCTTTCATTAAATTTATTCCCAAGTTTGTTTTTTTTTTTGAGGCTAATGTAAATGGAGTAGTTTTCCTAGTTTCTCTTTCAGCAGATTTGTCACTGATGTACAGAAATGCCTTTGATTTATGAGTGTTGATTTTATTTCCAACTACTTTGATAAATTCATTTATTAGGTCTAGGAGATTTCTGGTGGAATGTTTTGGGTCTTCTAGGTATAGAATAATATCAGGTATTGACAAATTTAAAAGCCTGTGCTGTAATATGAACTCCTGTTCCCTCTCAGTGTGTCTTTAAATAAGTTGACAGGGTACCTGAAAACAGATTATTAGTTTAAAGCTTAAAAAAACACTTCAGTCTCTGCTTTTTCTGGGGCCATTTATATAAGATGAGAGGTTAGGAAACCACCTAGAGGTATTTAATAGTTACACAGAAGACTACTCACCCCAAATATTTCTTCCTCTTTACTAGCACACTGCCTCAAATCCCACCTGCTGTGAATTGACCCAAGTTAATTTGTTCATGTGTTCTTTTTGAAAAAAAAATGGGTAGACACAGAAATATTTGAGATGAATGAGGGTTGGCTAACTCATCACAACCCTAAGCTATAGCCTCAGATCTCAGACTACAATCTTCCACAAGTACCAACATGTAGCTAACAAACATTTATTAGAAGACAGTTAAATGGAAGCTTACAATCTTTACTGCAACTCTGATAAAGCCCAGAGTTTGGGGGCTTAACTTGACACCATTGCAAAAACAGGATTTTCTTACTTTTGGATTTGGCCTTAGGTAACCAGAATTCATCCTAACCCAATGGTTGGACATAGGACCATTGGGAATAGAACCTAAAATTAAAAGCCCAGGCAGCAGGCTTGCCATATCCTTATATCCTATTCATGAAATGTTAGGGAATATCATTAAAATATTTTAACCAATCAACGTATCTTGATTGTCTTACATTTTACTAATGAGAGCCCACAGGGATATTCCTTACAGACCACCATTTTCCCCAGCACAAACACATTTGTGACATTTATTATGTGCATTACCAAAATCTCTAAGGTTCAGAGAGATAATAGTAGTAGTCTTTGGGCTGTGGCCTTTTTCATGAGATGAAGGCTGCACTCTCCTGCAGTATGAATTTTTGATTAAGGTAACCAGTTGCCTCAAGCCTCCGGAGTTGAAGCTTGCACCAGCTGCACATATAAAATATCATACTATCTATGCTGATGTATTGAAAATTAATTAGACATTGTAATGCCACCATTTAATTGAAATTTTAATAGTGCTTCTTTTAACTTGCAAAATATTCCTTTGAGATGTGGTAGCCCCTTTAATTGATCAGTAAATAAACTTTTATTATCAGATACTTTCCCTCTTGGACAGGCCCAAAGCACAGGATGCACATCAGAGTCAGCTGGGGAGTTTATGAAAATCCTGATGCCTAGCCTTGCACCCCAGACCAATTCAGTCTCTGGGAGTGGGTCCCAAGCAGTAGTATTTATTAAAGTTCCCCAGGATTACAAAATGAAGACAGCTTTGAGCTCCTCAGTGCTAAAGAAGTGGGAGGAAGGGTGAAACCAAGAATAAAGAAGGATACAGTTGTTAAAGAAAATATATCCACAAAGGATTTTTCATATGTTCCATTTCTGCTGAGAACAAGCTTCTCTCCCAAAATTTTGGTTATCATAGTGAGTTGGAAAAAACCTTTTCCCAATTGGCCAGTCTGCTGACTAAAACTAAAAGAAATGTGGGGAAAGATATTGTTCACTTTCTAAAGACTCAAGCCTGCCCCAACTACCTCCAGAGAAATGACAGGTAGTAATTATTCCTGGGGTATCTCTTTATTTCTTAAAGAAGTATTTGCACATTGAAACTTAAAGGGTCTGGAGGACAGACTCAGGTAGATAGGTAACATGTTGATTTTAGATGGCTGAATACTTTCCTCATTGCAGATCGTGTAAAACTGTAACTGTCAGAATCAAATAATATTCTGCAAGAGAGTTATATACTATTTTTATCACTGTATTTTCATCTTGCATATGCTAATAAAATAAGTTTATGAGTTAGGATCCACCTTCTTTTGTCACTAGAGAATAACTTGCATGGATAACTGAGCTAGGATCATCCCAATTAGCTTTTGCCCAACTGGGAATTTGGCCCCAATATCAGCAAGCCTGAATTCTGAATTGTTTCTCTTAAAGAGTGCCTTTCTGAGCTGCTATTAGGAAATTTTTATTGTTTAGAAAATGGTAGCAAAGAATTGTAATAAATAAAGTACACCTTGTTCCTAAAATTAATTACCTAGAGTCTTAAACATTCTTATCTTTTGCTGATAGAAAACCTTTGAAACTCTATTTGTCTATGGTATTCACTGCAGTGTCTTAGATTGAAAGAGAGAAATTTATTTTCAGAAGAATTTTGAGACCGTGTGTGTGCGCCCGCACGCATGTGCTTCTGTATGTGTGTGTACACATACTTACACATCTATTGGTTCCCCCCAAGGACTATAGAAATCCCATTAAAATACCAGCCTCTTAAAGTAGTTGCTGAAACTCCAATTTTTCATATTTTCTTTTATAATATTTGGATGCATTTAGGTGAACTTGCAGCATTTTAATTATATGTGTATCAGATGAGCAGAAAATATTGTAAAAGGGTTTGGAGAGAGATTTAATTTTAGATAGCAGCATAATTAACAGCATTTGGAAAAACTAGTGGAACTTTAATTAAATGTCTCTACATTAATTTAGTCATTTAATTGAAAATGTATTAGGATAGTTCTTACAATTTATCACTCTTACTCTTTGAGGGGAAAGGACTTTAAATAACAAAGTAACAGTATAACTACTTTTTTATTATTTAGCTAAATGTCCACCATTTGGCATTTTGTTTAATTTTTTCCCCTATATGTTTCACATTTTTTAAACATTAATTTGGCTTGTCACTTTTACTTAAAGAGTTATAAATTTGGGGAAAACCATATTTTGAAAAACTGAGCAAATGTTTCTTTTCCTTTATTTTAGACTTTACTGGTCACCAGAGTCATGTTGTAAAATTTTCAACTTAATATTGTCAATTTTCATTTTTTTACTTTGCCAATTTAACTTACTTCTTTAAAGTGATGTTATGTTATAACAATACATCTGAATTTCATCAGTGCATTCGACATAGATGCTCACAGTATTTTCCTAGATAACAGAAAGAATGATGAACTGAGAAAAGTATAGTTAGGTGGATTTAGAGATGTTTCAATAACCAAGTCCAAGGAAGAGTATTGCATTAAACTTTCAATCTGGGAGGGTTTTCTTGGTGTTAACCACAGACTGGACTCAGTTCTATTACATTGTACAAATCCCTACCACATCTACATAAATGATATCCCCTAAAATTTGTGCCATGTACAACCTTCACAACCATATGAAGGCTTCCTGCCTGTACTTTATCCCAGATTTTTATCAGTGTTCTAGATAAGAACATAGGCTATGTACTAATTAATTTTTCAACTGATATAAAGATGAGGATGGTAGTTAACACACTAAAGATCAATATCAAGATTCAAAATAATATTACAATGGATCAGGATGCTAGAACCAAATAAAAATTAAATAAAATAAAATTTAGCAAGGGTAAGTAAGATGTCCTATCTTTAAGAATCTTTAAATCTTGAGTACAAATATTGGATCAGGAGCATCTGCCTTTATGACACTCATTGGTAACTACAAGCTCAGTATCAATCTCCAGTATGATCTGGTGTGTCTTGCTACAGAATAACGAATGTTTCATTATACTCCTTACTGGTTAAATTGCATCTGAGGTATGTTGAGTTATGAATACCATATATAACAGGGGAAATGAAAAACTAGAATATATCTATGTTTGGACAGCCAAGGTTGTGAAAGATGTAGGGATGGTTATTAGGAATATTTGAAAGAATATAGAATGGTCAGTAGAAAGGAAACTTGAAAATACAGGACAGATTCTTTATGCATTTGGGAAGGTGGATGAGAAGATAGTACAAGTCAGTAAGATTATAGAATAGAAAACCAGGCAGGTGTTATGGGGTGCTCAGTATAAGTAAGGGAAGCTTACATATGCAAGTTGTCATAAAAAGGCATTGACATCTTCATAAATTTCCATCATGTTTCAATCTGGTTGATCAGCTAATAAGTTTTACATGTTGCTTAGTTATGATTGACAAAGGCACATTTTGACAGTAGCTTTAATAATATAGGAATGTCTATCTTTCTCAAATAAACATCCTTTGGCTATTCTGTTTTCACAAGATCCAAAATCCTCTCTTATCTTCTTGCTCTGCCATGGTGACCTCAATTCTCACTGTCACTATGTAGTCCAGTATATCTACTGCAGCTCCAGCCATCACATCTGAGTTCCAGCCGCCAGCAAGATGGAGGAAGGGAAAAGGTAGAAAAGGTATCTTCCATCTGAGTTTTAAGAAAAATTCTCATGAAATGCAGTGAAACATAGCCACTAAAATAGTTCTTTCACCAGAACCATGTCATATGATTATAC
Organism: Ictidomys tridecemlineatus; assembly: GCF_052094955.1. Classification (NCBI taxonomy): domain Eukaryota; kingdom Metazoa; phylum Chordata; class Mammalia; order Rodentia; family Sciuridae; genus Ictidomys; species Ictidomys tridecemlineatus. The sequence goes on from NC_135493.1 coordinate 101,949,124, forward strand.
ATACCTCCATGTGAGGCTAAGAAATATATTCCTTTTTAATTTATTTTTTGCAATATTGGGAATCAAACCCAGCACCCCACACATGCTAGGCAAGCCTTCTACAACTGAGATATATCCCCAGCCCTATGAAATATATTCTTTACTTCAGGTATCCATGTAACAAACTAAAAATCATCAGTTCTATTGCTATGGAAGAAAGGGGGGACATATGAGGGCAATCAACAATGTTTGCCACAAGGATGCTTTACAGAGAATTACTCTTTACCTGGGAATTTTGACAAGATAAACTTGAAAATCCTATCTACTCTTAAGAGTCTATGATCCTACAATTTATAGACAATACAGAATCTCCTCTATCTACAAAGAGAATTGGTTCTCAGGGGTTTTTGGAAGTTCATTTCCTTCTTAGTTCAAAGTGACATACCCAAGTGATCAATGTACACCCTTCTACAAGTTATTTCTCTTTTGTTACTATAGTAATTGCATGTATTTTCTTAAAGCAACAGTCTTGCTATGTTTGTACTTTTGCGAATAATTGTGTTAATAATAACATTTATAAAACATTACAAAACATGTATGCAAAACACACCACAGAATAAAAACACTAGTCACATTTTAAACTCAAATAAGTACCAATATCCTCTGTTGGAAACAGTTTTCATTGACATGCTTCTACTGTGCCTGGGAACTTATTGTTACCTATGGGAGGTTGTAAGTAGAGAAATTTCTGTTCTACATAGAGGTGAACAAGCATTGTAAGTAAGGAATAATGAAGTCACACAAATTAATAGAGCTTTTTTCCTGCCCTGATAATGCTGCATTTCTCATTTTGCATTTAAAGTACCTGTAACCTTACATAGAAAAAGTTATAGAAATATAAACTGGTTAATATTGCTTTATGGTCTCCATTATCCTAAACTCTCAAAATGTAGCATAGGTCAAAATCAGAAGAAGGCCACATTGTGTAGTCCTAATTCCACTTCATTTCAACTCTGAGCTAAAGATGACAGGAGGCCAAGATATACAATCTAGAATTCATGGGACCCCTTCACTAACGTGTAAAAATATAACACTACAAGGGAAATTATACTGTAAAAATTAAACTTCCGCATTGTGAAATGGAGAACATTTTTACATGTAGCTATATTGCTTCTCCCTGTGGAGCTGTTGTAAGCACAAAGTTCCCATTACATAATGAACAACTCCTTAAATACTGTGCAACTGTTTCTGGCTAGAAGCACAATGCAGCAAACTCTGCTTCTCAGCAACCATTTCTATCATACCTACTGGTGTCGAGTTCTATAGTTGAAAACATGATGCATGCATATGTGGGGGCATAGGAGGGTGCAAGTTGAATGTTCACAATTAAAGCATTATATCAACTGAGTCACACTTATGAATATTTTTCTATGATCATGTTCTTTACATTAAGGGTTAAAGGTAGCTGAACTTTAAAAATGGTGTAAGACTTTAAATCAGTGCCAAGAAACACCCAAATTGAGTGAAAGATTTTACAACCCATCCTCAGGAACTTTGAAACCATCAGGAGTTTCATTGATTTAATAGGGAGAATCTGTTTACTATGTAGAATCTGTTCCTATGTAGAAAATTGCTGGTTTTATCATAGTTGTATTAGGGCCCAAAGATACATAAAATATTTCAGTAGTTATTACTGATATTTTATATCTGTGCTGCACTTAGAGTTGCCTGAGTATTTTCAAATGACCATCTTAGCAAATGGCCACAGTAGTCTGAGATGCTAGTAAATCATAGGAAGAGCCCCCATTTCCCCACTGGAGAGTAGGGGAAAGCCGTAAAGGAGGGCTCCCTCCAAAGCCATATCATTGTGTTGAGGAGGAAGTGTTGATGCTTCTGGGTACAACTTATGGGGAGTAAGATGATTAACTCTAGCACACATACTGTGAAGCTACATCCATGTGAGCAACATGAGAATGGGGTCTGTCAGTATTTTGTTGCAGACATTAGAGCACCCAAAGGAAGTCGACCCAAAACAAAATGGGCTCATCCTTTGTCTTTGCCTGCATGAAACAGATAGCATGAAGATACCAAGGTCAATAAAGGTGCAGTGGTGTGTACATGTAATCCCAATGACTCAGGACGCTGAGGCAGGAGGATTGCAAGTTTGATGCCAGCCTTAGCATCTTAGCAAGACCCTCAGCAACTTGGCAATACCCTGTCTCGAGGATGAAAATGTGCTGGGGATGTACCTCAGTGGTAAAGCACCCCTGGATTCAATGAAAGAAAGAGAAGAAGGAAGGAAGGAAGGAAGGAAGGAAGGAAGGAAGGAAGGAAGGAAGGAAGGAAGGAAGGAAGGAAGGAAGGAGGGAGGGAGGGAGGGAGGGAGGGAGGGAGGGAGGGAAGAAAGAAAGAAGAAAGGAAGAAATAAAGAAATCAAAAACAAGCAAAAAAGAAAGAGAGATATCAAGTTCAAGAGCATTAAAAAAAAAAAAAAAAAAAAGCTTATCTCCAAACTTCTGGAGACATTTTGCATGGAGAATGAGCCTTAGTAAAGAAAACAGACTCCCACAAACATATGTGGATATTAAAACTGCCCAGTTGGTTGCTAAGTGTATACCATGATGCTAGATTCAGGACCCTTGAAGGCAACACATGTTTTGATCTATTCCATACTTACCAAACATTGGCCACACCTCTTATAAATATCTGCCCCTGCTAATGAGAGTACCAAGTAAAAGCACAGACCTGGATTAGTACTCAATTTCCCTTTCTGATGCAACTATTCCAAAGGTCATATCATACTGATGCTTTCTCTCATATATGAAGGATGGCAAATTACACTTTTTTTTTGGTACAGGAGATTGAATCCAGGGGTACTCAACCACTGAGCCACATCCCCAGCCCTATTTTGTGTTTTATCTAGAGACAGGGTCTCACTGAGTTGCTAAGTGCCTCGCCATTGCTGAGGCTGGCTTTGAACTCATGATTCTCCTGTCTCAGCCTCTCAGGCCACTGGGAGGCAAGTTACACTCTCATTGTTAGAAAGATGTTAGGCCACTTTGGGGTTTTTGTTTGTTTGTTGTATCATTATATCAATTTTTAGCCTGCTTTAAAATTTAACAACTTTTTATCATGTCTATCTGCTGGTTAAGTGTTTTGTACATAAGCAATAAAGTAAAGAAAAAATACGGGAGTCATAGAACTTATGGCAAATCCATTCTTCAGTTCAATAAAATTGCACTATAAAAGACTTGAGCTATACATTGGGTGTTAATAAAAAAAGATGAAGTATCACAAGTAAGGTCTAGTTGAAACATTAAAATATTTATTTTTCTATGCTATTAAAAAGGTAACTTAGGGGGCTGGGGCTGGGGCTCAGTGGTAGAGTGCTTGCCTAGCATGTGTGAGGCCTTGATTTGGTTCTCAGCACCACATACAAATAAATAAATAGAGATCCATCAATAACTAACAAAAATATTTTTTAAAAAGGTAACTTAGTTTCATCAGTGGAATATAAGAACTCCTGAGTGTTTTTTTTCTTTTTCCTTTTTTTTTTTTTTTTTTTTTGCGGAGGGGAGGATGGAGGCAGTACTGGGGATAGACCAGGGCCTTGCACATGCTAGGCAAGCACTCTGCCACTGAGAAACATCCCTTGCCCTTTTTATTTTCATTTTGAGACAGTGTCTTGCTAAGTTGCCAAGGCTGGCCTTGAACTTCTAATTCTCCTTTTTCAGCCTCCCAAGTAGCTGGAATTACCATGTGTCACTATGCCTGATCTGAGTATTAGTATTGTTGATAATTTTAATATTTACAGAATTCTATGATGACATTACTATATTATCTTGGTGTTTATGTTATTAGTGAAAAATTTCGGCAAAGCTTCTGGAGATGAATATATCTTACTGGAGGGCATTCAAAAGTAACTTCCTAGCCAGGCACAGTGGCACACACCTATAATCCCAGTGGCTCGGGAGGCTGAGGCAGGAGGATCAGGAATTCAAAGCCAGCCTCAGCAACTTATCAGGACCCTAAGCAACTCAGTGAGGTCCTGTCTCTAAATAAAATACAAAATAGGTCTGGGGATGTTGCTCAGTGGTTGAATGCCCCTGGGTCCAATCTCTGGTACCAGAAATAAAAGGGAAGTTCCTATGTGCAACTAGGGGGGTCCTATGCCACTCATCCAGCCTATCCATCACTCTTTTCCTTCACAAGCCACATTCCAGCTCATCTGTACCACTCACCTCTGCCCTTGCTTTGTTTAAAGAGAGATGGTATAGGACCCAAGTCTCTGCACACAGATTTAGTTCTGATCCATCTAGCCCTTTGATAGATGCATGAACTTGAATCCCTTCAGTGCCTTGGTTCCTCATCTATAAAATTAAATTAATAAAAACCTGCTTCATAAAGACTCTAGAGATATAAAATTGCATAACTCAGCATGGTGATGCATGCCTGTAATCTCAGCAACTCTGTAAACAGTAACAGGAGGATTGCAAGTTCAAGGCCAGCCTCAGCCACTCAGTGAGGCCCTAAGAAACTTAGTGAGACCCTGTCTCAAAATAAAAAAAAAAGAGCTTGGGATATAACTCAGTGATTAAGTGTCTCTGGGTTAAATCTCCAGGAACCAAAAAAAAAAAAAATGCAGAACTCATAGGAGTTATTGGGTATCAGAAATAATAAATGTTATGCATTATTATCATTGCTATCATTATTTCCTCCATTTTGAATACCAATCACATAAAGTCTGTAAGTCAAGGTCATATTCCTTCATTGGTCCTCCCTGGTTCCTCTAGATAGAATTAACAAATCCTTATATTAACCTTTACTACTTGCCTACTTGTATTGTAATTATCCCCAAGTATTTTTTTTTTTTTTTTTTTGGTGGGGATGTACCAGGGATCGAACCCAGGGGTGCTCAACCACTGAGCCACATCTCCAGCCCTTTTTATTTTTCGTTTTGAGACAGGGTCTTGCTTAGTTGCTTATGGCCTCACTAATTTGCTGAGAAGTGCCTAGAACTTGCCATCTTCCTGCCTCAGCCTCCCAGAATTGCTAGGATTATAGGAGTGTGCCACCATACCTGGCCCCAAGAATATATCTTAAAATTGGGATCTGTATTGGAAATACACTGATACTCCACATGACTTCTAATATGGTACATTGGACTTAGAGATTCAGTAAATCTATAATGAATGAATGGTCTCTAATTTGTTATTAATAGGTTTTAAGCCTCAAGAGCTCATATGTACCTTGCTATATTGTACATATTTTGTGTTGGAAAGTTGAAATTCATGCTTCTTTTTTTAGTGCAGTAAATTATGATGACTTCTACCTGTTAACTCTTCTCTAGATAAAGAACCTCTGTATCTGTCATCAGTTCTCTCTTATGTTTTTGCTTTAATACTGTTGAAAGTATTAAAATTCCATCTATTAGTGGAATTTTTAGTTCTAAGTAGTACTTTTGAGAACTTATATGGAATGATTATAGAGTCCTTAGGAAATTGTCACAGATTGCTTTTAGCACGCGTTTTATCATTGTAGTCTCTTTTCAAAAAGTGTTTCAAAAGGGCACTTAAACCCATGGGTGGAAACCTATTTACATCCATTATTACTGATTATTTACTGTTCTAGATTTTAGTTAAGTAAGTGATTTGGGAACTTTTTTTAACATTAGACTTCCCTCCTACTTCCTGATTATTTTGTAGGTCTTTCTTAGTAATTTGAGTCAATTTGTTTTTGTTATTTCTTGTCAAATACAGATTGTTGTCAATGATTCAGCCAATGGCACATGAAGATGATTCTTTAAAAGTTGGCATTTTTTGAACTATTTCAACTACCTTTGATTTTTCTGAAACTTAGAATTCATGAAAGGTACAGAAATATGCATTGGAAATTCTCTCATGGATTTATCAACCATCATCCTCAGGCATTGATCATTGCCTGGACCTAATTGTTCTGCATACATTTCATTTAATCTCAAATATCATTCCTGACTATACTTAATATTTTTTACCTATTATTTTTTATACTATGATATGACTATAGTCATTGGTTGTTTCTTAAACAAAACCAAAGTGTTAATTTAAATTGATAAATCTTGTTTCTGTGCCCATTGTTTCCCAGAACTCTCACAGTTTCTAAGTGTGTTGGTTATTCTTCCAGGAATAGCAGCGACTCTCCAGTAGCATGCATTTCTCTCTAATTGACGTTATTTCACACCCTCCGTTTTCCTTACTATTGAAAAGTGTATTTCATTGGTAGTTTGCCAAGGATCTTGCTCTGTTTCATAATAATGTTCTATTCGCACTCTCTGCACTGAGAAATACCTATTCCATGCATCAATTGCATAAATGGCAATTTGAAAGCATTTTACCACAGCTGGATATTTTTCATTGATTCTTTTCATCTGAAGATCATTCATTAGGATTCTTCTTTCTGTTTCTTTATACATCCATATTTCCTTTCTTCTTATACACACAGTGCCTTTTGCATTTTCTATATTTGAATGTAAATTGTTGATTATAGTCAGTCTTTGACTTCATCCTGTGGTCATAATGAAATCACAAATTTAGAAGTTTACTACTTTTTAAACCTGGTTTCTGACTTGTCCATCCAAATGCATTTTACAGTTCTCAGACATTCAGCCTCCTGGTGACTGATTTCTACAATCTCTTTGAGACATCTGTGCAGTGTTATGGATTATATCGATTGCATTTTGTCCATGTTCAAATTTGAAGAATGTAACCCACAGAATATATATTGACTAATAAAGAAACGTATCCACATGGTGGATAGTTGTGGAGAGAAGATATATATTGGTATTCAGCAGGCATCCACACAAATGAAATGTAGAAAAAGCAGCTTTCCATGTCAGAGTTGCAAATGAAAGTTATGGCTAGAAAATGCAGAAAGTCTGGAATGTACAAAAGCATTTTCTTCCCAGTTTATTCACATATATAACATGTGAATTGAAACATCATATATGTAAGCCTTAATATTTTATATCATATTCATGTATGACTGTATTTAGGCACAGAACTCTATATTTCTATACTCCAAGGTTTTTCTCTCTCTCTCTTTTTCTTTCTCTCTCTCTCTCTCTCTCTCTCTCTCTCTCTCTCTCTCTCTTAAATAACCACCCGAGCTTTTTGTCTCCTAGAGTCACTTTAAAAAAGAAGGGGTTGGGGTGGAGAGAGCACTATCTATATATGTCAAGAAAGAAATGGGAGAATAAAGGAGGAAAGAAGGGAGGGAGAGGGAAAAAGAAAAATTCAGTGATACATTATTCATCATCATAGACTGGCATATAAAATTATGTTTCAATCAGTCTAAAATTTTCATTGTATGATTTCTGAAAAAAATCCCTACTCCATGAACTGTTTGGTATAAATATTTATCCATGTCTAATCAGTTCTATGCAAAACTGCTTTATATATATTCATTTTCACAAGATCATCGAAGAATCAAAGAAAAAGCTATTTTAGGCAATGAACATAGGCAGTGATACCAAAATAGAATTTGAGAAATGCAAGGATAGATGAAATCACAAAAGATTTCTCATTCATAGTATCTTATGTCCTACAAATAGAGTTGTGTTTATTGACACCATCTCAATTGTTTCCTTTTTTCTTAGAAGTGTATTTGATTTGTATTTTTCTAACAATCTTACTTTTCTCTTCATCCCAGTGTGGGAAACATAGCATTTACATCCAGTGAATAAATAATTGATATCCAACTTGGAGTATCTGTTTCTTGAATGAAATTATGTAGGTAGTTATTATTCATATACAGAAACTTAGGATTTATTTTAAGTTATTGGTTTTATTTCAGAATAGTAGATTTAATATCACAGATTATCTAGATATGTCCTTTCCTTAAAAATCTTTAAAATGAATCACATAACCTGGAAACAGTTCTGGATTCTATATGCTGTCATCAGAAATGATTTTCTTCTCTTCATATCAAGTTCAGTGCTGGCACCATATAAACAAAGCATGTTAAAATAGTAGGGTTCTTATTCTCTGACACTTTATGAGAGGCAAGATTATAAAATTGCTGTTTCTCATTATAATTTGAGTTTGTTTCATTTGCTCTCAAACATTCACTTCTGTGTTTAATGTAAAAGCTTTCAAATTTATTTTCTGACAATCCTAAAAGCAATCCTTCTATGTCTCTTCCTAGCAATATTAGTGTTCATTTTCCTTTCCAATTTTATGAGGTGGTTCGAATGGTTATTGATAGCCTCTTTCCATGCCTGCAGGAAACTGAAGCCAAGAGAAGTCGAATTACTTGCCTGTGGTAACACAACTAATTAGTTATGCAGCCAAAGCTATATGGAATCTCGCCACTACACCAGCTATATCAGTTGATTATCCCCTCAAACCTGCCACGTATCTATTTATCTATTTCTGTTCTCTGTGTTATCCAAGCTCAGACTTTAGAATGTTCTTCCACTGATCCTCCTTGCCCAATATCCTGTGAATTGGCAAATGCAGTTAATCACAAAACTACAGTGTCTTTCACACCATGCTGTATTGCCTAAGCTGTTGCCATACCCTGCACATGAGCCTTCTCGCTCTAGTCCATTCCTGTCCTAGTCCCAATGCACACAGCTCCACCATTCTACTGCAGTGGATGAAAAACAGGCTCCAGACTCACACAGCTCTGCTAGTTACTAACCTTGTAGCTATAAATGTGCTACTGAAACTCTAAGCCTGTTTTCTATCTAGGAAATGGGCTATAAAATAAGCCCAGAGACTGGTTATGAGGATTACATGAGATGATGCATGAAAAGTATTTAGCACAGTGCCTGGCCCATAATAAGTCCCCAACAAATGTTAGTTGGGGGAGGCAATAATGGTGCACTAAGAGAGAAGGGCAGAGAACAGCAGGTCACAGGTCTCAGTGCAAATCCAACATGGGTCCTGGGTTTAGTGGGTGGGAGATGGTTCTTGTTTTGATTTTGGTTTTGGTTTTTGCAGCAAGGGAGCTAAAAATTTTTACTTGTTCAAAAGAATTTTCCAAAAACAAGACTGTGTAACAGGGATCTAGGTGTCCCTCACAGCCTAAAATATTGACTTTCTGGAAATTTACCAGAAAAAGAAAAAAAATTCTGCTAAATCTCTTGTCAGAAACTGCCAGGATATGAATCCTGACTCTAACCACTTAGAAGACCTTGAGCCAAAGACTTAACCTCGCTAAGTCTGGGTTTCCCTTACTATGAATGGTACCCATCTTACAGTGTTGTTATGAGAATTAAATAGGATCATTTATATAAAGTGCTTAGCTCACTTTCTGGAATAGTGTTTAATACATGGTAGCTGACATTGTTATGTCTACCCATTGTTGCCAGATAATGTATGAGTACAGGACCTTGTGCATGCTAAGCAAGTATTCTGCCACTGGGCTATACACCCAACCCTAAGTACAGCTTTAATAGTTGTTTTTTCTTGAAATTTTGCAAGCAAAGTTTTCCTATTTCTTATCCTATAAATGGACATTCCACACTCTACCATTCAAGATTTCCAACAACATCAAGCAACTCTTTTAAATCATTTGGGCTTTTTTTTAAGCCACAGGAAACCTTAAAAACAACTAATGTAAATGCATATTATAGATATGAAAACTAAGAATCAGGAAAATTGTGAGTTCTAGGACCTGATATCAGGTAGTGTGATCTGCGTTGTGCTTCTGTCATGCACTCTAAGAATGAAAGGGGTCATTTGTTTTTCTCCTAAGAGGGGGCTCTTAACATTCCTCATGATTGGTCATCCAAACCCAGTTTGAGCAGTTCTTGTTGTTTCAAGGTCTTTACTATGAATGGAAATTGGCTTTTTTGAAATTTGTATGTGTTGATTCATTTCTTCCCACTGGAGTAAAAAAGAATTGTCACTTTTGTATGTCTTGAAATATTCACTGTAAACTTTCATGTCTTCTCCAAGTGTCCTCTTCTCTTGCTTTTATGAACCAGCTGGGGTTTTTGTTTGTTTTTTATTATCATCTTAAATTGAAAACCTCTTCCATTGTTATCAGAATTCAAGTTCAAAGTATACACTCTAAATAATTGCTTTTATAAAATTATTCAATTGAATTGAATTATTTCAGCACCCTTGCTACTCTCATAATACAGACAGTCAAGACTTTCACCTTCCTCTTGATCTTTCTCTGCAAGAGTTGACAATGTCCCTTTCAACCTGAGCTGTCCAGAACTGCTTATAATATATTCCAAATATAGCCTGAGTAATGGAAATGGTAGTGTTTTCTATAGACTATATCACAATAAAATATGTTTGACATTTTGTATTTACAATCTCTTTTAATGACATCACTGCAAATTAGAAAATATGGGGTCATTTTGATTTTTCTTCTCCATCACCTTCTATTAAATCCATCTATTCCTCTCTAACCATTCTGCTCAGTCTCCTCTCAGTGGATGTTGATTAATAGGCTTTTTAATGATTAGCCTCCCTGCTCCCAGAACTTCTTTTTTTTAAATTTGTGTGCCATTTTTTTTAAATTTGTGTGCCATTTTTTTATTTTATTTTTATTTTTTTATTGTTGGTCGTTCAAAACATTACACAGTTCTTAATACATCATATTTCACAGTTTGATTCAAGCGGGTTATGAACTCCCAACTTTACCCCGTATACAGATTGCTGTATCACATCAGTTACCCTTCCATTGATTGACATATTGCCTTTCTAGTGTCTGATGTATTCTGCTGTCTGTCCTATTCTCTACTGTCCCCCCTCCCCTCCCCTCCCCTCCCCTCCCCTCCCCTTTTCCCTCTCTACCCCTTCTACTGTAAATCATTTCTTCCATTTGTATTATCTTGTCTTACCCCTCCATTACATAGTTCTTGATATATCATATTTCACATTTTGATTCAAGTGGGTTATGCACTCCCATTTTACCCCTTATACAGCTTGCAGAATCACATCAGTTACACTTCCATTGCTTCACATATTGCCATCCTAGTGTCTGTTGTATTCTGCTGCCTTTCCTATCCTCTACTATCCCCCCTCCCCTCCCCTCCCCTCCCCTCTTCTCTCTCTACCCCCCCTACTGTAATTCATTCCTCCCCCTTGTATTATTTTTCCCTTTCCCCTCACTTCCTCTTGTATGTAATTTTGTATAACCCTGAGGGTCTCGTTCCATTTCCATGCAATTTCCCTTCTCTCTCCCTTTCCCTCCCACCTCTCAGCCCTGTTTAATGATGGTCTTCTTCTCGTGCTCTTCTTCCCTAGTCTGTTCTTAATTACTCTCCTTATATCAAAGAAGACATTTGGCATTTGTTTTTTAGGGCTTGGCTAGCTTCGCTTAGCATAATCTGCTCTAATGCCATCCATTTCCCTCCAAATTCTATGATTTTGTCATTTCTTAATGCAGAGTAATGCTCCCAGAACTTCTAACCATTCTTATCACTATTGCTGACTATCTTGTTAAACCACAGATCTGATACTGGTACTTCTTTGTTTAATAACATCTTCAATAGCTATAGCTGTTTTTTCCCTCCAGGCCAAGATTCACAACCTGTTAATCTGTGACTCCAATCCATCCATCTAGCCTTATGGCACTCCTTCTTGCCCATGTTCCTCTACCACCATGGCTGCTCTTTAGTATCTGACTTTCTCACCATTTCTTCCTGCTGCTTTATGTCTTTGCACACACTTAAGTCCTTCTAAATCTAAGAATTCCTATTCTCCATTCAACTCTGATCCATTTTAGTGTTTTCCCTTATGGAGTCTAACTTCAGATTCCAATTCTGTCATTTACTGCTTTGTAACCTCAAGCAAGTTATTTACTCTGCCTCAGTTTCCTCATCAATAAAATGGGAACAATAATGCAGAAGTACTTTTTTCATAGAGTTGTAAAGATTAAGTCAGATGAAGCATGTAACCCTCATTTGCAGGTCACAGTACCTACTATGTATGCTGAATATAGTATTAACTATATTTTAATATTTTCTGTTTTAGCTATGTTCAGTATTAGCTATTTTCTCATTAGTCTTAGTACATAACTCAAATTATACTTCCTTTCAAAGGCAAAGTCAATTGCTCCTTTTTATAGTCTGCCCATTACTCTGTTCTTACATTTGTTATAACAACTGCCATTATAGGTGACCTAGTATCTTCATTCATAAAATAAATCCCAGATTCCTTGATTCTGAAATGAGAGAAGGAAACTGTACATCATGTGGGTTGACTAGCTGAAACTGGCTGTCCCTATGCTTGTCCCCAACTTTCACATTTCCTTTGAGGATCATTTACTAATCATCCTTGCCACAGCCTCAAGTCAGCCTCATTATTTTGCAACATATTTCCTGTGTCATGATTCTAAAAGGGCCATCCTATTCTCTCTCCCTCTCTATCCCAGGCTGTTGCAGATAGCTGTGCCCTCCTCCTAAGATGGAACTTGATTTGCATTTTGCTTAAGCTACATTTCTCAATTTTACAACATTTGTGAAGGAGACAATGGAATCTAGGAAAGATGCAACAATTAAAGAGATTAACTGGCCAATTCTGGAGAGTACCGTCCATAAAGTCCACCAGCAAGTGAGGTTTCCATGTCAGAAAGCAATTTAATCACCATAAATGATCATTCAAGCCTGATCTCACTCTCTCCTAGGACAGGGAATTGAAAGCTTATTCCTCTGACAGTTGTGTTAACAGTGGATATGCCTGCTGTGCAGAGAGGACTGGACCCAGGGCAAAGATATACTTATCCCATCTGAAATTTTGAAGCATCCCTGAGACATCATTTTGGATGCTCATCTAATGAGACTAAATTAAAATATGAGCGATGGAGCCCACACCCCCTCCCCAAAACTCATCTCTCTGGCATCAGCAAGGAAATCAAATGCTAATAGCCAGTGACCTCCTAATTCTAGTCAACTGCCCTCAGCTATGATAAAACAGTCATTAACTTAGTCTAAATGTTGCAAACAAAGTAGCCCCTTCAGAGCTGAAGCCCTGAAATTATGCAAGTGAGTTAACAGGGGGAAAATAATTTTCATAGGACAAGCCCTAAACCTAGTTTATTAGGAAGACTTTTCTCATCAAGTGAGAACTACATAAACATGCATTACCTGCCTCTCCCAGGGACTGCACCCCGTGGTTGTATTATCATTTACCCCAAAACTTTTAAAGATACTCACACAGTTTTTTTTTAATTTTATTGGTTACATTAGATTTTATGTTTTCTAAGTTTCACCACCCTGGATGTCATCTCAGGAAATCATGTAGTCCTTGAATGATTTTCTTTAGAAATGCATGTGTAGCTATACACATGCCCATGAGTTATTTAATCAGTTAGTGAAAAGAAGAAAGACAACATTTCTATTCTTAATCTTTTCAACTTCTGGGGAGAATTTATGAGTCTTGCTTGCAGTTCAGGATAGGAAACAAAAGAAATAGGCACTGAAAAAATAGCATTTTATTTTAATACCATATTATGGAATGACTAAAAACTCTGAGATTTCCTTTGTCTTAGTAAAATTGAGTGAGATCAATCTCTATTTTCCTCAGTACAAGTACATGTAACCTCCCTCTTTGGAAGCCAACAGCCTTGCTGTGCAGTATGCCTATATTCAGCAGTCAATATCCTTTATATCTGCATCAATGTCATTTACAAGGTTTACTACAATCTAAACCAATTAACAGCAATAGTAGAAGAACAGACATCAGGTACTAAGACATGTATCTAAATTTGTCTAGATACATCTCTTCTTTTCTCTCAAACTTCATCCCTTTAAATTCTTTTCTGAGTAGAAGGCTTGATATTTTTTTATTTCTTCCACATCCCTATTTTATTAGCTTGGGTTTGTGTCAATATAACTATGGCTACAAGGAACTAGGAAGTGATCTATAATGACTTAAATAAATAAAGCTTCATGTGTGTCTGGTATTAGGATGTCTGGAAATAAGGTATGACCTCTCCACAGTCTTTCCTCAGACTTGTCATCTTATGGTCATGAGATAGCTGCTGCACCACCAGCCATCATTTCCACAGGGTAAAAAAAGGTACCATCTGTGTCTGTCTCATTTTTTCTCAAAGCCAGTGATTTCCAGAAACTTTTCTCAGAAGATTTACACTTACAGATCACTGGTCAGAACAACCACCAACTAAAAGGAAGCAAGGGAGAAGTGATTACCAGTACGAATTAAAGGAGCTAACTGACAGTGTCTTCCAGTCCTTGATTGCAAACATCAACAGCTAACTCTAGCTAATTCGAATCAAGGAAAACAAAGCCAATAAAGGAAATTTATTTAAAAGACATTCATAGAAGGGGAAAAAAGTGATAAAACTAGGTTTAGGGGGCTGGGGTTATAACTCAGTAGTAGAGTGCTTGCCTAGGATGTATGAGGCACTGGGTTTGATCCTCAGAACCACATAAAAATAAATAAAGTAAAGGTATTGTGTCCATCTACAACTAAAAATATTTTTAAAAGATGTTTTTAAAAAAACTAGATATAGGTATGGAACATGAACTGGCAGTATTCTAGGACCTCAGAAGCAGGAACCTAGACATCTTTTTTTTTTTTTAATATTGTCTTTGGAATACTTAACTCTAACCTTTTTCTAACTTTCACCTTCCAGGGTGGCAGAGTTTGAGTAACCTAGCTTAGATCTTTGAACCAATCCCTTGGGGGAATTGAGAAAGGCAAAGGGATACCATGATCGGCAGTTGTACTAGAGCCACAAGGAATATGGGGGAACAATTCCTCAAAGGAAAGAAAGCTCAGGTAGTTAGCACATGTTCTCTCTCTCATAGACCTTCTTTATAATCTTTATGAGGTCATAAAAATATATATTTTAAGCATAAAAATAAATATAATAGCAATTTAATTGTAGGAGAAAATGAAATACTTTAAAAATGGGTCTTATTTATCTTCATGTTTCAAGCTTATTTTTCAGGCAGTATTTTTAAAACCTGAAGTGATTGATAAACGAGTTTCAAATGCTATCAGTGTTGCAAGAATGGATGTTAGAGGTACTGCTCACCATATTTTTACAAGCTCTTTTTCCAAACAAATCTCACACCTTTTCATCAGAAGTCTAGTCACACAGCAATTCTTGTATCATCATCTCCACATCTCAGTCCTTTCTCAAATACCTTCCTTTTTTTCAAGTTGTGTACCAATGTGATTATCTAATGTTTTTAAAATGGATATCACATGTCATAAGAACAAAAAAAATTATATGGAATATTACTCAGCATTAAGAGAATAAAATCATGGCATTTGTAGGTAGATGGATGGAGTTGAAGAATATAATGGTAAAAAACCAAATGCCAAATGTTTTTTCTGATATAAGGATGCTGATTCATAGTGGGGATAGAGTGGAGAGCATGGGAGGAAGAGACAAACTTTAGATAAGGCAAAGGGGAGGGAGGGGAAAGGAGGGGTCATGGGGATAGGAAAGACAGTGGAATAAGATGGACATCATTACCCTAAGTTCATGGTGTGACTCTACTTTGAGTACAGCCAGACTTGAAAAATTGTGTTCTATATGTGTATATGAATTGAAATGCATTCTGCTGCCCTATATAACAAGTTAGAATAAATAAAATAAAATTTTAAAAGACCATTATAATATTATCAATAGCAATTATTAGCAAATATTAGCAAAGCTTTAGAATTTTAAGAAAAGAATTCAGGTTCTGGATCTGCCATAACTAGATAGATTTAGTTTAAGAATTCAATTTCTGGGCTGGGATTGTGGCTCAGTGGTAGAGCACTTGCCTAGCATGTGTGAGGCCCTAGGTTTGATTCTCAGCACTGCATATAAATAAATGAATAAAATAAAGGTCTAACAACAACTGAAAATAAATTAAAATAATGTTTAATAAAAGAAATCAAGTTCCACACACACAAAATGATCATAGCATTGTCTATTTATAAGTCTTATTGTGAAGAGTAATTTGGATAACAGAAACAGTGCTTAACATTTTTAAATTGAAGACCTGCTGAATTCTGACACAGGTACCTCGAGATGGTGGGATTTTAAGAAAAAATTGTTTAAGTAAGCGAATAACTTTTCAATATATTCGTCTCTGTGAGGCTAAGCAAATATGTAGATCATGTAGTAATATTGATTTTAAATGAAGCTCATTGTTTGAAGGAATGCACTTTCATTTCCACATTAAAACTTCAAAACAGTGATGCATGGGGGTGATGATGGTGTATGGCTGAATGAGGTACTAGCTTATTATCCTCAGCCTTTTCATAGATTTCTTTCTTGCTCGAGATTTTCCTAACATCCTAATGACTTTTAACATTTTCCACGTGCCCTTTACACCTTCCATTAATGACTAGTTCACTGCACATTTTTCTTTGTTTTATATCCCTATTCTTGGTATGACATTCATCCTCTGTTTCTATGGAAGCTTTTGTAATGCCTCAGAGGAAACAAAGTCTGAGTCTTTGAAATAATGAAAACATCACTAAACCATAAAACCTAGATTTCAGGAGGCTAATAGAGGATTAGTGCTTTATTACATACAGCCATCTTATAGTTTAGACTTCAGGTCTCAATTGTACACTCATTTTTTGTCCTTTTTCTCCAGTGTGTACATGTGCATGCCTGCACTTCACACATCACACTTCAGTAATATAAGAGAGAAGCTATAAAACTTTTCAGAATTCCCCAATGTGGAATTAGGAGACCCAGCTTTGACACCAGGGTAAAGGGTATCTGTGGTTTTAGAGGACTGTACTGACTGTATTTTTGTCATACCAGGAACAATTTGTGTTAGTATGGAGGCTTTTAACTTGTAGTAAGAGGATATATAATGAAAACACAAACAGTATCATTAAGAATCCACTGTGTTTCCATCTTTCCATTTTCCTCTCATTAGTTTTTGACTTTCATCTTTAGGATTGCCACCTCTTGGTCATAAAATGACTGCTATACTGCAGGAATTGCACTATTACAGTAAGAGGAGAGTTGACAGTTTTCTTCACATTTCAGAACCCAGCTTCCCCAACATCTCTTTGAACAGAATTGAGTAACATGGCTATACTTACCTTCAAAGAACTCTAAGAAATTGAGTATCTCATCTTTTAAACCTTTTATTTAAAATTTTCTTCAATCACTAAAAAAGGGGGAATGGGCTGACTATTAATGAGAAAATTGACAGCATCTTCTACTGTGTTTATAAACCTTTTCTTGATTTTTTTCTATTAAATTTGTAGCATGTGAGTGTGTGTGTGTGTGTGTGTGTGCATGTGTGTGTGTGTGTGTTTTGCTGGGGATGGAACCCAGGCCCTCAGACATGCCAGGCAAGAACTCTACCACTGAGCCACATCCTCAGCCCAATTTGTAGCCTTTTAGTTCAGAGACCTTTCCTTATAAATCTTTATAGTCTCAACACTTAGCACATTGCCTTCCACAAAATAAGATGTGAGAAATATTTCTGAACACTCCAAGAAATTTGCAGTCCGGTGAGGATAATAACCAATAAAAAAGATTAATGTTACCATGCAACTACAAATAGTGAGAACTATTTATGAAGGCAAATTGGCTACTTTGAGAGAAATAACAGTGGGAACTTCGTGGTCTAGAAAGGCCTCTCTGACAATGGAGATATTTAAGCTGAAATCTGAAGGTCAGGTTAATCCTATGAAGAGGGAAGGGAATGGAATAATATTTGTAAGACTTTGAACTAAGAGGAGCCAAGTGTGATTGGAGGATAATAACTGAGGAAGTGAATGGTCTAGACCATACTGGAGAGATTATTTTATGAACAAGTAGGGAAGTCTTATGATCTGATATACCTGTAAAAGCACACCTGAGCTGATATACCTGTAAAATATCAAGGTTCTAATGTACCCGCTATATAGAGGGAAGGTTGAAGATAGCGAGAGTGAAATGAAAGCATGGAGACCAGTTCTAAGGCACTTGAAGTTGTCTTGATGAAAGAAAATGGTGACATGGACATAGATAGTGGCAGTAGAAATAGAAGTGAATGGATTTGATATGTACTAGGGAGGTAAAATCTTGGTAATGGATTAGATGTCAGGCATGAGGGATTAAGCATGGCTCCCAGGTGTTTTTTGTTTGAACAACTTGTTATACTATTTACCCAGGTGATAAAGACTGAGGAGGCTTGGGGGAGATGAAGAGTTTTGTTTTAGAGCTATTCAGTTTTAAATGCCTATTATATATCCAAGTGCA
Organism: Ictidomys tridecemlineatus; assembly: GCF_052094955.1. Classification (NCBI taxonomy): domain Eukaryota; kingdom Metazoa; phylum Chordata; class Mammalia; order Rodentia; family Sciuridae; genus Ictidomys; species Ictidomys tridecemlineatus. The sequence continues at coordinate 101,967,280 of NC_135493.1, forward strand.
GAAGTCAAATCTGGTTGTAGCTCAGAAAAAAGGCCCAAACTAGAAATGTAAATGAAGAAGATATTGACAGGGGGATGAAACTTAAAGTACTGAGAAGGGAGATCACCTGGTGTGTAAGAAAAGGAACAGGACCTAAAACCAAACTCTGATAAACTCTAAGAAGCCAAATGAAGGAGGAAATAGAGAAGTAAGACAAAATAATAGGACACCTCAAAAACCAAGGATGTGAACAAATGTATGAGTGATGAATGGCTTTGTGTCTGGGATTTCTTTTTTCTATTTTAAATCCCAAATTTGCTACAATCCAGATAAGGATCCTGCACCCTCCCAAATTATCCAAAAGTCTTAATACTACATCATTTTAAAGCCATATACTTCTAATTCTGAATTATCTAAGATTTGAAGTAACAGGATAGGGAAGTGACTAAAATGGGTTTCATTGACTTGGTGTCATGAGGAGTTACCGTAGAACAACACTGAAGCACATGTTACCCATTGACCTCTATATTATTTATTCCATTGGCTGAATAAGGAATCACTCACACTCTAGCCTTGATTGATTGGACAAGGGAGTAAGAGCCATATAAAGACTGGATGTGTTGTAGAAAGATAAGATTATTAAAGTATGTAGGAGAAATGCATTTTGATGGTTGATATTTTTAAATATCTGAATAAGATTACCTTTTATTTACACAATTCTTGACACTTTATAAAGCATCTTTATACGTGCTAGTCTATGTAGCCTTCTCCATAACTGTGAAGCAGAATGTGAAGGGCCAGAAATGATTTTTAGAAACTTAGTAAACTAGATCTGTGGATGTAATTCAGTGATTAGAATGGTTTTCTACTTTTTATCTCATACCTATTGTACTACATGTAGAATGGTAAATATTGTTCATCTCACAAGTATGCCCTTAACAACTGGTCAGCTGCCTAGAGTATTTTATTGTGAAAGTACATGAAGCAAATTGCTAAAGGCTAGAAAACAGTGTCATAGACAAATTAGTAATTTCCATCATATGCATTCATTGGAAAAATAATGGTATAAGTAATCATATTTGCTATTCTAAAACTAAGTAACCTCCTGTTATTTATAAGGAAAAATATTATAACAAATTTAAGTCTCATGTTAAATTATTTAACATGGTTGGATAAAATAGCTCAAAATAAAATATGCCTGTTACCTGAATCAGCTCTAGTTCCCCTGTGACAATGAGTAAGTCTATTGGGGCATCTCAGGTTTCCATATGTAAAGAATCAAAAATGAAATAGTTATAAAACCCCTTGCAGACTAATTTTCTAGTGGAATGCTGGGATTCTAATCTCCCAGTAGTCTCAAATGTTTAGAATAAAGGAAATAAATTCTATGTAGAGTGCATTGGGGCAACATGCTTCTATTCTTTCAATTCAAGCTTCAAACCATCATCTTAGAAGTATCTAAACTCAGCATTCAGTATAGGTACCTTGAAATTGGCATATGGCATATATATTTCTCTCCAGAATCAACACAACATTCTATGGCTTTCATGTTTTAACTTTTAATTTTTAAATATAGACTTGCAGGAAAGTTGCAAAAATAGTATAGTGTTTCCATATACAATTTATCCAACATCCTCCAATGTTAACACATTTTGTGACTATATCCAAACCAAGAAATTAACACCAATACAACACTGCTGTTTCACAACATTTTTCACTAATGAACTTTTTCTCTTCTGGATCCAATCCAGGATTGTTCATTAGTGCAATAGCCATGTCTGCTTACTTCTCTCAAATCTCGTTTTCAGTCTTTCCTTCTCTTCCATGACCTTGGTATTATTCAGTTATTTTGTAGTACGTCCCTTATTTTGGGCTAGCCTACTACATCCTCATGATTATGTTGAGGTTATGGATTTGGGTGATATCTTCTCTCCTTTCTGGTGCATCATATAAGCAGGGACATGATGTTCATGTTTCGTTACTGGCAAGGTCAAATTTGATCACTTGGCTAAGGTGGTGTCTATATATTTTCTGCACTGTGAAGTTACCCTTTTCCCTTTGCAATCAAGAAATACCTTGAAGAACATACATTAGGTAGTTTTAACTACCAGAAATAATGGAAACAGTACTGAATAAGAGCAAAGAGCTCAGTTCTACTACTAATGCTTAACTCAGTGGCATAGGGAAAGTCACTTAACCAGTCTGACATTCTGTTTTTCTTTCTTCAAAATGAGGGATTGGGTTAGTGACTTCAATATCCCTTTTAGCTTAATGATCTAATGATTTTGTGATTCTTAACTTAGTGTTTTAAACCAGATTGTATCCAAGAAACTCTAATGACATTATAGCTAGGGTCCAAATATTTATTTAGTCATTCATTCTACTGAAAGTCTATATGCCAGGTACTGTTTTAGGTACTGAGATTAAAGCAGCAAACAAGGCAAAGCTCCTACCTTCAATGGGAGCTTGCATTCCAGTAGTAAGACAGATAATTTTTAAGAGTACCTGGGAATCCTAATTGAGCAAATTGTATTCCACACATGTATGAATATGCCAAAATGAACCCCACTATTATGTTTAACTATAACACGCTAATAAAAACATTTTTAAAGGACACAATTAGTGCCTAATACAATCTCAAACAGTGATAATATGATGAAGAAAAAGAAAATGGGGAAGAGCCTAGAGAGTCATACACAAGGAGGTTGTCATTTTTATATAAGGTAATCAAGACAGCTACTCTGGAAAGGTAACATTTGGGCAGAGATCTAAAAGAAGTGGGGAGACAGTACTGAAAGTTTATGAGGAATTGTGTTCCCAACAAAGCAGCACATCAAAAGTCTTTGAGGTAGGAGTAAGCTGATTATATGCCACTAAAAAGAATTAAGTTAGATTTCATGAAACACCCTCACTGGACAGAACCAAAGAGATTAAGACTTGGAAAAGGTGACATAGATGTTTAATGTAATATCTGGTTTAGAATTTACCCCTTCTGGGTCCCTTTCAAAATTAAGCTGTCTTTAAGGTCAATGTATCTTTGATAAAATGAGAGAAAGTGTGGCTGTTGATTTTGGACCATACAAAATATTGAGGGAACAAAGACCCGTTTTAGCTTTCTATGGAGTTTAACACTTGCTGGGGTTTCAAATATGGATTTGTAAGCATCAAATGTACTTAATGCCTACCAAGAACACTATCACACATAATGTTTTCCCCAGGAAGCCCCCAAGTCTTCTGGTCCCAATCCCTGTGATGGGCTGTATAAGCTGCTTGCCCAGATGTTATACAGAGAATAGCAGTATTCCTAAGATGGTGATATTAGGTGAGGTAAGATGTTAACTGCAAATGGATTTGACTAAAGAAATGTCTCAAAGAAGTAACTCAGAATATATGTATATGTATCTACAATGAGGCCCACAAAAAGTGCTGCAAAACTAAAGAGAGCTCAAAGGAAGGCCACTGTGACAATCACAACTACTTTATAGGCAGAAATCCAAGACAGATAGATTCTTTGTGATAAGACAGGCCAAGAGTCTAAGAAACCATTTGTTTACTTCATTTATTCATTCATTCATCATACAATCAATTATTCAGTAAACAGTGCTGAGTATCCATTATATACTAAGCACCCTGTTAAATTCTAGAAATACAGAGATGGATTAGACCCCTATCCCCGGGCAGCTTAAAGACTACCAGGGACCTCCCTCCCATATAAAGACACTGATTGGAGAAGCATTAAAGTCGGTACAATTATAGCACACAGAACCCAAGGACCCCAAAAGAAGGCATTTCCTTAAAAGAAAAAAAAACTGAGACTATCATCAGTTTTCAGCCTCACACAGATAGATTTTTTTAAAAATCAACATCATGTCTTAATATGAAAAGCATCAATAAATACCCTCATTAGTCAACCCAAATTAAATCCATAAATAAGTCCACATTTATGAATAGGGATTGCTGCTGAACCTCTTGAATATTTAACATTCAAATATTTCCTGAAACAAAATCCTTTTCTGAAATGCCTTGCCTTTCTGATATGACAACCACAGACATCCTAACGAGGCTGTGAAGGTGCTCTCCATAGCACTGACATTATTGATTCGGTTGTTAACAGCACAGGCATAAATGACTGATGATGACTCTCTGGACGTCCCTCCCTACTGCCATTGAAATGGCTCTGGGCTTTATCCAAGCAGGGCTGCTAAATGAATAGTAGATGTACGAACAGAGGAGAAATTGGTCCTGAGGTGAATTCACTCTCTTGAGGAAGATTTGTTTGTGCTCCCAACAACCTGTACATTAAACCATATAAGCCTTCATGTAGGAATTTTGAGGAGAAATGGGCAATTCTGGGAAAGCCTTATGTTTTCTCAGCTGCTTTTTCTTCTCATTGAGACCTGAGCATTCTCAAGGGACTTTGGAGTTTGCCATTTTCAAGACAGAATTTTTGAGAATAATTTGAAATCCTTTATGTTTCTATTTACCAGTCCTTTTTTGTTGTTGTTGTTCTAATACAGATATTCAACAAACACCATTGACAAATTATTCCCTTGCCCTCACAGGTAGATAACAAGAGTAGGCCCACAATTATTGGGTCAAGGGTTCTCAGCTGAGTTAAACTGCAGCTAGACCTGGGTGTGCAGTGGCTCATACCTGCAATCCAGCTCCTCAGGAGACTGAGGCAGGAGAGTCCCAGACCCTGTCTCAAATAAAATTTCAAAAACACTGCAGTGTAGCTCAATGGTAGAGCAGTTGCCTGGTATGTGCAAGGCTTTGGTTCCCAGTATCACAAAAAAAAGAAAGGCTGCTGGCCATTGTTCTTCAGTAATAATACCTTCTCTGAGTGAATGTGCCCATTTTTGTGGGCCTGAGAATAGAACTTTTCACATTATGCACTGAAAAGAGCAAGAGGCCATGGTTTCAGTTGTACCAAGAGAGGAAACAATAGGTTTTCTCTCAGGGATATCTCTGCTTTGTTATTGCTTCAGCAGCAGTACACTGCTGTACACTCTGGCTTAAGAAGCACAATTTAGACCCGTTTCATAGCTGTAATTTCTTTCCTCAAAAAACAACCACCTGCATGGGAGAAAAGAACCTACATTTCAGAGTTTTTCATGAATTGATAATAAGTACTTCACCACGAATTCATTTTCCACAAGTCTTTGTTCTCTTTTCTGGCTATCAGAGTACAAAACCACAACCAAGGAGCCAGAATTGATATGTAGGGACCTAAAGTAGTAGTAGTAGCAGCAGCAGTAATAACTAGAGCAGAATTAATGCTAAATGCTATTTACCAAGCCCTATCTACACACTTTACCTATATTCACCAATATAATACTTATAACAATCCTGTAGGTAGATACTGTTATAATGCCCAGTTTACAAATGAGACTAAGGAACAGAGATATTAAGCAGTTTGCCCAAGATTTGAACCCAGGTAGTCTGGCATTAGAGTTTGTGATCTTAACCATTACATTAGGCTGCCTCTCGGTAGTTAACTTGTTAAGCTAGTATTATTCACATGTTAATGAGTTTGAGTAATGAAGTCACAAGTCAAAATAGCCTAGTTAGAGTCTAACTCCTCCCTCAGCACAGGAATCTGTCTACATCCCTGCTAGAAAAGTCTCCAGCCTGTTCTTAAAACCTGGTGATAGGAGACTCCCTACTTTGCAAGACAGCCCTGTGCATTTACAAATGTCCAAATCATTAGCCTGTTATCTTTTGCATTGAACTAAAATTGATTCTCCCATAACTTCTGCCTTTTTGTCTATAGGAATGTTTTAGAGATATGCATAGTTAAGTACAAATCTCCCTGGCAAAGAGTATCCTTCAGATACTTGCAGACATTCAGTCCCCACCCCACACTTCACTCTATCAAGTTTTTAGAATGGAGCATAGGTATCAAAATCAAAAGCAAATGGACAGTAGAAACTTAGTGTCAGACTTGAAGTAGTTTTTATTTAAATTGAAAAATCTAAGCCAGGTGAGCTGGTAGACACCCACAGCCCCAGCTACTCAGGAGGCTGAGGTAGAAGGATCACAAGTTTGAGGCCAGCTTGGTGTTGTAGTGAGACTCAGCCTCAAAATAAAATAAAATTATATATATATATATATATATATATATATATATATATATATATATATATGGCTGGAGATATAGCTCAATGGCTATATCCCCATTACTAAAATAAATAAATGTGTGAAATCTTTTGTATATAACAAAGAAAACAACTCCTAACCCCACATAGGTACAATTTGCAAATGGAACAATTTTGTTTCTCCCATGCATTGGCACCAGAAGTGGTAAATGCTGACCTGTCAGATTCAATGCATTTTGCTGGGTTAGAACTGCAAGGGCTTTCCAGGGGATCAAGCTTTCTGCTGTAATCATTAAAACCTGCAGAACCCTGCCTGACTCTGGGGATAAGCCCTGCACTGTTGGCCCTCATCCACCCTCACCAGGAGAGCTGCTTAAAACTAGGGCAAAAGAGACAACCACTGGCTTAGGATCAGTTCTCAGATCTGCTTTGACACCATCTCTTGCATTCAAAATATTGCAGTGGCATCACCCACCTGATTACTTTTTGTACAGTATCTGTTTCTTCATGCAACTTCATCCCAAATACCAGCCAATGTTCTGACATTTGGTCTCCATTCTTATCAGGCAAGAATTTCTGGATATTGAACCCTGCCTATACCCTAACCCTTGTATCTTGCTGACTAGTTTGAACTTTTGAATATCAAAACTCCCCAGCTACTTTTAAGTCCTCTGCTTTAACTTGATGGCCCCTCTCCTGTATTGTCTGACCTTGACTCTGCTCTTTGTACAAACAGTAATCACATTCACCCCCGAGCAGAGAATCTGCGTCAAAATCCATCAGGATATCTAACCACTTCATTATATCTGTCAACTTCCCTGGACTCTGGATCTCAATTCCCTCCTTTCAACAACCTGGCAGTGACACAATATAATTTCTTTTAAATCTTGATGCAATTTAATGTGCTTTTCAAAAGGTTATGGTGATGATTTTAAAGAGTGTTTGTTTTGTTAGGGAAAGAAGAGACAGCGCTGTTGGCTCCCATGGAGTTCTTTAGAGCCTCTCCCAGGGTGATTTTAGAGCATTAGAGAACTGAAAGTATAAAGAGATGTTTGGAGATTAGAGCCATTGGTTAGATTAAACCAGATTATGGAGACATGATAGCCAAGGTAGCAGCAGGGGCAGGAAGCTTCAATTACTTTTGCAACTGTAGATCCCACTCAAGAAGATCAGAAGATGCAGGGAAAGCCAGAAAAGGTATCTGCTTGTGGGCTGAAGTCAGTTAAATGGAAAAAATGATACTATCATTTCTTTGGTTTTTTTCTTCAAATTATGGTTAGAAAACATATAAAACTTACCATCTTAACTATTTTTACTGTATAGTTCATTGCTATACAATGGATCTCCAGAACTTTTTGTAAAACTAAAATTCTATACCTGTTAAATTTTCCATTTCTCCCCTTTGCCCTAGCCCCTGGCAATAGCCATTCTACTTTCTGTCTCTAAGACTTAAACTACTGCAGGTACCTCATATGGAAAATATATATACAATATTTGTCTTTTGGGCCTGTGTGCAGTGGCACACTCCTGTAATCCCAGCATCTCAGGAGGCTGAGGCAGGAGGATCATGAGTTCAAAGCCAGCCTCAGCAACTTAGTGAGGCACTAAGCAACTCAGAAAGACCCTGTATCTAAATAAAAGAACAAAAAGGACCTAGGATGTGGCTCAATGGTTAATCCTGAGTTCAATCCTCAGTACAAAAAAAAAATCTCTTATCTTCTTGTAACTGGTTTATTTCACTTAGCCAACTGTCCTTTAGTTTCATATCCATTAGCCATCATTCCTTGATCATAGTTACTGGCAAGCACCTGATCACTGTCTCCACAATCCTGTATAGCAAGTGTTTGTGCCAAAGAGAAGGTGATCCACAGTGCAGTGGCAATCAAGGATGCAACAGGATCCTGGGCTCTCAGAGTTCTACCCAGTAAGTCAAATGGTTAGAGACTTTTCTCCCTGCATCATCCAGTCATATGTTGCAGGCCTCCTCCTCAAGTAAAAGTTTTCACCTTGTGTGAGGCAACTTCCTGAGAGCAAGTTCCAATGAGAAACCTAGCTGTGAGCCAGCATCCAGTAACCCAGCAGAGACATCATCAGTACAAAGACTCTGAAGAGGGGGTTCAATGTGAAGCACCACAGTATCTACTATAAATGCTAGAATAATACATATATATCCTAAGGTTACATAAATGACATAAGAAGCAGACAGTGTTTATTTAACTTTGAAGCTCATGTTCTTTATACTATATTGGGCTTTCTCTCCAAAAGAGACTTAATATGTAGCCTGAAGTCAAGCTTGAAATATATTGATGGTTAAAATGAAATCAAAGGGCAGAAAGTGTATCTGTATTTCATTGTTTGCAATACCTGTATCATTTCTATAGGTGCCAACACTTTTTTTTTTGTGGTGCTTGTCATGAGGAGTAAGAATGTATCATTACTATAGACTTCTGCTGACATACACCTGAGAACTGTTCTTCCTGCACCTCATCAGCCTATTGCTATCAGGTTTATCTTTCAAGTACACTACTTTTTCCAAATTAATTTAGTAGGATTCTTATTATGTACCAGGAATGTCCCAGGAGCCATGGTCTCTGCCCCCAAGCTATTTACAACCTTTGAAGAGACAGCATCATTGTTACCACCATCATTCTCATAGTAATATCCTCAGCCCTCTGCGATTGCCACATCCCTGGATTCAACCAACTGCAGATCAGATATATTTTTTAATGTTTATATAGCTCAATTGGAATATGGTTTAGTGGCAGGGTGCTTGCCTGGCATGGGAAAGGCCCTGGGTTTGATCCCCTGTACCAGGGGGGAAAATGTATCTATAGTGAACATGTACAGACTTTTTCGTTGTCACTATTCCCTAAACAATACATAGCATTTACATTATATTAGGTGACACAAGTGAGATCCACGCACACCTGTCTGTTCAGGGGCCAGGCACATAGCAGGCCTGGTCCACCCCTTTCCCTGAGGGGCAGACACCGCCAAAGCCTAGCTTTTCGTGCAGGACCCCCTTCTAACCAGCAGACTACCGCGGGAAGTCAAGCCCAGAGGTCCAAATCCACCTACTCCAACTTACTCAGGAACCAGATCCAGGTAGCAGTAGCATTCATTGAGGGACGCCAGCAGGGTCTGGAAGCCCAACATCAAGGTGAACAGACAATCTGCACGGGTACTACAAGAATATAGGGAATAAACTGTAATATCTCAGATCCACACTGCAAGAAAGGAAGACCCACAGACAACATGAAAAAACAAGGGAGGTGTCACAAGTAATCTAGACATAATTTAAAGTAAAACAGGAAGATGTTCATTTTTATATGCAAATACTGATATCATTTTTTATAAGGGATTTGAGCATCTGCAGATTTTGGTGTTCTTGGAAGATCTTGGGGCCAATTCTTCATGAATACTGAGAGACAACTCTATTGCCAAGTGATACTGTGGGCAGGTGCTGTGCAAAGGACTAGACATACATTATATTGCTTAATCCTAGCAACTACTTTCTCAGGTACCTCTAATGAGCAGTCTAGTTTCAAATGCCAAAACTAAGGCTTAGAGAGCTTAAGTGACTTGCCCAGTGGTTCTCAGTTGGGGAATGGCAAAGACAAGCTAGCCAGTCCAACTACAGAGCCTGAGTTCTTAATCATCACATTAAAAAACTTTGACTCGCCTGTGTCCTCAGAATCAGTTCCAAATGCCTTCGTTATGAACATCCTTCTTATCTCCCTTTATTCCAAAACAAATGAAATAAATGCTCTCTTCCTGATGAGGCAAATCTCCAAATCTTGACACCTGCTGCTTCTGGGCACTTTCTCCTGCTGTTTGCAAAGTGTTGGAAGGATTCCCTCAATCCAGATGTGAGTGCAGATCCAGCTCAACCTCCTCCAGAGAACCTTTTAACTAACTACCCTAGAACTCTGCCTCTCACCAGACACTACTCAACTTCACATACCAACTCCACTTGGTTTGTAAATTCCTTAAGAACTTATTCTGTATTTTTCAAATAAAAATAATTCCTAGTTCATTTTCCTTGTTCCCAAGAAATTGTTCATTGTAGATGCTTTCTGAATTTTTAATATGAAAACTAGTGGTATAGTGCTTCAAAAGCAAATCTAAGTTTATAGATACTTAAGAAGGGACAGTGACAACACTTTATAATTAATAGTCAATGTAACTAATCCTATGAGAATTCTGTGCTTGATACATTACTGAAAACTACCAGATCTCAACATTTTTTACTTAAACATTTTTATTTTGAGATAATTGTAGTTTCACATGGAGTTATAAGAAATAATAGATCTCATGTGCCTTTTCCCTGGTTACCCCCAATAGAACATCTTGAAAATGTTACAACAAGAATATCAACATTGATAAATCCATATATAGAGCATGTTTATCACCACAAGGAGCCTTCCTGTGGCCATTTTATACCCACACTCACCTTTCTCTTTCTCTACCACTCCCTGTCCCTGGCAGATACTAGTCTATTCTTTGCTTCTATAATTTTTTTTCATTTCAGTGATGTTATACAAATTGAACCATACATTATGTCATCTTTTGAAATTAACTTTATACAATCCACTAGAGATTTATCCAAATTATTGCCCATAGCAAATTGATCCTTTTTTTATTTCTAAGTATTCCATGGTTTGGATATACCTTTCTTTGTTTAATAATTCATCCTTTAAAGGACATCTGGGTTTTTTTCTAATTTTGGTCTATTGTGAAAAAGCTATCAATATCTGTATGGGTTTTATGCAAAAAAATTTCATTTCTCTAGTATTAGTGCTGAAGAGTACAATTTCTGAGCCATATGGTAGCTGAATGTCTAATTTAAACCTGCCAGAATTATTCAAAATATCTATACTATTTTATATTTCACCAATAATGTATGAATTATCCAGTTTCTCTGCATCTTTACCAATATCTGGTGTTATTTTTTTTTTTATTTTTAGCCATTCTGATATGTGTGTAAGAATATCTCATTGTACTTTTAGCTTTCACTTCCCTGGAGGCTAATGATATTGAACAAACTTTTTAGGTACTTTGCCATCTGTATATCTTCTTCAGTGAGATATATATTTATGTCTTTCATCCATTTTCTAATTCAAGAGGTTTTTTTAAACATTTCAGTTTTGAGAGTCTTTTATATATTAGCCGTTAGTCTTTTATTATATATGTGATTTGCAAATATTTCCCTTGTCTTTTTATCCTCTTGATAGGATCTTTCACAAAGCAAACATTTTTAATTTTGCTGAAGTTAAATTTATCAGTTTTCTTCTTATGTATCATGCTTTTGGTATCGAGTGTAAGAATTCCTTGCTTAGCCCTGGACACTAAAGATTTTCTCCTCTTTTATATGTTTTATAGTTTTACACTCATATTTAAGTGTGTGATCCATTTTTAGTTAATTTTTTATCAAATGTCAAGTTTAGATGAGGTTCGATTTTTTGCATTTGGTGGTTCAATTGGTCTAGCATCATTAGTTGAAATGGCTGGTTTAATTTTTGACGTGACGCCAGACTTAGGTCTCCTTCAGTCCCCTCTATGTATCCTGAATACCTCACAAACACCTTAGTCTTAACATGCCTTGCCCTCACAGATCTCACCATTGTCCTGCACCCATTCTTGACATTTCCTTTTCCTAATTTTGCTATACTCCTTAACATTACATTTCACCCAAGTGCCCAAGCCAGAAATTCATGTGTTGTTCCTGCACTCACCCTTATCTTTAAGTCTAATATGAGGCATTGCCAAAATTTGTCAGTTCTATCCCCAAACAGTATCTTAGACTCATTCCCTTCTTTACATCTCTCCTGCCTCCAATATGGTTTGCCTCAAAGGCTGTACTGCCTGATTTTGTCTGATTTTTCTCCTTGATTTTGGTCTCACTTCCTAATCCATTCTCTAGGATGAAACTATAGTAATCCTCCTACAATGTAGATTTGATTAGGTAACTCAGCTTAGTTTGAAGTCTTTCTACTCTTTCCTACTGCCCTAAGGCAGAAGTTTCAACAAACCTTTTCATCCTAGTCTGGATTAAACAGCAACCTCAGCAGCAGCATCTACCACAGTGCCTAGATCATCATAAATATTTACTAATTGACTAACAGAGCCTTTAATAATGTGTGAAGCCAACTTCCCATGTCAACACCATACATTACATTTTTAATAGCACTCACAGCTGTGTTCCCCAAGTATCATGTCTAATAGAAGTGAGGCCTGTCCCAAGACCTGGTGTTTTAGTTAAGGATACCCTATCACATATTTGCAACAAGGACCTGGGTGAAAGAAGTCAAATTATGATCTGATTCTAAGAAACTGGAATAAGAGAGAGAGAAGAATGAGACAAAAAAAAAGATAAGCAATTCTCTGGAACTTGTGAGAAGTGTACAGAATCAAATACATTTGAATGTGGGTAATTAGAGCCTGAAATATGGGAAACTCAAGCATGTAGCACCTGCTCCTGCCCTTCATTGAGTGACAGATACTGCCAAAGCATGAACTCCCCTGTGGGTATGCTTGCCCATCTGGGACATTCCCTCAGTGTTAGAAAAGAAAAAAAAAAAAACCCAAAGCAGAAAGCAGCAAGGCTCGAGGCTAACTTCTGAGGTGGGATACTGGCGATGCAGGATGAATTTGAGCCTGTACAGATGGCTTCGTTGCTGCTGACACTGGAATCAGAGGTAGGCTGATGAGATGTCATGCAAATACTGGAGTTATTTGCTGTAAACCCCAAAGTGGAACAGGGCATCAGCAATGTCAGTCTTTCTTCTGGGTATCAACTAACACCTGTTTATTTGTTTTTAATCCTTCATATAAAAAGTAATGATAAAAGAATTCAAAGCAGGATAAGCTTTATGTCACTGGAGTGGTATGGAGAATAAGTGCAAGAAGTTCAATAGGAGCTTACTAGACAGTTTAAAAGATCTATATGAAATGAACCATGAAATGTGAACAATTTTGATATGCCAGAGCATTTGTATTCTTATCTCATGGGGTTATTGGAAAGATCAAATGAAATAATCATTATAAAGCACTTTGCGCAGTTCCTGGCATAAAGCAAGCACTCAATAAATGTTAATGTTTATTCGATTATTATTGTTGATTGTCAGACATCACCAGCCCCACATCAGCAAATAGTAGTAAGTGGCTTGTCAGCAGGAACATGAAAACATTCTCGTTACATAGAACTCAGCGTTGCAGGGGCAGTCATTAAAACAGAGTCTAATTTTAGTCTTCTGGGAGACGAAAATGCTAGGTTCTCCAGAAATGTTGGATCCTTCCTTGGGCATGTAGTTTAATTTTCCAAAATCATATTGCATAATCTGTAAGATGAAAATGTACGGCTGTTCATAAAAGACCCAGGAAAATCTTAGGCACTATACAAAATAAAAGAAAAATGTTATTTTTCCATAGAGCACTATTCAAAATAAAGAAGCAAGGTCAGTCACAAAGTTCTGAGCTATAAAGGAGGAAAGGAACAAAAATTTTTCCCCAGTTATTTTATGGCTGCCAGGTTGAACTCATACTTATCCAATGAGCCCCAAAATGGAATACTGTTCTGCACCAACTATACTGATGATAGTGATTCAGAGAGTAAATGATAAGATTCCATCCTTCTAAAGTGCTTTTAGAATTGGATTCTAGTAAGTTTCATTTTGCTATTGGCCAATCACAAAAGAGACTACAAAAGAGAAAAATGAAGACATCATGCTGAAGAGACACTGCTGCATAGAAAAGAAATAGAGACCCTCCCCTAATTTGAAGATATGGATAGAGGAAAAAAGGCAGTTATGCTGTGGCATATAGGAAACATTAAATAAAGCAGTAAGAGTGGAGAAAATTACTTAGAATGGAAGAAAACAAATCAGAGAGATAGAAGTAGACTATAAAGCCCCAAAATACAAAAGGATATTGAAAGGGAGATGCAGTAATTATTACACAAATTAAATGCAAACTGTCAAAAAATGGAGGGGAAAAGCTTCATAGAAGAATGAATGGGTAGCAAACATCATTCCATAATCTTACCAAGACAAAGCTGAGGTCCCTAAAGATTTTTAAAGACATCTTTGGATATTTTCACTTCTGTTGACACCAGAATTTCCTTTCTGCTACTTTTGTACTCCCTTTTTACTTTTTAGTTTTTCAAAGGGGAAGTCAGCCTTAAGAAAAAGAAAATATAACTGGCTCCAAAGCATGCACCTGTAGTCCCAGTTACTTGAGAGGCTGATGTGGGAGGCTTGCTTCAGCCTAGGTATTCAAGACCATCCTGGGCAATGAAGCAAGAACTGTCTTAAAAAAATAGAGAGAATGTGCAAGAATGGCCTTCTGCCCAGTGGTATCCTCCTAATCCTCTCCCAGTAAGTTCAACAGTGATTCAAAACCATATCTTGGGATCTTAGAGGCACAATTCTTTTCTCTCTTTCTCTGCTCATGTCATTCTGCTCCTGTGCCTGCATAGTTTGTGTTATCAGTAGTGCATAGTCTTCCAGGACCTATGCCAATTCTCAAAATAATATGATTAGCATCTAAAGAAACACAAGGAGCTCATGACTTGGTCCCTTTGCAATTTAAAATCATATTCAAAATACCTTTTGGTCACAGGCATTTAGGCAAAAAAAGTTCCCTGTAAATCACTTCTAGGAATCTTTCTATGTTCAAAACTCAGACTTCGCTGCTTCTTGAAAGAATGCCTGCCAGTACCTAATGACTGAAAAGGATTTTGAAAACATAAATTGGTATGCAAATGCTAGGTGATAGCAACTCCTGGAACAGTAGGCAGCATTTATATTATATGGCTTATTTTTTCCTGGACTTTCCCAATCTGAGAGAAAATGGACTTGAGTTCCTCTTTAAATGGCTTAGAACCACATAAGTAATATAGGTAACCTCAGTCACACACGTGTGTCACTGTTCTTTCCAACAGACAAAATGGCCAAGACAACAAGCTCTCCAGCCAGGAGGTAAAGAATATTTTGGAGTCATGGCACACAATTGCTGGTGCAAACTTAATGTTAGAAAATCTATGATTCTTTCTCCTAAGCAGAGTAAAAGGGGCAACTCAAACCCTCATTTATGTAGGCATCCCCTACTACAAATCTTTAATAGGGATTTTTTTTTGAAGCATAGTACATATCTATTAGGGTCTGTCAACAACTAACACCCTTTCAAATGGCCAAATCCCAGGTGGTCAGCAGCTTAGCTAAAACATCCAAATGCCTTTTCCTTTTTCATACAGAATCTCATTTGAGGATCTAGCTCCAACTAATGATCCCCAGCAGTTCCAGCCAATGCTTTTTTTTTTTCACAAATGAAGCTTTTCAAATAATTTTCAGTGGACAAATGTGGTTTTGAGTTTTCAAACAAGTCTTTTTATTGAAAAAGCGCGCTAAACTGGGCAAACTTGAGTCGTAAATGCACACGTTATTAAAATCATCTCAAGACTGAAGAATTGGTTCATATCAAATATCATATTCTTGTAAATATCCTCTTTTCCTAATATTAGCAACAGGGAATTGGAAATAGGAAGAGGGAGGGTATTCTAGGTAGGGGTCCACCCAAGTTTTCATAAAGCCTTCTGATAGAAAACAGAAACTATCTGGGCATGGTGATGCATGCCTATAATACCACCAGCATGGGAGGTTGAGGTAGGAGGATTGCAAGTTCAAAGCCAGTCTCAGCAACTTAGTGATATTCTATCTTAAGATAAAAATAAAAAGGGCCGGGGATGTTACTCAGTGGTTGAGTGCCCTTGGGATTTATCCCTGGAAATCAAGAGAGAGAGAGGTGGGGGGGAGGGGGGAGGAAGGAAATTGATGATATTATGGCAACTATTATTTCTCCATGATAAAATTAGAGAAGATCTTCAAAGAATTAATACAACATTGTAAAAAAAATCATTACACTATAATGGGTACAACTGTATCTTTACCCCCTTTTTGAGAAATATCCTTAGATATAAGAAAGTAGTAAGCTTTGTAGTTCTTGAACAACTTGTAGACCTCGCTCTTATTAGTTACTATTATAAGTTCATGTATAATAACTTTTAGGCTCACTGCTAATTTTCTAAAAAGTTTCTATAGTTTCCCTTTTATTATAAAGTATGTTTGGTTGAACTGTTGGCTGTGAGAGAATACTCAACTAAGATTAGTTAAGAAAAAAAAAGTGTGGCAGTGATGATTTTCAGACAGAATTACTGCTGCAAACCTACCTGTTGTCCTCTTAGCATCCTCTATATTCCCAGCCCAAAAGAGAGCTACTCCGACCCAAGAGTTTAAAATTGTATGGGCCTGACCCTATGGATTTCCCAAATCAGATCATGTTCCCATCTAGACTAAGAGAATGGAATGCTCTGATTGATTGAAATTGCAGATTGGGTTCTCTGAGCAACAGATGACAAGACAGATTTAATAGAGAACAAAACCTGTGAAGAAAAAGGGAATGAGGCATCATTGGGCAGGGGAATCCATTATTCACAATACTGATCTTGTAGAGTTGGTTTTAGACCAATGAGCAGGTCCTGAGTAAAGTTTGCCAGTAGAAAGACTCCTGAATTGGACAGATCTGAGAGTCGTCTATATATAACTGGGGACTGTTAACATTCCTTTCCTAACAGTCAATCATAAAATGAGATTTGAGTCTTATCTCAAACATCAGTATCTGTATATGTGAAATAGAGGGTAAAGGTTTACAGTACACCAGTGGTTTTCAATCAAGGGCAGTTGTGTCCCCGAGGGAACATGGTCATGTCTGGAGACATTTTAGGTTGTGACATCTGGGGATGGGGCACTAAGGGCATCTAGGTAAAGGTCAAGCAGGCTGCTAAATATCCTTTAATGTACAGGATAGCACAAGAAAGAATTATCCAAGCAAAAATGTCAGTAGTACTAAAGTTGAGAAACTCTGGTCTATAGATAAAGATACTTATGTGCATATATATACTGAAAACCATTTATCTTTTTTTAAAAATGATCTTTAGTTGTAGCTGTACACAATACCTTTATTTTATTTATCTATTTATATGTGGTGCTGAGGATAGAACCCAGGGCCTCGCACATGCTAGGCGAGCACTCTACCACTGAGCCACAATCCCAGCCCCCCTTTGTCTTTGATACATTCTTGGTAATGAAATTTTGTTCTTATTTGCATCCATCAGTACATCTCATTGAGATTCAAATTAATTCACTTAAATTTAGGGAAAAAATTTAGATGGAATTAGTGAAATATCTGAATCCTAGATCTTTAAAAACAATATTTGTTTTTTAAGAGAAATACTAATTTGAATTAGCTTAAATACTCTTTGAACATAATATCCTTAAAGGCTTTACTTTGGTGAATAGATAAGAATCATCTATGTTTAGTACATACATTGCCTTATGAAAGTGTTATTTCAAAAGTATTAGTTTGTTTCTGATGTTTAAATATCCCTGGGCTATTTTTGTTTACTCTAGAAATTCACTCTGTTGTATTTTTTTCTTCATTATATATTACAAAAATGAAAGTCAGTGCCAGATCAGATTGGGATATTACACTTTCAAAATCAGAGTCAAATCAGTGAAAATTTACTATAGTGTATCTTAATATGCAAGAACATATTTTTCTTTCTGGGACTTCTACTAAAAAATAGCACAACAAAAGCAAACTTTTAGCACTATACATTTTGAATCATCTAATAGATGCTTTAGCCTTTAGGGAATTTAGTTCCAGAACTACTGCTAGGAAAATAAAAAGACTGGTTAATGCCTAAAGGGATAAAAAGATCAGCTAACCAAAAAAAAAAATAGTTTTCTTCAAGATGTGAAATGTGTGTTCAATCCTAGATCAAGGACTAGATGTTCAAAGTTCTATATATGAGGTTTAACATTACTTTGGAAAACTCTAGAAAAAAAGTTTGATATCAGTGTAATGAAATCATTTTCAAGTAGCAGCAGTAGCAATACCAGCTCTTTACCCATACAAAATCCAGTTTTTTAATCTAAATAAAAAGTCATTTAATGCTTTTATATCCAACTATCTATATTTACAAAACTTTTTTATGTATTTTTTAATTATAGATGGACACAATATCTTTATTTATTTATATGTGGTGCTGAGGCTGGGACCAAGTGCCTCACACGTGCGAGGCAGGTGCTCTACCACTGAGCCACAACCCCAGCCCCACAAAACTATTTTTAAAATCTGTTATGATACAGTGAAGAAAAGGCAAGAAAACAAACCATCCTAATCACTATATTTTATTATAATTGTTAATGCATATTAATTGTACAAATTGGTAGTTTTCACTATCACATTTCCATATATGCATGTATTGTGCTTCAATCATATCCACCCTCCCTTCTACTCTTTATTGCCCCTTTTTCTCTTCCCCATCTCACCAGCCCCCTTCCCTTTGCCCTTCGCCAATAATCACTCCTCTATTCCAGGTCATCTCTTTTTCTTTTCCTTTTATTACTAGTTTCCATGTATGAGAGAAAACATGTAATACTTTTCTGCATCTAACTCACTTCACTTAAAATGGAGTCCTCCTGCTCCATTCATTTTCCTGCAAATGACAGAATTTTAATCTTCTTTATAGCCAAAAAATACTCCATTGTATGTGTATTGTATATATAAATATGTAATATGTATGTGCTTGTGTGTATATACACATATACATATAACACGCTGTATGTGTGTATGTGTGTATATATATATATATTTATATATATAAATACAACAAAAGTCAATGTTTAGCACTATACATTTTGAATCATCTAATAGATACTTTATAGCCTTGAGGGAATTTAATCCCAGAACTGCTATAAGGAAAATTAAAAGGGCTGGTTAATGCCTGAAAGTATTAAAAAATAAGCTGGGCACGATGGCACACAACTGTAATCCCGGCAGCTCGGGAGGCTGAGACAGGAGAATCACAAGTTCAAAGCCAGCCTCAGCAACAGCAAGGCACTAGTCAACTCAGTGAGACCCTGTCTCTAAATAAAATACAAAATAGAGCTGGGGATGTGGCTCAGTGGTCGAGTGCCCCTGAGTTCAATCCCCAGTACCAAAAAAAAAAAAAAGTATAAAAAAATCAGATAACCAAAAGACAAAGAAAAACTTTCACGTATGTTTTTTCTTTTTTCTTTATCCGTTCATCTGTTGACCCGTCGCCCAGGCTGATTAATATATTGGCTATTGTAAATAGTGACACACTAAACATTGGCATGTAGCTATCTCTTTTCTATGCTGATTTCATACCCTTTGGATAAATACTCAGGAGCAGAATAGCGGGATCATATAGTAGTTTTGAGTTTTTAGGAATGTTCATACTGTTTTTCATAGTGGCTATTCTAATTTACATTCCCACCAACAGTGTAGAAGAGTTCCTTTTTCTCTACATGTTTGTCAGCATTAGTTATTTTTTGTTTGTTTGTTTTGATCATTGCTATTTGACTGGGATAAGATTGAGTTTCAGTATGGTTTTGGTTTGCATTTCCCTGATGGCTAAAGATGTTGAATACCTTTTCATACATTTTTTGGCCATTGCACTTCTCCTTTTGAGAAGCATCTGTTCAGATCATTTTATTGGATTATTTGTTCTCTTGTTGTTAAGTTTTTTGAGTTCTTTATATATTCTGAATATTAATCCTCTGTCACATGAATAACTGCCAAACATTTTTCCCATTCTGTAGATTGTGTATTAACTCTATTGATTGTTTGCTTTGTGCAAAAGCTTCTGTTTATTTATTTATTATTGAGGCTATTATGAAAGGGATTGCTTTCCTGATTTCTTTCTCAGCAAATTCCTTATTGGTGTACCAAAAGTTACTGAATTTTTATACATGTTGATTTTGTATCTGACTACTTTGCTAAATCTGTTTATCAGTTCTAAGAGTCTTTTGGTAGAATCTTTGGGCTTTTCCAAGTATAGAATTATACAAACAGGGCTGGGGATGTGGTTCAGTGGCAGAATGCTTGCCTGGCATGTGTGAGACCCTGGTTTTAACCCCCAGCACTACAAAAATAAAAGGAGGAGGAGGAGGAGGAGGAGGAGGAGGAAGAGGAGGAGGAGGAGGAGGAGATGACAAACAGGGTTAATTTGACTTCCTCTTTTCCTATTTTTGTCCTTTATTTCTTTCTCTTGCTTAATTACTCTATGGAAAATTCTAAGTACTGTATTAGGAGTGGTGAGAGTAGATACCCTTACCTTGATTCTGATTTTAGAGGAAATGTTTTCAGTTTTTCCCCAATCAGTATGATGTTGGCTATGAATTTTATGATATTAGCCTTGATTATGATGAGGTATGATCCTTCTATACTTAATTTGTTTAGGAATGTTGACTTTTATTGAAGGCTTTTTCTGGATTGATTGAGATGATCACAATTCTTTATCTGTGTCCATATATGAACTATATCATATTTATCAATTGGCATAAGGTCAAGTGTCCTTGCATCCTTGTGGTGAAACCAATTTTATCATGGTACATGATTCTAACATGCTGTTGAATCTGGTTTATAGGTATTTTATTGAGATATTTTGAATCTATATCCATTAATGATATTGGCCTAGAATTGCCTTTTTGTTGTTGTTGTGTCCTTATCAGGTTTGCCTTCAAGCCCTGATAGTCTTTCTTCTGTTTTATCTAGTCTATTGGTAAGGCTTTCAAATGAGTGAGTTTGTTTTTTGTTTGTTTGGGGGAGGGTGTCCTTGGGATTTAACCCTGGGGCAATTTACCACCTAGCTACATCTCCAGCCCTTTTTAATTTTTTTAGTTTGAGACCAGGTCTCACTAAGTTGCTTAGGGCCTTGCTGAATTGCTGAGGCTGACCTTGAATTTGCAATCCTCCTGTCTGAGCCATGAGCCACAGGGATTAAAGGCCTATATCACTACATCTAGCAAGTTTCTGTTTGTTTTTTAAGCCAGGGTCTTATTAAGTTGCCCAAGGTGACCATAAATTTACAATCTTCCTACCTCAGGTTCCTGAGTAGCTGAAAATACAGGCATATGCCACTATGCCCAGCTCTCAAGTGGATTTTTAACCTGTCCTATTGAGCTATTCATTTCTGAGATTTCTGCTTGGTTCTTTTTCAAAATCTTGATCTCTTTATTGAAATGCTCATTCATATATTACATTGTCTTCCTTAAGTCATTCAGCTGTTTATTTGTCTTTTCTTGTGCCGCTTGCTACATGCAACTAATCATTCAGGGTCACTCCAGGTGACACAGATACAGAAAGTACTTCTTAGGGTCCAGGGATGGCTCTCGATCTTAGGGGTCCTTTGGAAAGAGAGAGCGAGCCACCTGAATTCACACAAGGGGAGGTTCGATGGAACATTTCATTCAAAACAGGTAAGGGGTAGTATTACAAAGAACAAGAAGGCAGCCCCCTCCATTGGGTAATGCCCACTCCCAAAGCTTTGCTCCTCTGCTGAGCAGAGATGAGGATCCACCTGTTTCCACACACAGAGAAGTCAGTCTCCACATTCCCATTGATTAAAAGCTAGGGGGTGCTCAGCTTCTATGTGGCAGCTCCCAACAATCTTGGAAGTTGAGATTTTTAAAAATCATTCCTTTGGCTTCTTTGTCCTGTATTTCATCTACTTCAGTATCTTTGAAATCAGTTCCTAAAGAGTTAAGAACTTTAAGAGGTGTTATAGTTTACATAGTAGGTGTCCTATGTTAATGCAGAAATATTAAAAGATACAATGATTAGATTATGAGAGCTGTGATTTAATCAGTACATCCTGATTTGGATGGACTGGCTAGGTGGTAACTGTAAGCAGGTGGAGTGTGGTTGGAATGGGAGGTTTGCTAGAAATATGCTCTTATGGCCCCTTCCCCATTCCCTATTTCTGCTTCTGGACCACCATATTCTGAGCAACTCTCCTTTGCAATACCCTTCCTCCATGATATTCTTGCCTCACCTTGAGCCCATAGCAATAGAGTTGGTCCACCATAGACTGCATTCTGAAACCATGAGCCAAAATTAACTTTTCCTCCTCTAAGTTGTTTTTGTCTGGTATTTTTATCATGGCAACAAAGAGCTGACTAGCAGCAATATCATGTTACCTTGTTTTTTCCTATTTCTTGTGATTCTACATTGAGTTTGTGCACCTATCAGGATGGATACCTCTTCCACTTTTATGAGAGGGCCTTATTAGTAAGCAACCTTCTCTTGAAAATGTGCCATAGGCAATTCACAATAGCAAGACTGTGGAACCAACCTAGACACCCTTCAATAGACGAATGGATAAAAAAAAGTGGCATTTATATACAATGGAGTATTACTCTGCATTAAAAAATGACAAAATCATAGAATTTGGAGGGAAATGGATGGCATTAGAGTAGATTATGCTAAGTGAAGCCAGCCAATCCCTAAAAAGCAAATGCCAAATGTCTTCTTTGATATAAGGAGAGTAACTAAGAACAGACTAGGGATGAAGAGCATGAGAAGAAGACTAACATTAAACATGGATAAGAGGGGGGAGGGAAAGGGAGAGAGAAGGGAAATTGCATGGAAATGGAAGGAGACCCTCATGGTTATACAAAATTATATACAAGAGGAAGTGAGGGGAAAGGGAAAAATAATACAAGGGGGAGAAATGAATTACAGTAGAGGGGGTAGAGAGAGAAGAGGGGAGGGGAGGGGAGGGGAGGGGTGGGGGATAGTAGAGGATAGGAAAGGCAGCAGAATACAACAGACATGAGTATGGCAATATGTAAATCAATGGAAGTGTAACTGATGTGATTCTGCAATCTGTATACGGCGTAAAAATGGGAGTTCATAACCCACTTGAATCAAAGTGTGAAATATTATATATCAAGAACTATGTAATGTTTTGAACAACCAACAATAAAAAAAAGTTGACATTCAAAATTTCAGCATTGCAATAGCATCACACTTTTCAACAACCATACTAGAAGCTGATGACAATGGAGTAGTGTCTTTAAATACAACAGGAAATTGTGTCCAATTTAGAATTCTGTATCCAGCCAAACTAGCAAGTATGACAATAAACAAAATATTTTAAAATAAAATTAAAAAAAAGAAAATGTGCCATAGGAATATCAGTTTGTTGTGCAGTGTTAAGTCTAATTCCAGTTTGGACTTTGTAGTGTAGTTTTCCACTGGCTTCTTTGGCTCTGATTAGAGGATTTTGATACAATGTATACTGTCAAGTTTGAGGGATCCACTTCCTCTGTAGATCTCAGAAGATTGGGGTCCCACTAGTTCAGACAGGCATGGTGTAGACAACAGAATATATGGCATGCATCCTCTGTGGTTACTTCTCTAGTCTTGTCAGCAATGTGTGGTCTAATGGGTATAGGAATGACCTATGCTGAGAACCTTCATAGATGTGGTGACCACAACCATTGCATAACACCTCCCTACTGTTGCTGTGAGGGTGAATGTCCAGGAACAGGGCTTCAGACCCTACCAGCTATGCCTTCTTGGGGCCAGTTCCATTGGCTGGGGCTTTTATCTCCCCCATTATTTGAGTTGAAGTATCTCCAAGATTCAAGTGGTGCTAGATTGTGGCTGGAGTAAGGGGCAGTGTCTCTGAGCTGGGCTGACAATATAGTTCAGTAGCAGAGTACTCACCCAATGTGCTTGAGGTGCCAGGCTAAATCCCCAACACTGCATAGAAAGAAGAAAACAAACACCAATAACAACAACAAAACCAAACGAAGAGGGCTAGGGTTGTGGCTCAGAGATAGAGCGCTCACCTAGCATATGCAAGGCCCTGGGTTCGATCCTCAGCACCACATAAAAATAAATTAATTAAAGATATGGTGTCCAACTACAACTAAAAAATAAATATTTATAAAAAAAACAAAGACATAAAGTAAAAACCAAATAGAAACAACTACTGTAACACCAACAACTATAGAAAAGAAAGTGGCAAAAATAACAGAATAAACTAAAACTTTTAGAATAATAAAAATAAAATTAATAAAAAATAAAAACAAAGGAAAAGAAAAAGAAAAATTTTAAGTTTCAAAGAAAAAAGAAAAATATGGAAAATAGGAGAAAAGTGAAAAAGAAGAGAAAAATATTAACATTTTAATATCAAAAGAAAAATGAAAAGTAATATATATATATATATGTACACTCATGAAAAACAGCAAGAACAAAACATATTAATTAAAACCAAAAAATTTCTCTCCACTGAGGTGCTCAATTGTTCAGACAATAGTAGATGATAACAGCCTGTACCAATCAGAGCTTCTTTCCATGTCTCCTTAAGGTGTATACCCCTTGGGGAAAGCAAACTCTAGGGGTTATTCACCCCCCCCTTGTTTCTTTTGTTGTACTTGCCAGGTGGCCTGACAAATGGGAGTGTTTTGTGGTCAGGGACAGTTGGAACACCTCTCAGATGCCCTGCACACCAAAATGAGCTAGGGCGGAACTCTGAGCTCCCCAGGCAAGGATTTATTCCAGAGTTATTCCAGCTGTGTAGTCCAAAAGCAAGGCAGACGCACCAAGGTAGCTCAGCATGTATAAATCATCTGGTACAGGTTCCCTTCAGTGCCCTTCACGCTGTGCACTACAAGGGCAGGACTAACATCCAGCTCTGCAGGGACTCTAGAGCTTTTTGTGCTGTGCACCCCAAGTGCAGCAAGAGGCTGTGGGATTGCAACTGTCTGTACTGGGGGGAGGGGCACTAGGCTCTACTTAACCCACCACCCACAATTCTGGTGTTCCAAGTCTTAGCTCTGGGTGAAATCACTTGTGACTGCTTATTCCCCCAACTCCTGCAGCTGGCTTTCCATACCACCAGTTTTAAAGGGAAAGCATCCTCCATTTTCTTACATGTCACAGTCCAGCACCACGTAGAATTCTCAGCAGGTTAGTGTCAGAGGCTTTCCCCAGGTGAAATTATCAGGACAGCTGCCTACTGAGCCATATAGTAACGTAGCCATGGGGACCTAGGACAGGATAATGCAGGGACTGTTGACTCTAAGAGCAGTAAGCTCAGCTATGACCTCCTTGAGATGGCTCCCTAAGTGCAGAGAACTTCTTCAGAGCCAGTTTACTATGCAGATCCCATGTCTGCTATGTGTTTAGATTACATTTCTGCAAGGTCATGCACCACTGCACCAGGTGAAAAAGATATTTAAAAAACAAGTACATTGGATTGTGTTACATTCCTGTGCTTGTAGTGCTCACTAGGATTTTCCCTCTTTCACATCTACCCCTGTTCTCTTCCACCCTGATCCATACTAGAGTGCTTTCTTTCACCTTCTGTTCTCCTATCCAAAGTCTCCAGATTTCTCCAAGTCTCTGTCTGTCCACTATTGAACTTCAGCATTCTCCCACAGTCACCCACCTCAATACACAACTGCTCTCCAGTTGTTTTGATTCTATCCCATGGAGAAACATGGAATTGCTGGGTGCCTTCAGTTGATGGGCAAGATTGTTAAAAGGAGGGAGGAAAATGATGAATTATTGCTTACTAAAATAAAGGAAAAGACAGTATAATAGATACAGTTTAAAATCTCAGGAATCTCTCTAATCCATTTAGGTTATGTCACCAACAGCATACAAAATAACTGTTCAAAAAATACTCCTCAGCCAGACTAAGTGGTGCACACCTGTAATTCCAGAAACTCAGGAGGCAAGTTCAAGGTCAGCCTGGATAGCTTAATGAGGTCTCAAAATAAAAAAAATTAAAATGGATGGGGGTGTAACTCAGTGGAAAAGCACCCCTGGGTTCAATCCTTATACCAAAAAAGAGAAAAAAGGGGTCAAGTTAAAGACAGAACTTCCTCTGTAGATGTGTCTCCCACAACTCACCCACTCTTATTCTGCTCTGACACCCACCTTTCAACACAAACAAATAACATGCTATTAAATTCTTTACCTGCCTTAGCTCATTTTTCTGCCCAAGCTATAGTGGGATCTTTCTGAACATCAAGATGAATGATGTGAGGGGCTTTGAGAATCCACTGTCATCCCTCTCATAACTTTCCCATCATTTTATCCAGCCTATGTTCATCCACTCATGACTTACTGTCTTGTGTTATTATGGCAAATGAAGCCCCAACAAACTAGTGGTTCCTCCTGGATTCTATACATCTCTTCACCTAGAGTGAAAATCTGAGACTTCCTTGACTTTTCTTTCTTTCTGATACCCTGATATTTAACATCCCACCATGCCAACTCTTTTTTTAAATCTTTATTTTATATTTATATGGTGCTGAGGATTGTGCCTTACACATGCTAGGTGAGTGCTCTACCTCTGAGCCACAACCCCAGCTCCCCACCATGCCAACTCTTGACTGTCTTTCTTCCCTTTCTATTCATCCTCCAACACCACTCTGGCCATGTTATTTTCTGATTTTTATAATTTATTATAAAATATACAAATGATAATAGTAAATGTCATCAGGCTGGGGAGTAAGATGGCTAGAGGGACATGCAAGGTGAGACTTGCTTTTTAAATATCTTTTTCACCTGGTGCAGTGGTACATGCCTATAATCCCAGCAACTCAGAAGGCTGAATGAGAAGGATTGCAAGTTCAAAGCCAGCCTCAGCAATTAAGTGAGGGCTCAAAGCAACCCATCAAGACCCTGTCTCAAAACAAAAGCCAGCAATGGGGAGCTGAGGTGTAGCTCAGCAGTAAAAGCACTTGCCTAGCACATGTGAGGCCCTGAATTCAATCCCCAGAACTGCCAAAAAAATAAAAATAAATAGGACTGGGATGTGGCTCAGTGCTTAAGTTCCCCTGGGTTCAACCCACAGTACCAAGTAAATAAATATCTTTTTCATTCTTCTTGGATGTTGTTATCATATCAATACATTAAAAAGAAATAAGATTGCATTTTTAAACTAATTATCTTTTAAAAATATCTGGATGCCTTCCCATGAACAACTAAATGAAGTCTCTACTCTTAAACCTGACAGTCAAGTACTACTCTGGTTTGACTCCAAGCTACATTTCCAGCCTTATCTTATTCAGTTCTTCTGTTTATACTTCACATCCAGGCCTTTATTAGTGCCAAAAAAATTGCACATTCTGCTCTTGCCACCCAGAATGTCTCTTCTGTTTTGCCTATCAAAAGCTTACCCAATTTTGAAAGCCCAGCTTCAAAGCAATCTCCTTCATTAATTTGATCCAGATACACTGCAACCCCCATGGCTATTTATGCTTCTTTTAGCACTTTTCAAATTCCAGGAAAGGAAAGGAGTATGTACTGGGTGCCAGGAAGTGGTTTCTCCAGCCGTGTGCTTTATGACATCCCATTCTCTGTACATCCATTTCCTCATCTGTAAAGTGGTCATTTTGTAGTCATTTTCCCTGTAGGAGTGTTCATTCTTTCAAATATATAGTTGGATGCCTACTATTGAGACAGGCACTGACCTGTGTCCTGAGGATATAGTGGGGAATGAAATAGATGGAGGCCTGCCCTCATCTAGTTAACCTTCTGATAGGAAAAACTTAAATGAAATATACTGATAGAGCTCTTAAAGCAGCACTTGGAACATAGTCAATGCATTATACATATTTGCTATTGTTAGTATTGTCAGCATTGTTGTTGTCATTCAGCATTCTATTAATATATAAGAAACTAAGATTCACATACTATTGGATAAGATGCTGAAGATCAAATGACTAGTAAAGGATTCCACCTAGGGTCTTCCTGACTGATAAAATTGGTGTCCTTTCTACTATAGCAGTGGCTCCAAAACCAAGCTGGATGTCAGAACCATCCATGGAGCTTCCCATGGAGCTTTTTTAAAGTACAGACTCTCAAGCCTCAGCCTCAAAAGAACTAAGCCAAAATTTGTAGAGATGAGCTAAAAATCTATATCATTAAAAATCTTCCTGGGTAGTTTTAATGTACTGTCACATTAGAATATGACAGCATTACAATCTTTCCCACACGGGGTATGGTGGCATGCACCCATAATCCCACCTACTAGGAATGCTGAGGCAGGAGTATTGCAAATTCAAGGCCAACCTGGGCAATTTAGCAAGACCCTATCTCAAAACAGCACCCCTGGAATCAACAACACCCCAGCACTACAAAAAAATAATTCTAAATATCCAAGCTATAAATTCAGTAAAGATAGGCTCCTTGTTTTCTTATTCATTTTTTTTCTCCTCTTCCTAGGAAAGTGCCTTATAAGCACTCAATAAGTATTTGAGTAATTAATTGCTTAATTATTTAATTAAAGTTGCTCTTAAAATGCAAATACTCACAGCTGTGATACTGGAAGCCTGTTATGAGCTATCATTGATCTTCCCAGGGATATTTATTAATCAGCTAGAAACCAGTAGTTGTGAAGGAAAAGCATCTGGGAATGAAACTGAGAAGGTCCCAAAAGCAAATGTTAGCCACATCATCACACAGCCTAGGGCCCCTGCTTTTACTCCCCTTCCCTGTGCTTCATTGACAACTTCAGGTAAAATGCAGAAAATATATTGCTAAAAATCAAGGGACTCCCCCCACCTTAACTTTGTTTCTTTTAACTAGCATATGTCTCTCTTTAGAAAATGGGGAAATTTTCTTTCTTAAAGGAAGAAAAAATTTTTATTCTTGTCACACCCTGAGCGTGAAGTTCATTGCTATATGTTAAGATTATAAAGCAAGATCTCAAAATGCAGTGGTTGATTATTCACAGTAGACATATTAAGTCAAGAAGCTTATTTTTTCTCTCTTTGCTAAGGCACAAAGCCTGGGGCTATATGCATTTTTATTACACTTTACTGTCTTGGTTTCACTTGAGGATTAAAAAGAGAGTCAAGGTACAGTGCACGTATCCTGATGGATTTTAGGATTTCTTGCTTTAGTGAAAGGAAGAATCTCATAAAGTACCTCAGATTATTGCTCTGGGAAGTGTACCTACTTCTGTGATGACCTAAAAATTCAATCTTTTGTTTCTCCTATAAAAGATCACATTGTATTTTGGAAATTTTTTCCCTGTAGTTTCCTGTACTATGCAAAGCCACATTTAAAGAAAAATAGCTTTAGTTTAGATTTGAAGTGAAAATATCTAAAGTAGTTCAGGGGAGCTTACAAACAGCCTTGGGGATGGAGTGAGGTGGAGTGAAGGAGGAGGAAAGAGAGAAGGGAGGAGGGCTAGGTCAGAGAGTGTTCGGCTGACTGGAGAGAGACTGTGTAGATGGAGTGGGAGATCAGGTGGGTTTTAACTCCAGTTCTGACAAATCTACACCCAGAAACAAAGAAGTACATAGCTCCATATTCCTCCTTTATTAACAAGCTCTTATTTATTTAATTGGTGCCTCATCCTCCAATATGCAAAACACAGAGACTGAATGTTGTAGGGTTGGAAAGTACAGTAGATGAGATCTTCCGGTTTACTGATTTGTAAAGAACAGTCTGATACTAGTTTGGCAGCTCTGTGTCAGTGAGAGAAAAGAAAGGCGCTTTTCACTGGCCTGAGAGGAGAGCTGGGAACTGGAAACAGGCTCCTGGCAGACTAGGTTCTTTGATAGGCAGACAAATTGACTGTGAAGGGAGTCAAGGTCAGGAAGCTTTGGAAATGCTTCGAGCATGGTGTGGGACTTAAGGAGCCTTGATTTCCTTGGTTAAGGATTGTTGTATGCATACTTCAGCAAATTCTCCCTTCCAGCCTTCATTAAAAACTGTATTATTACCCAAAATATAAGGGATTTGCCATTGAGAGAAAATATTTAATTCCCAGTGCTTTATCTTCTTTTCATTTATCTTTAAAATTTCAACCCGCTTCAGTCATTTTTATAATATGAATTTGCTAATAGCTCTATATGCTTTTTTTTTCAAAATGATACCAGTTATATTTTATGCCATTGATAATTATTTCAAATTGCCACTTCTGGTCCTTGGGAACGCTCCTGTGTTCTAATACCAGGAGGCATCATTATGTAATTACCATGTGAACATTATGCTACTTATGGCCCCAAATGCCCCCAGTAAGGAATGCTCCAGTGGCCGCAGAAAATTTCTATGAGAATGATATCTTCTAAATGTGGGATAAATAAAGCTCAATAATAAATAGCTAAAGCTGAAATGTAAATGATTTAACATAATGATGTTGCAAGGTGAGAGCCACTTGACTTTAGTACCTGTTGCAAATCATGAGATACATTAGGAAAGCTTTTAAAAAGAGAACCTATTTTTTAAGAAAAAAAATCTGCATGAAGTTACATCATCTAAGCAGAGCAATTCAACTTCTATCCCTTTGAAGAAACACTTCCTATGATCTCTTCCCTCCCTCCCCCATCACAATTTTCATAACAATCTGTAGATGTATCTACAACTAAAGATTTTGACAAATGAAGCAGGATAGGAGGTTGATTGCTACTTTTCTAAATTAAAATTAATGATACCCTTAAGGTACTTGAGTCTATGAAGTCAACTTAATGTTGATATAACCTGACTCCATTATCACAGAATGAGGCAATTGCTTGAGCATGAAAAGCAACAAACCAATTTCCAAAGTGCATTTTAGAAATTGGTGAGGGGAAAGCTTAAAGCCTAAACAATGGACAAGGGACTTGCTTTTTGTCCTCTCTTGCTTCCCAGTTGATGGAAGAGTTTTTCAGAATGAGAGGAATAATGTTGCTGGAGAATTTTGGGGCTGACTTGGGCTGAAGCTCCTACTTCATTTGAGGTGCTGTCGGCCTCAGCAGAGCCTTGACATTCTTCTGGTGGGTTGGATAGAACATAACTGTAGGAAAAAAGGAAGAATGTGAATAAGAAAAGGAATCAGACCTAGAGGTGATCGAGCACTTGCCTAACATGCAAGGAACCCCAAGTTTGATACCCAGCACTAAAAAAACATAAAGAAAACAATGAGATATAGATTAAGAATGGAATCAACACATTTTCTTAAATGGAAGTGGGAGAATGTGTGGAAGATTAACATAAAAAATGGTAGATGATGGGGGCCTATAGTCCCAGCTGCTGAGGAGGCTGGAGTATATGATCACTATAGCCCAGAGATTGGAGGTCAGCCTGCAACAGTGAGACCATCTCTCAAAAAAAAATGGATTAGTGATGGTCTCATATGGCCTACATCAATATCCATGCCAACAATCACTCAATGATTATGCTGCTACTCATAATGGATAACATGTTAGTACACTTTCTTGTGATCTACCACAAAGTCAAACACAAAAAGCTCTTGTTGAACTCATAAGTCTTCTAATGTCAAGAAAGCACATGAATAAATTCAATGAAAACAGAATCCAGCCAATCTCTACATTCAACAAGCCCACAGAGCTGTACCTATAACAAACCCTCACTCCAAAGTTTGTATCATACCTTCTCAATTATAACTCAAAAGAAATCAAGATTAGTAAAAGAATAGATTTTAACTGAAAAAGATTGCAATTAGTAAAAAGAATTTTAACTGAAATAAAAATAAGTCTCAGTAGAGTTTCCAGGATAATGTTTAGACCTGCATTTATGAGCATTACATGAAAGGATTTGGAACTAAGAATGAATTATGAAGACCCTTCCAAACCATGCACAGAGAAAACTATACAAACTGCAGAATTGTAGGACAAAACTCATGAGTAGACTATACAGAGACATGTGTGGTTTATTCAATAGCATCACAGTACAAAAGAAGTTTTTGTATTGTGTTGTTTCTAATGGGCTCATTAGCGTAGGTGTGAAGTTTGGTTCCTGCATGCCATGGATATTTATCAAGGGTCTAGACAGACTGAGAGCCAGAAAATCGAAATGTACGTGCCTACCTATCTCTTTTCCCTAGACTGGAGTGAACACAATTTATGTATGTAATATCTGTAAGAACACTAGGACTAGGAAGAAACCATAGTGTCTAGCAATGTATTTCCTCATCAGGAGCAGATCCCCCACTCTCCCAAAACTCCAGTGAAAATAAAAATTTTAAAGTAATTAACAGATCAAAAGAAAAACTGGAAACCCTTAAGAATTTAAAACAAAGTTAAGTAACATTTACATTTAGAGAAATTCATTTGAAATCATTTCTAAGAGCCATGGTGTTGTTCTCTGTCCTTTTTTCCTTCTTTTATCTTTTGGCTTATTTAAAGCCATTTTGAAGAAAAAAAATGAAGTAAAGATAACCTTCAAAATACACAGAGGAATGGATTGAGCTTTGAGAAATAGTCACAGCTGGGAATTAAGAATGTGTTATCATTAATTTAGTTGGATGACTTGGTGTTCATTCATTATCCTCAAAATTATACTTTCAATTCTACCATATTTATAGGTAGTGAAGTGCCTAACAGATTATAAGAATTTTAAAAGTCTTTCATTCATTCATTTATTGAATTTTTATCGAGTGTCTCCTGTTACTAGGCATTGTATTAAATTGTGAACAAGACAAACAAGGTCACTGTGTCCTAGGCAAGGAATTTGCATTCCAGTAATTATCCTTTATATAAATCTAGACATTGTTTCTTACTGGAGCAAAAGAAGGGAGGTCTTTTCAAGCAGTACATTGTCTGCAGAAGCCATCTGAAATGAGAAGACAAAAGAGAATAATCGCCCTCATAGCTCTCAAGTATTATTATTTTAAAATTAGAAAAAACAAGCATAGGGGAGACTTGGCTTTGGGTTGTTTCATAGCTTATTGCTTTGATTTTTTGACTTTTTATTTTTTTTTAAAGAGCTGGGGATTGAACCCAGGACTTCTTACGTGCTAGGCAAACACCCTACCACTAAGCTACATCCCCATCCCCTGCTTTTATTTTTTTTTTTAGTCTAGTTTTGCAGGCAAAATGAATCTAATTTTTTTTCCTTTTCCTTTTTTACTTTGATCATGAAAATTGAAAAGAAAGAAAGAAGGGAAGGATCTTCCAAAAACTTATGTCAGGGATCTTGCAAAAGGAATTATTTATTTAAAATTTAGTTGTTAGAGTGAAGATTCATAAACAAACTAGACATTAATTCACTCACTTCATGAATTGAGCACCTGCTATTTGCCAGGTGCTGTGCTAGTTACTGGGGTAAGGAAAGAGAGATGTCTCCCTGCCCTTAAAGAGCATATTAAAAAAAAGACCTTTCTTCTCCTGACATCCTTTTATTGAAGAATTGCCGCAAACTAGATTATTAGTACTCATGGACCAGATGGCACTTTTTTGCCCATCTGGGATAGTTCTAAAGAATAGACCCTCATGTATCAATAGATAAGATTTCTTCCAGTTCTAAGCTTTCATGATTTATGATCTAATAGTAGAAACAAGATGTATACTTCCAAAAAGATGTGATGCTTGTATTAATTTTCCTAAAAAAGGAAAATAGGTATGACCTATTTATTCAGAGAAAATTGGGTTCCTCCTATCTCTTTAAATAATTCCATTTAAACTCCTTTAGCTCTTTCTTCTTGAATCACCTTCCAAAGCTCACTCTTAGCTCTTTAGTCTCATTTCCTTTGACTTCCTTTAATGACTGAGACAAATTATTCATCTGTAACTGACTATACTTGACATCCCAAGTTAAAGGTTTTGCTGTTAACGTAAATGCATCATGTTCCAAATGAATTCATACATACATATGCTATTTCTCCCTTTTCTAATTGCCATGTTTCCATTCTTCCACACATGAAATCTAAGAGTGTATTTATTTCTTAAAATATTAAGCCCCAGCACCAAATTGGATAGCCATTCTTTCTTTCAAAATACCTCCTAATATGTACCCTTTTTTAATATTCCAGGCAATACTGTCTTAATTCCAATGCAAGTCTAGTCAAGTGCAACAGACTATACCTGGTCAAGTACAACAGACTCTAACTGGTTTCAGCCCTAGGGCCCCTTTGGAATCTGATGTGTGCCATACAGACATACTAATGTTTGTAAAACCCAGCTTTCCTCTAAAATAGGGAATCATCTCACAGGAATCTTTTGTGTTCTCTAGACCTAGAATATGCCTTGTTTTGCATCATCTGCATTGTATCTCACTGTTCTCCTACACATCGTTGTTCTATTGCCCCAGGCTTTTCCTGGGTTTATCACTATTCTGCACCTTCCACCCTTTATGCATCCAAAGATCAGAGACTATAATATTTGCTTCCTGTATATCCCTTTCAATATCAACAGACACTTAGAAAGTGAGCAGATAATTAACTGAGTGAAGAATCAGTTGTACCCAAATGCAAGGTACTAGTGTATAATTTCTAGATTTTGCTTTCTAGTTTGCATATACTACTTTATATTGGGTAAAGGCATAACCAGTTACCCAGGCACCTGCATCCCATAATGTCAGGTACTCTGGAGGCTGAGGCAGCATGATTGCAAGTTCAAGGCCAGCCTTGGCAATTTAATGAGACCTTGTCTCAAAAAATAGAAAAGGACTGAGGATATATCTCAATGGTAGAGCACCCCTGGCTTCAATCCCCAGTACCAAAATCACACACACACACGCACACACACACACACACACACACACACACACACACACACACACACCCCACAGCCACTTAGGAAGGTCTAATACATGGAGGCTTTTGTTTCAAAATTTTATCAAATTTTATTTCCTTGTATAATTGCTCATAGAATAACGTGCTTTGTTTCTAACTAACTACAGCTTATGAAGACTTTGGTTACCTTCAGATTTTTCTTCTTAAAATTATTTCTTTATTTAGTCAATTGTGCATTCAGTCCACACAATACCTTTCTCCAATGATAATTTGTGAAATGAAATATTTTATGCTTAATTCTCTAGTTATTTTCTAGCTGTTTCCTGAATATTTCATTTCATTGCATGATGCATTTTTAATTTGTCTCACTCTCATGCATTTTTGTAAGTTTGAGTCATAGGGATAGAAGGTCTCTTTGATCTCAGTTTAAACTCTTTACAATATTGGGTATGCACAGGAAACTACCAGTGTGGTTCTGCTTATATAAGACGGAAACAAGCTTTAGTGATTGGGGGCTTATAATGGAATCAGATGCTTCATCCATCCATGCAATCCCTGTGATATAGTGGTGTAAACCCCAGTCCAAGGGCAGGAAAATACCAATGTCCTTCTGACTCAAATAGGTAGGCAGAGCAAAAAAGGCAGTTCAGGGGGCTGTGGAGATAGTTTAGTTGGTAGAGTGTTTGCCTAGCATGCACAAAGCCCTGGGTACAATCCCTAGCACCACCAAAAAAAAAAAAAAAAAAAAGGCAGTTCAGGCCTTGATTGGATGATGCCCATCCACATTGGGAAGGGCAATCTACTTTGCTGAATGCACATATTCCAATGCAAATCTCATTTTTTTTAAAAAAACACATCCACCTAGACATATCCAGAAATAATGTTCATTGTAGGTCCCATGCAGCACAAGTTGACACATAGAATTAACCATCAGTCAGGTCAATGGATATTCTTGTTTGTCCCCCACTTCTCTCTCTTCATATCTCTCTCTTTCTCTCTCTCTCTCTCTCTCTCTCTCTCTCTCTCTCTCTCTCTCTCTCACACACACACACACACACACACACACACACACACACACTGCATTAACTCATTTACACATTTGTCTTATCAACTAGTCATTAAATAAATATTTAATACCACTTATGAAATTCAGGGTTCAATGAATTCTGGGGATGGGGACATCATATGGGGAGAAAGAGAAACAAGGAATAGTCACTGCTACCAAGGGCTTTTAGCAGAAGATACTCATGTCCATATAACTAAAATGAATGGTATAACAGAAGTGTTTCAAGTATAAACCATGTGCTGTGAGAATGCTGAGGAAGGCATTAATTCTAATGTGAGAGATGGGAAAGCAAACATAAATGGCTAACAGCCTTGAACTTAGAGAGAAAGGGGATAAGAGCATTCTAGAAAGAAGCAACATGAAAATATCATGAAAGTGTTATATTGGACATAGTATTTCAGATTGAGCAGATGGTTTGATGGGCTTAGCAGGTAGTTTGTCTGAGAGTACAAGTCAGAAGATTGGGTGGGCAAGTTTGGAATATTCTTTATGATTTTATGTGTATAACACTGAGGCTAATCTTGCATTTTTTGGAAAACCTACTTGGTTATCCAAATATTTTGTGCAGGCAAAGATGGATGAGGCTAGGGAGGAAGTGAAAAAAGAACATTGTTCTGAATCTCCAGACAATTAATAGTGGAAAATCAGTGTTGGCCTTAGGCCAGACTACCTGAGCCAGTCTTCTAATGAGATTAAGATCTGCTTTGCTTCTTAGAAATTCTCCACACCATGGGAGCTAACCCCAATCACCACTACTACCACCACAAAGTTCTGGTGGCTGTTGACAAGCTCTGAGCATTCCTAGTTTATCATGAACTCCTCAAAACCAAACCAAGATTCAGAGTTACAGAACTAAGATGCCCGGGGCCACCACTAATATTACATTGGCAAAATGCCAGATGACAAAGTATATCATTTCACCCCTAAAATTATTCCCTTTCTTCTGACCAAGAATGGAATTCACCAAGCTTACAGGACACTGTATAAATATATATTATAGAAAAACCTAATAGGAAGAAAAAGAATGACAATTTTTACTCCATGCTGCCTGAGGCATATTTCTCTCAGTAATTTCCAAGCCTACTGAAAGCTGAAAGTTTCTTTCATCTTACCACCTACCCTATATTACCCCAAATGTAAGCCTTGCCTCTACTTCTCTGATACTTAAGTATTAATCAGCTATTGATTATTTATGATCAATAATTAATTATAATTCACTGATCCAGTGATAACTGGCCAATATTAATAACAAAAAATCAGTCAAAAATAAAAGACTAAGATAAAAAATGTCATTTCTGAGATCCTTTAATTACCTGACATAATGCAAAGTGGTAGTATAACTATTTCTGAAAGAATTACTTTGTGCTTTTTGATGGTGCTAATTGAAAGAAAAGTTTATTCATGGCTGCCAACCAGTGGAGTACAAAATTTCATTTTAACGCTGTCAAGAGAGGAAATCCTCTGTGTTTGCCTTGGTTTGATAAAAATCGGTCTTGAACACCATCTACAGTAACATGGTATTAAAAGCAGGGTTATGAATTGTTGCTTTAGGATTCTCAGCCTCAGAAACCCAAAACCATTTACAAAAAAGAAAAGGATACATTGTTTTAATTGTTCTTTATTATTTATGATGAGAAATCATTTTTTTCCTTGTTTCCCCAGGTGGCCGTGGAGGACCGCGTCAGGCAGCTGCATGAAGCCCACAGGGACTTTGGCCCAGCATCCCAGCACTTCCTTTCCAGTAAGTTTTCAATTTTCATCACTTAACCTCTTCATTGCTTCCTGGTAGCTAAGAATCCAGGAATGAATTATAGTCATTTGTGCCAGATGCAGTAGAGGCATAAATCATCCTGAAATATAACGTGGTACATGACTCCAGAAGGTAAGGAACAGGAGGACCCATTAGATCATTTTGTCCAGTCTTAACAAATACATGAATGTTTCCATAATGTATCCTTGATTGCTAACTTCATTCATATTTTTGAGACTTTATTTTGGCCTATATAAGTTCACTTCATAAAGCTGACAATAATATAATTATAATATGGTCATTCAATTTATGTTACTATGAATCTATAATTGTTTCTATAATTCATTAAAATACTTCCTGCCTCCAAGTTGGAATCCCAGTCTCTGGTATTTGCTGTCTAATTACTCTTATCTCTCTTTTATCTTTGACCCCTACACATTTTTTATTTGGTAGGCAGTTTTAATACTTTATTAATTGTACTTTTAAAATTAGTCATATTGTTTAGTTACTATTAATAAATGTGATATATTTGGTAATTGATGCTAGAAGAAATGGCTTTACTTAACTGAAAACTCAAGTAACATTCTATTAATAATGTATATTGAATTGGCAAGTACCTATTTTCCTGTACTTAATTTTGATTTACACCACTCTTTCTTTGATTGTAAAAAATATATATATGTTAAGTTGTGGTATTTAAAAAGCTATATGTCTAATGTATGGATTTAGCAACTGT
Source organism: Ictidomys tridecemlineatus (assembly GCF_052094955.1). NCBI lineage: Eukaryota > Metazoa > Chordata > Mammalia > Rodentia > Sciuridae > Ictidomys > Ictidomys tridecemlineatus. Next base: position 102,005,263 of record NC_135493.1, read on the forward strand.
TAACATTTTGATGCCTTGCCTTCTGGCCATATCCCAGTATATATGAAGGTTTAACCATCCTTTGAAGGCAATTACTCTGTGCCTGACAATGTTGTAAATATTTACTAATTTAACCCTTATTAGCAACTCCATTAGTTAGGTGCCATTATTCTACCCATTTAAATGAGGAATAGATTGAGGAACACATTGACATAGCTAGTAGATGATAAAGCCAGGATTCTAATTCAAGAAGTCAGCTCTAGAATCTGTGTTTATAACAACTACACTGTACTTTTACTTAATTTGTGTGTCTTGTAAAGAAGAAATAATTCTATATGGTTTCCCCTCAGTCTTCTGCTACATTCTTTTATTTCCACTTTCTGGTTCTTTCCTTTCTTTTCAATTCTCCCCAAGTTATTTAAAAAGATACATGCTAGGGCTGGGGATATAACTCAGTTGGTAGAGTGCTTGTCTCACATGCGCAAGGCACTGGGTTCAATCCCCAACATACACACACACACACACACACACACACACACACACACACACGACTAAAAAGATAAATGTTGCCAGGTGCTGGGGGGGCACACACCTGTAATCCCAGCAGCTCAGGAGGCTGAGGCAGGAGGATTGTGAGTTCAAAGCCAGCCTCAGCAACTTAGTGAGGCCCTAAACAACTTAGCAAGATCCTGTCTCAAAATTTTTAAAATTAATTTTAAAAATGGGACTAGGAATGTGGCTCAATGGTTAAGCATCCCTGGATACAATCCCCAGTAGAAAGAAAAAGATACATGCTTACAAACATTGTAAAGTATAAGATACATGCTTATAAACATTGTGAAGTATTTAACTAGATGCTTTCACATGTGACTCCGGTTGGTCATGGTATTTTATAGAAAAAAATTCCTGGAAGGGCTGGTCCTATCTTTTCATTAAACATCAATAATGGATTCAGTAAAAGTTCTCATATTTTCTCAATTAATTCTAACCTTCTTATCTGCATGTAATCTAGTTATTTGAACAGTATCCCACAAGCTTAGGAGTTGACAAGAAAAAAAAAGGGAGATAAAGGAGTTTATCACAATGAATAGGGTTGTGGCTTTTAGGGATGGCTCTTAAAAAATTTAAAGGCAGCTGGGTGTGGTAGCACATGCTTGTAATCCCAGAAACTCAGAAGGCTGAGGCAGGAGGATTGCTAGTTCAAGGCCAGTCTCAGCAATTTAACAAGGCCCTGAGCAACTTAGCGAGATGCTGTCTCAAAATAAAAAAAATAAAATAAAATAAAGAGGAATGGGGATATTGCTCAGTGGTTAAGCTCCCTGGTACTGAAAAACATATATATTACAAAGACTGCAAATTTTGTCTTCTATATTTTTCCAAATCTCTGGTCACCTTAATTCGCCTTGGTGACAGCCATTTATTTGATTTAATTGAGATAAAATGTGATAACATACTCCTAAGTGACTCATAGACCATAAATAAAAATATTACTATTGTGAATATTAATTACTCCTCAGACAATTTGTATTCATTCATACTTTCTTTTCTGGCCCCCTCCTTCTGAATTCCCATGTCTTCTCTATTAAAACCTATTCCCAGAAAATGATATGTTATACTCATTTAACCCAGGTTTCAGGTAAAGTTTAATGTGTACTTCTCTGGGTTATTTGCATTTTAATAGGGTAAAAATCCATAAGCCTAAGGAATGGCTCTCTGGTGTCAACCAGAAGCTCTGAGCTGTACAGAAAGAGTATCCAGGGGCAGGTGGAGCATCCTCACACCTTTCAAATCATATCACATCAGTGCCCACTTCCAGAAAGGTCAGGCCTGCAGATATGGACACTCATTAAAAGATTGATCTACCTGCCTGAATGGAGCCAGCCCTAGAGGTCACCAATCTCTCAGATGCCCATGTAGAATATCAATATATGCTTAGAAGCTTTGCCTGTGTATATAAAAAAGTATACCAATTTGTTTTAAAGGATATTTAAGAAATAGAACAGTGAAGCTAGACATGGACTGTGTCTTTCTGTTATCCTTTGTTAAGTTATGAAGGTAATATATGCCTATCAAGGAAAATTTGCAAAGCAGAGAGTACTAACAGGAAAAGGAAAATTATCCACAATCCCACCACTCAAAGATAAACACCATCAGAAATATTGTTTGTATATTGTCTGTTTTAGTCTGTATATATGTTATCCAGGTTCATTTTTTTCTTCTAAACTAAGCAGGAATAAAAAATATGTTACAGTTGCATGATCTGCTTTTTCCCCTTAATCGTATATTAGAATAGTTTTATTCACTATTATATCCAATGTTATGACTCACATTCTTTCTATACCTTTACAAACATCTCAGATTCTTTCTAAAAGACAAATGCCTGTCTAATTGCTGTGTTAAAGGACGTTTACATTTAAAGCCTTCTCGTATATGTTGCCAAACTGATCTCTAGTAAGTTGTACCATCTAGTAAGTTGGGTGCACCACCAAAACCATGTTTGAGGAAGGGCCTGTTGGAAGTCACTTCCCAGCTATTAGATTGTAATCTATAGAAGAAAAATAACCTCCTTCCAAAACATAAAAATACGCTTAAAAATTCCACTAAGGTCATTTCAAATGAGTTTAAGTTGTTTAGTAACAGTGATTTGCTTCCAGGTTACTAGGAATAATAATAGAGTGATTTCTGAAACTTTGATATTACAGTGGAGCCAGGTGTGGTGATGCATGCCTATAATCCCAGCAATTAGGGAGGCTGGAGCAAAAGGATCACAAGTTTGAGGCCAGCCACAGCAACCTGACAAGACCTTGTGTCAAAAATTAAAAGGGTTGGGGATGTGGCTTAGTGTTTAAGCACCCTAGGTTCAATTCTCAGTACAAAAGAAAAGGAGAGAGAGAGAGAGAGAGAGAGAGAGAGAGAGAGAGAGAGAGAGAGATTGATTGAATGAAAAATAAGGATAAGTCACTAACTACACCCCTGCCCACAAACAGGCTTATTGACTATTGACTCCCCACTCCCACCCCCACCCCCCACCTCCACCAATACATAGACTCTCATTTGGAAACTACATTGCCAGCTGTCTTTTTATCATAAGAGAGAGGCAGCATCTTACTAAAAGAAGTATTCACTGTTTCTTCTTGGTGGCCCAATCTGTACTTGTTAAAGAAGTTGTTTCTTTTATCTTAGATCTGAGAGAAAATGAGAAGAGAAAAACATTGTAAAATGTGACCCTTCTCCATTGATAGACACTAACTTGTCTTTAATTCTAGTTTGAAAACTCTAGTACTCCTAATTGACTTCTGCAACTTAAACTAAAAAAAAAAAAAAAGAAATTCTAGTATTACGATTTTAAAACGTTTATAGATTTTACTATACAAATAATTATAAAAAATATATGTGGGCTAGGAACAGTGGCACACACATGTAATCCCACCAACTCGGGAGGCTGAGGCAGGAAGATTACAAGGTTAAAGCCAGCCTCTGCAGCTTTGCAAGACTGCATCTCAAAATAAAAAATGAAAAGGCCTAGGAATATAGTTTAGCAATAGAGTGTCCCTGGGTTCAATCCCCAGTTCGTCAAAAGAAAAAAAAAATATTCTAGAATCCCCTAAAGGAACATTTTCCAAGTTGGGTTTCTCCGCACATTAAAGTTCTTTAAGATTTTAATAACTGTCCCTTGAAAAATTAATTCTACGATGAGTAAGATTGGCAAAACATGAGTTTATAAAGACTAGCACTCTTCAAGACTAGACTTTTCTAATGGAATTCTTGGAGCCTTTATGAGGCACTTAGACTCTAAAAGGAAGATGGAATTTGGTGCTCTTTGTCATACCTGTAACTATGAAAGCATTTTTGAGGCACACCAATTAATTTATCACTAAACATGTCTTAAAGCATACTGAATCTTTGCCCCAAAGTGGTATTTCCTAAATGGTATAATTACAAGAATTTTCTGCCCAAAGTAGTAAGAATGGGACCCACTTAAAAAGAAAAAGGGTCAACTTTCTATCTTCCCTGAAGTTCCCAGCCCCAGCCCCCTTCCCGACTCCAGGAGTCTCCTTATGCTATGAAGTTTCCTAACTAGAGAGAAGCTTAGAATGTAACTATACTAATAGCTTTCAGACTCATAGGTGTGGCTTAGTAGAGAATTTTAAAATCAGTTTAATGGTTTGCATCCAACTATTGTTTAATGGAATGGAATGAAGCAGATGAGAAAATATTAGAGTACATTACACATTAAGGTTAAGTATTCTTTTGACACTTTGGTTGTTTAGTTAAGTGTGTATATATGCACACTAGATCACATTATAAAATGTTTTCCTTTTGTGAGTTACAGTAAAAAAGTTTTGAGAGGCACTAAATTACTCTAATCCTTCCTGTATTTTACAGATGGCAAAAATGGTGCAAAAAGATCAAATAATATAACCACAGTCACAAACATGGTTATCATTGATCCTGGAGTGAAACCCAATTTCTGGACTTCCAAGCTCTAGATCACACTGTCTTTTCTATTAAGAACACATACACAGGCCAATGACTGTTTAGGCCTCTGGTATTGCCAAATTTTTTTTTCTTTTCTATTCTTTCAAGCTGGTTGACAGAGCCTGAATTTTTCTTTCAACACCTCTGAGCCAAAGATTGTCTAATCACTGGTTTGAGATATGGGTTAATAGTAAAGCTGGCTGTGCACAGTGGCACACACCTCTAGTCTCAGCTGCTACAGAAGCTGAGGTAAGAGGATCCCTTGAGTCCAGGAGTTAGAGGCCAGCCTGGGCAATATAGTCATACCCCTTCCATAAAACAACCAAAAAAAGAGTAAAAGCTATAGAACTAAACCAACTGGTTTCATTTCCTGGCTCAAATATTTAATCCTTATAGTCTTCATCTTTAAAATGAAGATAATATTTCCATATTTAATCAATTTTAAGATATGCTTCTTGACTCAGGTTTTAATAGCCCTAAAATCATAATGCACTTTATAACTAACAAGACTTTGAATTCAGTGAAGTATGATGGTATTATCCTATAGGGTTAGGATAAGAATTAGTTAACATGTAAAATTCTTAGAATATTGGCATGTAGTAACTATTGTATAAGTGTTTGTTATTAATAATAGCATTAGAATCATTATTACTATCAACTTGATAGTATAACTTAGTATATTCCTGTTAGAGTCATACTAGTCATGAAATATCATTCATCCTCTTGCATTTAATTCTCAGATATAAGTAGTTCCTCTCCTTTCTGAAGATGGATTTCATGAATCTAATATATATGTTTTTCCGATTATAAGAGCTTGATAGTTTTTGTATAATTAATAAACAGATGAATAATCAAATGGGTAGACCCTAATCTTAGTAAGATCAGGATAGTATCAGTCTTATTGACACTTATATTCTACAGCACCTAACAATATCTGGTGCTTGGTAGATATTCAATAAATATTTACAGAATGAATTATGTCTTATACCTAAAAGAAAGAGTGGTAAATTTACTCCTGACATTGATAATACAAAGGGCATAAGATTTAGCATAGTGACTATTACATAGTAGACACTCAATAAATAATGTGACCTTTTATTTTTCTTCTTAGCAAGAACTAATACTGTTCATAACATTACACAGTAATTTTTTATCAAAGTCTACTGTGCCATGTAATAAATTAAGGAAAAATGCTGACTTCAAAATGACAGCATGATCACAAAACTATTAGAAAATAAAATTAAAATAGCAGAAAGGTAAACATAAAAGAAGACTGAAAATAAAAGTACTTTAAAATGCAAACAGCTGTTGTGTCTCTTCTTTCTTTTTACTTTTGCAGATTTTTTATTATAAGCATATATTACTTTTATAATGGAAAAAACCAACAAAGGCAAAATTCTTATACTCTAGCTTTTAACCCAGTGACCTCTTACAGTATTACACTCTATTGGTGACAATGAAACTCTATAAGATGAATTTCCTTTTTACTATTTATTCTAAATTTTAAAGCTGTAAATTTCATTGAGCAACCTTCTTGTTCACAGATTATGAGACATTGTAAAAAGAAAGAACTGATCAGTTATTTCTTGCAGACTTTATAATCTTAACTGCCTTAATCATATCTCTAGTTAGCTCTTTTTCTCTCTTGTCAAAGGATTCCAAACTTTTATAGTTTTGCCTTGACACATAGGGCTAAACGGTTTGTTTCCATCTTGAGTATTCCAAACCTTTACCCCTAAAGCCTTTCCATGCCTAATTTATTTTTTTAAATGGGGAAATATTTTGAAGTACATCTAATAATTGCCTACATTCACTTGACAATGTGCCAACCTATGCTACCATTATCCTTAAGGGATGGATGATTTGAAATATGAGTGTGACAATAATTTAAAGCTTCAGATGTGCTTAAAGAAGCCATCATGATACCGGTCACAAAGAATCTTGGAGGTACAATGTGAGATGACTATCAACCTAAAGTTCTGGATCAGGTAAAATTTCAAGGCAAAATAATTTGGGCCAGTTTCTTCAGTGCTTAGGTATTGTCCTACATATTTGGAATTGACACAAATGCCATCTAACCTATCAGTGATGCTGGTAACATTTCTTTAGGTGTAAAGATACATGGATAACCATTATACTCCTTTCTCAAAACCTATTGCCGTGGCCTTTTATCCTCTAGCTCAAATTTATGCTTTCCAGTAATACTTCAGATCTGCTTACATAAAGGTATCCTTAGAAATCAAATTTTACATTATGGCCCCTATATATCCCATATATTTGAACATATGAGAGAACCTAGGAAATTTCTGAGTTTCTGCTATGGGTATTTGCGTGCTAGAGCTAGCTTACTGGCTTAAGAGAACCAACTATTACATATATAGGAATTGTGAGCTAGTTGTCAAATTCACCTTTGATAGCTTGCAGTGAGCCATTTTGGGAATATCTATCCCACAGAAATTGGCAAATTTGTCTATATTATACAGATCACCCAAGTTCCTGGATGCAAAGCATCTTTTTAAGCAGGAAGGGTGCTCAGAATTCAAATATTTATCCTCCATAGCCATTCAACCAAGTTTGTCTAGGTCTTTCCTGATTTAAGCCCTGAAAGTCCCATGTTCCAGAGTACCTCCTCAGTTCCAGGCAAATCAGGATGGTTGGCACCCTTAATCTTGGGTAAGTTTCCCTAGAAATGGAGCCTTAGAGGGGGCTGGTGTTGTAGCTCAGGGGTAGAGCATTTGCCTAGCATGTGTGAGGCACTGGGTTAAATTCTCAGCACCACATATGAATTTTAAAAAATAAAGATCAGTCAACAACCAAAAAATATTTTAAAAAAAGAAATGAAGCCTTAGATAGGGCTTCTTATAGAAGTAATATATTGAGAGAGCATTCTAAGGTGCGAGGAAGTGAGGGGAGCCTGCTAAGTTAGAAAGGATGCTGGTCAGGAAGTCAAGCTAAGCAAGAAGATTAAGACTAAGTTCAGCCAGCATGATGCCACAAGGGGTTCTGAAACACAAATTGTATCACAGAAATGGCCTCACTTTGAGGCAAGGGAGCTGGGCCTGTGTTCCCTTATGTCCATGGGTCATTGGCCAAGAATTTCCAGAGAATAAAAGAAAGTATGACAGTCCCCATTTGGCCAAGGCAGGTTCTCTGGTAAAAAAATGTAATAGGTCCTTACTAGGTAACAGGCCAACACACAACACCTAGGGATGGGTGAACCTACCTGGTAAAGGGGATACAAGTAGGATACCAATAATATTAACCTTTTACAGACTTTATGAAACTACTACAATAGACTATGCTTGCTCTCTCTGGCTTTGGAGTTAAATGGTGCCATTTATAAACCTTGATCACTAGCTATCACTCCTTTATCACACAGCTGTGTGGAAATTAGTCTGGCAGCATGGCAGACATGAAGCAAATGCCTATTTCTTTCTTATTTCATCTTCTTCATTGTGACAGATTCCCCTGGGCTTCATGAGGACCTCCAACAGGGAGACTAGCACCACAGTTCTGAATCAGTTTCATGATGTGGGCACTGTTTTAGTGGAATGTTGGCTCTAAAAGGTATATTTTTACACTCCCCAGAAAATGAAGGCGTTTGTGAGTTTGGCCTAGGGTAGCATTTTGTCATCTGTCCCAGAATACAAAGGTTTGCACAACAGAAATGGTGGAATCACATCCCTGTGGGCAAAAATCATTACTTTCATTTTTCCATTTGGATGTTTTCCATTTTCAGAACGCAACCAGTTTGGGGTTACAAAATACTGTTTGGTAGGAACTTTGAGGTGAGGACAAAGGCATTTGTTCTTTTGTAGACTTATATGAACTGTTCCTTGTTTAAAAACTATTCTCCTGGATTTTTAAATAAATTCAGATATCAACAATGAAAATCATCTTAATTTCAATCCACTATAGGTATTGCTGTATCTGCTCACAGCTATAAGAAACAGGAATAGATTTAGGTGATGAGGGGTATTTTCAAGATACAGGAGAAGTATAAAGAAGGACAAGAACAACAGTCACCATGAAAGATATGTTTGCTTCTCTCTACATATGCATTTGCTCCTGTAGATTTCATCTTTCACAGGATCATGACTTCTCTCCATGCATTACCTTCTATTTATAGTTTCTATTTACTGTGACTTCTGTTTTCTTCCTTTGTTCTGACTTTTTTTTTTAACTTCCACAGTTCTCTTCCATCCATGTTTATCTCTGTGTATTATAGTCAAACTCTCCAAGAAAGAATATCTGATTGGTTAAGTTATTTACTAAGTCTACCACATAAAATACAGGTCAGACAGTAAGCAAGGTTTTTTTGATCTAGGCTAGCTTGACATTTGGGACCAGATAATTCTTTGTTGTTGGCAGCCATCCTGGGCACTATCCCTGGCAATATCCCTAGCCATGCCAGTAGCAACCCTGCTTCCAGTTGTGACAATCAAAATGTCCATAGACATTGTCCAGTATCCCCTGAAGGATGAAATTACTCCTGATTCAGAACCATTCTTATATATGAACCCCTGGACAATTTGTGACCATGGAAATGGGGGTCGTGTAGAACACTGAGTGATCTGTGCCTGAATAATATTTTGAGAGTACTTTTCTGCACTCCCAAATCCCCTTTTGGGGGAGGGGAATGTCCCCAATAGATAGACTTCAGATCACACCCTCTCATGGGCAACTTTTGATTGATATAAGAGTATAAAAACTTGACCATTTTGGCCCAACTTAGAAAAAGTTTAACTCTAACTCAAGAACTAACATGGGATTGAATAAAATTGTTCCTGGTCTATTTTCAAGCTTGACTTCTCCATTTTCCTATCCTTGCTTCCTTCTAGTCCCTTCCACAGTTGTCAATCCCAATGGCACAACTCACTAAATATCTTGATGTCTAAATTTTATCTTAGAGTCAGCTTCCTGGGGGATCCTAATCGTGAGGGGGCAATGTGACTGACAGGTATTTCAAAGTGTTTAAAAAAATCACATCATAATAGGACCCTTCTAGTCACTGGGTAATTTGATTTACTTTTGTTTCCATAATGAGGTTGATAATTTTGCCCAATGTAAGTAGTGGTGGTCATTATTTAAGGTGTCTGTCCTCATGATCTCCATTAATTAATAAGGACTTTGGGGACAACATAAAATTATATCAGCCTGTTGCCTTGCACCTTAAGCTCAGTAGCATACATACCAATGACAGACAAGAGTAAGAATGTAGGATACTTCAATAAAATAGATCATAAGAGGAAGTTAGTCAGGTGTGAGCAGCATAAATGTAAAGGGTATGCAAGGTTTTTTTTTTTATTTCTTGCACCTAACATAACACCTTGTTTACAGATGCAGGATATGCCTTGATTGAATGAATAATGAGCACTTTAAAGGTAATTCCTACTCTAATATAACAGAAAAGAACTTACTTTAGTTCCTAGTCTAATATCCTAAAAAAAACTAATGAGCTTCACTTTCCTTTCAGTCAGGTACAATTGATTTGTCACTCAACAAATATCTATTGAGTGACCCATATAAGTCAAACTCTGTTCTAGAAACTGGAGAAACAGCAGTAAATAAAACATTATTAGGTATTGGCACATTCACACATTATAACAGTATAATTTAGCCAATATCATTCCCCAGAATTTTCCCTGTCCTCTCCTCCTCCCTTCCCTTGGTTCCTTTCCCCTACCTCTACTGATCTCCTTTTGGTTTTCATGAGATCTCCCTGACCCCAACCTTTCTTTTCCTTTTTCTTTTCTAGCTTTCACATAGGAGAGAAAATGTATGAACCTTGACTTTCTGAAATTGGTTTATTTCACTTAACATAATGTTCTCAAGTTCCATTCATTTTCTTGCAAATGACAAAATTTCATTTTTCTTTATGACTGAATAAAACTCCTTTGTGTATATATACCTTGTTTTCTTTATCCATTCATCCATTGATAGACACCTAAGCTTGTTTCATAGTTTGGCTATTGTGAATTGTGCTGCTATAAACATAGGTGTGCATGTATCACTATATTATGCTGATTTTAGTTCTTTTGTATAAATATTGAGGAGTGGTATATCTGGGTCATATGGTGGTTCCATTCCTAGTCTTTTGAGGAACCTCCATACTGATTTCCATAGTTATTGTACTGTTTACAAATCCACTAATGTAAGAGCTTTTCCTCTATATCCTCTCCAGAATTTATTATTGTTGTATTCTCTTTTTGTTTTTTGTTTTTTTTTGTCAATGGACCTTTATTTTATTTATTTATATGCAGTCTGAGAATTGAACCCAGTGCCTCACACATACTAGGCAAGCACTCTACCACTGAGCCAGCCCCTTATTATTTGTATTCTTGATGGTTGTCCTTCTAAGTGGAATGAGATGAAATCTCAGTAGTTTTGATTTACATTTCCACAATTGCTCACAATGTTGAACATTTTTTCATTGCATTTGTTGGCTATTTGTATTTCTTCTTTTGAGAAATGTCTGTTCATGTCATTTTCCCATTTATTAATTGGGTTATTTTGTCTTCTTGGTGTTAAATATTTTGAGTTTGATAAACACTAAAGCAGGCCAGGCACAGTGGCACATGCCTACAATCCCAGCAGCTTGGGAGACTGAGGCAGGAGGATTGCAAGTTCAAAGCCACCCTAAGAAGTTTAGCAAGGTGCTAAACAATTCAATGAAACTCTGTCTCAAAATAAAATATAAAAAGAGCTGGGGATGTGGCTCAGTGGTTAAGTGCCTCTGAGTTCAATCCCTGGTCTCAAAAAAAAAAAAAAAAAAGATTAAAGCAGTATAAGTAGCTAGAAGGATGTGGAAGGGAACTTTTTAAATGGAGTGGGCAGTATCAGTAACATTTGAGTAGAAAAGTTGGGGAATGAGCCAGGTAGATATTGGGGGGTAAAGTGACTCAGCTAGAGGAAAGACTAAAGACAAAGGCCCCAAGATGGGAGCATCCCCAGAAGGTTCTCAAATAGCAAGAAAGCTGATGTGACTGAAGCCCAGGAAGCAAGATAGTGAATAACAGGAGCTCAGTGAGTGACCAACAACCAGATTAGGAAAAGTCTTATTGCTTATGATGAAAAATTTTTTGGGCTGTGTTCTTATTGTAAAAGGAAGGCTTAGGATTCTGAGCTCGTAAGAAGCATGCACTGGTAGCATTCTTACTTGCTGTGCTTACTCATTCATTCATTTATATTTTTGTTAAAAAACACTAGGCACTTGGACTATAAAGACGAAAGAGACAATTTTGGTCTTGGCACACTCAAATTCTGAACATAATAGATATTCCTATGAAAGAAACTTGTGTAGTTGTGGTAAATTGTGGGTGCTGTGGGAGTAGAATGGAAATAAGAACTAATTGTACAGTGAAGGAATTAAGATGCTCTATCTAGACTAGTATTAATGTGTATTGTCCCTGAGGCTACATGCAAATCCAAAATAGAGAGTATCCCATCTGATAGAAATCTAGCAAAGAATGCTTCTAATTGCTCGGTCCTTGATTTCAATTAGCAAGAGTCACAAGATGCATTCAGTAATGAGAAATCAGGCTCTCCCTTCTACTTAACCATTCTGATATGATGAATATACCCCTTTCCAATTTTATGAGTAGTCTCCTTATAGCCCTTTTGTTCAAAAAGGGGATTTCTTATGTATGTATAATGAATATAAATATAGGTTTTAGAGAGTGCTAATGTTTTAATGAGATAGAAATAGGCAGGCAAGAGAGAGAATAATTGAAGGATTAGTTAACATGGGGGCAATTTGATATGGAAAGAGAAAATCTGAGTAGGAAATGTCTGGGAAAAATTATAAGAGGAATATAATGAGCTCATTTATGGTGTGAGTTAAGGACAGAGGTATTTATATTCAAAAGGCAAAAAGTAAAAGAGTTTGTCTTAGTCTGTTTTCCATAACTATAGCAGAATACCCAAGGCTAGATAAGTATAAAGAAAAGAGGTTTATTTAGTTCACAGTTCTGAAAGCTAAAAATCCAAGATCAGGCAGCCCCATTGGTTCAGTCTTTGGTGAGGGCTTCTTTGCTACATCACATAGCGAAGAGCATTACAATGGTAGGAATATGTGCTAGTGGGAAACAAATGGCAAGACAGGATGCCAAACCAGGAAGCCAGACAAGGAGGGCTTACACTTGCTCTTTGATGACAAGTCACTCTCTTAGAAACTAACCAGGGTCTCATGAGAGCTCTCTTAATCTTTTCAGAAGGCAGTTGCCCCACTCACCTAACCACCTCCCACTAGGCCTCACCTCTTAAAGGTTCCACTACCCCAGTATTGCCACACTGAGGACCTAAATGTCTAACATACAAATCCTTGTGGGATAAACTAAGTCTAAACCATAGCAAAGTTCCTGTTGTAGAACTTAACCTAGGCTAGCTATCAAAAGAAAGAAATGGATTCAAAAACCTTGATCTAGGAAGTCTGGAGTAGATATATGTATAATGAATATGTAAGGTGGTTAGGTCATAAAGATGTTAGGGGAAGAGAGAAACTTTTGAACTGAACCTTCAGTGATTCTTGGAACCTAACACAAAAACTCAAAAGAACCTTGCTATCTTGGAGGAAAATAAAGAGCAGCAAAGCTTATATCTTAAATAAGACAGTGCATAACTATAGGTCAGAATTTTCCTATAACATAATCATCCATGCTAACTGAAATTTTAAAAAAGGAAGATAATAAGTTTGGTAATATGAAGTTTAATTTAAAAGTAAAAATTGAAATTAAAATGTCTTGTTTCATTTCTTTCTAAAAATACTTAGCTATTTGTTTTGAATTCCTAAGAAATACTAATGTAAAATGATAAAAGTCAGTTGGTTTTCATACTTGACAGCAGCATCAGAATGCCAAAAGGAAGCTTTGCCCTCTTTCATGTTTTACTACTCTAAGAACTGCATAAATTTTTTTCTGAAGAATCAGAAAATGGCTAGCAAAGGAAGAAGAGGGATTATTTCCTGGAGTTTTTCTCTGGATCTGTGCTTTGGTGGTTAACTCTAGAATCATAGGAAGTCCATCTCATTTTCCTGGTTATCCTGGGATTCCTTACATTGAGTGTAAGTTAATTAATGGGATAAATATCCTGATAACTCACTGCATGAATGATAACAATAATAAGGGTAGGAGTAGGAATAAATAAAAGACATTGAGCACTTTGTGTTCCTCACAGGGAGTATTTTACATGGATTAACCTATTTAATTGGGGCAACTACCCTGTGAAATGAAGTCTATTGTTACCTCCATTTCACAGAAGAGAAAACTGAGATGGGGACAATTTAACAACTTATTCAAGTTTATACATGTAACTATTGTGGACTGTCATGTTTAAAGGAGGGGTCCAAAAACCAGTGAGTGGCAATCTACAAGTCTTAACCTCATAGATTAAAGAGAATAATCCTCATTTGTCTTTGGATAATAGTAGAGGAAGTGGCTAAACCAATGTGAGACTGGATTTGGGATTTACTTTTTCTTCTTTAGTTGCTTGATTTTCTTTCCTCTCTATTTCTCCATATCTTTGTCATCTGTGTTCACATTAATGCTGAAAATAAGTCACCCTCAAAGTCAGGTGGCTTACATACAAAAGCTATATGAGAATTCAAAGCTTGGTATTCTTATGTTTATGGGTCTGGCTAAAGCTTGACTTGGAAAGCTCTACTTCATGCTGCAGGTTGATTGGGTTTGCCTCCAGGCTTAATTCAGATTAGATTATCTCAAAATATATTGGGTTTTGACAAAAGCCAAATGTTTTCTCTGATAAGTGGATGCTGATCCATAATGGGGGAGGATGGGAAAAAATGAAGAAACTATGATTGGGCAAAGGGGAGACAGAGGAGGAGAGGGTGCATGGGGGCAGAAAGATGGTGGAATGAGGTGGACATCATTACCTTAGGTACATGAATGACTGCACATATGGTACAATGATACATCATCCACAACCAGAGAAATAAAAAGTTGTGCTGCAGTTGTGTACATGAATCAAAATGCATTCTGCTGTCATATATACCTAATTAGAATAAATAAATAAATAAATTTTAAAGAGAGCAATGAAATATAATATATATATATATATATAGTTTTGAGACCCACCCATTCTGAAGGATCACTTTCTCAGGGCAGATCACCAGAGCACAAGAGGATATCATGTCTGCTAAAGCAAGCACATAGACAAGCCCAAGGTCAAGGGGCTGAGAAGTACACTCTGCTCACCATGAGACTATGGCTGAGATGTACATATTTCATTATTTCATAGCAGGACCAAAATTCAATCGCTCCCACCCTCTCATCACTTTAATTGTTGTCATATCTTTAGCTCTTTCTCTTCTCATCTTGCTTTGTAAATGGATGTATATCTCATCTATAGTCATTTGGTTTTTAATATCTGTGTTGCTCCCTACTGTCTCAGGTTTCCAATTTTACTTTCCTTGAAATTTCCCTGGTTCCTAATACAATACCCGTCACACAGAGAGCACTCAGCAAATGGTGTTGACTGCCTGCCTTTTTTAAAAGCACATCTGGAGAGACACTAAAGGCACCTGGGGTATTGCACAGACTTGTTAGTAACCTGACTTAACCCAGATGGCCCAAAGACTACAACCACCATTACCTGAAGGAATGTTCTCTGGTAATGAAGTCAGCCAGTTCTGTTTAAGTTTATTCAGAAATTCCTTGAGCATAAGTTAATCATAGCACCATTTATATGAACATACATCCCTCTGAATCCAACCTTATGAGGCTTGATTTCTTTCTTACCCTTCTAATCATCATAATGAGGTTCTTGAAATTTTTCTATAAGTCAATTTGAAGGAGCATTTCTTTCACGAATAACACCACCCAATATTGGTTATTTTTAGGCTTTGTGGTCTAATATTGGTTATTAGACCAAGAAGTCAGTAGTGCTGGATATGATACAGTGCTATCCCTGCATCTTAGTCACCTTGCCAAGTAGTTTAGTATGAACTCTTGACTTCCCAGATCAAGTATAAGCCTGATACTTTAAGTGACTGGGCAACTTCCTGACAAATCCCATGGTGTTGGATTCTGTTCACCAGGTGCAATGGTCTCAAAGCTCAGTGTTATCTGTCTGACAGCTCATATAATATTTACAGGTTGTTATTCGTGAGGAATTTTAGTTAGCCATAAAGATTTTCACAGCTATGGCAGACATTAGAGGTCTCATTCATCACTCTTGTGACCTTCCCCTCTGGAATGTAGCCCATCTGTCTTAGCTGTTGAAATCTTTATGGAAAATCTGCCCATCTTTGAAAGTTTAGTAAGTGATCTTAAAGTTTTCATTGAATCTTTACTTTCAATATATGACATAGACATATAAAGAACTATTCTTATTTTAATTCAATGTTTTGAAAAGTGTTAAATTTAACTTGGCCTTTCAGATAAGTGACAAAAAACTTACTCTTGCTATAGAAACTATATGCATTACATCAAAAGAAAAGATAAATCCTAGAGAAAGCAATAGCAATGGGGAAAAATAACAGATACATTCATACATATACATTCAGTCTTAATAACTACATGAAAACTTAAAAATGGTATTATAGGGCTGGGGTTGTGGCTCAGTGGTAGAGGGCTTACCTAGCACATGCTAGGTGCTGGATTTGATCCTTAGCACCACATAAAGGTAAATAAATTAAGTAAAGATATTGTGTCCAACTACAACTAAAAAATATTTTTAAAAATTATATTATAATCTTGATTATGACTTTAGAAAGTGGAAATAAGTTTTTCAAATAATTTAACAGTATAAAGAATACCCTGGACAGGCAAGGTGGCACATGCCTATAATCCCAGCTGCTTGGGAGGCTGAGGTAGGAGGATGGCGAGTTCAAAGCCAGCCTGAGCAAAAACAAGGCCCTAAGCAACTCAGTGAGACCCTGCTCTAAATAAAATACAAAATAGAACTGGGGATGTGGCTCAGTGATCCAGTTCCCCTAAGTTCAATCCCCAGTACAAAAAAAAAAAAAAAGAATATGGAAAGTTAGAAAGACTTGAACTACATGGGAGATCAAAGACTTGAAGAGCAAGGGAAAAGGACAAATAATCCTCAGATGTTGCCACTTAGATTTTCCTCTTTTCAAACACAACTTCTCAGATGCTTTGTTAGGACCTATATCTGCAACTTCCCCTCTGTCTTTTACCTCCTTCAACCTCTGTAATCTGATCCAGACATCACCACTATTGTGAAATTGCCCTATTGTCGTCACTAGTGCTCGTGGGATTTACACATCTTCCTCTTCTACACCCTCAGTTCTTTGAAGTCATAGTTGGTCATACAGTTATCAAATAGGTTGTCCATGTGTTTCACCTCACCTTATTCTAGTTTCTGTATTGTTTATTATTTTACTCTGTTCTATTGCTACCACTATTTGGAGGCATCCCTTGAAGTACATTTTCCTTGTTCTTTGTCCAGTGTTGGACAAAATACCCACCCATCCTTTTATTTTTATTTTTTCAGCTTTATTGAGGTATACTTGCCATACCAAAAAGCTATGCAATTTAATTAATTTGAACATATGTATAAAACAATGATGCTATCACCACAGTCAAGATAAAGCATATCCATTGCCCCTCAAGACTTTTTCTGTCCCTTTGCTTTTGGTGTGCATAGGTGTGGTAAGAAAACTTAACATAAGATCTACCTTCTTAATATTTTTAAGTGCATATCCCTGTGTTATTCACTATAAACACTATGTTATGTTGTACAGCAGATCTCTATAACTCAGTCATCTCACACAACTGGAACTTTGCACCCATTGAACAACATCTCCCCATTCCCTGTCCCCACATGCCCTGGAAACCATTGTTCCATTTTCTGATTCTCTAAGGTTAAATATTTTTAGATATCTCAAGTAAGTGGAATCATGCAGTATTTGTCCTTCTGTGACTGACTTCACTTAGCATGTCTTCAAGGTCCATTCACAGTATCACAAATGATAGGATTTCATTCTTTTTAAAATATTCCGTTGTGTGAAAATATGTTATATAAAGACAATTCTCTTTTTACATTCCCTTCCTTAAAGAGTCCAGCTATTCTCATAGCTTCAGCTATCTTTCTAGTGCTTATGATATTATCCTCTCACTTAAGTTTGGGTAAAAAGACCCACATTCCAAATATTTTAACATAACTATGTCACTTATTTTATTTTATTTATATTTTTAGTTTTAAATACACACAATACCTTTATTTTATTTTTATGTGGTGCTGAAGGTCAAACCCAGTGCCTCACACATGCTAGGCAAACATTCTACCACTGAGCTACAACCCCAGTCCTGTCATTTATTTTAAATTCACCTCCCAACTTACTAATTTAAATTGGAGGTTTCCACCAGTGAACCCCCACCCCCCAATTTCCGGGCAACTAAGTCTTAAAAAAATAGTCATCTGTGACTTTTCACTGTACTACACCTGGGTACCAAATTCAATCAAGAATTCTCAGCTTCACTCTCCTACCTATAATCCATGAATATGGTACCACTAGAACCACCTTCTTATGTTTTTATCATAGTAACTATAAAATAGTTTATGGCCCCCTATTTCCCACTGTATGAAATATAAATTAATCTGTTAATCATTCATACTGATGAAGGATCTGTTGGGCAGATGCCATTGGTCTAAGAAGTAGAAATGTAGAAAAAAAGAACCATAAGTTCAGCCAATTAGATAGCATTCAAAAGCATTTGTCTCTGTCATTCTTTTTACTACATGTGGCACATTAATAGTAGCTAAGAGTGGATTCAAGATCTGAAGGTGAACACTGTCCAATTGAAGCAGGGAGGTTGAGTGTATAATTATCATCTTCCAGACAATATCTCATAGTTATGTGATTTATTTGTATAGTGATTAACATTTTATAAAACAATTTCATATTGATTTTACCATTTTATCCTGACAGAATTTCAGTGAGGGAGATATTATTTCCATTTTGCACATAAGGAAAATAGGGCTTGGAGAGAGAAAGAAAAGATTGTTAGGATCTTGAAGTGGTGATAAAGTCAGGACTCAAACCAAGTTCTTCCAAATCGGTGCTCTGTACATTCCACTTGATCTCAAGACACAGGATTAGGCTTTGAAATGGAAAGTCAATGCACTGAGTGCCTTTTTAAATTCAAGGAATTTATAATTTATCTGGGATTGTTCTCAAATAATCCACTGTATCAAGCAGTATATCAAATGTTCCTTGAGAACTATACCAACAAAATACCACTTACCTGAAGAAAATGGATTTCCCTCTGTGACATGGATCAATAAGTAAAGACTTTTGCTGGTAGTAGTATAATTTATATAAAAAGCCTTTAAAATGTTCATAGAATTTAATCAAGTAAATATACTTCTAGGGATTTTGCTTAAGAAAATTAACAAAAATGTGTGCAAAGATTTATCTACAAAGACGTTCATTGTGGCCTTCTGTTTATTTTTATTTTTCCTGTGGTCCAGGGAATTGAACCCAGAGGCACTCTACCACTGAGATCTTTTATTTTTATTTTGAGACAGGATCTCTCTAAATTGCTAAGGCTGGCCTTAAACTGTGATCCTCTTTCCTCAGCCTCCTGAGTTGCTAGGATTACAGGCAAGTTCTACCATGCCTGGCAGTGAAAAACTGGAAACAACCTAAAGATTTCTAAAGAGGGGATTTCTTCAAGAATTCATGGTATATGAATTATTGGAATATTCTCTAGACATTAAAAATCTGTTGTAGGCAGATGCACTGGAGCATGCCTATAATCCCAGCACTTCCAGAGGCAGAGGCAGGAGGATCCTGAGATCAAAGTCAGGCTCAGAAATTTAGTGAGGTGCTAAGCAACTCAGTGAGACCTATCTCTAATAAAATACAAAATAAAGCTGGGGATGTGACTTAGTGGTCGAGTGCCCCTGAGTTCAATCCCTGGTACCTGCCCCCACCAAAAAATAAATAAATAAATAAATAAATAAATAATAAAGTACCTTGATGGATTTTTAAAAAAATCTGTTATAACCCAGCAAGCCTGCTCTTAATCATTCACGTTAGAGAAATTAAAACTTATGCTTACACAAAAACCTGTACATGAATGCCAATAACAAATTTATTTATGATTCCAAAACAGTGGAAGAAACCTAAATGCCATTCATCTGTTCAATGGATAACTAAGCTTTGATACATCCATATAATGTAATACTACTTAGCAATTAAAAGGAACAAATTGTTGATACAGCAATATAGATGGACCTCAAATGCATTGTGCTAAGTGAAAGGGACAGATCCATTCATCATGAGATTTCATCACAGTGCTCAGAACAGTGAGCAATTGAAAACTCATGCGCTGTTTACTTCAGAAATTCTCTGTTTAATATTTTTTGACCACAGTTGACCATGAGTTACTAAAATGTAAAAAGCAGAAAAAAAACTGTGGATAAGAGGGAGCTACTATCCTAAAGAAGAGGAGATGTGAAATAATGCAAGCAACTGTCTACATTACTGAGCATGGAGTTTTGAAAGCATGGACAAGAAGCATTGGGGTCATGTACAGAAGGACTAGAGAAAATAAATGAGGTGACATTAAGATGTTAAGAGCCTTGGATACCAAGGGAAGAAAATTGAGTTTGCATTCAAAGGTATTTTGGAAGGTTTTTGAGTCAGGGAGAAATCCATGTGCTCTAAATAGTACTTATGATAATTTAATCTATTAGTGTTCTTCTGAGTAGCAGAGAAGCTTGGGAGAACCTGTAGAAGATTTGAGGAGGCTACTGCCTCAGTTGAAGTATAAGGAAATGTCTATACTTTACCCCTCCATATCTACTCTCCACATTTCCCTGTGTTGTTCTGGGCCTTGGGAGGTTGATTTGTGTGGGCTGCATGAAGAGTACCCCTAACACTCTTGGCTTCAGGTTGGCTTTAGTGGAGCACCTTGGTAAAAGAGGTGGAATGATGGAGAATGAGGCTGGAATGCCTATTCCATGATTCCTTCTCTGCCCACTTCTCCTGAACAATGATCCTGTCTTATGATCTTTACCTAATGCACATATAAAAAGGCTCGCTTGGGGCTAGGGTTGTGGCTCAGCAGTAGAGCGCTTTCCTAGCTCATGTGAGGAACTGGGTCTGATCTTCAGCACCAATAAAAATAAAATAAAGGTATTGTGTCCACCTACAACTTAAAAAATGTATTTTTTAAAGAAGACTCCCTGTTGTTGATATTATCCTTTATAATTTCCCTGCACTCTGCACACACCTCTGTGAACAGCCCTTTTATTAAATTCTGCTCACCCAATTTGAACGTGCCAAGACCCTGACCAATACAATCACATTATAATATATGTTCTTCTAAACCAAATCCTGGTTTTGTGTTGTTGTTTTTGTGGGTTTTGTTTTGTTTTGTATTTTTTGTATCAGTGATAGAACCCAGGGTAACTTAACCCTTGAGCCACATCCCTAGTCTCAGTTCCTTTTTATTTTTTATTAAAGGGTCTTATAAAATTGCTCAATGCCTCACTAAGTTACTGAGACTAGCCTTGAACTTTCAATCCTCCTGTCTCAGTCTCCCTAGTCACTGGGGCTACAGTTATGGACCACCTCTCCTGGCCCCAATCCTATTTAAATAATAAAATCCTTAAGGACATGGTGCATGTTAAGATTTCTTTCCCCACCACACTTCACCCTACCTCACCCCACCTCACCCAACCTCACCCCACCTCATTCTTGCCTACACCTATCTAATAGGGACCTGAGCACATGTATATTCAGTAAATACCAGTTGGTTGATTTTAATGCTGGAATAGAGGTGTGCTCATGTAAAAATATCCTCAGAGCCTAAAATTATATACAAAGCATTAGGAACTGCACCTTTCTTATTTACTGAAATGGCACCAACACTTTGTCCAGGGCCTGGCACATAGGAGATATTTATTCTGTAAAAATATGTTGTATAATGAATGAAGTAATGTTAGATATTGTTTTATTTCTTTCAGAATTGGGGCTCGATTTTCATCTTTATCAGGTGAAAATAAGTTGTAGCTTCTTTGAAATTAGCTTCTCTGAACTGATCAGATGAATTATTTTGGACATTTAGGACAGGACTGATGGTGATGATTACAGATCATAGGGAGGCAGATTTTGACCAGAATAAAAGGAAGCTGTTTCTAATCATCACAAAAGCTTTAGGAAATTCAAAAGAGCCCCTTCAAAATGTGGTGACAATGAAGTTGTTCAAGCAGCTCCTGAAAAATCATTTGGTGGAAATGATATAGAAGGTAAATTTAGAAATCAAATATAGCATAGAGAACTTGGTCTGGATAGCATTACAATCCCTTTTAAGATTTGCTTATTTTCTCATTTTTTGGCAAATACTTATTGAGTACTTGTTATATGCCACACATGAGTTCAATGATTTGACAGACCTCTTTGTAACCCTGGATGCACTCCTGACTAACTGCATGACCTGAACTTTCCAGAGCCTCCATTTCTTCATCTGTAATGATAGAATATTGTAACTTCATAATACATATGATAGGATTACATTACATATGTGCAAGGCATATGTTTGATTTTTCCTCCCTGAATCATATGAATTTATTTTGAATAATAAACCAAAATTAGGATGTATTATGTACTGACTTGGGATCTTAGACATGCTACTTCATGTGATCTTACCAAGCTCACCATCTGCAAAATGAAAATAATATCTAACTCACAGGTCCTTGTGCATATCAAATGACTTCAGGATATGTTTCAGGCACCTATGAGATTTTCAATAACTCCTTGTTCCTCTCCAGCCCCAAGTTCCTCTACATCAGGCATTCTCAGTGAGGAAGAGATTGTCCCAAAGGGGGCAAAAATTGGTTCCTGGGAATGAAAAAAAATCTTACTCTTTTTTATACATAAAGCACAAATACATTCAATATGTAAACATACATAGAGTATATCAATGGTATTAAAATTTTATAGAGAGTAAAGCAATGAGGAAACATATCTTAAAAATTCCTGGAAGTGGGGGTGGAAAGATAGTGGGAAAAAAGTTCAAAAAGCATTGCACATTGCATCAATATATAATGAATCCATAAAACAATAACTAAAATTTGCCTACTTCCAAGGAGTCATGTACCAGTAGCTGATAGCTAATGACTTTCTCTTAATCCCAGAGTTGAGTTTTTCTATTTTATCTCTAACAGAAGCTGTTATTTATTTTCCTTGTCCTTTTCCCACTTTTCTTGACCCAACTATATTATCAAGCTCCAAGTCCAACAAAGACAAGAAAAGTAGAAAGATTAATGAATGTATTTGGGTTGGAATTCCAGAGAGTGCTCTTTTGGCATGCTTTAAATAACATTAGCATTCTTTTTAATTTTCTGGTGAGGCCCTTGTGTCACTTAAAATATGGCTTAACACCGGGGTGCATCACTTGGCACATTCTGTTCATTGTACATTAAAAAAATGGTTGAAATCAGAACTTCCTCTTGATAACATGGCCTGTATTTGTGATTTTCAAAACCACCTTGAGCACAATACTGAATCCTGTCACCTCAAAGGAGGAAAGCATTTAAAGGTGGAATTTCTACCCTTTCTTGTTCTTAATAATATACTGAATCTGTAACGCAAGGGGGAAATTCAGAGGTTGATTTTGGAATAAATAAATTCATGTGTAGTTCACTATTTAAATTCAGTAGGTAATACCCTATGGTTCTGGTGCTGTATGATAATAAATGATTTTTACACTCAAGAATCTGAATCACAAAGCTGCACTGGAATTACACATAGTGGTTATAGAAACATCTGTGTAAGAAAATACCAAAGGATAGACTAGTGTCATATAAAAACTATTAGCCAATAAATCTGCTTTTGATGGGCTACTAAAAATGTACACATCAGGCATAAATGATGTGTGCGCCTATTACATAGGCTAGCTTTGTGAAGGATGGCAAGCTTCCACTGGTGCACAGAGATAAGAAACAGCTGTTGTTGGCGTCAGCATTACTGCAAGAAATGAAATAATAATTCTGGGGCACACTCATATATCTGATCAACTTTTGAATAGATGCAAGACCAGAATCATCTGGTAGCCCCAAATGAAATTGCCGACAATCCTTTAACAATCTCTAAGGAAGGAGCACTGAATCCAATCCCATAGAACCATCATCCTACAGAGTGTTATTTCTAAAGCAAGTAGTTCAGTCCAATGTATGTGCATGTGTGGTGATGGGGCAGAAAAGGAATGGGGGAAGCTATTGTTATTTTTCTCTTTTTGTTGTGTCAAGGACATTTTTGAGTATAAAATTTTAGGGTTTCAAATGATGACTGCAAAGCAGTTGCTTGAGTGAATTTATAAAATGTCAGTCGTCAAAGGGGGAATTTTTTTTTTTTTTTGCAGTACTGGGGATTGAGCCCAGGTATACTCTACTATGGAGATACAACATTGTCTCTGCCTGCCTTAATTCTTTTTGGAAACAGGGTCTCACTAAGTTGCCTAGGCTATCCTTGAAATTGTGATCCTCCTGCCTCAGGCTCCCAAGGAGCTGGAATTACAGGTATATGCCACTGTGCCTGGGAGAATAAAAACATCTTTAAGGGAATAAAAATGCATTGAATCTCACCATTGGATCTATTTGATAATTACCAATAAACACAAAGGATTTTTTTATTTTAAGGGAAAAAGATTAACGATTAAGAATTCCAGTTACAAAAGCTCAAAAAGTTCTTGTTGATCTGGAAATTATATTTTTTTAAAAAATATCTTTTGAAATCATTTCAACCATTCAGTTCAAGAATATTCTGATAATTCCTCTAGCTCATAGTTGGGATTTTTCTACTTTTAATGTTTAACAATGAGAAGTCAACTATAGATACTCTATGCATTCCTCGGCTAGACACCATGGATTTCCTTCTGTCTCTTGCTCATTATCTATTTGAAGGTTGTTTCTTTCAGACAGAAAGCTCCTTAGCCAGGCTACACAGCTCACATACCTCTCCAGCCCACTTCTCTCTGAGAGGTACTGAAGAAGAGTGTAGGAAATCAAACTGAGTCTTCTGCTACCATAGGACATACTGATATCCTATAAATCAGAAAGAATTTCTGGACCATATAGAATGGCAAAGAAGTGGGAAAAGATAATGAGAGAAATTTTTCAGCCTCAGTCCACTGAGACCTTTAAAGAAAGAATAGCCATCCTTTTCTCAGTTTAGGCATTCATAAGCTGGTTATTCACAGCCAGTAAGGATTGGACCAAATGTGCTCTGGAGTTCTCTTCTTCCTTTTATGATGCTGTAGTTTTAAGAAGAGGTACACTGAGCAGCGAGAAACTATCCACATTGATTTTTGGCTGTTCACATTGCTTTCTGCCAGAGAGGTTTTTAAAATTTTGTAACATCAGACTCTGACTGGGTAGGTTAAGGAGTTCAGCCCAAGTTCTTAAATCAGGGCTTATTTACTATGTGAACTAATTGGGACAGGAGAGCTATATCCCAAAGAAGAAAAAAGGCAAGAGGAGAGTAGGCAAAGATTGAGAAAGGCAGGGAGGGAGGAGAGAAGAAAGGAATATACAAAGGACAGAAATTAAAGGTGAGAGACTACTTCAAAGCAACAGCTAAATGTCTTTTTTCTCCATATTAAGAATTTCTGTCTGCCAAAATGAAAAAAAAAGCATAATTACCAGCTAAATACAAATCCATTCCTATATCATTTAAGTGACATATCTCCAAGGTACAAAGCAGCTTGTCTGCTTAAAGGTTGGGTGATTTGAGCCCTCTGTTACTCTATATAAAACAAAGAAGCTGAAGTTTCATTACCCTTAAATTGTCTGGAAGTGGGTGAAGTTAACTTTTATTAGAAGCTGTTCTTTCATATTATACAGTGTAGTCATGGATATATTAGCTTTGACGTTTTCTTACATCTCAATACTCTGTGGAGTGAATTTACTGTGAGACTAATTTAGAATGGAGCTTTTCATAAGAGGAAATAATGGTCAGCATCAGTTGTACTTCAAATTATTATTGGGATGAAATTTCAGAAAAGAAATATACATACACATCAAATTACTAGATGTCAATAAGAATGTTTCTTATATTTTTTTATTCCTGATGATATTCTATGTTTCTTAAAACTCCCATCTCTTAAAACTGATTCAGGAGGAAGGATTTATTGTTAAGGAAATGTTACAGTGCCTCCCAAACATGATTATTTTGTCTTTAAAAGAAAAAAAATCAGATCAAACAGTTTATGAAAGGTATTTTTAGAGGTTCAGCTTTAATAAAGAAACCACTACAACATAAATCTTAAAGATATAATTATAAAAGCAGCTGGGCATGGTAGCACACTCCTATAAATCCCAGCAACTCAGGAGGTTGAGGCAGAGGATCACAAGTTTGAGGTCAGCCTCATCAATTTAACAAGATCCTGTCTCAAAATAAAAAACTACTGGGGATATGGTGCAGTGGTTAATTGCCCCTGGGTTCAATTCCTGGTACCAAAAATAGATAGATAGATAGATAGATAGATAGATAGATAGATAGATAGATAGATAGATAGATAATTAAAGGCAAACCAGATGCAGTGGTACATAGCTGTAATCCCAGGTAATCGGAAAACTAGGAAAGGAGGATTGCCAGTTCCAAGACAGCCTAGAAGATTTAGTAAGACACCACTTAAAAACATTTTTATAAATAAATAAAAAACAGGGTAAAGATGATTGATTTGACTAATACACAATAAAGTCATTATAAAATAAATTCTAATTATGTGTAACATATATGCTATATATGCTTTATGTATATTTATATATTTGTCTTATATATGGGTGTGTGTATATATATATATATATAAACATATATGACACAGAAAGTATGTGAAAACTTTTATTACTCTCTGATGCCAGGTGACATTCTATCAGTTTTGGGTATCTCATCTAATAAGATCATATTGATTGGCTGATATTTTGAGGCACTAATTAAACATATAACTTGTAAATGAATTTGAATTCTTCTTAAGCCAAAAAGGAAAATAAGCATACCTGAATGATGAATAGTATTTTAGCGTCAATAATTTTAGAATGCAAATATATCATAAAGGGATGTTTCAGACACTAAACTAATAAAACACAGTCAATCAAATATTAAAAGATATTGAGAAACAACAATAGGAAGTATTACAAGAAACATACCCAGTGGAGATGCATAAGAGCAATCCCTCGTCTACTCATTCGGTTTCTTATCGGTTCTATAGGTTTAGCAGTGGAAAGCCCCCACCCCTTTGTATTTATCTTTTTGCCTGAATGAGTTCAATTTCACTTAGATTAAGAGAGAAATTTCAGAACAGCAGGTTAATCCATCCTGTCTTCATGGGCAACTGAGCAAACAGACCAATATCAGTGTAAAATTGTAATTCTGGAGATTAATGTTGTCTTTTCTATTTTTGGTGAATTTGACCTCCTTCACTTTTTTTTCTCTTTTTCTGTTTCAGCTTCTGTCCAGGGTCCCTGGGAGAGAGCCATCTCACCAAACAAAGTGCCCTACTATATCAAGTAAGTTGAAAAATTCTATTCTTAAGGGAACATTTATTGTGGCTAATCCATGTATTCACAAATGAATTTATTTTTAAAATACATCATTAGCCTTGCCTATGATACCTATTTCTTTCCTTAGAAAGCTTGGATAGTAAACTCATGCTAAAATTAGCACTGTAAATGTGCTGATGCAATAGGAAACTACTTTTAAGAAAAATTCATTTAATGCAACATATATATGGTATGGTTTAGGGGGAAGGGATCCATAATTTTCACAATAGAACAAGAAGCTCCTGATAATATTATTGATGGTGGAAGTGAATGTTTCACAGAAAGCTATTCATCTGTTTTAGGGATTATTCTTATGTCATCTTCAGACCAATACAAACTTCTGCAGTTGTATGTGCACAAACTGTTTTAGGTAAAAGAATCCTTCATGTATCCCAAAGGCAGAGAGTAGCAGTCCTGGATTTGTAGAGCTTAGGTGTTCATTCTTGATATGTAGCACTCAGTATTTGTTACCTAGTAACAACATCAGAGTGGTACTGTTTTCTGGGATCATTTGTGCCAGTCAAAAGAATAGTCAAAGGAAGGATGTGTGAAATATGAATTATGATGCATTAGGTTGACATGGACGAGGGAGAGGAGAAAATATATTGAGTTATTATGATACTTTAACAGTCTGTCATCAATCGTGCAGCGGAATCTAACTTAAAGTTAACTTTGAATTGGCTCCCCCAACAACAATTAGAATTAATTGAGTTCATGAAACACTCTTCAATACCAACTGAAGTCTTTGAACTTGCTTCTGCTATGAGTCTGCAAATATTAAATGTGTTCTCATTTTTTCAGCCTGCCATCTTTTATCGAGTGTGTTTTTATTCTTCTACTGCCCATCAATTCTTCATAATTCAGTTCTAAAGCAATAACAGCAGTCCTAGATCTTCATTACTACAGTTTTCAAGAAATTTGATTTCGTGCTTTTATTTTAACTCAAAAGAATGGGGGTGAAGGGATTCTTTTGGTTCTTCAAGGAAATGGTTTACCCTTTGTCTTATTAAAATTTTTCAGATGAGATTTCTCTTAACTTTAAAAATTCTCCTTTAATATGCCTTGAGCCTCCTTTTCAATTTTTCTTTTTGCTTTAATTTTTTATTTGGGTTATATCTAATTTATTTCATGACTCTAAATTACTTTTTATTATTTATTTATTTATTTATTTGCTACACAAGGGATCAAATTCAGTGGACTCTACCACTGAGCTACATCCCCAGTATTTTTTATTTTTTTTTATTTTGATTTAGGGTCTTGCTAAGTCACTAAAGTACTCCACCATGCTCTGCTACATGACATATTTTAATCACATTTTATTAAATAATATATTGATTTAGGCATGCACCATATGGCGTTATGTTTACGTATTGTATGTGTGTATGTGTATGTGTAGTTTATTCAGTTTTTTGATTCTTATTTTTTTAGTTGTAGATGGATTATTTTATTTTTTATTTTAATTTTTTATGTAGTGCTGAGGATCAAACTCAGTACCCCACACATGCAAGGCTAGCACACTACCACTGAGCCACAACCCCAGCCCTGTTGTTTTTTTATGGTAATAGGAATTGAACCCAGGGCCAGTACATGTTAAACAAGTTCTTTACTACTGAGTATATCCCCATCCTTTTTTTTTATTTTGAGGCAGAGTCTCCCTAAGTTACCCAGGCTGGCCACAAACTTGAGATCCTCCTGCCTCAGCCTCCCCAGTGCTGGGATTATAGTCATGGGCTACCACACCCAGCTCTCCTTTCTTTATAAACTGAAATTAACACACTTTTTCTCCTTTTGTAGCTGAAATTTTAGGACTACCTGAAAATCAGAGACACCTTTAAGCTATTGTTTAAATGTCTCACAGAGATTCCTAGCCCCATCCCCATTCCCAATTCCACTGTCCTTTTCCTGAATACTTATCTTCTCCTCCCTCCTGTTACATATAATACAAGAAATCCCAGTATGTTGTTGTGGGAAAGTGGAGATTAATTCAGTCCAAAAAATTAAGTATTATTCAGGTGTGATCCTGCACGATTGAAATCCCAGCAGCTCAGGAGGCTAATGCAGGAGGATCTCATCTCACGTTCAAAGTCAGCTTCTGCAACTTAGCAAGGCCCTAAGCAACTCAGTAAGACCCTGTCTCTAAATAAATTACAAAAAAAGGGCTTGGAATGTGGCTCAGTGGTAAAGCACCCCTGGGTTCAATCCCTGGTACCAGAAAGAAAAAAATAAATAAAAATGAGACAAGTTCTAAAAAAGCTGTAATTCCCCCTTTTCCAGTAAATTAGTCTCTTGCCCTCATTACAGTTAGAGAGCAGCTACATGCCCTATTTGTTCAATGCTCCTTCATGTCTTGAGGATCATGGTGGTGGGTATTATTGGTTACAGGCATAGATCTGTAAACAAGAAAATTCAAATTCTGGTCCTAGCTCTGATATTATTTGACTGTGTTGTCTTGGACAAGTCATTAAGCCACTTAAACTTTGCTTTCTCATTTATAAAATAAGGAGTTTGTATGATATCTAAGGTCCTTTTAGTTCTCAGAATCAATGATTTGACTCATTCAATGGACTTGTCCAAACTTTTGTTCAAGAATTTTATCATCCTATTTTAAAATTCATTATTTGAATTGCTAAGTCCATATATATATATAATTTTTTTTCTACTGCTTAGCTTCAAATGTGCCCTCTCAGCACACTCTAACTTCTCCAGGTATCTCATTCAAGAGCTCAAATCTTTCTGTATAATTTAGGACTATTGTTCTTCCCAGCTCAATAGTAAGAGACATAAAACAATAGACAGGAAAATTAATAGAGATGGGAGTATGGAGACCTTAAAAGCCTCTGAGGTGATCAGTTTCTTGGAATTCACATAATTTCTGGAAGATCTGTCTGATACTTTATGGAAAACAATTCTCTCCAGAATTATAATCTATTTGAAATTAGGGATTATATTTCCCAAATTTAACTCTAAAATTAAGCTGTAATATAGAGAATACATATTCATAAAATGTGAATTGTTAGTAAGCAGATTACTAATGTCATTTGTGTTCTATTATTACTTTTTACTGTTATCTAAAACATTCTACTTAAAGCACATTATTTTGATGAGTAAGATCCAGTAGACTTCATGCACTGGTAAATGTTACTCATAGTCTGAGATGCCTTATTCATCTAAAACTAATAATAAGAATAAATTTATAATGACATTGCTTCAACCTGTTTCTATTTTTCCTCTTTATTATCTTGTTTGTCTTGACTTCCATTCAGGAGTTTGTATCACAGATTCCCAGCTTCAAAAGCCAGGTGTCCTCTCTGGCTATTTTTTTAAATGCTTTTCCTTGTCAATGCTGGGCTAAACTGATCATCTAAATAATAGGAGGTTTCCTTATCAATAGCATGGATCCTAGTTGGCTTTTGAGTTGTGCATTCATCCTCAAGATCTGAAGTCATTAACAACATCTTTTGCTCTAGATTGCAAATCAGGCAGTGTTTATGCCACATCCTGACACCAGATTTTCATATGATACTATGATCCTTGATTTTGATACTTCAAACTATGTGTTTGTCTAGTTTATTAGTCCATAGCATATATCATTGTTACAGTTTTCATATTCCCTCTCCCTTGGGGCTCTCTTATTTCTGCCAGCATCTCTTTCAGGTTATTTGATTACAGCTTTCATTGCCACTGAAAAAATAATCACCAACAATGTTCAACCTGTTACAACTGCCTTTTCTACTCTCTGCCATTTTGTAGTTTTCTGGCCTACTGTCAAACTCATGAAAATTTCAATATAATAGCCTTTAACCAGCTGCTGCATTCTGTTAGGATTTCTTTCACCTTTTTATGTTGCATACTCCCATATGGGTAAACCAAACAAGAGCCAGGACTCTCTTGCTTTCTTAATGAGTTAGAAAACTATTCTTCTATGTTCTGGACTGTCCAAAGCATTGAGGAATCCCAAACCTACATTCAGGATGTTCCAACATATATATTATAATAAGATAATAAGAAAGAAAGAAATAGAACATTGGGTCAGATCAATAGGGCAACCAGAACCAACCCAGAATTCTGTCTCATGTGAAGGCACCGGTAGTAGTTTTGTCAGTTAACCTAGTAAGCTTAATTTTAAAAATTAAGGTATATCATGACCATTTCTTGTCTGTTTTGTTTTGTTTGGGTCCTAGAGATTGAACCAAGGGTGCACTACCACTGAGGCACCTCCCCTGTCTTTTTCTTTTCTTTTCATGTGAGTCAGGGTCTGGCTAAGTTGTCAAGGCTGTTCTCAAACTTGTAATCCTCCTGCCTACGCCTCCGAAGTCACTGATATTACAGGCATGAGGCACCATACCCAACTCATGACCATTTCTTAATGATGCATTATAAATCAATTGGCAGTGAGTTTATCCAATGGTGTCTTAAACTTTTGCCAATTTTCACCTGACCTTGTCTTAGAACTAAGTTCCCTAGATATACTGACATCTGTATAAATCAAGGCATGTTTTAATTTCTCTTGAACCTACATCTTTTAACCTCAACAAATGGCCCCAATTAAGTGCTTTGGAATTCAATGAATACATTTCTGTTTACCCAGAGTTGACTTTAACCTCACATCCCCCACTAATGCTTTTCATTTTCATCTTCCTGGTCTGAGAAATTCTAATCCTTTTTAGTCTGTCCTTGAATGAAAGATAAGCTTTCCCCTTGATCATCTTAGTTGCTTCTCCCTGGATCTGTTCCAGTGCTTTAATATCTTTCTTGGGATATCGTGACTACAAAGGTCCAAATATTGGTTATTAAATTTGTTAGCATTGTCTCTAGTCTCCACTCACTCGTGAAGAAAATAAATGCTATTCACTATCTCCCATTGGTGCAGAAATGAAGAAACCAATTGAGGTCATAACCTGTTCTACATATATTAGTTCTAGCGTTAATTTTCTGCTACTTTTCAGTAATACCAGATGAATTGTTTGACCTTATATTTCTGCCAGCTGTCCCTTAGGAAGGATTTGATTTTTAGACAAGCTGGTTCTTTCCCTCCTTCAAAGAAGCTGTGGTTGCTAAATATTGGGAAGAATTTACTAATGAAACTCAGTAGTAAACCTGCTGACTCAATCAGCAATAATACATTTCATCCACTTCCTTTCTAAATATTTCTGAAGCACTTCACAAAAGAGTGAAAAATGGGGTTCAGGGGAAACTAACTGTTCAGCTCTTTTTTTATACATGCAGTGCTCAAAAAGCAGCTCGGATCCACAGGAGTGTCTCCCTCTTCCTGCTGGTTATTCTGGATATTGTATATAAATTATTGTGCATGACCTTGACCTGCCCTTCTCTCTACTCTCAATCCCAGGCATGTTTGTACATAAATTTATATTATCTGAGTTTTGTTTTTCTTTTCTGTTTTTTGGGGTTTGTTTGTTTGCTTGGTTGGTTGCTTGCTTGCTTTTGGTACCAGGGATTGAACCCAGGGGCAGTTAACCACTGAGCCACATCCTCATGCCATTTTTGTATTTTAATTTAGAGACATAGTCTCACTGAGTTGCTTAGGCCCTTGCTAAGTTGATGAGGCTGGCTTTGAAGTCATGATTCTCCTGCCTCAGTCTCTGCTAGGATTACAGGCATGTGCCACTACACCTGGCTCTAAGGTTTTTTGTTTGTTTGTTTAGCTTTCTGGTACTTCCTGCTTAGCAAATGGCAGTATAAAACCTCCCTGGCTGAAGTCAACACTCACTTTACTCAACATTATTTATACCATTGCTATGTTTGATGAAATCACTTCTATCTTCATATGGCCTACCATTCCTATAGCTCCAGTGGTATTAGTATTTGACTCTCCACATGGAATTTTGGCCATTTACCTAGACTTATCTTTTGGCATTGGTGTTCTTCTGTATGTTATAGGTCTACATTTCTGGTTTAAACTCACAGATCTTGCTCTGGTTCTTAGAACCCATGTTTCCTAACTGCAGTAGCCTCTGAGTCTTGATACCACCTCCCCCTTACGCCATATTACTTCTATAACTACATTCTAGGCAGTTTTTCTGATTTTAAATCCCTCCCGTGTTTAAAGCATATCTTATTTTCATTCTTGTTCCAGCTCCTCTTTGTGCCAGGAGTTGCTCTAAATCAAGTTTGGGTTGGTTTATTTGTTCTTTTGAATTTATTTTTTGTTTTTTTCAGAACCAGTATTTACATACAGAGGCAGTAGTGGTTAGTTCTGTCTTAGCTTTAACAGCAATTGACATGTTCAATATCTCTGTGTTATCTGGTTTTCAGATAACAATCCTGAATCACTTATTTTCTCTGGTCCTTGGTTTCTCCTTCTATCATCTAAGGAGGCTGACATGACAGGTCATTTCCAGTATCTTCTGAAAATGACATGGGCTTTTGCTATAAAGTACACTGGATTGTGGTCTCTGATTTGGAAAACATTCCCCCACTTTCTCACTCCTATTTGGCTATTCTGAGAATTATACTGGTGTCCTAACATTTACTTTGAAAATTGGTTGAGTTTTGGCATAGGTTTTCATAGAATATGAACACATCATGTAACATATAATTTTGTGCCATTTCTGGTAAGATCCTTTATATTTTCCTTCAATCTATACCTTTTAGCAGCTGACAACATGATATTAAATAGTGGAAATTTTAAATAGACCAGGCAACAGAACCCTTAAAATCCAGTCCCAGCTTCTCTATCAACTAGCATTTAACCAATCCTGAATCACTTATTTTCTCTGGTCCTCAGTTTCTCCTTCTGTCATCTAAGGAGGCTGACATTACAGGTCATTTCCAGTTCTGACATTCTCTGATTGTATGAATGTTGACTTTGAAATAGAAATTGTTTGTGACAGTTTTTCAGAGGAGTGAAAATGAATCTTCATATCACCCTTGAGGATTCTTATTGCACCATCAATCTTATCAGGATAGAAAGGACAAATAACATTAAAAGTTTTATTTAACCATTTAGCACCATTGATGATATAAAGTGGATGTAACAGAGAATCAGCTGTCTAATTTGAGCTGTCAATCTCTGAGGACGATGGTGAGTATCTCTGGATAATTAAATTTTTGAAATCACTGCCAAAAGCCTGGTGCTCTGACTTTTCAAAAGGCTTTAGTACACAAAGATAACCCAGAGGTCAGTCATCTCTGCTGTGCTTTCTCCTCCACAGTTTGATGGTTCCAAAGGTCACATTTCCTGAGTCTCATTAAGCTCTGGAACCACAATGAAGGCATAGTAATGCTTAATTGATGATATAATCATGAAAACAGCTGAAGTTAATATATTAACTGAAAGACAGTGAATGAGATGCCATGGTGCTTTGCAGAGTATTGATTCTGCTATTCAGCTTTGCAAAGCTTGTTGAGAGATGTAGATATTGGTATCTTCTGTGTCTCATAGACTCATTAAAACAACTCACATCCAAGCCAGGAGAGGTGGCACATACCTGTAATCACAGCAATTGCGAAGGTGAAACAGGAGGATCACAAATTTGAGGCCAGCTTCAGCAAAACCCTCAGCAACTTGGCAAGACCTTGTCTGAAAATGAAAAATTAAAAAGTGCCATTCTGGTATGGTAACACATGCCTGTAATCCCAGTAGCTTGGGAGGCTGAGACAGGAGGATTGTGAGTTCAAAGCCAGCCTCAGCAACTTAGTGTGGCCCTAAACAATTCAGTGAGACCCTGTCTCTAATATAAAAGGACTTGGGGATGTGACTCTGTCATTAAGCACCCTGGGTTTAATCCCTGGGACCAAAAAAAAAAAAAAAAAAAAAAAAAAAGGCTGGCAATGCAGTTCAGTGGTAAAGTGTCTCTGAGTTCAATTCCCAGTACCAAAACAAAAAACTCATGTCCATACATACACATAACATAATTTGCTCAATTTCAATACCCGGTCCCTTGAATCTCACTATCATGTTTAATTATAATGCACTAATAAATAATTAAAATGAAATAAAAAGAGAATTGGTTAAAACACACACACACACACACACAATCACACATCTCACATCCTAGGACTGGTGATGTGGCTTAGTGGTAGAATGCTTTCCTGGCATGCATGGTTCCCAGATTCAATCCCCAGCACCATAAATAAATAAACAAACAAACAAATAAACCATCATTTTTTGTCCTTTCATAGCTAGTTTGTATAACCTTGACTAAAATAACATACATGACAATGATAAATGTTGAATCTTTTTCTAAAAGAGTGCTTCACAGATAACATGTACTCAGTAAATATATGAAAGAATGAATGAACAAAGGAACATGTACCAGTAATTTTATGTACCTCTCAGTTTCTTGACTCCTTTTACCTTCAAAAAAATCTCATTTTTGTGCCATTTTTTTAACAGTGCCAAGATGGAACCCAGGGTTTGTGCATGCTAGGCAAGTATTCTGCCACTAAGTATATTCCTAGCTCCTGTGTGTCAATTGAATTTATTGCTTTAATCCATCTTTCATATCCTCTAGATGTCAACGTTAGTGTTAGAAATTATATGGACTTTCTTGTATCTCATGTAGTTGGTGCCAAGGAGACAACCCTCAGCATGCAAGTCTCGATGATACTTATCAAAACCTGAGTTCTAGCATGCGCAAGGCCCTGGGTTTGATCCCCAGAACCACCAAGAACTGAAGTTTTAGATTCTGTTCTGTCTTTAACAATATGATTTGAGCTATTCATGAATAATAAAGAAGTAGAAATAAATCATGCTGAGATCACTCTGAGCTCTGATTTCTTTGTTTTGGTGTAACTGGAATTTTTTTCCCCTGAATATCATTTATAAGGCTTCTTCTGTCTTTCCAGTGGTCCATAGAGTTTTCATTTGATCAACCACTGTGTTTCATTGAGCACTGCATATAGAACTTACTTTGGGGACTGGACTCTGGTAGCCACTTAAGATAATGTCATAGATGATACATTTTTATTCTATAGAAAAATATTGTAACATTCTGCATAGGTAGTGCTTAAAGGTGGGGATAGGAAGAATGTAATGTATATAAGCTCTCTATTATAATATACATGATCTAGCATAGGTGTTCCCTGCTTCATTCATGGCACTTTGGGGAATGTGAGTGGCCATAGGACATATAGTAAAGCTTGTTTCTCCAAAAGAAGAGAAGTAAATTATTTTAGCTATTCCTCCATTTTCTTTTTCTAACTTTCTTAAGCATGCCTTTTCTTACACAATTTATGTTTAGGGGAAAAAAATATTGGTGATAGCATCAAATATACCTGCATTTGAAACCCAGTTCTATCATACTCTGTTATTTGAACAATTTACTTAACCTGATGCCCATTCTTTTTATGGCATATGATAAAAATCACTCCAGAATTATGATTTGGCTTTTCCTCTTTCCTCTAAAACTGAATTGAAGTCTAATTGACCTCTACTAGATACAAAGTGTTTTAGGGATTTTAGGAGTACACAGGGATATGTTTAGTGTGAGTTACATATTTGGAATATTTTCTAGGACCAAAATATGCCTCTGATCAAATTCGTTTATTTTCATTCTTAAGAATTCCCATACAATTTGACATATGTGTGGATTCCCAAACATTCCTGAGCTTCTCCAAAGCTTCTCTAATTGCTTCTTATCCTGTCCCCCTGGGAAGCAGCATCCTGTTCCCTTTACAAAGGTCAGTAGCAGCCTGGACAACATTTTTAAATAACTTAATAACCCTGAACTGCCTGTCCCCTTTGGAGAATTTCCTTAGAGCATTAGTCCTTTGAACACTGACCTGGTTGCAGAAAATGTCCCTTTCTCAGCAGGAAAACTTCAAATCCTATTCACTCTTCCCCTCCATCATTTCAGGAGATAGGGAGGGCGAGTTCAGGTAGGAAAAAGGGAATTAAATACTTCTTTTTGGAAGAATGTTAGCATGTTAACAGACACTGCCTCTCCCCATATATTATATTATATATGTATATATTCTTTTAAAAAAACAAATTGTGAGTGCATTGTATAAATCAGTACTGTCACACTGCAAAATTTTAAAATCCTTGTACAAGATAGAGAAAACAAATCTCTGCGTTTCTCAGCAGTCTGAAAAGCTCCTAAGAACAGGTCCTAGATGAGGTTTAGCCTACTGTCAGCATTCAGCAAATGATCATGTCTTCTGTGATATCATTAACTCCTGGGTGGATGAAACTGAGAAGCTTCTGTGCTCTTCCTGGAACTTTCAATTGCTTTTTCTGTTTTTCTTTCTTAGCTTATCCACATCCATCTTGGTCCTCAAAGCCAATGTGAATCAGAGAGTCAGTAAAAATGTAATTTTTAACTTCTTGATTGTTTTGGAAGACAACTTTTTTTTTTTTTTTTTTTTTGGACAGGCGTGGTAGTCCACACTTATAATCCCAGCACCTCAGGAGGCTGAGGGAGAAGGATCACAGGTTCAAAGCCAGACTCAGCAATTTAGTGAGGCTGTAAGCAACCTAGTGAAACCCTATCTCAAAACAAAAATGGCTGGGGATGTGGATCAGCGATTAAGCACCTTTGGGTTCAATCCCTGGTACCAGAGAGAGAGAGAGAGAGAGAGAGAGAGAGAGAGAGAGAGAGAGAGAGAGAGAGAGAGAAAGAGAAGAAAAAGAAGAAGAAGACAATTGTTTTTTTTGGGGGGGGGCTATTTCCTTTGATTTGGTCACTTTTTCTTATTCTGGAACTTTCTGTAAGGGGATTATTTTTTTTCCTCATAGTACTGATTTATACATTTCACATAATCTTACAGACAAAAAAACCCCAAAATTTAATATGTACCTACTATGTACTAAATGATACACCAGGTGTTTCATATGTATACAGATAAAACATGTGGTATCATTTACTCTGAAACCATTTAATCCTAACAACTGCAGTTATTATTTGATAAAGAAGAAATAGCTGAGGCTTGAGGTGCTTGGTGATTTGCCCAAGTGACTCTAATAAAAGAGTGGCAAATTGATATTTAAAATCATCATCATCTCACCTGTTGTGTGCAGCTGTTTCAACTTTTTAGTACAGTTAAGTTGAAAATTGGCCCTTAGGACAACCAAGTATGGCCAGTCTACCACTGTGAGGCTGCCATCCTGGGCATCACCAATGTGACCCCATTTAGTCCTTTATGGTATTGATGGTATTTTTCCTTAGCTTATCTTCCCAATCAAGTTCTTCTGTCTCTACTGTCTTACAGAGACCAAAGTTACTTTCTGGGGTTTTTGGTAATAAAGAACAAAAAAAGTGAAAAACCTGGTCAACCCTGATGTAAGCACTTTTTATGTCTATGTAAGATTAAGAAAGCAAAGGCTTTTTGACACACTTTCCACCACTTCCATTAGGGTTTTCCTAAAATGAGAGTATGCCCAAGACTAGTAATCTAAACTGAGTGTGGTGGTGAAGACCTGTAATCCCAGAGGCTCAGAAAGCTGAGACAGGAGGATCAGGAGTTCAAAGCCAGCCTCAGCAACAGTGAGGCTCTAAGCAACTCACTGAGACCCTGTCTCTAAATAAAATACAAAATTTAGGGCTGGAGATGTGCCTCAGTGGTCAAGTGCCTCTGAGTTCAATCCATGGTACCCTACTCCTCCAAAAAAGAGTAGTAATCTAATAGCTGTCTCAGAATGTGTTTTTCTGCATACTCTCAATCATAAACCTTTTTAAAAGGTAGGGCATGATCAATTCAGGTGGCCCAGAACAGCTCTATGAGAGTATTTGCAGCATTAGAGCGTGTCCTTGAATTTGACACCATCCTCTCCTTCCAAACAAATAAAGTTCTCATCTTTTTCTAAATTTTTTTTGTAGTTATATATGGACAGCATGCCTTTATTTTGTTTGTTTTTATGTGGTGCTAAGGATCAAACCCAGGGCCTCATGCATGCTAGGCAAGCACTCTGCCACTGAGCTACAGCCCCAGCCCCAAGTTCTCATCTTTTTATAAACCTCAGGCAGGCCTATGGTTCTACCCTTACAAAGCAAATACATGTGGCCTGTGGCCATAAGTCATGGCTTTTACAAACACTGAGCATTGGATCACCACATGTGTTACATGTAAACATCTCATCTTATTACAGAATGATATTTTTAATTTTTTATTATAACTACACGAAGGCAAAGAAGGATTTCTTATACTTTCTCTTGTAATAACTCAAAATCACTAGACCATTTAGGCAATTAGTGTGTTTTTATGTTTTTGATGATAAAGAATAACTTATATTTCCTGTAGATTAAGAAAAAAACCTGAGGCTGGGCTTGTAGCTCAGTGGCAGAGCACTTGCTTAGAATGTATGAGGCACTGGGTTCAATCCTCAGGACCATATAAAAAAACAAATAAATAATTTTTTTAAATAAAAGAAAAAATCTATCTGAATATATAATCACCCTGTGCTTATCTATAAATATAAGCTTTTTATCATAAGTCTAGATTAATTATTCCCCCCCAGATTATTTATATCAACACTGTAGTAACTTTTTTGTCCCTGACCCTCAAAACAATCAAATAATAAAGAAGAATGAATCCTTCATTGGAGCAGGAAGGATCTGAGCAGGCACACTGAAAGTTCAAGGTGAAAATATTTTCATGTCTATAATTTAAAAGAATTATAAACATTTTATGTATATATAGAGAGACAAACACAGAGAAAGATATTAGCAACAGGTTTGTGATTCATTTCCTGGGCAGTATGAGAGGAATGAATGACTTTATCAGACTACCTTATAAACATGCTAATGACCTCCCAGATCTCCTTGTTAATCTTGTTAATGGCATTTAACTCCTGGAATGATACTTGAAAGTCTCTATCTATAAAATGTTTTTAGTAGGGTATACCTGGTCTGCTTAGGTTGTTTCCTGTAGATAGAACTGCCAATTCATGGATTTATGGGTCATGGCTAGCTGAAGAATGGTGCATAGTTACACAAGGATT
The DNA here is from genome assembly GCF_052094955.1 of Ictidomys tridecemlineatus. Lineage (NCBI taxonomy): Eukaryota > Metazoa > Chordata > Mammalia > Rodentia > Sciuridae > Ictidomys > Ictidomys tridecemlineatus. The sequence goes on from NC_135493.1 coordinate 102,045,155, forward strand.
TTTCCTATTTTTATAATTAACAGATCATAAAATGAAAGCCTTTGGAAACTGAAAGGTCATCTTTTCAATGTCCGTGTTTCTGCATAAAATTTTCAAAAAACATTTCTGCTAGTATGAAACCAAAACATATCATAATGAGAAATAACAGACCTTTTGGAGACACATATCTAATTATGTCAGTCCCTCCAGAGAAAGAATGTTCTATCTGTGCTTTGTGCTTCCCTATAATCCTTTGAATCATTAGTAAAAGTTGGCACTAGATAAGAATCTAAGATTTTTTGGTAAGTTTAGTGTAAAATCTAAACTTTATACTTACACAGTATGTATTTAATTTTAATTTTTTTTTGTAATGAGAGAAAGGAAAGAAAAGCAGAATGAGTAGGTCCATTTATTTTTCCTTTATATTTTATCTGTATTTCTAGGAAATCACAGGTCTAAGAAGAATCTAGGGTCAGAACTAGAGAAGGATATACAGTTACACATTTCTATATCTTAAATTATGAATTTTTTCTTTCCATATTTTTATTGGTGCATTGTAGTCATGCATAATGGTGGGATTTGTTGTTTTATATTCATACATGCACATAATATAACAATATAATTTGCCCAACATCACTTCTCAGAACTTCTGCCCTCCCTCCACTCCTCTGCAACCCTGATCCCTTTTCTCTACTCATCTCCCTTTGATTTTCATGAGATTCCCACCCCCTGTAAGTAATTTTTTAAATTACCTTAGAATAAATCCTAGCAATAGCAGAGTCTTCTGTAACTGCCTTGCTAACACACTAAGTCATCTTTCTAGTTTAACTCTTGAAATATTTTTTTTGTTTTCAGATCCTTTGTCTCCCCAATTAACCTATAAGGCTCCTTGACAGTACTCTGGCCTTTTGCATCTTTGTATCATCCTTAGCACTTATTATGTAATATAGCTCATATAAAACTAATTATAAGTACTTGAGAGTTTGTTTTATTTTGACAATTTGTTTTAAGCCCTGTAAATTGAGCTATGATGCTTCAGGGTTTTTTTTTCTTCCTGTTACTAAGGATTGAATCCAGGGGCACTTACACAGGAACTACATCCCAACCCTTTTTATGTTTTTATTTTCTTTTTTATTTTTGAGACAGGATTTCACTAAATTGCTGAGGCTGACTTTGAACTTGCAATCCTCATGCCTCAGCCTCCTGAGCTGCTAGGTTTATAGTCATGCGGCTTTAATAGGTATTCTTATAAAGAAACAGAAAAGAACAAATTAGAAAAATTCCATATAATATTTTTATTCTAGATAATCCCACTAGGATTACAGATGATTGAATTATGTTTGGGGAGCAATTGCGATCCTTGATCCATTAATTTTCTGCTCTTTAATTGTTTGAGAACAGAAAAAAATACTTGATGGGGTTGGTTGCCTGAATGGAGTATCCTGTAAACTGAAAATCTTTGAAAGTTACTGTTTTGGAGGAAGTATTTTTAAGTGCATATTTATTCTTAAAGGAATTCCTATTGCCGAAACTGTTTTAAAGATATCTTAGAAAAACATCTTCAAATCCTCTATCAAAACTCAGAGACTATTTTCAGAAGCTAAAATTGTTCATTGAATACACATAAGCCTATGTTTTATTAAAAGATTTTGAGACAGGCAAGGTGGCATGCACCTGTAATCCCAGCGGCTTGGGAGGTTGAGACGAAAGGAACACAAGTTCAAGGCCAGGCTCAACAATTTACAAGGCCCTAAGCAATGTAGTGAGACCCTATCTACTCAGTGGTAAAGGGCCTCTGGGTTCAATCTCCAGTATGTGGGGCGGGGGGAGATTTTGAAACAAGTTGGAGTGAGGTAAGTGGTAAAATAGAGGCAGAACCATAGTGGCATTCAACAAAGACATCAAATTTGGCATTCAATTCTCAACCCATTCTTTCCTTTCTCTTGTGCTTGCTTCAGCAACACATATGGCATTCTTGCCTTTGTCTGTTAATATTAGATCATTAGGGGATGTACTGGTGAATTAAAATGACAAAAGTATGTGATTGTACAAATATGAAGCAATGATCCCATTATTATGTATAATTATAATGTACCGATAAAAATCAATTAAAATATTAGATATTATTATCAAGCATTTAGAGAATAGTTTAGTTGCATAAATGTCTGACATTGATAAAAATGACCATTTAAAAAAAAACAGTTTTCATGGGTTTTCTTTCTTTCTTTGGTAGCGAGAAGTCATATCTCTACCTTTTTAAATAGACTTCATTATCAAGGACCTTATAGCTGTTTATCTAATTCGTATTTCATGTACTCTTGGTAACCCAGCCATTTCTTTTTACTGTAAGTGCTGCAAAGCAACAAAAAGTATTCCCACATTGCTCAACCTCATTTATCATCAACAAAATTGGCAATTATATTCCAAGTCCTTGAATATATTCCTTGAGAAGATATATAACCTGAAAATGAGCAGCTCAGTGTTGAGGTAGAAGTCTGATCTTTCTATACTGGCAGGTAGAGTTGTGGAAGGATGGAGAAAACATATCCAAACTACAAAGTCATTTTTCCAGGGAAGCTATCTGACTGTAACAGTAACTATATCAGAGGGCTCAGATGTGGAACATTTCTTTAAAATTAAAATCTAAAAATCCTGATGTCTAATAGAATGTATAAAAATAGCTACCTCCGAAAGATCTGAACTGAGCAGAGGAATACTGAATAATGTAATCTGACAGTTTGGTCCAGACCCTTAGTAGTTACTGTGGCCAGAAAAATATAGAATTAATTCAATAAAACATCAGAAAAAAACACAACATAAACATGAAATATTTAAAATTAAAAATACAAAATAAAAATGGAAAAAATTCCTCAGCAAATCAATATTGCTTGGGGAAACATGAATCCCAGACCAGTAATATTTTTATCCAAATACCTTCTAGTTCTGCAGTGAACAAACACCTTCATCACCAAATTTTATAAAGAGCAGAGTGAAAAAAGAGTACCTAAGGTTGTTAAATATACTTCTTAAAGTTGGTAACTGAGTTTCATGATTGACTATACTAATGCCTACTAAATTTATTTATTGTACTTTGTCAATTTAGGATTCTTATTTTTGCTTGCCCTTGTCTAAAAGTAAAACAAAATTAAAGAAATGGTAATATAATTACAAAAATTATTAATCAATAGCGGTTGTTATTGTGAATAGATTGCTGTGGTTGTATAGAGTAATAATAGACCTTAAAAATCTGTCAGAAATTTAATATGGGATATAAAATACCAGAGTTGGGCAGGGGTGAAATAAAATTTAAAAAACAATAGGAAATTAAATTTAGGCATAAGAATACAAATGTATAAATAAATTCTATAGATCTTCTAAAAGAATATCCTTATGTAACTGTATTACTCTCTGAACTTCATTCCTCTGAGAAATATAGGGGGATGATACTAAACAAAAACATCATTTCTGCTTATGAACCAATAAGAAGATAATATGAACTTTTAAGGGTTGTACATTATAAAGGCATAATTTAACCCAGTTTTTTTATTGGTTTTATTTTTTAAATACATGACAGTGGAATGCATCACAATTCTTAATACACATATAGAATAATTTTTCATACCTCTGTTTGTATATAAACTATGTTCACATCAATTCATGTCTTCATACATGTACTTTGGATAATGATGTCTATCACATTCCACCATCCTTGCCAATCCCCTGCCCCCTCCCTTTCCCTCCCACCACTCTTAACCCAGTTTTTTAATCTTGGAAAATTAATTCCATACAAACCTTCATTGGACAATTCTCAATTCTTTGAATTAAGTATTATAGTAAATATGTTTACTCAATTTCGAAGTTTCATGTGTTCTTTTCAAACAAGAAAATCTTCTAAATGTCTAACTGACTTCCCCTGATTGTCTTTTGAAGTAGTTCAAATACTTACAGCCATAAATAACTACAACAAGAACACTTTGGCAGACATATGTCTTATTTGTTTTTAATGTTCACAATATAAGCTACACTTATTGCCAAACATTACTTTCAGTTTTGTTACAAATGAGCAAAGTATACCTGGTTTGTAAAGAAGAAGTTGGTTGAAGCGCAGCCCTGAATAATTTTTTCTGCAACCCCAAAGAGGAAAACCTTTGAAATGCAAATATTGACCTTTCTCAAAGCCCTAGGTAAAGTTTGATGGAGGTGTTTTGTTTTTGTTTTGTCTTATGCTGGTGCTTTGTTATTTGGAGGCTAGACTGTATTGGCAAGACATAATTGGCTGATATGTTAATAGACTTGGTGGAGCTTGTGGGTTGAAGTTAGGAAATAGACCCAGAGTGGAAGAGGTGAGACCAATGAGTGATGTAGAAAGCACTTGAGATAGGTTAGTTCTAGATAATGGTAGCAATACCAATCATGAGAAGTGGTTATATTGGGGGGATATGGTTTGGAAACAATTGACCTATCTTGTTGATGCATTGGAGGTCAAGAGTGAGAGAAAGAAGGTAATACAAGTGTCTCCTGGGCTGTTGGCTGGGACAGGTACCTGAAGAGAAGCATGTTTGATAAAGAAAATCATCTAAAGTGGTCTGTTTTACTGCATGGTGACCATAGTTAATACTAATGTATTATATATTTCAAATTTGCTAAAAGAATAGAATTTTGATATTCTTACCACAAAAAATGAAGTTGGTAAAGTAACAAATAATTAGCTTGATCAATTCTTTCTACAATGTCTGCATAGATCAAAACATCATATTGAACCCCATAACTATATATGATTGTCAAGTCAAAATAAATAAAAAGTAATGATTATTTTAGAAAGAGAGATCTGCCTTAGAGACCATTGAAGAGCTTCTGGACTCCAGTAATGCCCACTGGTCACTCTTCATCCCCTGCAATAATAAGCAATCATTTAATCTAAACAAAAGAATGAGCTTGTCACCTAAATGGCCACTCTTCTAAACAGAATACTGAAGCTGCTTGGGTTTAGACATGAAATTTGAGGTACCTATTAGGTATCCAACCATGCCACTCAAAATTTGAATCTAAAACTCAGGTAAGGCCAATAGCTATAACTTTTGGAGTCATCAATATACATAATAATCATATATATATATATATATATATATATATATATATATATATATATAAAAATGATTATTTCTTAGAGTTATGGGATGGGATATCATCACATTGGGATGAGAGAGGAAATCCTGGACTTCACAGTTCCTGTCCTGGAACTTATAGTCCCTGTCTTCCTAGTAGATGAAATAGACATGAAACAAATAAGACCTGGGGCCTAAGATGAGCCAGAGAGGCAGGAAGTTGCTACTGACTATTCTAGAGAAGAAAAAAATGGCATAGTTTTGCAAAGAATAGAATTGGTCAAAATATTTACTTTTCTTTAAGCGGTATAAAAATAATATTCAAAAAAAAGATTTAAGTAGCAGGCCTGGTGGCACACACCTATAATTCTAGTGACTTGGGAGGCTGAGGCAGGAGGATCACAAGTTTGAATCCAGCCTGGGCAATTTAATGAGGCCCTATCTCATAAAATAAAATTTAAAAAGAGCTGAGAATGTAGCTCAGTGGGAAACATTTATCTAGCATGTGCAAGGTCCTTGGTTCAACCCCCAATACTGTAGAAAGCAACAAAAAGAATGGTTAAAATGGTAAATTTTATATTATGTATATTTTATCACAATAAAAAGTCCCCAAAATAAAGGTATTGTCAAACATTTTCATATGATCTGAATAAAAGAACTAAAGTAGTTATCTCTGTTTTTGTTTTAGTTCAATATTAAAATCTTTGACTATGAAAACATATATAAGCAAGATAGGAAGTAGAAAGTTTTTTCTTAGGTATCCAAGAATTTTCCTTATGCTTTCAAAATATGTCATGATTTACTTTCTCGAATTGGCCTGTAACATAGGAGTACATTACCATTGCAGAATAAATTAGTATATTTGTGAACTGTTCTCAAATGCTAAAGTGAAAGCATAAAACTATAAAATGCATTATTATTCATTAAATAAGAATAGCTTACAAGGGTATCTCTGATCATTATTGAAGCATAAGTGGTCAATTTCACCCATAATTAGCCAAGTTAGTATAAAGTTATTTTTTTACTTGGTATATTTTGTTTAACCTCTATGTTATATTGGTAAAAACAGAAATCACTTTTTGGTACTGCTTTCAAAATTTCTCACAAATGCTGAAATGCTTTTCAATTATTATGTTCTTAAATGGTTGAATTCTCCAGGCCTAAGAAAAATTTGAAGTAGTTATCTAAAGATATGCTCTTGCCTGGTTGGTTGATTCATTCATTCCATAAATATTTACTTACCATAATACATGCACCAGATACTGTGCTGGATATAGAGTAGCATTCATGATATCTCCAAAGTATAGCCAGAGAGAAGATAATGTAGTTGGCACTAAGGATGAGTATTAACATACACACACAAAAAAGAAAGGTCAAACGTCAAGATAATTTAACAGGTGAGAACTGTCGACACAGGGTCTACAATAACAGTATGACTGATACTGAAGGGAGAAGGAGAAAACTTGGGAAGCCCTCTGAATGATGCAAATGATGGGAATGGGGACCCCATGGATACAAAAACATAAAAATGAGTGACAAAAGTCAGGTAAGATCTGGACGCAGTGGAGCATGCCTATGATCCCAGCAACTCAGAAGGCTGAGACAGGAGGATTGTAAGTTTAAGACAAGCTTCAGCAACTTAGTGAGGCCTGCAGCAACTTAGCAAGACCCTGTCTCAAAAAAAAAAATATATATATATATATATACTGCTGGAGATGTAATTCAGTGGTAAAGTGCCCCTGGGGTTCAATCCCCAGTACCAAAAGAAAAAAAAGACAGGTAAGAGATGATGGGTGCTTGGACCAAGATGATGATAGAGTGAAGGCAGACAAAGACACAGATTTGGGATATACTTCAAAGGTAAAAATCCTTAGAGTTTGAAGGCAAATAACATAGGAAGAAAATTGCAAAGAGAAAGAAAAACATCTCAAGGGATCACACCTAGATTTCTGGTCAATGAACAATTGGTGATTATTTATAGTGAGGGGACACTGAAGAAAAAACAAATTTGGGGTAGCAACTTTACTGTGGATGTTTAAGATGATTTGTGACATCCAAGAGCACTGTCAAGTAGACAGGTAGTAGTAGCTAGGGTCTAGAAGAGAGGTAGATGGGTCTGGGTTGGAATTATTAATATAGATATTACTTTTATATAATTGTGGGTATTGGGAGGGCAAATGTTAAAGTTTTTACCTTTTGAAGTATATAGGTACAGTCTTAAAATTTTTAATACACACACACACACACACACACACACACACACATATATATCAGTACTGGGAATTAAACCGAAGGCTTTGTGCATGCTAGGCAAGTGCTCTGCCACTGAGCTACATCCTCAGCAAGATTAAGTTTTTAAAAAAATATTAAAAAGCCTATAAATATAAACATCAAAATTATTATGGGAGTTATAGTGTAAGGAAAAGGCCATTAAAGAGGACCTGTGTTTCATCTTCTGCGTTTTCTTTATTTTACTAAAAAGCTTTGAGCAAACATTAAAATGATAATCATTACTAATTCTAGAGAGTGAGAGAAAGCATATTTGTTATTTTGTAATCCAGATCTTTTTTTATTTCTTAAAATTCTTAATCTAAAAAAATTTGAAAAACAGATGATTATAAACAACTGAATGGTCACTAATCCATTAAATGTGACACACCATCTTGGTTGCTTTATTAGCGGTCTTTGAGTAAAACCTTTGATTCATGATTCTTTATACCTGGTTAGCATAAATGCACCAAACTGACTGGGCACATGCCTGTAATCCCAGCGGCTCAGGAGGTTAAGGCAGGAGGATTGGGAGTTCAAAGTCATCCTCAGCAACTGGGCAAGGCCCTAAGCAACTCAGCAAGACCCTATATCTAAATAAAATACAAAAAAAGAAAAAGGAGCTGAGGATGTGTCTCAGTGATTAGGTGCCCCTGGGTGCAATCGCTGGAATCACACATACACACACACAAAAATGCACCAAACTGTTACTTAATCTGAAAAGTAGCTGTTTCTGGAGCCTGAGCTAATACTGAAAACTATTATATTTATGTTAAAACTGCATTATTTTTCACTTTTTTTTTAGTTTGTGTAATTTCTATTTTCCTATCTTCAAGTTAACTGATTGTTTCTTGCTCTGTGTCAAATCTACAAATGAGACCATTTAAAGCATTCTTCATTTTTTATTCATTTTTAAAAATTTCTAGCATTTTCATTTGATTCATTCTTTTTTTTTTCTTTTTGGTACCAGGGATTAATATCAGGAGAACTTGACCACTGAGCCACATCCCTAGTCATGGATTCATTCTTAGTTTCCAGCTCTATGCTAATTTTACATATTGTTTTCCTTTTCCATTAAATCTTTTTTGAGAGAGAGAGAGAGAGAGAGAGAGAGAGAGAGAGAGAGAGAGAGAGAGAGAGAGAGAGAAAAGAGAGAGAGAATTTATTTAATATTTATTTTTCAGTTTTCGGTGAACACAACTTCTTTATTTTATTTTTATGTGGTGCTGAGGATCCAACCCAGCGCCCCGTGCATGCAAGACGAGTGTGTTACCACTTGAGCCACATCCCCAGCCCTCCATTAAATCTTTTAACCTATTATTTATAGTTATTCAAAAAATTTGAGTCTGGTTCTAAGCATTGTTCCCTCTTTATGCTGTGGTATTTCTTGTCTTGAGGCAGACTTTGAATTTTGGAGTGAAATTCAGACATCTTGTATAGATGGTAGACATAAAGGTAAATTGGCTTTTAGTGTATACTTTACCTTAATCTGACTTGGAGTTTGTCTGTTTGATGTTGGTTATTGCTGTGATTTATCATGGTTGAGTTTTGTAGTTACCATAGACATGAAAGATTTCAAATTCCTCTGATGGCCTTTATGTTAATCCTGAAAGCTTATTAGTATGGTGCTAGGGTGTGGGGCATGGACATGCTCTGATGTTCAGTTGGTCTGTATCTTGAAGGTGTGGATTTCACAATTGTCTTTTTCCCTTTTCTAGAGATATTCTCAATCTCCTATTCCATTTTCCAGAGTTGCCTTTGGTATCCAGTCTGTGGATACCAAATGTTCTCAATCTGTGGCCCTGACGCCCTTTGCTCTTCAAATTGATGGTGTTGGTTTGTGGGTTTTGTTTTGTTCTTATTTTTTTATATTTATTTTTTAGTTGTAATTGGACACAATACCTTTATTTCACTTATTTATTTTTACCTGGTGCTGAGGATCGAACCCAGGTCTTGCATGTGCAAGGTGATTGCTCTACCGCTGAGCCACAACCCCAGCCCTTTATTTTTGTTTTTTAACATAGGCGAGATTGAAATCTGGGTGGTGTTCCCTTTCCCCAACTGTAGTAGTGTCTCACTAGCGCCCTCAAATCATACCCTTTTCTCTGCAGATTAAGCCCTTCATTCATTAGAGAGAAGGATATGGGCAGATTCACAGTGACTGGATTCTGTGACACTTCCCCAATCAGTATCACAGAGGATAATGTGGGAACTTTCTCCAGATTCTCTCTACCTTCCTAGTGATAACCTAGTACAGGTCCTAGAAGGAAATCCTTACAAAAGGTTGAGATTCAAGAGCTCCACTATCAGGATAGCTCGCAGATTCCTCCAGCAACTTCATCTCCCTACCAGTTTAGACATCTTCTGGCAACTTCCGCCCCAAGGAAGTCAGGCCCAAATACTCAAATACTCAGGCCTTTTTGGCCTCAATGAAAGTGCTTATCTCTCTTCAGATTTCAGGGTAGCTGTTTGTTTTGTGACATCACTTCTCTAAAAGATTGATGAAAAGTCATTAATTTATCTGTCTGGTTTTTCTTTGCAAGTAAATATGGGAACTACCTCCGTGCAACTCTCTGAGTTGAAACTAGACATCTGAATAACACTTTCTTTTTAAAAAATATTTATTTTTTAGTTTTAAGTGGATGCAATATCTTTATTTTACATTTTTTTATGTGGTGCCAAGGATCAAACTCAGTGCCTCAAGCATGCCAGGTGAGCACATTACCACTGAGCCAAAACCCCAGCCCCTGCACAATACTTTCTTGAAAATTAATATTTGCTGGACTGGGGTTGTGGCTCAATGGTAGAGCACTTGCCTGGCATATGTGAGGCCCTGGGTTTGATCCTCAGCACTACATATAAATTTAAAAAAGTGAAAAATCCATTGGCAACTAAAAAATATTTTTTTAAAAAAAATTAATATTTATGGCAGGCATGGTTTTGTGTACCTGTAATCCCAGCTACTTGAGAGGCTGGGGCAGAAAGATCACAAGTTTGAGACCAGATGGAACAACTTAGCAAGACACTGCCTCAAAATAAAATAAAATAAAAAGGGCTGGGTATTAGCTCAGTGATAGAGCACTTACACAGCATGTGCAAGGCCCTGGGTTCAATCCCCAGCACCACAGGAAAAAAAATTATTTGTAAGGTTTCCACCCATAAAAAAAAGTAATGAGTGTTCACTGTGGAAAGCATAGAAAAAGATAAAAAAAAAATTAAATTGTCAATAACCACCCTAATCATTGCTTTGGGCATGTTGGTAACATCTTCTTCCAGTTTTTGTTAATCCCCTAATAATATAGAAGATATTGCTTATATAACTTTGTGTCCTTCCTTTGGTTGAGCAACACAGGTTTAAACTTAAATACAAAAGTGCCCTAACTTATTGTTTTACGCTTGTGTAGGCAGATGTCAGTTGTCTTCCCAAGTTAAATAATCTTGGCTTAATATCAGGTAGACAAGTAAGGCCACCACAGATTCAGCTTTCACCTCTATAACACTGGTAATTTGATAGTTCTACAGACCCTGTAATATTTTGTCTCAAGACCCAGAATATGATGGGGTTTTTCAAGGATTGCTGTAGAGACTATATAGAGTATTGGTGTCGTCCCCCTTCATCATATCTTGCCAAAGCCCACAGGTTTGACACTTTTGTAGGAAGATTTGTCTAATATCAAAAAATGTTTTACTCCTTTTTCATCCAGTAAAAATACCAACAGTTTTTGGTTGGGTGCACTAATGACATAAAATGATTTCACTGACTGGATGACCCAGAATAGGATTTTAGTGCATCAAAAATAAAATCATCTAAGGCAATCTTTGCAGCAAACCATGTGGAAACAAATTTAAATATGAAATACACCCCTCCTGAGCCATCTTTAGATTTTGCCACAAAATTTGTACAGGTGAAAAAATCTTTTATTTTAAAGTAAGTCAATCTTTTGCCATAGAAAATAATAGAACTTAATTTTGTCTTCTCTTGTCTGTTTCCTGATATTTTAAATATTCTCTATTTCCTTGTGAGGACACATAAATCCAAATAAATCAAGATCTTTGCCATATGCAGCACTTTATCTTTAGATAGTTATTTTATAAATATTTGAACAACTTACCTCCATCACTCTCTAACCCTGTTATTAAAAATAACAATTAGTTGGATTCTCTTCAGTTCTTATTCAGTTGGAAATATCTGACCCTTCATTTTAACTTCTGTTTGACTCTTCACAGTTAGTTTTTATGCATACTACCAGGAAGATGTTCTCTTTTTCTTTTTAACCTTTGAATTTGAAAAGGAGTTTTTAATTCTTTTTAAGTCAAAATACAACTGTTCTACTCCAAAGCTTCCTTTAAAAAAATAGAACCAAATCCTCATCTGTAGTAATTAATTTTGACAGTGTAGGCTCAGTAGCGATTCACAAACCTGTACTTTGTGCATCCGCATTCCTTATTATTCTAATTAAAGTGGAACATTGTGCCCTCGCTAATCATTAATGGGTTTTCATTTTGTAAATGACATTTGCAAAAGTTAAAACAGCGAGTTCATGTGAAGTCCACAGGCAACAGTGTTGAAATTAGCATCACCATAGCAACAGTCTTCCACCATTAGCATTCAGGGCAACAGGAGGTGTTTTGTTGTGTTTTGTTTTCAAAAAAAAAAAAAAAGTGGTGGGGGATCTTCAAAGGCAAAGCCTACTGATACTCTCTCCAAAGATATTTATGATTCTTGTGTGTATGTGTGCTGTACTAGATCTCTAAGTCTATACAGATTTTTTTTTATTGAAATGTGGATCATCTCCTTTTCACATTTGTGTTTTGCCTAGGATACTAGCTAAATTTCATGATCTTTCTCCAGCTGTACATTTCTGACCTGCTGAGCAGCATTTACTCATTGCCAACCCGCTGCTCACCAGTAAGATGTCCTACGTGGATCCAGAGAGTCTGTATTCATGAAAATATTTGGTTCAATTTAAAGCATTATATGCAGTCAGGATTTTTTCATTTAATTCATGAGAAATAGATTTAAGCTGTTAGATCCTCTAGTGAACTCATTTAGGAAAAAAATAGAACTATGTTGTAGATATAGGTCAGTGATTGTTCTCATTCATCTTTAGATGGAGTTAAAAAATGAGTCAAATAAAGACCAATATTATCTTAGCTGAGTCTCTAGCAATGATGTCATCACTATTACTGTGTGTGTGTGTGTGTGTGTGTTTTAGTGTTACTTGAGAAACTTTAACAGTGGTATATCTAAGCATTATGTTTTTCTCAGTACTAAAATGCATAAAAAGAGCACCATATTGACCTACCAGCTGCTTCTAAATCACACCAGTAGTAGCTAATTATGAAATTCAAGTGAAATATTTCATTTTCATTTATTCTACTAATTTGTCATAGCTCAAACCTGGAAGTGTTGCCCCAAGCTTGGATGTAGTCCGATATGCATGCAACTCTTACCTTTAAAAATGAATCATAGCCGTCTTCCCTGCTACACATGTAAGGACTAGCAGTTGTACATTCCACTCAGGTGCTTAAAGACAAGCTTGTGCTAGCCCACACTAACAGAACAAAATGGAGCAAAGCCTACAACTTTCAGTTAGGGACCCACCAATGCTATTATCCTTTCAGTGTCAAGGTGGAAGAGTTTCTTGTTCATGTGAACCACTCAGCCAACAAATTGCAACCAGTAGAAAGGCAACAATACCCCTAGAAGCCACGTATCACAGTGAGTGCTTCAAAACTGTAGGACCATAGAACTCATATTCATCCATCACTTCACCCCTAATTCATGGCTGCTCATCAAACAAAGAACAGAATTTTTACTTTAAGTTTTCCATCTTCCAGGACTCCATTGAGAGACAGTACCAACCAATCAGATGTCTGTATTCCTAATATGCACAATGTCAGCATAACTCAAACCCATTAGGCAGGAATCCATGACTTACCGTTAGGAAAACCACTTCTGACTTTGTAGCACCAGCACCTACTCTCTTTTTTGCTTACATAATGGAAAGACTTCAATGTTAGCTTTAGGTTCCAACAGATCTTAAAAGCCAAAAACTGAATAGAATCCCACTGAATATGACCTCTCAAACACTATGTATTTCTTCTCAATATTCTGATGTTTTCTCTTATGAGCATAAAGACTTACACCATAGATATCCCAAGAAACCACATAAGAGAAGTTTCATTACATTCACTATTAATCACCTGCTCTCTCACTCAGGGGTGGTAATCTTCAGATTACACCTTTTCCTCTTGTGCTATTTCAAATAACCTCTCTCTTTTAGACTATATAGAGCATCACATAAGGTTTAGTTTACCACTGCATGAAGACCATGGGGTATGAACTGATGCAGGTAGACCATGTTCAGATGTAGTATGTAACCATAGATTTAGTTTTCAGGGGCTCTTCTTCACTTTTCTACCTATCAATTTTCCTTGTTAAACCACTAGCATTTATAAGTGATGGTGTTTAACATAATATACAATTGTATCCAAGGTAGGAAAATAAGTACAGACTTTAGAAAAGATTAGTTTTCTTAAGAACAGATCATGCTATAAATGCCAAAGCATATGCTATAACATATAAACTCAAATACTTAAGAATAGCTATTAGGTGAGAAAGCTCTGTCCTGACCCATAGTGTTCTAAAGTTTGATCCAATTTAGAACTATGCCAGTCCATCTGTAGAGCATGAAACCTAAATGATAATCAAAAGCCCAGCAATCTGATGACAATAAAAAAGTTGTAGCAATCACATGAGAAGTAGGAGCATTTATGACTTAGCACCAGGAATATTATGAGTAAACTTTGTGTGAGCAATGATTGCAGTTATGAGCCCTGTTATTTGTTCCCACTTGTCTACTGGTAATTCTTTCACTTAGCTCAGAGTAGTTCTTTGTAGCATTAGGAACCACTTGTCTGCCTTTAGATAGAATTTTAAAAGATGCCTATAAAATTCCAGTCCTGGAAATCAGAGTCTCTTGACCCACTGTAAAGGGAGCAATAAACAGGATTTTCCCAGGGGAATCTCTCAATGTATTGCAGGTCTCCATAAAAATCTTTGTGACAAAATTGTCTTTACTGAAGTCATCATCCACTGGATTAAAAAAATAGGTTGCCATCAGTTTTTTGAAAATGGATAAAGTTGGGCCTTTTCAATGAATAATTTCAGTAGTTTTTCACAACCACAAGTCCTTAAGCCATTAGTCTTATTTTTAGATGCCATACTTACAGATAGTCATAGAGTTTATAGAGCATAGTTGGAAAGACTATTCAATTGTAGTGGCAGTCCTTCAGTTTATTCCCATGACAGAGCTAAAATGAAACCATTCCAGATCAACAAGAATCTATTCTCTTCTGATTCAAGAAAAAGATTTCTCATTGTTTTCTAGATCATCCATGTTCAGTGTTTAATACTTCAGGAAGATTTTCTTGACAGCTTTCTATGATCTTAAATCCTTGGTCTTTCCTCAGGCATATATCAAAGAGATAGTTATGAAACTTTTTTTGGTTACCAGGGATTGAACTCAGGGGTACTCAAACACATAGCCACATCCCTAGCCCTATTTTTATTTAGAGACAGGGTCTCACTGAGTTGCTTAGTGCCTCGCTTTTGCTGAGGCTGATTTTGAACTCATGATCCTCCTGCCTCAGACTCCAGAGCCACTGTGATTACAGGCATGTGCCACCATGCCCAGTAGTTATGAAACTTTTTAATGTCTACCATTACAAAAAGTTACTTTTTGAATAGCTTCGCAAAACCAGAGAACATACTTCTCCATGCTTAATGTCTTGGCTTTTGCTTTCAAACTTTAGGTAATGCAAATAAATCTGTTATGTCATCAAATTTAAATTCCTCTTGTCAATTTATTCTCAAAATTCATAATTGAGAGCTTCCTGTTTTTTGACTCTTATATTAGTCTTAATTTGTTTTCAAATGTTCCCCCTAAATACAGAGGTCAGAAAAATAATAATCAATTGTAAAGATCACCAATACATAATACTAATTCACACTATCTGAAACTATATTGAAAGCAAACCTACATCTCTTACAAACACAAATACCTGATTATGAGTACACACTACCAAAACACACACGGACTCTGAACACTTTAAGAGATTTGCCTAGGTCAGCACTGTTCAATCAGTATTACCTCATTCAGATCAAGGATTTATGTTTGAGTTCCATTCAAGGAAATAAATTCAAAACACCATCAACCAGAAACTTCTTGCCTTTCTTTAGTAGTCATGTTCTGTCATTATAATTTTAGGGATCAGGTCTCTGTCTCCAAAGACGACTCTTTCTTAGTCTAGGATTGGAACCTTGAACTTATCTTTGGTAGCACACCTCTATAATACATCATCACTATGATATCTACAGTCAGCTAATTAGACTGCAGAAATAGATTTCTCAAGTGTGAAGAGAAAAGATCATGAAACTTAAGAGGGAGAAAAAAATCTTAGAGATAATCCAAACCAAACTCTTCATTTTACAGATTAAAAAAATGGAGGTCCAAAGGGGGAAAGCAATTTTGGTAAGGTAGCTGAACTGTACTTATGATACCTGGCCCTGTGGTTCTTCTACAGCACCATGATTGTTGGGATCAAAGTCATATGCAAGTAGAGAATTTACAAGTAATCCCATGTGTTTGTTATAATATACTTTCACATCTGTTATCCTACTGGATTCTTATGGTATTGCAGGGAGAGTTTGAGTAGCATGTTTTAGATTATTCTCATTTTTTACAGATGTGGAAACAAGCTCTTAGATATCTTGATTTAGCTAAGATCATTAAGTGTGAAGTAAAACATGGGACCTAAATTGTTTTCCTCTAAGCTGAGTGCTTGTTCCCTTGTGCCATATTGTTAATCCATTACTGTTCATAAGCCACACAAAGAAAGAATTTTTATAATCATGCCTCTCTTTTATCCCAGGCCAGCCATTCTACATTTCACCCCAAGATTTGGAAAATACTTTGTTATTTCTTTAACTTACTTGGTTAACCATTTGTTTGAAGATAACAACTGTATTTTATGCATTTAACTGATATGGCCACTTAATATCTACCCTTTACTGCCACAAAACCCGAACCCTGCCCTGTGTCTTGCCCTGCATCTTAAACTCTCTTGTCCTGAATAAATTTTAAAAGTAGCAAGCATAGAGAAAATTTGTTATCTCCAGATAATAGAGGCAAGTGTAGAGTATAGCTATGGAAAACAACCAGCAGGTGAGGCTGTGACATAATTTTAACCTAAGCCTCATTACTACATTAAGGTATCTTTGTTTAATAAATGGATGAGAGAATACGGTGTAGTTTTCCCAAATGTTCTTAAAACATCAACAACAATATAGCATTAGGCAATACTTTTTCAGTAATATGTTGTATTGAATACATTGTTTTCAAGGGCATTTAAAAAATATGTTGATTGAATCCGTTTTTTTTTCTTTCTACTTGAAGAATAACACATTCAGAAAGTGTACACATGATAAATGTTTGGTTCAATGTAATTATCACAAAATGAGCATACTCAGATTCACAAGCTAGGACAATAAATAAAACATTATCTATAACCCAGAAAGGGACAATATGAGGATTGTCCCTTATGCTAAAGGTAACCACTATGCTGTCTTTTAACATTGTGGTTTAGCTTTGCCTGTTTCTTTTTAACTCTTTAAAAATGAAATTATGCAATGTATACTCTTTTGTGTCTAAGACTCAGCATTGTGCTTCTGAGATTAACTTATGTTCTCATATTTAGTTGTTGTTCATTTTTATTGCTATATGATGTTCTGTTATAAATATACCCCATATTTATCTATTCTGTTGTCGATAGACTTTTTGGTTCTTCCCAGGAGGCATTATAAATAAGGTTCCTATGAACACTATTTTGTGTGTCTTTTGTTGCACATGTGCATACATATATATTTGATATATACTTAGGATGTTGACAGTATGTGTTGTGTATGCGGAACTTTAGTAGGTACTTCCAGTTTTCCACAGTGATTATACCAATTACATTTCCATTAACACCATATGAAAATTCTAGTAGTTCCACATCTAAGAATGCTTGATATTATCAGTCTTAAAAATTTTAGCCATTGTAATGAGTATGTGATAGAATTTTTTTTTCTAAAAGTAGTAATAGGGATTGAACCTAAGGGTACTTTACCAATTAGCTACATCTCCAACTTCTCCCCTACCCTCTGCTGCCTTTTTTTCAATTTTGAGACAGGGTCTTGCTAAGTTGCCAAGGCTGGCCTCAAATTTATGATCCTCCTGCCTCAGTCTCCCAAGTCACTGGGATTACATGCATTACTGGCATGCAGCACCATGCAGAGCTGATAGAATCTTAGAATAATTTTAATTTGCATTCCCTTAATACTTACAAGGTTGAACATTTTACATATATTTGTTGGCCATTTTGGATATTCTGTTGTGTGATAATAGGCAAGACTATTGCCTATTTTATTTATTTATTTATTTAGGTACTGGGGATTGAACCGAGGAGTGCTTAACCACTGAGTCATATCCCTAGCCATTTTTTACTTTTTTTTTTTTTTTTTTTGGAGACAGGGTCTCACTGAATTGCTAATGCCTTGCTAAGTTACTGAGACTTTGAACTCACTGTCCTCCTGCCTTAGCCTCATGACGCTGGGATTATAGGCATGTGCCGCTGTGCCCAGCTTGCCAATTTTTTAATTTGATTCATTTCTCTTTTTCTTATTGATCTGTAGGAGTTTTTTAAAAACATATTCTGGTAAATTTGTAATTTACATGTGGTGCAAATATTTTCTACTATTGCATAGCTGGCCTTTTAACTCATTGAATGAATTTTAACATTAGCCCAGTGTATAAATTTTTCTTTATGGTTAATACTTTTTGTGTCATATTTTAAAAATCTTTGATAAACCAAGATGGGGTAAATATATTTTCTTCTATTATTTTCTAGTAACTGTATTTACTTTTTTAGCTAGTTATTTTTCACTACTGGGGAATGGAACCCAGGGCTTCATATATGCAAGATGAGTGTTCTACCACTGAGCTACATCCTCATCCCAACTTTATTTTTTTAACTTTCATATTTAGATATACATTCCATCTGAAACTGATTTTTTTTGTGTGTGTAACATGAGCTGGAGATTAAGATTTGTTTTTAAAAACAAGGATATTGGGGGGAAAACAAGGATATTAAGTTGGGGATATATCTCAGTGGTAGAGTGTGTGCTTAGCATGCACAAAATGCTAGGTTCTATCCCCAGCACTGGAGAGAGAGAGAGAGAGAGAGAGAGAGAGAGAGAGAGAGAGAGAGAGAGAGAGAGGAGAAGAAGAAGAAGAAGAAGAAGGAGGAGGAGGAGGAGGAGGAGGAGGAAAGGGAAAAGATAATAATAAAAATATGGATGTCTACTTGGCCCAGCGCTACTTTCCTTTCTTGAAATAAACCTAACTTGATTGTGAAGTATGTATCTAAATGTTCATTATTTGATTTAATTTGATAGTAATTTCTTTAGAATTATTGTATCCATGTTCATTAGGAATATCAGTCTGTAATTCTTATCAAACATTGGTATCAGATTACTTTGGTTTCATTAAAAGAAGCAGGTAAGCATTGCTTCTTCCAGTCTCTGGAAGAGTTTACTTAAGATTAGCATTTCTGCCAGTGACATGGTCTGGCTCTGGTGTTTTCAATCAGGGAAAGTTTATAATTATGGAGTCCATATCTTATGTGTGTGTGTGTTTGGGCGGGGTATTTTAGGGATTAAACCCAAGGCTTTGCATATACCAGGCAAATGCTCTGTGACTGAGCTACATCCTCAACCTTTGCATTTCTTACATAGTCTAGGACTATCCCATTTTTCTCTTTCTTCATGTATTGGTGTTAGTTGACTCAAAGCAGATAAAGATGCTCTAGGATTACTATGGTCAAATCTTGATGATAGAAAACAGAGTTTGTGAATTTAAATTTTTTTATTTATTTTATTATAAATGGATTTTTATACCATGTCACTTCGGGAAATGGCTTTTTCTTTTTTCTTTTTTTTCTTTAGTTCTGGTTGGACACAATATCTTTATTTCATTTATTTATTTTTATGTGGTGCTGAGGATTGAACCCAGGGCCTCACACTGCTAGGCAAGTGCTCTACCACTGAGCCACAACCCCAGCCCCATGAATTTAAATTTAAATGCTGATGTAAATAAGCAAGGCTGGCCAACTATAAATTAATAAGAGCTGTCTGTAAGGATTACAGACAGCAGAGCGCATGCACCTTTTAGAGTGATGGTGTGGGCTCCAGCTAATTATCATCATGTAAGAAAGGGAGCCCAATAAGTCCAAATCATTCCATTTATGTAACAAGTCAGAAACTTGGATTACTCTAAAAAACATCTCTGAATATTTAAATGTTGAGTAATTCAAATAAAAAAATTAAAAACCTGTGTGGGCTAAACAAAACATGTGTGCATGCCCAATTTAGCTGAAAGTCTGCTAGTTTGCAACTTGTACTCCAAAGTAATGAAAAGCACAATAACATAGATATAATTCCATTTTCAAATAATAAAATTTGTTTGTATTTGACATTGATTTATTTATTTTAACTTATACTCAAATATTAATTTGTTAGCTTATCTATCTTTTACTTTACCAAATTAAAATCAAAAGTTAGATTTTAAAATCCCAAGTCTGTGAACAGCTCGAATATTTTCATATTTTTACATTAGTTTTTCCCTAAATCTTATTTTAATGATACATATAATGTCTTGGGCACTTTTCAAAAGATTTAACTGTTGGTCTGGTTTGGGTGTGACTTGAGTGTTTCCCAAGAGTTGTGATTGAAGACTTATACTTGCCAGTAGAGTGGAGGAAGTCAACCAGGGGAAAGAGGAGATAAGGGAAAGGGGATGTGCTAGGAAACTAAAATGACCAAATTATATTGTTATATTGTTTGCTTCTATGAATATACAACAAGAAATCCCATTATTATGTATATATTTTTTAAAAGACTTAATTTGCAAGACGGTGCTATTGGGAGGTGGTGCACCTTTGGGAAGTGGGGCCTAACAGACAGGTTCTTGAGTATGGTCTCCAAAGGTAATACTCTTTGGTAGTTTGCACAAGAGGGTTGTTAAAAAAGCCTGAATTTGGCTCCAACCAGCTCTCTCTGTTTCCTAGCTCACCATGTGATCCATCTGCATGCACATCACCCTCCACTAGGCACCATAGAGCCTGTGCTATCAAAATGTGAGCTAATTAATCTCTTCTTCATAAGTAGCCTACATCAGGTATTTTGTTATAGGGACAAAAAGCTGACTAATACAAATATCCTTGCTCTAAGCTTTATAATTGTCTAGTTCATAATTTACCTTTCCTAAATCAAACCTAGTAGTCTCATTTCAGGTTACTATTTTTTCACTTTCTTGCTTTTCATTATTATATATAATGAAGAAAACTTGGGTTCCTTTTAATTTTTGCAGAAATTTAGATTGGTTTTGATTAAGCTCCTGTAGATAAGATGCTTAGGATAGAAGCATCATGAATGAAAAATTCTTTACATAAGCACATTTATTATTGTATTCTTTTCATTCATTTAATAAGTATTTATAGCCATTGTACTATGCAGGTGGGGACTGCAAAGATGCACAAAGACTACTGTCTTTGTAGTTTATATACTCTTTTAGTCTATAATCTTATAATATAATCAGATATACATGAGTATAAAATAATATACTTAAAATATGAGAACTTTGGACAATCAAACCATTTTCAAATTATGTTGATATGGCATATAGCACTTCATGTATTTGGGAAGTCAATGTGTAGTTAAGGTAATTTTTGAGCTACTTTCAGGATTAGGTATTATCTCATTATTGTCACCATTACCAAAGACATTACATACTTATCTGCATCCCTAGGAAAAACTCGAGAAATTAGGATAAAAGAAAAAGCTGGACATGGTGGCACACATGTAATCCCAGCTACTAGGGAAGCTGAGGCAGGAAGATCACAAGTTCAAGGCCAGCCTTGGAAATTTAGTGAGTTCCTGTCTCAAAAAAAGCTAGGGAAGAAACTCAGTGGTGGAGTACCACTGCATTCAATTCCCAGTACCACAAATATAAAAACAAAAATAAATTAAAATTATAATACCTAAGTGAGTATATTTAATATTAAGTATGGTTCAGAAATATTTTTATAGACATCACTAAACTAAAAAATAAAATCAATAAATTAGCAGTAATCTGATTTTCTAACATATAAAGTGTACACTGGGCTGGAGATGTAGCTCAGTGGTAGAGCACTTGCTTACCATGTTTGATACCCTGAGTTTAATCCCCAGCACTGCAAAATGAAGTAAAATAAACTAAAATAAATTTACACTGATATAAAGTTACACACATTATCTCATTTAGCATTCCCCACCTTTTTGGGGTACTGGTGTTTGAATCCAAGGGTACTTTACCACTAAACAACATCCCCAGCCCTTTCTATTTTTTCTGTTTTGAGATAGGGTCTCACTAAATTGTTGAAGGTCTTGCTAAGTTGCTGAAGCTGGCGTCAACCTTGCAATCCTCCTGCCTCAGCTTCCCAAGTTGTTGGTATTTACAGGTATGCACCACCATACCTCATTTATCTCATTTAATCTTAAACAAATAATGTGAATTATGCAGGATAGTTTCCTAATTAAGTCAACAATATTCATTATTAAACAGATTATATCTGGTCTTTAAAATTTCACATACTTTGCTGTTCATCTTCTTTAACATGTTAAGGAAATAACAAAACAATTTTAGTGGTTTTATTTAAATTTGATACAGAACCAACAAAATGTAGACTTTGTTCTCCATTTAGAACTATCAAAACAACCAGATAAACAAAACCATATCTGCATTGTTGATTATGATAAAGATTTAATTATAATTGCATAGCAGAATGTCAAATTTTCATGACTTTACATTTCTTTAAGAAAAGCAACAAAGTTGGCAGAGTTTTAGTACTAGTTATACATTCAAATATCTTAAAAATATTATTTTGTAATGTCTATTATGTGTTTTTTTAATTTAAAATCTTAGATGAATTGAACAAATACAAGTAACAGATTGATTACCCTCGTAGGATTCATTCCTTCAAAGTAGGCAGGTGTCAGTTTATTGTAACATTTGGAATAGGATTCAACTTCTAAAATTACCTGTTATTTCTGATAAAATGAGCAAAGCACACATAACATCTCTTGTTTTGTCTTAATGTCTCTATGGCAGAGAACTGACCATATTATTCAGTTCCTTTGTCCTTTTCAGACAAAAGCCACCTCTGTATGGCCCTATAAGTCTTCAATTCAAGGGTATAGCTGTTATCTTAATGGGATTGTACTTGGTTATCTGATAAATTGTTGACAACTTACCCACATTACTTCCTTTAACTGACATAAAATTCACTGCCTGGAGCAGTGAATTGACCAGCTTTATCTTGCAGGTAGTGATGAGAAGGACTTTCTTATTCCTGAATGTGCCTAGATTTCAAGCCTTTTTTGAGAAAGATTGAAGATACCCAATTGGCCTACCTGCCCTAAGTAGATGATATCCACAGATTTAACTAGCCAAGTGCTCTCTAAGGTAGATGGAATTTTCTATTTAGAAAGGAAGAAAGCATTCATGTGTTCTTGTAACATTCTATTCTCTGATATATGCCCAGGTTCAAACCACAACATGACTTTTCTTTGTACTGGAGGTTGAACTCAGGGCCTCATGCCTACTAGGCAAGCACTCTACCACTGAGCTATACCTCTTATTTTTTTTAGAAGGAGAGAGAGAGAGAGAGAGGAGAGAGAGAGAGAGAGAGAGAGAGAGAGAGAGAGAGAGAGAGAATTTTTAAATATTTTTTTATAGTTTTTTTCAGCGGACACAACATCTTTGTTTGTATGTGGTGCTGAGGATCGAACCCAGGGCCGCGCGCATGCCAGGCGAGAGCGCTACCGCTTGAGCCACATCCCCAGCCCGTGCCATTGCCTCTTAACCCTCATTCCTTTCCTTTTTTTTTCTTTTCTTCTGCTTCCACCATTCTTCCCAATTGCTCTGAAGAAATAAGTTTCTCTCTGTTCATCCAGGGTGGAATCATGCTCTATCAACTGGTTTGGGAGAATGCTAACTGGTCCTTTTTAAACACTAGAATTCTGACACTAGTTATTTTGAAGTTGGCCTGGTTCAGATATTTCTCTATCAACAGAAATACTTAATTTGTATCTTTGATTGGAGTATTTGAAGGCATCTAATTGGAAATTTTAAGATGTCAGAAAAGATTCATTAAGAAAGACTGAATTCATATGAATGAGAAATATTTACCATTTTCTATAAAGTTAATTGAATCCTAATTCTATATGAAAACATATGACTTAAAATATAAATAAATACATACTTACATACATACATAAATGCCTATAACTAGCAAAATGAGGGCTTCTCAGCTTTCAATTCCCCCTTAATGGGAATTGGACAAATCAGAAAAGGGGTTTTTATCCCTTTTATCCTGTACATGAAACTTTTCCCTTAATATCCAATTTTTATTTTATTTCATTTTATTATGTTTCTATTCTAATCTTAAGGTGTACTTAAAATTTGAGAAGGAATGTTCCTCAAATTTGCTTTCTTCTATCAAAGGTTTTAATATTCATTGACAAGAATTCTTAGTCTCTTTGTCTATAGTTGCTCCAAAGGCAGGTTTGAAATAGGGAACCCTCATCAACTTGCTAAGGCATGCTACTTCCAGTATGCTATACAAAGTGCCAATTACTTGTCACCTAGAATGTTCTCTCTCTCTGGCTCTCTCCCTCTCTCTCTCTCTCTCTCTCTCTCTCTCTCTCTCTCTCTCTCTCTCTCACACACACACACACACACACACACACACACTTTCTATTTCTCTCTTTTCTTTTTTCTGCATTCTACCTTTCATTGTGATAGTAGAATGATTCTGTTCTCATTTCCCTTTTGGCAGACAGAGAGATTTTCACATCAAGGTCTAATGAAAGATACCTACTCCATTATACAGGTGTAATAAACTGTTCTTATGTTGAACTTCTTCTCTTTGTGTGCTGTCTCTGTGGGCTGCACTTATACATAGTAGGTGTACTATAAATACTAGTTGCTTTAATACCCAGGCTTATAAAAAAAATACTCAGACTTCATATAAAATGTCATATTCAAATAAAAGCATTCCAGTACAAAATGAAGAAAGAAAGATAGGTTCTGAATCAACACAGAGGAACATTGCTTCTCAAATTTTAAAGTGCATATGAATTGTGTGGAAATCTTGTTAAAAATCCAGATTCTGATTTAGTGGATTTATAGAGAGGCTATCACTCTGCATATCTAAAAATCTCACATATTGTTGATACTGCTGGTCTTTGGACCACACTTTGAACAGCAAGCCTGGAGATTATTTTTTATTCACTCATTCACTTTTTTCTTGATGAGTCTTTATTTGTTTATTTGAGTGCTGGGTATAGAACCTAGGGCCTTGTGCCTGCTAAGCACATACCTTACCACTAAGCTACACTCCCAACCCATAATAACATTTAAAAGAGATTGCTGGCTTTAAAACAATTTAGAATAATAAATAAAGTTTGTCATATGCCTTATTTTTTGCAAGTTATCTTGTATCAAAATTTATTGGCTGTGGGTATATATGTGACTGCATGACCAATGTAATTCTGCAACCTATACACTCAGAAAAATGAGAAATTATATCCCATCTGATTCAAATGTATGATGTCAAGATCATTGTACTGTCATGTGTAACTAATTAAAACAAATTTAAAAAAAGGAAAAAATATTGGATAAACTTTCCTGATACCAGACCTATTGTCTTTGCCAAAAGGGTCCAATGAAATGATGTTACATAAGCAGAAATACAAGAATGAGTATAGTGACTTTTAATAATGTGGGGTTTTTTAGAATTTATATTTCTACTGATTTTGAAAGAATTTGTTGTTGCTTAAATATAAGAATACAAGATGAGCCAGTGACAGGAAAACCCAAGTGCATCTGACATCTTAGCTTATTAGGTCTAGAAGACAACCTCTATTCCTTGGTAGCAAGCTACTGGGAATATTGATGTTCAAAGCAGTATTTTCCCTAAGGCAAAAACAGCATCAAAATATAAAAAGCTTTTTACTTCTGGCATGAGTGATAAAGATGCAGAACTGAGAAGCTGATAAAAAAAACTTTAGCTTATGTTGCTAAAGACTAATTTTATATTAGTGTTCTTGTCCAGCTGTTCTTGGTAGGTCCAGCTGCTAGTTGAACAGGACAGGTGGTAATCCCTGTTCAGCGTCTCATTATCACCCAGAGGCTTTGATCTGGCTAATACATAATCAATCAGGTTCTGAATTTTAATATCCTTCCTATTTTCATTTCACTTGTTTTACCTAAATTTATTTTCCAAAGTTCCAATATGATTTTGTTTTTAATAAGATTATTTTTGATCATTTATTTATTTTGACATAACTAGGCTCATGGTATGCCAGCTGGAGTTTATTACACTCCTGAATCATAAACTTTTTCCCTTTCCTCTTTATCTCCTTACAAGATCCAAATTGACAAACTAAGGATAAAGTTTTAATTTTGGAAGTACAAAAGACTAAAACCATTTTAAAGAACATTAATGAAAATTAATACCTAAAGACTCATTTTAAGACAGTGAGTTCCATAGTGTGTAAATCTCTTCTGTTGAAATGTCTTCAATGTTGTGATGTGCATAAGCTAAGGACTAAGAAACATTTTTAAAAAAGGTAGTGACAATGTTAAAAGTTAATTCCTTTGCACTAATCATGTATTCTATAGTGCATATATTGGTGATCATTTGTTAGAAAGGTAGCAATTGAGATCTTTTTCAATATCTTCTCCATTTTTTAACTTATTTTTTTTTTTTTTTTGCATATGTTTATATGTAACATCTATTCCCTGTTTTAATTAAATGGAGATATGCTTCTAAGGCTATAATAACCAGCTGTGATTATGTTTCTTTACTTAAAAGCATCTATGTGGTTAAGGACTTTCTTCTTTTTGCACAAATAGGAAACATTGTGAGTTACCATAACTGCCTTTAATGCTATAGAAAAGGTCTTCAAAGTGGGAGAGATTTGGTGGTGTGAAAGAAGTGGGGGTTAGTAAAAGACCAAGTCCTCTAAGTAGACCAAGGCAAAAAAGACTAAATCTAGAGGAAATTTTTATAATATCCTTCTCTGGGAGCATTATATTTGTTTGGGGAGGTTCTATTCAAAATAAAAATTATTGACAGTGGTTTAATTCATGTTAGCTTTACCCACTGCCCTGCTATCTCAGAATAGCACCTCCATGGACAATGGAATGGTCCTATCAGCCTAAATATGGTAAGCATTAAAAGCAGATGGCTTGGGGCCATTCTGTTTATTATATCATTGCTTTCAATAGCATAACTGTTCTTCTCCAACGGCCCTCTTTGTTTTTTTTGCTTCATTACTGGCACATTTCTTTAATATGTAATCTATAACATTAACATGAAAATGGCTCTCAGATACTATCACTTTCTCCATCTGTGACCCAATACTGTTTATCATCATCTAATGATCATTCTTATTGCAGATGGCCCTCTTTAGATATTTCAGAATAGCATTTTAAAGACACTGAGGGTGCTTCCTACATAGATTGACAAACTGAATGGTCTAATATCTAAAATCTCCATCTACACAATGTGTGATAAATGACTGGAGATACAAGGTACCAGTCAGTTCCAAAGCAAGGTATAAAGGGGAAAAGAGGACAATGATAAAAAGAAAACTATGTGTGTGAGTGTGTGTTTGTGTGTATGTGCATGTAGTACATGTATGTGTGTATGAGGCATTCACTTTATGTTTAAAGAAACATTATCTTTAATGGTTGTTGGAGTAGGAAGAACAGAACTTAATATAAGAAACAGTTTTTTTAATTAGTTAACTTATTTATTTGTTATAATCAGTAAAAAGTTCTTTAATTCATTGTATACAAATGGAGCAGAATTTTTTACTTCTCTGGTTGTGCATGAAGTAGAGTCACAGCATTCTTGCAATCATACCTGTACCTAGGGTAATGATGTCTACCTCATTCCACGATATTTCCTACCCCTTTGCCCCTTCCTCTCCCCTTTGCCCTATCAAAAGTTCCCCATTTTTCCCATGCCCCACCCCCCATTATGAATTAGCATCCACTTATCAGAAAACACATCGGGCCCTTAGTTTTTTGAGATTGGCTTACTTCACTTAGCATGATATTCTCCAACTCCATCCACTTACCTGCAAATGCCATGATTTTATTCTCTTTTAATGTTAAGTAATATTCCATTGTATATATGTACCACAGTTTCTTTATCCATTCATCTATTGAAGGGCATCTAGGTTGGTTCCACAGTTTAGCTATTGTGAATTGTGCTGCTATAAACATTGACGTGGCTTCATCCCTGTAGTATGCTATTTTTAAATCCTTTGGGTATAAACCCAAGGAGTGGGATAGCTGGGTCAAATGGTGGTTCCATTCCAAGTTTTCTTAAGAATATCCATACTAGAAGCAGTTCTTTATTGTAATTCTTTAAAAAGTTTACACTTCCTTTCTGATCCTTTACCATGGTGGTGATAGAAATGGAGTGATACAAACTGACAATTGAGTCCCCTATTACTTAACATATACTAAATCCCTACACTGAGCTTGCAGGCCCCTGAGTTCACACAATCTCTCTAGTTGATTTCTTTTCTCTTTAAGATCCTGTCACCACGAATTCTTTGCCTCATCCACTTTGTTCCTCCTCTCTATCCATCCCTTATTTTCAGACCCTTGTTGGAAACTATAAGTCAAATATTTGGGTTGAAACAAAAGTATTGCTAGTAATGTTTCCTTATATAAACTGGCTCCCCCATATATGTTTCAAGCATGCTCATCTCATGATTAGCCATTGTGGTGGGGAAGATTGTATTAATGACATTATTATTAACAATACTACTATTCTTGTTTGATGTGTGTGTGTGTGTGTGTGTGTGTATGTGTGTGTGCACGCACATGCATGCACACACTTGGGATTGAACCCAAGGATGCTTCAACACTGAGTTACATCTTCATCCCTTTTTATTTTTTTATTTTGATCCAGGGTCTCCCTAAATTGCCCAGGCTGGCCTTGAACTTGCCATACTCCTGACTTAGCCTCCCAAGTTGCTAGGATTATAGGCGTCAACTACCCTGCTTGGCATAACACTACCATTCTTAGATGAGACCAAAACAATGTTTTCTTTATCTGCTAAGTCTTTTTATTTTCTTTATTCTCTTTGTATATAAGCTCTTCTTAAAACTTAGCCCATATGTTTTACAATTCTCAATATTTGTGTATAATGCTCATATAGAGAATAAATCATGTCCAAAATGAGATATAGACTAGGGAAGGTAGTTATGAAGACCAAATTAAGCATCAGTATCTGTGGCAATATAAAACTTTTGTAAATAATATTTTGATAAGTTGGCAGCACTTGATTCAGAGAGTTAACCTTAGAAAAGAGAGAAGTCTTCCTGTCTGAAAAATATATAATAAATATAAAATACATAAATTAAAGTTTATATAATTTTTTTATAAATAAAAACATATAATAAGTAATATTTTGGTAGTACTCGGAATTGAACCCAACAGTACTTTACCACTGAGACATATCCACAGCCCACCCCTAATCTTTTTTTAACTTTTTTGGAGATAAGTTCTTGCTAAGTTTCCAAGGCTGGTCTCAAACTTGAAATCATCATGCCTCAGCCTCCAGAATCTCTGAAATTACAAGCATGCACCCACCATGCCCAGCCTGAAATTTTTAAAAACTCATAATCTAATTCAATGGAGTTATTAGGATTGGCTGTATATTGAGTTTTCCTAATGTCTGGATTCATAGCCTAGATTTAACTGTGTGAGGTTGAACCAGGCATGGTTCAACATACTGGCACAGGCACTGACTCTTTGACAAGACTCATATAGCACAAGAAAGAAAACAAAAAATCAATAAGTGGGACAGCACTTAAAAGTGCTTTAAAAGAAAGAAACTTTAAAAGTCTCTGCAAAGGAAAGGAAACAATTAAGAGCATGAAGAGAGAGCTTACAGAATGAGAGAAAATCTTTGCTGGCTACTCTGCTGACAGAGAATTAATTTCTAGCATAAATAAAGAATTCAAAAAGCTTAACAACAACAACAACAACAACAACTAAATAGCCCAATCAATAAATGGGCAAATGAATGAAACAGACACTTCTCAAAAGAAGGAAAAATGGCCAACTAATATATGAAAAAAATGTTCAACATCTCTGGTAATCAGAAAAATGAAAATCAAAACTACACTAAGATTTAGTCAGAATGGCAATTATAAAGAACACAATAATAAATGATGGTGAGGGTATGGGGAAAGAGCTACATTCATACACTGTTGATGGGACTGCAGACTAGTACAACCACTCTGGAAAGCAGTATGGAGATTCTTCAAAAAACTAGGAATGGTAATCCCAGTAGCTTGGGAGGCTGAGGCAGGAGGATCACAAGTTCAAAGACAGTCTCAGCAAAAAACGAGGTGCTAAGCAACTCAATGAGACCCTGTTTCCAAATGAAATACAAAATAGAGCTGGGGATGTGGCTTAGTGGTTGAGTGCCCCTGAGTCAATTCCCAGTACCCCTTCCCCCAAAAAACTAGGAATGTAACTACCATATGCCCCAGCACTCCTTGATCTTTATCCAAAACTAATCCCAATGACTTGGGCAGCCTGGGCAGAGGATTGCAAGTTTGAGGAAAGCCTCAGCAACTTAGCAAGGCCCTAAGCAACTTGGCAAGACCCTGTCTCAAAACAAAAAATAAAAAGGGTTGGAGATGTAGCTCAGTGGTTAAGCAACCCTGGGTTCAATCCCCAGTATCAAAAAGAAAAAGAACTAAAATTAGCATACTATCGGGATGCAACCACATTAATGTTTATAGCAGCATAATTCACAATAACCAAGATATGGAACCAGCCCAGATGCCCAACAATAGATGAATAGATTAATAAAATATTATAGATAGATAGATAGATACACATACACACACACACACACACACACATACATATACACACCCACAATGGAGTTTTACTAGTCATAAAGAAAAATGAAATTGTAGCATTTACAGGAAAATGGATGGAACTAGAGAATATTAAGTAAAATAAACCAGACTCAGAAAGTCAAGGGTCCGACTTTTTTCTTTCATATGCAGAAGCTAGAGCAAAATAAGGGGAAGTAGGGATCAGGTATCAAAAGGATATAGGGAAAAGGAGTACAAGAAGGAGATGGGGAGAAAGGAAAGAGGGACAAAAAAGGATGGAAATATGGAATGAATTTAACAAAGTCATACTCTGTACATATAGAAATACACCACAGTGAATTCCTTTATGTATATGTAAAAAGCACCTTTATGTATATGTAGAAAGTGCCAATTTTAAAACTAAATAAACAAACAAGCAAAAGGAAGATCAATAAAGCAGAGAAAAAAAGAATAGGGGGAGGGAAAATGGAAGGGATGGGGGGGACACTGGGAACTGAAATAGAATAAATCAAATTCCATGCAATGATTTGGTCAAAATGAACCCAACTGCTATGTATAACTATATTGCTTTATTTTTTAAAAAAAAAAGAATAAAAGAAAACAACAGTAAAAAGTAAAATAAAAGGATATAGCTCAGTGGTAAAGCACCCCTGGCTTCATTCCCCAGTATTAGAAGAAAGAAGGGGAAGGGTTAAAGATATTATATGTGTCTGCCTTCATTTTCAGAGTAATGAATTTATTATTAAACTTGGAAATATTCTAGAATTGGAAATCAGACTCCACTTGATTCAAAGAATATCTTTTTTTCAGATAAGCCTTTTAAAATAATGGTTGAAATCCATTCAATCCATGCCTTCACTCTTAATCCTCACACATGATCTCTCTTGCTTTTCCCTACCTCTCCTCTAAATGTCCTTTACAAAGATAAGAAGTTTTCTTCCCAACACAAAATTCCCTTGATTATATATTGGAAAGAATTGGCACTTTGAAGCAAGGTGTAGGAAAAGCTAATATAAATAGAGCTTCTGTGAAAACTGGATTTACTGATGATAAATAAAAATCCAAATAATATTGGATTTACTGATGATAAATAGTGGAATTTTTTACCATTTACATTTGCTCTTCCTTGAAACTCATAAATGACTTTATTAGTCTTAGGTAATACATTTAATTTTCCTATGGATAAAGATGCATCTTCATTAAAGTGTTCATTTATAGCATTCAGAATCTTAAAATAAAACCAGTATCAACAAAGAGAAGAAAAGTAGAGGCAAGAAGTAATGATTAACTACTTTCCTCCAAATGAATGGTCTACTGCCAGGTTCAATAATCAGATTTCATCTATTAAGAGCACTTTGAGCAAAGTCTGTGTTTTGCATACATGCCATTACATTTGATTACAATTAAGTATAAATGTATACCAATTATTTAGCTCTAGTTAAAATCTGCCAAAATATACTAGGTTTGTGGATGAAGCAAATTGGAGATTTGCATATATTTAGTGTGGTATTTCAGAAAACACTATATTATTTATGCTCTGTGACTTAAAGGCACTAGGTATATTATCTTGTTTGCTTACCAAATTAAAAACCAAAAAGCAATGAAACACATCTAACCTTCCTAACCCGATTTACTGCCATCACCATGACAAGTCAGAAATACAGAGGGACTTTTAGGTCATTTATGAAGGTCATAAATACATTTGATAGCCACATATATATGGAGTAATTTAATACAGTTGGAAACATTCAAAATACTTGTTTTTTTTTTCTAGGAAAATACCCTGGCTTTTAAAATGACATAAACCCAACCAAAATTTTATGCAAATTTAATAGGAACAGGATTTTTTCTAAACTCTCTGAGGAAAAATCTTAATTCATATTATTTTTGTTGTAAAGTAAATGAAATTAATTCAGAGCCAGGTGTGGTGGTGCATGCCCATAACCCCAACTACTTTGGAGGCTGAAGCGGGAGGATCACAAGTTTGAAGCCAGCCTCAGCAATTTAGTGAGACCCTGTCTCAAAATAAAAAATAATAAGGACTAGGGATGTAGTTCAGTGGTAATGTGTACCTGGGTTCAGTCTCCAGTACTGACAAAAGATATTTTTTAGAGGCCAGGTTTCATGTGATAGAAGTATTTCCATGTGATTCTAATGTCCAGACTCTATTTGGAGGGAGACACAGTCTCTCATTGTACTTAACAGAAGTATATTCTTCTTACCGAGTAGCAATTAAAGCCTACTTCTTCTCCCATGAAAAGAATCACTGGTGATGGGCTTAGAGAAACGTGGGTAGGGGGCTGGTGATGTATGGAAATAAGAAAATGCTATTTTTAAAATTTTTAAAATTTATTCATTGCTTTGGTACTAGGGATTAAACCTGGGGGCACTTAAGCACTGAGCCACATCCCCAGCTCTTTTTTCTTTTTATTTTAAGACAAGGTCTCCCTAAATTGCAAAGGGCCTCTCTAAATTGCTGAGGCTGTCCTTGAACTTGCAATTCTCCTGCCATAGCTTCCCAAATCCCTTGGATTACAAGTGTGTGCCACCTCACCTAAGTAAGAAAACACTATTTTGACATTTAAAAATGAAAAAAACAATAAGCTAGGTGAGCACAATAGTGTATACCCTATAATCCCAGTGGCTTAAGATGAAGGCAGGAGGACCCCCAAGTTCAAGGCCAGCTTCAGAAGTTTAGTGAAGCACTAAGCAATTTAGTGAGGTCCTGTCTCAAAAAAAAAAAAAAAAAAAAAAATATATATATATATATATATATATATGAATGAACAGTCTGGGGATGTAGCTCAGTGGTAAAGCAACCCTAGGTTCAATCAGTACCAAAACAAACAAAAAACAATCAAATAAGCTTCATGTTGATGAGCAATGAAATATCAGAAAACAAACATTGAACAGATTTAAATAAGTGCTTAAAATAGCATGCTCCTGGAAAGCTGTGTGACACTCCGTAAATTTGTCATGCCACATTCACCTCATTCTTTTTTTGTATAGCTATTTGATAGCTAGATGAGAAGACTTAGACAGTGAATCCTATAATTTTGCAGCACATTTTTCAAATTCTCTTTTGACAATCTTGGGTACGAGATGAGGAACAGTGGGCTGGGTAATAGGTTGAATTTGCAGCTGATTAAACAAAGACAACTAAACAATGTGGACTGATAGATTTGGATTAACATGTAGCAGAGTCAGGCATAGTGGTGCATGCCTCTAATCTCAGGAACTTGGGAGGCCAAGTCAGGAGGATCACCAAGTTCAAAGCAAGCCTCAGCAATTTAGCGAAGCCCTAAGCAGTTTAAGGAGACCCTGTCTCAAAATTAAAAAAATAAAAAGGGCTGGGATGTGGCTCAGTAGTTAAGCACCCCTGGGTTCAATCCCTGGTACCAAAAACAAAAACAAAAACATGCAATAAAGTCTCTGTTCTTGGCCCTGTACTTAAGATATTCATGCCTTTGTACATGGTTGTTTTCTTCAGTTCATCTCAGACTCACCTCAGCCCTCTGTCTGAAAACCTCACTTGGGCAATTTTGTGCATGTATCAATACTTCTGTGAGGGTTGACCAGCAATTATCTACCAAATTGTGATTCTTCATACGTGTTTACTGCTATAGTCTAAAAATGCCAAGCAGATGCCTTAGTGTCCATTTCAGGCTCTTTGCTGCCTAACATAGCAAAAATTTACAGTATATTCTACATTTTTGATGGAATGAGTATAGACTATCAGCTAAATCTATCAGTACACTTGAAATTGACAAAAGTTGTTAATACTTCAGATGACATCCAGATTCTAATAGACTCGAGTCTGTTAGAAAGAGGAATTCTTAGGGAATGAGGGTGTAACTTAATAGAGCATGTGCTTAGCATGTGTAAAGCCTTGGGCTTGATCCCCCCAGCACCAGAGGATAAAGGAGAAAGATGAGTTTTTATTATAAGATGAAATTTGAAAGCATATTTAAATAAGACATTAGTCTCACATTTAGCCTCAAGTAATCAATCATAAAAACAAAGGAGGGAAGAGACCTCTGTTAATATCAGATTATATTTTAAAAACCTTGGATTTCTAGAAATCCAAAAATTCAGTATGAACAAAAAGTATGATGTGACATATACAAAACTAAATGCTATAGCATTAATAGTGCCAAAGCAGGGGATATAAGTACCCCCACTGACTCAGTTCTGAATATTATAGTTGTTTATTATTACTGTTATTGATACTAGGATAGAAAGCAGGGGTGTTTTACTATTGAACTATATTCCCAAACCTTTTTTTTTTTGAGATAGGGTCTTATTAAGTTGCCCAGGCTGGACTTGAATTTGCAGATCCTCCTGCTATAGCTTCCTGAGTCACTGGGATTACAGGAGCACACCAACACCTCGGGTCTGAATATCACATTTTAAATGAATCTTCTTTCTCAAAGCAAACTAAAATAGACAAGTGTCTGTAGGCCATATTATATGGGAAAAATAGAAAGAAACATAAGTATTTAGATTTAGCATTATAATTAGGAAAGTATAATAGAGGAACCCAAATATTATTAAGTTACAAGAGTTTTTAAGTTATGCTTTGATTGGGTTTTTGTTGTTGTTTTTGGTGTTGTTGGTTTGTTCCTTGTTTGAGTTATTTTTATTTTCTTGTTTTACATGGAAAATGGATTCAGCCTACTACGTGGAAATCACAGGAAATCAAACTTTTGGGTTTTGTGGTTGTTGTTTGTGGTCTGGGGATTGAACCCAGGGCCTTAATACATGCAAGTCAAGCACTGTACCAACTGAGCTATATCCCCATCCCAGGAAAGCGAATATTAAAGAAAATTTTGTAATTGGGCCTTCTGAAAAGTAGAATTGATTGCCTTAAAAGCAAGAGGCTCCCTGTACAGTAGATCGTCAAGGCTAAAATGACTGTCTCACCCCTACAGGCAATTTCTGTTTTAGATGAGAGGATGTAATTCATTAACCTTTAAGGTCATTTCTGAATCTTATGTTTTGCTATTAATCAGAAAGGAACTGACAGCATGACCTGAATCTGTCCAATATTTATATAAATATATTTGTATAAATATCCTGTAATGCACCTCATTTTCTGTCCAAATTGTATAGATTTTTTAAATGTTAAGTTTGATTTTAGGGCAAATGCTTTAAAAGTGTTTAATGTCAACTTTATTAAAGAATAATTTACATACAATAAACTGCATCCATGTGTACAATTCACTGATTATTATTATTATTATTATTATTACTATTATTATTATTATTTTGTGGGGGGGGGGCTGGGGATGAAACCTAGGGCCTTACACATGCAAGGCAAGCACTCTACCAACTGAGCTATTTCCCCAGCCCTACTCACTGATTTTTGACACATGTATACTTGGGAAACCACTACTATAATCAAAAGTATTAAATAAATAAATAAATTAAATAATTCTTAAAAAGCATAGCACATTCTCAGACCCCCCCATGCCTCTTTGTGCCCCTTTGTAGGCCATTTTACCCTTCATCCTGGATCCCAGACAACATTGCCACTGATCTGTTTTCTGTCATTATATGTTATTTTTTACTTTTTAGAATTTTCTATAAATGGAATTATACAAAATTTTTGTGTACATCTGGTCTCTTACTCTCAGAATAATATTTTTCAAATAGCAATAGTTTGAGGATCAATATTTTGTTTCTTTTTAATTGTAGGGTACTCTCTGTTCCTTGGACATACTACATTTCATGTATGCGTTCCTCTGTTGGTGGACATTTGGGCTTTTCCAGTTTGAGGATATTATTAATAAAGCTGCTAAAAATTGTATTCTTGTTCTTCTATCTAACCTTTAAAAAATCTTGCTTTGGGCTGGGGTTGAGGCTCAGTGGTAGAGTACTTGCCTCGCATGGTGAGGTACTGGGTTTGATCCTCAGCACCACATAAGAATAAATAAAGATATTGTGCCCATCTACAACTAAAAATATATATTTTTTTAAATCTTGCGGGCTGGGGCTGTAGCTCAGTGGTAGAGCACTTGCCTAGCATGTGTGAGGCACTGGGTTCAATCCTCAGCACCACATAAAAATAAATGAATAAAATAAAGGCATTCTGACCATCTACAACTACAAAAACTAAAATTTAAAAAATCTTTTGTTGTAAAGTGTGGTGGCACACACCCATAATCCAATGACTCTGGAGGTTGAGGCAGGGGAATGGCAAGTTTAAGGCCAGCCTGGGCAAATCAGTGAGAACCTGTCTCAAAATAAATAATACAAAGGGCCAGGGATTTAGCTTAGTGGTAGAGTGCCCCCTGGGTTCATTCTCCAGTACTGAAAAAATATTCTTGATTTTGAAAACCACACTACAAAAATAACTTCCCAGGTTATATGTGAATTTGTTCATTTCATTCAAGTGTTATCTAAATTAACAAGCAGTTAGAAGATGAATACCCAGTATCAACTAACTAGATTTCAACTGAGTCCTATATGAAAATTCTAGTTTCTCACACTTTTTCTTGGGAATAAATGTGTATCAGCTACATTTTGCTGCATAACAAACCACCTCATAAATTATTGGCCTAACACTGGGCTCAACAAACATTTTCTTTATTTCTTTTTGGTACTGGGGATTGAACAACCCAGGGCACTGTGCCACTGAACTAAGTCCCTTGCCCTTTATATATATATATATATATATATATATATATATATATATATATATATATATTTTTTAAATTTTGAGACAGTGTCTTGCTAAGTTGCTGAGGTGGGCCTCAAACCTATGATCCTTCTGCCTCAGCCTCCCAAGTTGCTGGGATTATAGATGTGTGTGTGTCACTACACCTGGCTTCAACATTTTCTTTTTCTTTCTTTTTTTTTTTTTTTTTTTTTTTGGTACAAGGGACTGAACTCAGGGGCACTGGACCACTAAGCTACATCCCCAGCCCTATTTTGTATTTAATTTAGAGATAGGATCTCACTGAATTGCCTAGAACCTCTCCGTTGCTGAGGCTGGCTTTGAACTCCTGATCCTCCTGCCTCAGACTCCCAAGCCGCTACAATTACAGGCCTTGCTCAACAAACATTTTCTATAAAAGTCCAGAGCATAAATGTTTTAGGCTTTGGGGGCCCCATATGGTCTCTGCTGTATATGCTTTTTCAGATGTATGTTTGTTTATTTATTTATTTGTTTGTTTATTTATGTGGTGCTGGAGATTGAACCCAGTGCCTCACATGTGCTAGGCAAGTGCTCTACCACTGAGCTACAACCTCAGCCCTCAGAATTTTTTTAACAGATCTTTGCAAATGTAAAAATCAAGCTAGGAGTGATCACACATACCTGTAATCATAGTGACCTGGGAGTCTGAGACTAGAGAACCGTAAGTTCAAGGCCAGCCTGGGCAATTTCATGAGACCCTATCACAAAAATACTTTTATACTGGAATACAACAAAGTGGTAAAGTGCCCTGGGTTCAATCCCTGCTACTACAAAACATATGTGCACATAAAATTAAGAAAACAAAAATACAGAAATCATACTTAACTGGCAGTTTGTACAAAAACAGGCCATGGACCAGACGTTGCCCATAAGCCAGTTTGTAGACCATGAACATTATAGCCATTACTTAGCACAGTGTCTGATGGGAGGATTGGGTCGTTTCTCTGGCTTGGACCAGTTGTACTATTCTTTGCTTTTGCTTATGCTTGCTCATGCATCTGTGGTCAGCTTGCAACTGGATGAACTTTTGTGGCCTGACTGGCATGTATGATGGTTGACAAGCAAACTATCATCTAGGTACAGATACAACTACGTCTGCGTGGCTCATCATTCAATGTGCTAATACAGGCCTTGTCATATGGGGACTTAGGTTTCTGCTTGTGTCATGTTTGGTGTTGTCCATTGACTGAATCAAGTCATCTCATAGGCCATCCCAGATACAAGGCGTAGGGAAAGACTACTGCTTGATAGAAGGAGATAACAGTCACATGAAGGAGCTAGCTGTCAGGAAAGGGGTAGAATTTTGGCCATTCCATAATATATCACAAAGCATTGGAGAAAAGAATCTGAATTGAGGTATAATGGGGTATGCTGTTAAAATTCTTTCCTCATGAGTAATCATGCTGGGCTAACCAGTTGATTTGTAATTTCAAGGCCAGTGATAGAAATAGTGTATCCATATGTTGATGATTTTATTTTATTTATTTATTTATTAAAATTTTTGGTACTGGGGATTGACCTCAGGGACAGTCGACCACTGAGCCACATCCCCAGCCCTATTTTGTATTTTATTTAGAGACAGGGTCTCACTGAGTTGCTTAGTGCCTTGCTGTTGCTGAGGCTGGCTTTGACTAGTGATTCTCCTGCCTCAGCCTCTTGAGCCTCTGTGGTTACAGGCGTGTGCCACCACACCTGATTAGTCTGATGATTTTAAAATGTAAGAAATACTGATTCTAAAATGTAATTAATTAACTGCTTATTACTACAGGGAGTTTGACAAATGTTTGATTAAATATTGAAGAAAAAGATCATGACTTCCTTTTTGGTTGTTCTCATAGGTGGACACTCTTTTGAGAAGAGTTTTATCCCTAAAGCTGTTATTTTTACTCTTAATGTACTTAATATCTAAAACTATCTAAAATGGTCCTACAATTATATGAGAATACATTTTTTCCAGGCATAATCATTTTCAATCTTCACAAACACTTTTTTATATATTACCAAACACTTAATAGGTTGAATTTATAGATAGTAAGTAGAATGAGGATCATCCAGCCTTAAAATGTCATCATTCTGTCAAATACATGCTTGCCATTTGTTGGCTTAGACCTGGGCATGCTTACAAGGGCTGCAAATTCCGCTTCACTGCAGGGTGAGAGCAGAAGGATTATTTCTCAGTTTCTGTTTTGACGTACATTGCTCAGACAGGCAACATGCAGTTGTATAGTAGTGTGAGCTACTTGTTACTCCCCTTGACAATACTTTTAGCAGCAATGTTTTTTTTCTTCTTCAATGTGACAGTATTACCATGCCATTTGGAAGAAAAAGAAAGGGCTGATTCCTAGTATACTCCCAGTCACCCAAACAACTGGCTAAGTAGACAACCCTAAGAGCATATTCTCATCCCTTGCAGCAGCATCCACCTGGATATAACTTCAGACTTGATGAACGCCTTCCCTACCTGCTCCCAACCTTTTTGTCTTCCTGAGTTTTTTTGTAATGTTCCAGCTCTGACCACAGAGTAGGATTGCAAATGGACTACCATCAACTTGTTTCTAAACCCTAGTCCGGAGAGATTTTATTATGAGTAATTAATTGTCTAGTAGGTACATAGTTCATCCATTCCTTTATGCTGTAGACTCAGTAGCTTTCATATGTTCTTGACTAATCCACTGTAAAAATTATATTTGGTGCCAGGCATGGTGGTGCATTCCTGTATTCTCAGAGGTTCAGGAGGCTGAGGCAGGAGGATTGCTCATTCAAGGCCAGCCTCAACCACTTAGTGAGATCCTCAGAAACTCTGCAATATCCTGTCTCAAAGTAAAAACAAAAAAGGGCTAGGGATGTAGCTCAGTGGTAAAGCACCCCTGGGTTCAATCCCCAGTATCTCCAAAAAGAAAAAAAAAATTGTTTTTTGTATATCATCACCAGAGCACACAAATATGACACACATGTATCTACATCTGTATATATTTTTTTAAATTCTAATCAGTTACACATGACAGTAAAAAGTTCTTCAATTCATTGTACATAAATGGAGCAGAATTTTTCACTTCTATGGTTGTACATGAGACAGACATCATTACCCTGGGTACATGTATAGATTAATATATATGTATATATATTCATATATATGTGTATATATTCATATATATATTTTTATATATGTATATATTCACATATATATTAGTTGTAGATGAACAGCATGCCCTTATTATATTATTTATTTTTATGTGGTGCTGAGGATTAAACCCAGTGCCTCACATGTGCTAGGCAAGCACTCTGCCACAGAGCTACAGCCCCAACCTGTATATTTCTTCATTTGTTTGTATGATTGAAAGAAAAGTTTCACAAAATATTGCTTACTCTTACTATGCAATATACTCTCATATTTTCTATTCAATTCTGTTTCCTAAGAAACCATACTGGTACCAGGCTCAGTGATAAACATGCCTGTAATCCCCACAACTCGAGAGTCTGAGGCAGGAAGATCACAAGTTTGAGGTCAGCTTCAGCAACTTAGCCAGATGCTGTCTCAAAATACAAAATAAAAATGAAAAAGGAATGGGAATGTAGCTCAGTGTTAAAGCATCCCTGGGTTCAATTTTTAGTACCACCAAGGTACAGGCAGTACCAATTTCTTCTTCTCTGCCCATTATATGAGAAGACGCTTCCAATTCTCTGTTGGCCAGCCTGGAAGGCATGGGAGTAGGTCAAGCCATGAGGACTCAGATTCCCACACTAAGGTGTTAATGATATCAAACAGTACTGTTTCCTGCCAACTAGCTTTTCTAAGATATAGTGTTCAATATTGCCTGATACTTTTTTGAGTTCCTAAAAAGCATAAACTGATGTCATTACTCAGCAGTACTTAAACATAGAAAGTCTGTCTTGTAAATTATTAATATGAGAGATTAGCTCACAGAGTCAATTTAAGAAACATGCTTCAGCTCTTCATATGCTAACAAAAATACACACGAACCCTGGTGATCTAAGCCTAGTTAATTCTTTTTATCTTTTCTCTGTTCTCCCCCAACCCCCACACTCCCAGTACTGGGGACTGAACCCAGGGGCACTCTACCACTGAGCCACATCCTCAGCCCTTTTTATTTTGAGATAGCGTCAGGCTAAATTGCTGGGACTGGCCTCAAACTTGTAATCCTCCTGCCTCAGCCTCCCAAATCACTAGAATTACAGACCTATGCTACCATACTTGGCAACCCACTTAGTTCTGAATTGAAATTCACATTCATTGATTCCATGGTTTCAAACTGATCTCCTAGCTAGGCATGATGGTGCATACCTGTAATCCTAGTGGCTCTGGAGGCTGAGGCAGGAGGATTGTGAGTTCAAAACCAGCCTCAGCAACTAGTGAGACCCTGTCTCTAAATAAAATCCAAAAAAGACCTGGGGATGTGACTAAGTAGTTAAATACCTTTGGGTTCAATTCCCTGTATCAAAACAAAACAAAACAAAACTGATTACCTTTCCCTTTTTGCTTCACTTTTTTTTTCTTTTTTCTCAATTTATGTATTTATTGTAATCTGTCTGGTATTGTGTTTGGTCATATATGAAGCTGTATCCCTACAACAGAAAGGCCCTTGGATCCACCTAGTACCACCTAGTAGAGGAACCTGATATATATTTCCACAGCCCCCCAATTTTTACTAACTATAAAGAAAAATGAGAAGAGGTTTTTTGTTGCTGGTTTTTTTTTTTTGTGGTACTGGGATTGATCCCAGGGCCTTATGCATGCAAGGCAAGTACTCTACCATCTGAGCTCTACCTCCAGCCCAAATAAGAAGAGTTTTAATGATCTACAAAGACATATGCAAAATCCATAAATCCATCATTTAAAGAAATTAACATAGGGGAATATTTAATAGGAAAACTTAGTCTGGGGGTAGCACATGAAAACATTTCTTGAATATTGTGGATAAATCCAATTTTATTGTAGCCACATTTCATTTTCATTTTCAAAACATGCCTTGACAAAAATAAGCCAGAGTGGGAGTACAAGATTCAGTCCTTAGTGTATCATTAATTGGTGAAATTGGTTTTTACCTCCATTTTCCCTTTCATGGATGCCTGTCTTTGTGTGAAATTCCTACCACATGCTGGCTGTTTAAGGCCTGCCACCAAGAGGCCTTCTCCTTCTAGGGGATCTTTCTCTTGGACTGTCCCCTACTAAATCAGTATTCACTAGCTCTCTCACAGTGTCCTGCTCTCTAAAAATATGGGTACACATTTTAACAAGTGTGAATAATATTCATGTTTTAACTTCAGATTCAAAGAATAATAGAAAATGGTGTGAAGTTTATATATATATATATATATATCTTAGCTTTGATGGTGCTGGATTTTCTTTGTGCCATATACTGGTTTTTTTTGGGGGGGGAGGGGACCAGGGATTGAACCCAGGGGGTACTTAACCACTGAGCCACATCCCTAGTCCTTTTTTAGATTGTATTAGAGATAGGGTCCTGCTGAGTTGCTTAAGGCCTCGCTAAGTTTCTGAGGCTTGGGTTTGAACTTGCAATCCTCCTGCCTCAGCTTCCAGCGTCACTGGGATTATAGGTATGCACCACTACACCTGGCCTTCATGCCATATTTTTAGCAGAATTCCCAAACACCTTGAGTTTTCTTCTTCTAAGGAATCAGACTTGCCTGACAGGCTATTTTGCATTAACACAGTATTCCCCAGCCTTCAAATCCCATTCAGAGTCTTTATGGCCCTGTGCAGTACCATCTGTATACAAAACCTCCCAAGGAGTAAGTGACTCACATTTAAAGGGTTAAGTGACTAGCTTCTAAGGAACAAAATTGGTCTGGACACTGCCCTTCTACTTTAATACTTCTGCTGTTTTATACAGTTATGATGCTGAAGATTAAGAAAGCTGCTTTTGATAGAACATGAGTCTTCTAGATATTCATCTCAAAGGAGGAAAAACTGGTGTGTCTTCATCTGTAGCATTTGAATATTACAATTTTCCTTATCTGTTTCAATTTAGGATGACTTCCTTCTTCCCTTAATTGACTAGTAATTCCTTTGTTTACTTTTTTCCAAATCTTGAGAACCAAGTCATAAGTATTAATAATGGTTAGATTAGCATTTAATGTTATTTTATGAAATTCAAGTATTTCAGAGAGGGATAATTTAGGAAGGCATGTACGTAGAACTTTGCATTTTAATTAAAAAGACTCAAAATGAAATGAACCTCTGACAGTAACAGATGACTACTTCTAAAAGCTGCATTACTATTTGATATATGTTCAGTATTTTCTTATGGATAATAAGTCCTATGACTTGTTTCAAGAAAAGTGACAGGACTAAAACAATTAAAAA
Organism: Ictidomys tridecemlineatus; assembly: GCF_052094955.1. NCBI lineage: Eukaryota > Metazoa > Chordata > Mammalia > Rodentia > Sciuridae > Ictidomys > Ictidomys tridecemlineatus. The sequence goes on from NC_135493.1 coordinate 102,088,640, forward strand.
AGACAAAGCTGTTCTTTTTTAATCATATGCTCATAAATAAAACTGGGTTGTGAATTATTTCCTAAGAAGCAATTGACAAAGTATAAGTAAATCACTCTAAGAACTAAAACTGTCTCAATTTTTTTGAACATTCAAACCAAACCTCTATCCTTACCCAATGATGAATTTCCTTTGACAAATAAATATTTACAAAGTATGAAATATAGACTTTGTGCATTTCCTAAGGCCAAAGCACACTGTTTAAACTAAAAATTAATATTTTTTTCTCACCTCAAGTACACCAAAATAAGAACATAACTTATAAGTAACTCTCCCTTGTAGTGGACTGTCCATTAATCATTCTTTAGATAATATTGGCATTGTGAGTATTCAGTTAGAAAGAAAAACTGTAATTTCTGGATTGATCAGAAAATCCGAGAGCATTTATAGATTTGAAGAAAACAATAAAGTCTAGTAAAATAGAATTTTCTGTACCCCATTTGAAGTCCAGAAAGAAGAATTTTTTGACAGCCTTCCATTTTCCAATGAATATTCTTCTTGATTGAGTGGATCAAAGGGTTAATGTACTTGTGATTTGAGAAAAGACTGTGACTTCCCCTATTTTTTCTCCTAAAGTGTGGATGTGTGGGAGGAAGGTAGAAAGAGGCCCCAGAATGAATTCACTAATTGGGGTTTTCACCTGCTGTGAGTCTAATCGAATACAAAGCCTTATTTGTAGCTGAAGAGGAAGAGAGATTATGCAGAGTGTCAGAATTTCTGCCTAGTTTTGAAATTCCTGTTATTTGGCACAATCGCTTTGGGAAAGGCAGACAAATAGTTACAGCTCTGAGCTGTTGTTAAGGTGGACCAGAAATGCTGCAGCCAGATACACTTGAACCACCTTAAACCAGTTATTCAGTTATTCTTTTTTAGCAGCAGAAGGTGGTGTGGTTGCTTCATATACACCGGGTAGTGCCATGGCTGGCAGGCTAATAGGCTTGCTGAATTCTTTCCCACAAAGCAACTCTAGGCCTGTGAGGTTAATGAAGTGTGGCTTTATTTTAGTGAAGATGCTAAACTTCACATCTTTTTAGATGTTCAGCTTGATATAGGTGGCTCTGTGAAGCTTTGAGAAATCTTATTAAAAGAAAACTGCATGAGATTGAAGCAGAGTTCGACTTTATCTGGAACCTGTCTGGTGAAATCTCTGGTTTAGATGGCAGCTGGCTCAGAGAACTTTCCTCACTCAGTCTGGCTTACCCTGCCTCCCTGCAGAGGAAGGGCCTGGAAAAATAGGCTTTTGTGTGGGTGTAAAGTGCTCTGTGTCTGAATGTAGAGGCCTCCTTTGCTGGTGAATGTGAACTGGCTAGAGTTCATATCATAGCCAAAAGATGATGGTTTTGGATTGATCTAGAGGGATTGTTATACACATTTTAATTGGTATGCCATGCTATTTGCCCTAACTGGCATCGATTCACCATTATTGTAAGCATTTGTTAGATGTCTGATTCACTGTTTATGGTTAGTACTTGTACTATGCAAAGAGAAACATGGAGTTCTTCTGTGTTTAAAGAATACCCAAATGTTGACATTTTACTCTAAAATATGTATTATGCATCTTTAAGCAACACCTATACTCTGAGTGACTTTTTATAAAATGAGGCCGGTTGTACTTGAGATTGGTTAGTGAACAAAAAGGAATTCAAATAGGAATTTTTGGAGCTAGAGGAAAGCTGAACTCTAGGAGTTGGTGAAGTCCCTCAGGGGCCATCCCATAAAGTGCTCAGAGCAAACCATTCATTGTCATTTTCCTTTCTTATTCTGCTCATTGTTTTATAATGTAAAATAATTGTAGCATTGAACTAACATTGAAACCACAAGCTGTCTAGAAAGGAAAAAGATGTGGAAAGTAGAAGCAGCCTTGTTTCTTACCTTGACCCTTACACCCTCCACAAGATGGGCTCATCCAAACCAAAGACCCCTACAACACTGACCTTTTGTAACCATAGCTCCAATCCAGATGTCTTCCCTCTATACTCCAGACTACAATGTCCAACTACTCCTGGATACTTTCACTTTTACATCACCTTCAATTCATTGTGTTCAAAACTGAAATCTTTTCTCCCATAACCTTCTTCTGTCCTGTTTTTCTAAAATTCCCATCATGGTAAATGCTACTCATCCAATCTTGGGAGTCACCCTTAGCAAAGTGGTCCTCAATCTTGGCTGCATATTAGAATCACCTGAAGAGCCTTAAGAATCCCAGTGCCTGCTGGGTACAGTGGCACACACCTGAAATCCCAAGGATTTGGGAGTCTGAGGCAGAATGATTGCAGATTGGGGGCCAGGCTGGGCAATTTAGGAAGATCCTGACATAATAAAATTTAAAAATGGGCTGGGACAGGAGTGGGGGAAACTGAGTGTATAGCTCAGTGGTGGTTGAACACTTGCCTAGCATGCACAATGTCCTGGGTTCAATTCCCATTACCACACACACACAAATCCCAGTGCTTAAAACCAATTACATCAGAATCTCTGAGTAGTAGAAGTCAGGCATCTGAATTTTTAATTTTTAAATTTTGGTGGTAGTAGGGATTCAGCCCAAGAGTGCCCTACCACTGAGCCACACCCCCCAGCCCCTTTTATTTTCATTTTGAGGGTCTTGCTAAGTTGCTGAGGCTGGCCTTGAACTTGTGATCCTCTTGCTTCAACCTCCAGAGTCACTGGAATTAAAAGCATGTACCATGCTTGGCTAGGCATCTAAAGTTTTTCACCTTCTCCAGATGACTCCAAAGAGCAGCCAAGCTAGGATTCCTTTCCCTCCACTCACACATTTAGTCAGTTAAGACTTCTCTAGCTAGGTGAGATGGCACATGCCTATAATCCTAGCAGCTCAAGAGGCTGAGGCAGGAGGACCACAAATTCATAAGCCAGCCTTGTAATCAAGTCTGAGCAACAGTTAGGCCCTAAGCAACTCAGTGAGACCCTGCCTCTAAATAAAATACAAAATAGGGCTGGGGATGTGGTTCAGTGGCCAAATGCCCTGAGTTTAATCCCTGGTATTCCCCCCAAAAGACTCTTCTATTGTCTACCTTATTTTATCATTTCTCCACCCTTTTTGCCACTTCCATAGTTTACATTCTCTCTCTCTCTCTCTCTCTCTCTCTCTCTCTCTCTCTCTCTCTCTCTCCCCCCCCCTCTCTCTCTCTCTCTTTTCCCCTCGATATTGAACTCAGTGGTACTTGACCACTGAGCCACACCTCCATACCTATTTTGTATTTTTATTTAGAGACAGGGTTTCACTCAGTGGTACTCAACCACTGGGCCACTGAGCCACATCCCCCACCCTATTTTGTATTTTATTTAGAGACAGGGTCTCACTAAGTTGCTTAGTGCCTCACTTTTGCTGAGGCTGGCTTTGAACTCACGATTCTCCTGTCTCAGCCTCCCGAGCTGCTGGGATTACAAGGCATTTGCCACCATGCCTGGCTCTCTAACCCCTATCTTGACATTCTCTCCCAAAGAACAAGCAGACCTTTGAGTCTCTTGGAAAGAACAGGACTCTACCTTCACAATTGCTACCATTTGTAATTTTAACTTCCTTTTACCCCAATAGGCCAGAAGCTCCTTATGCGCCTACAGGGAAACCTTCTTTTAAGTATTTGTCCAAAGAGTGAGTCTAGTCTGCTTTTCATCTCCAAGGAGCAAAGCTGACTTCATCATCTAGCAGTAGTCTCTATTCAGCATCTAGTCTATTGCCCCAGAATGTGGTTTTAGCTGGATGTGCCTTGGTTTGATTCATTGTCCTGGGAAAAACAGATGGTACATTCAAAAAGGCACTGAAAAGAGAGTATAATGAAAAGGCTCTTTTCAAAGGTCTGGGTAGGGTAGGGGCAAGAACAAGGAATGGTAAATACTAGCCCAAAAGGGCACGGGGAAGGAATGGTTTGAGGCTCCTACAAAATGCTATTGCTGCTAGAAGGACTGCCCAACAAAACCTGTAGCTGTGGGTCAAAGAATGCAGCTACTGCTAGGCCAGAGACCAGCAGGAGGGAACCTGGGGAATAAATACCCAGCCATCACTCTCCTTCTGCCCTTTTATCTTCTTCTATAGGCCTTTCATCATTGCCTCCCATTGGTTGAAAGCAAAAGGAAATCAAAGGGCAAGAGAGCCCAATTGATGCCCTCTACAGAGGTCTAACCTTCTAGGGCTCCAGAATGGAGAAGGACAGAGAATAGAGATGGAGGGAAGAATGAGGGAATCCAGCACAGTCCCTTAGGTCAGAGAAGTTCTGATTTTTCTAAGATATCCACAAAGTTTAAGTGATTCAGATTGGAGTTTTGGTTAGAGGAAAATTTACTGGGTCACCTTCTTTGACCTCATTCCATCTCATTCCTTCTTTACCCCTATTTCTAACAAATTTATTCTCCTGTGTCATCATCAGTGAGATTGCTTATGAGCATTCTAGAGAAAACAGATTTTCCCACAGTAAAGGAAGCCGTATCTCTCCATACCAAAGTAGCTAAGACCATGATCCTCAGAGCCAGACTCTCTAGTTTCAATCCTTGCACCACCATATTCTAGTTGTGACGTTGGGGACTAGAGCTCATGGTAGATTCTGGTGTCAGGGTTTCAACTTAAGTTTGTTCTGGTGGCAGAAGTCCAGGCTCTTTTTGTGTCTGTGGTTCACATCAAAACAGCAATAATAAACTGGGCATGGTGGCTTATGTCTGTAAATCCCAGCAGTTTAGGAGGCTGAGACAGGAGGATTGAAAGTTCTAGACCAGCCTCAGCAATTTAGTAAGACCTTAAGCAACTTAGTGTCTCAAAATAAAAAATAAAAAGGGCTGATATGTGACTCAGTGGTTAAGTGCCCATGGGTTAGGTCTCTGGTACCACAAAAAAGAAAAAAAAAACAGTAATAGCACTGGGATTATAGCTCAGTGGTAGAGCACTTGCCTAACATGTATGAGGCACTGGGTTTGATTCTCAGCACTGTATATAAATGAATAAATAAAATAAAGGTTCATTGACAACTAAATTTTTTTTCTAAAAAACAGTAATAATCATAATCATAATCATTATGGGGGTTGGGGCTATAGCTTAATGGTAGAGCACATGCTTAGCATACAGAAGGCCCTAGATTCATTCAATCTCTAGCAGCACCACCACCAATAATAATAATAATAATAATAATAATAATAATAATACACAGCTACTATAAATAATATATTATCATATATGGCATCACTATATAATTTATATATAAAATGAAGATATATCAATTCTGCTTTTTTCTAAATATCTTTCCCTAATAAGCAAAATTCGTAATCTGACTGAAATTGACAACAAAACAGTCAGTCTGATATCCATGTCATTTCCTAATAATACTTTCAGTATTTATTTTCTAAAATAACATCAAGATTTGGGAACAAGCCTTCAAGTGCCTATAACTACAGTCTAAAAAAGAACTTAAAGATGTATTTTTGAGGATTGCCATCTGTCAAATTTAAAAAAAAACTGAATAGTGATTTCTTGTTTTTCATTCTTTTTTTTCCCCCCTGACAAATCGTTCTTAGTAGTTTTCTAATTGGACGCTGAAAAAAATAGACTTCCGCATTTATATTTTAGAGAAGCATATCAGAATTCCTGAATCTTTTTTCTTTTCCTCTGTGTTGAGACTGAACCCTGGGCCTTGAGCTAGGCAAGTGCTCTTCCACTCAGCTGTACCCCCAACCCAGAACCCCAGACTCTTTAGCAGGTAATTTACAAGTGTAAAGGCGCCACCAACAAAGCAACAATAAAAACAGGAAGAGAATGACAACCTGTCTTACCACACAGGTTTTACAAATCCTTAGCCAATTGATTTCTAATATTACAAACGTCCACACTGAGAGATTTGGGTCTTTTCACTGAAATAAAGATAAACAATATTTAAGTGTTGTCCCACATTGACATAGAGATTACTGTCACTGATCAACTGCAAAGGTCACTTACTTCCTCATCACAGGACATTAATTGCTCTCCCTCAGACCTAGAATTTGCTTTTAGACAGAATGACAACTTCACCTAAAATGAATCCTAGTGTGCCCCCCTCAGACCATAATAGCATCTGTCTCTACAACTCATAGGCTCAAAATTGCTAAAGGACAACACTAACAAGCCTCAATTTATGAGGTGATATACCAGAAGTGTCATATACCTACATGCACATGTCTTTAATGATAATGTTTAGATTTTTTTTTCTGGTTTGTCAAAGGTAATTAAGAAAACTGGCATCCCCTTTTAATTTTGTTCACTACTTTATTTTTGCCTCTCTGCATGCTGTAGCATATGGTAATAGGAAATTGATATCTCCAGGTCCTTTCAGCTTGAACAATCTAGGAGAAGAAAAAAATGGTGATGGTGGGGGGAGAATATTTAAAAAGAAACGGGAATGTGTTTAAACTGTAGACCGAAGTGGAATGAATCAACTAGGAGAGTGAAAAGCAGAGGGTTGAAAGAAGATAAAAAGGAAAAGCAGGCCCACAAAATAAATGGATGAAGAGGGACAATGAAAAAACTAAAGGAATTTATCATAAGATACTCTACCGACTCTAAGATATTATGTGGAGGTTGTGGAAAATTCTTGTGCTAATGAAGGCTTTCTTCTTTTTTGGAATATTTCCAGGCTCAAAATAATCTTGTGTAGTTAACTAGTTTCATCATATTGCAGACCCTATGATGAGACATATTTGAAAGGTCCAGGCCCTGTAACTTTTGGAATAAAATGTTCCACTGGAAAAAAGAGCTCCTATTAGATGTTTCTGAAAGAATACTGAAAGCACCATTGGCAATGGTGTCATAATCAGAGAGAGAGCCTACACCAGTGCTTCTCAAGCTTTAGTGTGCTTAAGAGTTTCTGATTCTGTAGGTCTGGGCTGGGGCCCCGGGAATTTTCATTTCTAAGAAGTTTTCAGGTGATTCTGATACTTCTGGTCCCGAGACTACATTTTAAGAACCACTGCTATATCACAAAAACAAATGCAAATGCTTGTTAAGAATCTCATTTGATCCAGCCTGAACCTAACCTGAATTTACTGCCCCACCACTTTAATCTTCAATTGAGGGGGAAGTGTGTGTGGGGGTTGTGCATGTGATTTTTCTTTCATTTTCTAAAAAGAAAACTCCAAGCCCACACACTAATTATTTGCGATGAGGTCATTTGCACCTAGGTCATTTATTTAGGCAACAAGTAGTCTTGCTAGAGGTTTTAAGGGGTGCTAGCAAGCAGTGTGTGGCTTCCAGATTCCTGGGTCTACCTTAAAACCCCATCCCCTTCCTCTTTTTCCTTTTCTTTCTTTCTTTTTCTTTTTCCTTTCTGTTTTGCAAGCTCCAACTGCCTAGTCCCGGGGAGTCCCAGTTCCCAGGTCTAGGTGGGGGCGGAGCCCAGCACGGCCCCGCCCCGTCTGCCCGCAGCGCCCCCTCCCCGGCCGGCCCGCCTGCCCGCCTGCCCGCCCGCCCGCCAGCGCCGGCTCCTCCGCAGTGCTTTCGGCTGCGAGCCTGGGCGGCGGCGGCGCTCGACTTTCGGGCAGCCCGGCGGCTCTGGAAAGCTCACTCCTCTGCTTGCGCCCGCCCCCGATCGCGGAGCCCTTGCAGCCATGAGGGAACAGCTCAAAGGGTAAGTGGATCGCAGCCCACGACCCCCTCTGATCGCGCCGCAATCCTTGCACTTGTGGCACGAACAGAGGGCTAGCCGGGGAAGCCAAAACTTGGACAGGCGCGGTGACTGGACCCCGGGCGTCCGGGCGTCGAGGAACCTCTCCCGCGGGTCTTGGTGGCGCCGCTGCAGGTGCGCCCCCGGGGGTTTTTCCCCTGGCGCCCAGCTCTCGGGAAGCCTCTTCCCCGGTCTTGGGACGGGCTCAGACAGAAAAAGCTGATTTCTCGCCATGCCCAGAGCGGACAGTATGTTCTTCGCGCAGGGATTGGGGCCGGGAGCTTTTTTGCCTCTTTCCGGGCTGCCAGTGTGGACGTGAGCCAGACAGGCTGTTCCTAAATCGTCTCTGGACCTCGCAGAAGGAAGGGGCACGTGTGGCTCTACCTTCCATTGCACTGCAAGTGCCAAAAGGTCAACTTTCTGCCTGATTTCTTCTGAGGATTCCAACTGAAATTTCCCTCGCTACGTTTTCTACCGTGCTTATTGCATGCCTCAAGACTTGGAGAAATCAGGAAAGAAAAACCAATTAAAACCTAGAAGTCAAGGACTTGGCGGAGAGAAGATCGAGGGTTTCGGGTGGTTGGTTAGACTTCTTTTGCCCTCTGGGGTTGGGTGTGGAGTCATTTCTGGGGTGTTCCTCTCTCACGTTTCTCCAGGTGCCTGTGTTCATCTTTAAGCAAAGTTTGGCATTCCCAGTTCGATCTCAGCAATGAAAAGGGCTGGACACTTTGCTTATCTCAGTTAAATTTGAAGTTAACTTTGAAACTGAATTTGAAGGGGTTTAGTTACCTGAGGGAGGCATAGTATTAATTATAAAATGCTTTAAACACCATGAAAAAAATCCATCCGCTTTAAGTGGCAAGCCGAGTCTTGAAGTGAAAAATCTGTATTCTTCTGTGGCCAATAAGCTCTTCTTGGTCCCTCTGGTTCATTATACCTGTCATCTCTTCTTGTCGTCTCCCCCCCGCCCCCCCATCACGCTTTCTTTTTCTGCCTGGATTTTGTAATTTCCTTGTTCCACAGCACCTCTTTGGAGAAGACAGTTGTTCCCAGAGAAGTGAGAGGAGCTAACGAAACAACACGCTTATATGAAAGGTCTCCGACCCTTGATCACCGTGGAATTGGTTTCAGTCATCATTGTTTGATCTTGGATTGGACACGACCCTGAAGTGAAATTGCTTTGGCCAAAGTTGAGGGTGGGTGGGAGGCAAACCTTGAAAAGCAAATAGACGGAGAACAAGTAACAGCTGGAACAGCCACTGAGGCAATCATCTTTGCCCTGGATTGAGCCAAACAGAATAAAAATGTTAAATATCCAGGGAACATGAAATAGGAAGTAGAATAGGATTTGTGATGCTTAGATTGACACCCATCCTTCTAAGCCCCTTCCCCACAGTAGCAGAAACTTTTAAGTATATTCTCCCATCCCCACCCTGCCAATATTCCAGCAGCGCAAGCCAAGTTCAACAATTCAGCATGCAGATGCCAAGGTTCCTCTAGAAAAAGAGTCTGATCCCCAGATTAAAGGGAAATCATTTGTGTGTGTGGATCAATGGGCTCCAGATTATATATGAAGCCAAACTAATCCTCTGCAAATCGCAAGAGAACTCTACCTTTTCATATCATAGCATAGTGATTAGTTTCCTCCCTGGGAAGTAGTGGAAAGATATATTTTTTTTAAAGGCAACTGTTCAGAATATTTTCAGTACCAAATAACAGTGGTGGCAGAAGAAATCTTATTTTAATTAGGCAACTGCCATTTCCCCAGTGAGAGCAGTAGATATTTGTTACTTTTTATAAGTGTTTAATGTTTGTTTTTAAGAAACTAAAAACGCTCTTCCAATAAGTCTGATTATTCCAGCACTGACAGCAGGAACAGCTCTGAGGTGGTTATAATAACCTTGCACACTACTTGAAACTAAAGAAGGTGAGAGAAAATTTAAATTGTATGGTAGGAAATTAGGTCAGCCCTGTGCTCAGTAGAGTAATGCTTTAATTTCTTATTATTGACAAGTAGGTGTTGCTGGGGTCTTTTTTCATAGACCAATTATTTTATATTTTAATTTGCATTAGGTTCCTATCATAGCCTCAGATAAAATGAAAAAAAGAGAGGTAATTGTGTTTTGTACAAATAAAAAAATAGTGTGTGTGTTGGGGGGGAATCTTAGCATGAAGACTGCTCAGAGAGGTATATCTGATGCCACGCTTTGGGACCAGCAGGGCCAAAATGAATAGAATTTTGTAAAGATTTGAAGAGTGTTTTAAGGATTATTTATGAAGGCAATCTCTGTGTTAATGTACATACAGATTTGTGATCTATGTTGAACATCATTGTTCTCTGGAAGGCTGAACAAAGATGTACCCATTAATGTATGAATAGGTTTCAGATTTTCCTTTTTGTTTGGACGTGGTATTTGTGGAGGGTATTTCTAAAGTGGAAAGTGGAGTGCAGGGCATATTTTTTCTATATTGCCTGCGAGTTCCAGATAAATGTGAGCTGTCTGTCATGGAGTTATTGAGAATTTTCTTGTTTTTGAAGACAGGCACAGAGTAAGAAATACAGCTGTAAAACCGTATTGATCACAGGCAAAAAAAAAAAAAATCAGTTTGTTCTAAGAGGTAGAATATAGATGTGAGTTACGTAGATTTGTGTTTATCATTTCATGGGATCCATATCCATCTTTCCTGTCTATTTGAGGGTGTTAAATATGTCCCAGTAGGACCTTGTGTTCACCACAGGTAGAAAACACCCACATACAGTAAAGTGAATATTTGTTTTATCATGTAGTTGCTCAAAAATTTGAAGTCCTTTCAGCTGTGCTGCCAAGCATTTTTAGCATTAACTGATTAAAAGATTATTTTTCTAGTTTTGAGAATTAGTCACACCCTTTCTTCTTTTCTTTTTGCTTGTGCTCACTTCTTTCTTTTAGTACTGGTTTGCAGATGAAGTGAAACTAAGACTGCAAAGGTGAAATCTAAATCTGTTTTTCTGGTTACTTTGCATTGCTTAAAAATAAAGGGTGTGTGTGTTGGAGGAGAGGAAGGTAAAAAAAAATTTTAAAAGGTTGGGTTTTGGAATTATTTAAGGAGTTCACTTATCCGTGTTATTCATGTTTTCTAAAATCAAAATCACAGGTAATTTGTAGAATAGTACCTATCAAGGACTATGGTTGCCACACACAAATAAGGGATGGGATATGGAGCTGACAATTTCTTATGTCTTCCAGCAAAGTAAATTTCAGTTTTGTTAAGGACTTGTGGATTCAAAAAATAATTTCTAAAACCTTTTTCATAATTTTTAACCTGCAAAATAAATTCATTTGAAAGGTGGTAATGTAGGTATATTGTCATGAGAATTTTTCTCACAGATGGGGGTACTGCATGAAGCTTTCATTAACTCTCTCTCTGTGATTCTCTTGTAAATTTTATGCACGTTTCTCATTTGGTACAAGTTGCATTTGGTACAAGTCAATTTCCTTGCCATACTCCTCCGATTTGAAGTATATTCTAGGTGGTGACTTTTCAGGGTGGTTCTCTGTCTCTGGTCAGGTTTATCAGCTTAGGCAAATGGTTTTTTTCAGATCCATTGAAGATGCTACTGTCCCTCAAATATCCTAGAAATAGGATATTGTTTCATTATGCACTGTGCCAAACAAGGGCCTGCACATGTGGGCACAGGTGTGTTTCCCTTCTTCCCTCCCTGGTGCTCATATTTGGATGACCTTTGGAAATGGGGAAGACCTAAGTACAGGCTGGTTTCAATAAAAGGTAACCTTTACTTGCTGTGCACCTGTGTACAAAATTGGTACCCCATCACTCTGCAAGCTAAAAAATGCCGAAGAACAAGCAACACTTTTCCCATGAAGCTGCAAGCTGCGGTCTCTTTGTGCTGTGCATGTAAAGTACCAGTCCTGCCTGCCCCTCTCCAAATCGGAAACTGGCTTGGTCATGGGGTTTCCTAATACTCCCTAAAGCATGGACTGCATCTCCTGCTCTTCTTACTCCTAAGACTTCCATGTCACTCTGTTACATTCCCTCAACTGATAAGCCCCTGTTAACATTCCTCAAATGTACATTTTCTCTGTGGAAAAATAAAACAGAAATGAACATTTATTTAGAAGAGAGTGAGACAGCGCTTCCCAAGTGAACATTTTCTTTTCTTTTTTTGGTACCAGGGATTGAACTCATGGGTACTTGGCCACTGAGCCACATCCCCACCCCTATTTTTTGTATTTTATTTAGAGACAGGGTCTCACTGAGTTCTTAGCCTCATTCTTTTGCTGAGGCTGGCTTTGAACTTGTGATCCTCCTGCCTCAGCCTGGGATTACATGAGGGAGCCGGATCACAAGTGAACATTTTCTTGCAAATTGATTTCATTAGTCTTCTCTGCTCTGCAGTGAATGGTAAATATCATAGGGATGGCCTTTGAAGTGGTACAGTTTGGTTAATTTCCATATGTCATTGTTCAATTTATGATAATTTTTATGAAACTCCTTTATGTTTTCTACTTTTTATTTTTTAAAACAAAGGTATTACCAGTGAGTGTTATGTTTTGCTGTCTAGGAAGGGTGACTGGCTTACTGCAGTTGGATTCACATCTGTATTGTAATCAACTAATACAAGGTTTGCTTTTAATGGACAGTAATTTGAAGGCCACATAATAACAAAAACAACCACATATTGAGCACCAAAATGTGATAGTCAATTTCCTATATCACGTAGTAGTAATTTAACTCTCTCTGGTGAGTAGCCTTGCCTCAAATTTCACAAACAGTTGGGCGCAAAGCCCTAAAATCCAAACCTGTGCTGAGTCCCTGTGACATTGCTCCCTCTCCAAATTCTTTTTGTGTGAGGCCTCTATACTTTCTGGTGCCCTTGAAGTACCCCAATTAAAGTAATTTCTCCTTTCCCTATCCTCCCCCTAAAAGATTATGAATAGGCTCTGCATACTGAAAAATTGTTCAAAACTGCATTTTGTGTTATCATAGCCCATCATGTAATCCCCGAAACTGGAAATATGATGCTATGGTGATTTATGTAGATGGGCCAAAGTAAGGAAAAGTATATGTAGTTATCTCTCTTGGGTTTATTCATGTAATTGAATGAGGAACAAAGGTGTTTTGTTCCTTTTGTGGAAGGAGCTGATAGCAGGCAACCACACTCCCGAGAAATGGAGAACTATGAATGCTTCATTCAGGCCAAAGTAAATATAGGAAGAGGTGAAGTGGTGTAGAGAATACTGAGTTAAGAAGACATTCTAAAAGTAATGGGAAGAAGGAAGGTATGATATATTAGTTGGGTGCTGGCCATACCTTAAGCTGAAATGGAATACAAGTGTCACAGATATGAGATCTGGATAAGGAGAGGGAAGAGTAATGGAGAAGGGTCCCAGTGGTGAAAGCGAGTGAGAAGTGAAGTGATTTATAGCCATGGAACTAATGTCCAGTATCTCTCGTGACAGAATTGAATAGCGATCAATTGTCAGTGTCCTTTCTGTATATTCCACATTGAATGGGTGAAGAAATTCTCATCTTTGATTATTGATTACATAACAGGGTCCATTTATTATAACAGAAATGCAGTCGATTTGTGGGTACAAAAAAAGAAACAAATTCTGGAACCAAATAACGTTCATATTGCTTTTCCCTTTAAAAAAAATGACGACAGGCCTTTCTGTTTGCAAGATAAACAGTCTTCACTACTCTATGAAAGTCCTTGGAAGTAAAGATGCCAAATGATTCAAAAGTAAACATCTTGTTCCCTGCCACTCTCCCCCATTTTTCCTACTGCCCATCATAAATTCTAAAGTGATTCTTCTTATTTTGTGTTTTAGCCACGAGACCCAAACAACATGCTGGGACCATCCCAAAATGACAGAGCTCTACCAGTCTTTAGGTAAGGATATGACCATGTTTCCTCCAGGTTAAATGACAGATGACTTTCAGTATAGTTTGTAGTGTCAAATCATTTGTTGTATAAATATGTCACTAGGTATTTTCAAGGATAAAAATCGTAGCATCTTTCTATTGATAATTGACAATTAGCTTTCTTTTTTTTCAGAGATTTCTTTCTTAAAAATAACTTTTAAAATTTCACTGATTCCTGAAAATTCAGCATCCCTAAAGGTCCTCATAGTTTTATTTGATGCCCCCAAAGAAAAACACTTGTAATGAATGGCAATTTTTTCCCCACAAAGAAAGAAAATTATTTCAAGTTATTTTTATTGATTTCTTCCATGTGAAACCAAGATGATGCTTTTGCCAACAAATATTGTATAGAGGAATTTTCTGCCATCTTTTCAATTGATCACAATTCCTAAGGCCTGTCAGGTCATCAGTGTGATCCTTTAAATGATTGCACTGCTATGGCTTATTTGCTGTTTGTGTGAGAGCCTGATAGGGTCCTCCCCTTCATAACTTGGAATTTTTTGAAGAAATACAAGTTTACAGATAAGGGGAGAACACCAATCTCTTTAGACTCTCCTTCATTTATTCTGTCATTTTTAGCCTTGTACAGAATAATCTGAAATGAATTCTCTTGCATTGTGGGTAGATTCTTTAAATTAAAAAAGTCATATTTTCTCTACCTTTTAAAGTCTGCATTTTTGTGAATGGACATGTTTATAGACTAAAACACATGAGGTAATCTCTTTGGGTTTAAAGCTTTGTGATGAAGCCCACAGGAATCAGGGTGTTTGAACATAAATTGTATATATGTGTACAGGGTCTGTGTGCAGCTGTTACTGCTTTTCTGTCACAGATGCTCATCGGTTAATGGATTTTAACTATAGGGTCACTAAGGAATAGAGTTGGCAATATTAACCAAAAAAAATTGTTTTACCGCACTTTTTTTCTGCCTATAAATGATATGAATTACTGCAGAAAAACTGAAAAATGTACATAATATGTAGGAAAAAGGAAAAGTCACCTATAATTCTATTAGCCAGTGATATCTAATACATTTCAAGTGATATGTCAGTTTGGCAGATTGTTTTTTTTTTTTTTCCTTTTGGTGGTGCTGAGGATTGAACCCAGGGCCTCTCATACGCTAGTGCTCTATTTCAGAGCTACATCCTCAATCTGTAATATTTTATTTCAGTCTAGGAGTAAGTGTGTAAACTTGTAAACAATTTAAATAAAATTGGGATCAGTTAATCTTCAAGTGCTACATTTTTCAGCCCCTACAAAATGTTTTTGGCTTTTAATATTGGACTGTTTATAGTACAGGTAGAAGAGCTGAATATGTATTTTGGCAGATGTGAGAATGAAGGCTTCCTATGAAGCAGGTAGCAGCTGTTCTGGGCAAACCCATCTCCTAACCCAATACTCTCAGGACCTCTAAATTTGTCTGTAAGCCTCCTGTAGCTTACAGAGACCTAGACCACTAGTAAGTTTCCCACTTATGTTACCATGATATCTAGTTGTAACATTGTAACGTTGTTTTCACCTGGAATTGAACTCAGAGGTGAATTCAGGGGTGCTTACAACAGAGATGTATCCCTTCCATTTTATCATTATTGTTATTTTATTTTTATTTTTACTCTACTTATTTATTTTTTGGTACCGGGAATTGAACTCAGGGACACTTGACCATTGAGCCATATCCCCAACCCTTTTTTGAATTTAATTTAGAGACAGGGTCTCAATGAGTTGCTTAGCACCTCCACATCGCTGAGGCTGACTTTGAATTTACAATCCTCCTGTCTCAGCCTCCTGAGCTGCTGGAATTATAGGCATGCACCACCGCCCCCTTCTTTATTTGTTCTTTTTAGATACACATGATAGTAGAGTGTATTTTGACATTTATACATACATGGAGTATAACTTATTCTAATTATGATCCCATTCTTGTGGTTGTGCAGAGAAAGGGTCTTGCTAAATTATTGAGGGTCTCACTAAATTGCTGAGGCTGGCCTCCAATTTGTAATCCTTCTGCCTCAGCCTCCCTAGACATTGGGATTACAGGACTGTGCCACTGAGCCTGGCTTATAACTTACTTTTATTACAAAATAAATAACATTAAGGTAACACTGGTGTACTTTGTAAAATTGGTGTTAGGGGTAGAACCCAGGGCTTTGTACATGATAGATAAGTGTTGTACCACTGAGCCATATCGCAGCTCTATTCCCTTTTTTTAAGTTTGAAAATAATCAAGTTAACAAAATAAAGAGAAGACAAATAAACTACCCTTCAGAGTTAACTAATTTTATTTTATTTTGGGTACTTTGGATTGAGCCACATCCCCAGTCCTTTTTATTTTCTATTTTGACACAGAGATATACTGGGTTCTTGAGGTTGGCCTTGAACTTTGAATCCTCTTTCCTCAGCCTCCTAAATCACAGATTACAGGCTTTTTGTTCCTGACACAATTAACTAATGTTTAGTAGCCTTCAAAATTTTGTTTATAAAACATCTTTTCCTTCAGTAGATACATTTTTATAAAAATTGAATCGCTCTGTTTTGTGACCTGCTTTTTTTTTCACCTAAAAATGTGCTATGACCATGTTTCCATTTCATTGCAGATTGTTCTCTAACATTTTATTTTATTTATTTATTTAAAGTACCAGGGATTGAATCCAGGGTCACTCAACCACTGAGCCACATCCCCAGCCCTTTTTATATTTTATTTAGAGACAGGGTCTCACTAAGTTACTTAAGGTCTTGCTTAATTGCTGAGGCTGGCTTTGACTTTCGATCCTGTAGCCTCAGCCACCTAAGCCTCTGGGATAACATTTTCTTTTAATTGTCTGTCCTGAAAAATTACAAACATACTAGTTTAAAAGTGCTAATTGCTAGCAGGCTGAGGCAGGAGGATTTCGAGTTCAAAGCCAGCCTCAGCAATTTAGCAAGGCACTATTTTGTATTTTATTAGAGATAGGCACTCAGTGAGACCCTACCCTGTCTCCAATAAAATACAAAATAGGGCTAGAGATGTGGCTCAATGGTCAAGTGCCCCTGAGTTCAGT
Organism: Ictidomys tridecemlineatus; assembly: GCF_052094955.1. Lineage (NCBI taxonomy): Eukaryota > Metazoa > Chordata > Mammalia > Rodentia > Sciuridae > Ictidomys > Ictidomys tridecemlineatus. Next base: position 102,105,282 of record NC_135493.1, read on the forward strand.
CCCTGGTAAACTCCCCAAAAAAGGCGTTAATCACAGACTATCAGTTTATAGGTGTTTTCACCTTCAGTGGTACTTAAGTGTAAATGTAATCATCATATTTATAAAGTTTTCTTAGTAGTTTGGATGTGATGGTAAACTCAAAGCCAATAGTCTTGCATAGTTTATGACCTGGGACAAGTCACTGGATTTTAGAAAGTAATGGAATTTTACAGTTGGAGGGGATTTTATGGCTCATATATTGCAAATTTTATCATTTATTAAATCATCTTTATTGAGGTATAATTTGCATATGATAAAATGCAGTCATGTAAATGTGATCAATTGTATAACCCCTTTTGAAAAATCATCCCCCACACACTGCTTCCCCACCCCCACCCCCTCCATCCTGGGGATTGAAACCAGGGGCACTTTACTGCAGAGCTTCATTTCATTCCCAACCCTTTCAACCTTTTATTTTGGCCAGGCAGGTGGCACATGCCTGTAATCCCAGTGGCTCAGGAGGCAGAGGCAGGAGGATTGTGAGTTCAAAGCCAGCCTCAGCAACTTAGCAAGGCCCTAAGCAACTTAGCAAGACCCTGTCTGTATATAAAAAGAAGGCTGGGGATGTGGCTCATTGGTTACATGCTCCTGGGTTTAGTCCCTGGTACCACCAAAATCAAGCAAAACAAAACAGAAAATTTTATTTTGAGGCAGGATCTCACTAAGTTAACTGCCCAAGCCCACTGCAAAACTTGAGATCCTTCTGCCGCAGTTTCCTGAGTTTCTGGGATTACAGGTGTGTACCACTGCACCCAGCTCAAATTCTGTTTCTTTCTAGCCTAATAACACCTTGAAAATGAAGTACATGTTGAAATTTGCTTTTCTGCTTTTAGAGCTAGTATTTCTGTTATAATAAAATAGTCCTTGAGCTTTTTTTTTTTTTTTTTTTTTTTTGGTAATGGGGATCAAACTCAGGGCCTCACACATGTTAGGCAAGCGCTCTACCACCGAGCCACATCCCCAGCCCTCTTGTGCCAATAACTTTTTATCAGAAGATGACTCATCATTTGATAAATTCTGTTTATTTGGGAACTGCTTGTATGTGACATGCCAGCAATTGACTGGCATGGTGGGTAGTATCAACATTCACATTTCTTAGGATAGTGAAATCAAGTTCAGAGATGCATTGATCAGGGCTACATAGTCTTAGGGGGCTATATTAGGATTTGACCCTGCTCTTTTGTTTGTGTTTTCACTGATCTCATTGATTTTATTCATTCAGTTAAGTGTGTCTATGTTGGTCACCACATACCAGCCACAAATCCTACAAATACATACAAATTACAATTTTTCCTAGGGATAGAAGGTTACTTGAATGATATTTCTGGAAATGGTACAGCGAGTTCCTAGACAGCAGGTACTCCTTCTTTCACTGTTGCCTGGCACCTATAGAATGATTGATTTAGTTTGTGATATGTCTTCATCTCTTGAGATGACCTACAAGATTAAGTGCCAGCCTTGGCCACCTGTTCCCCCCCTCCATAAATTATAGTGTTTCAAAGTTGAAATGTAAGCATAACATACTGAAAAGAAACCTTGAGTTTAATTTTTACTTATTGGCATATGTTTTTCTTATTCAAGAGGCATCCCTTTAGGTCTAAATTGCTATTTTGAGAAGATTGGAAGCTTTTTTTTTTGTACCAGGGATTGAACCCAGGGGTGCTTTACCACTGAGTCACATGCACATCCCCCCAGCCCTTTTTATTTTGAGACAGGGTCTGTAAGTTGCGTAGAGGATTGGAAGGAAGCCTTTAACTTTACTCAGTTCATCAAAGGAGAAATGGTATCTTGGTCTGGTGTGTCAAAGGTTTGAGGCCACACCTAGCCTTTCCTCCTAAGGAAAGCTGAACTTTTTTTTAAGTTGTAGATGGACAGCATGCCTGTATTTATTTATTTTTATGTGGTGCTGAGGATTGAACCCAGTGCCTCACACATGCTAGGACAAGTGCTCTACCACTGAGCTACAACCCCAGCCCAGACACCAGAACTTTCTATGATGACATGCTGAAAAGACCAAGATGTTGCTTGTCCCCTCTGTGCCCCCCACTCCAGATATATCTTTACTGTAGTAGTAGCAGTCGTTCACCATATACATGTGGTATTACAGTTTCCAAGTATGCCCTTTCTTTTTGTTTTTGGTACCAGGGATTGAACTCAGGGGCACTCCACCATTGAGCCCCATCCCCAGCCCTATTTTGTATTTTATTTAAAGACAGGTTGTCACTGTGTTGCTTAGTGCCTCGCTGTTGCTGAGGTTGGCTTTGAACTTGTGATCCTCCTGCCTCAGCCTCTAGAGCTGCTGGGATAATAGGCATGTGCCACCACGCCCGGCTCCAAATATGGCCTTTCTAAGGAAGTTTCCATTCTCTAATTTGCCCAGATCCCAAGAAGCCTGCTCAGCGTACATTTATTTTACTTGCCTTACCTGCAGAAGCGTTCAGGTGTTTCCCTGCCCTCAGTATTGGAAGCCAAAAACATTTTGGAAGGACTGAAAAAGTAGCACATGAACATTAACTGATGTGAGGATAGAATTTACTTGGAAAAAAATTTAGGTCTTTTTTCTTTTTCACTCTTTTGCCCCTGATTTTCTACAGTGAATTTATGTTATTTACCATAAACTATTTAGTAAAAAATGTTTCTTCATAAATTCCCCATTCCATTCTTTAGTGTTTCTTTTGCTGCAAGTCCTGAACCCATGAAAATCCATGACAGAAAAAAAACACACACACATACACACATACTGTGCCGTATACTTTTATGTTCATAATTTATATTTAAGCATTCTGATTTTCATGGACTTCCTCAAGTATATTTAAACTCAAGGAAATTATATGTTTTTAATTTCTAGCTATGTTCAGTCTCAAAAAAAAGCAGACTTAAACATTTTAGTGGTAGAGGAGTGAGGATGTAGCTCCTTTACTATGCAGTAGTCCCTGGGTTTGATCCTCAGCAGTGGGGGAAAAATTAGTAATAGAGAACACAAAACTAACACTTTTATTTTTATTTTCATTTATTTATTTATTTATTTTTAATGCTGGGGATCAAACCCAGGATCTTAATGCATGTTACCACTGAGCTACCCCTGTAGGACTAACTTTGGATTAAAAAGAAAAAAAAAAGACAAAGCAAGAGGATTAATTTTAGATTTTCCCTCACAGAATTTAAAGGGCTTTTTAGAATGGGCTTTCAACAAATGTTGGAAATATTGGTGTTTTGCTTTGTTTTAGGCTGTGTAATTGTATAAAAGAATTCCAAGTTATGAGAGAGAAAATATTGTCAGAATCCCACACAAGCAAAGTAGTTATAGTAATGAAAAAATTTAAATGCTCCCAGTAACAACCAGAGAGTCATTAGGAATTTGAGACTTTAGAAAATTTTCTACATAACATTAACAATTTTGCAGAAGCAGTGTTTTGGGGTTTTTGTTTGTTTGTTTCTTTTGATATTAGGGATTGAACCCAGGGATGCTTAACCACTGAGCCACATCCCCAGCCCTTTTTGTTTTATATTTAGAGACAGGTGCTTGCTAAGTTGCTGAGGGCCTTGCTAAATTGCTGAGGCTGGCTTTGAACTTGTGATCCTCCTGCCTCAGCCTCCTGAGCTACTGGGGTTACAGGTATGCACCACCACACCTGGCTTGGCTTCATGTTTTGCTAGGAAGAAATAACCAAAAACAATTTGAAGACAGTTTTCTCTTGGCATTTTTCTTCTCCTTTTTTCCTTTGTTCCTGAGTATGGGGACTGAACCTGGGGTGTTCTCCCACTATTCTTTTAGTATTTTTCTGTGACTTCCCCCAGTAGTCATAGAATTGTGATAGAGAGTAATGGGGTGAGTAGGATATAAAAAACAAAATTTCCCATATCATTTTTATAGAGTTTACTATCTTTATCTTTAAAATTAGTGTATTGGAAAAAATAGAAGAATTTTTTTTCTTACTTTGGGCTGAAGGTGGGGCAGATTGTTTACAAAACTTGCTGTGATGATAATTTTTCAAGAGGTACCTTTAGGCTGATTCTGCTGACAAATGGATTTAATCATTCCTGCTTTAAAAATAAACATTCTGGGGAAAAAAAAGATCATGCATCCCTCTGTGTTCTTCAGGCTTAGTGAAGCAAGATGGTATCCGGTAGGAAAGCTCTTGAGGTATTTCCCACAAAGCCTCTCTGGATCATTCATTTGTTGTTGAGAGGATGTATTCCTCATGTTTTCTTAGAAGTAATAATATGCTGAATTCATGAGGTGAATTTCAGGTTTCTTTCAGCATGTTTTATAAATATAAATGAAAGAACATTGTTTATTAGGTTATCTTGGTGATTTAAAACTTAAAGCTCTTTAAGGCTCCAAAGGCATTTACAAAAATCAGTAGGTATTAGATGGTAATGTGCTCTGGAATTTATTTTCAAATAATAATATAACATTGATTTACATGAAGTGCAATTATATGATTAAACGCCTGCCCTGGTAATTGACATTTAGTCCCCTAAGATCATTGTGGGACTGGGACACCTGTTATCCCAGTGACTCAGTAGACTGAGGCAGGAGGATCCCAGGTTAGGCCAACCTTGTTAATTTAGTAAAACCCTGTCACAAAATAAAATAAAAAGGATTCCCTAGTCCTTTTTATTTTATTTATGTAGTTCAGTGACAGAATTTCCCTCAAGTCCAATCCCCAGTACTACCAAAAAAAAAAAAAATACATAAAACAAAAATACCAAAAAAATTCTAAAAAGCTCTTCCACTTTAGAGTAGTTGCCTAGCATGTTTGAGGCTGTGGGTTGAAAAAAAAAGTGCCACTTAAAATACTTTGAAAAAATATTTCTTAGTCTGCTTGATTGGGGGTATGGTAATTATAAACACAATAAAATTTTTAAGTGGTTCCCCCATGGTTCTTTTCTAAACTATATTATGTTTTATACATTAATGTACATCAAAACAACAGAGGAATAGTAGAGTGCAAAGGACACATAGGTAAAAGTAGGATAACATGAAGAAACACTAAGCTTCAGAAAGATAACTGACTTTATTTCAAACAATTTATTAAATTTTAGATGCACTGTCTGTTCTGATGTTACCTATTCCAATTTCCTTTTACTTCATCGGATCCCTTTCAACCAATAGTTTTCTTTCAGACTATTAGTTCTTCTCCTTTCCTAAAGTTATAGAAAGATCTAGCATGTCTGTTGTCTAGGTTTTGGAACCTACTATCCAGCAAGGTACTTACTCAAATGATACAAAAATTTTTAATTTTTTTTTTCAGTATTGAGGATTGAACCTAAGGGAGCTTAACCACTGAGCTACATTCCCAGCCCTTTTATTAAACCATTTATCTTATCTATCTATCTATCTATCTATCTGTCTATCTATCTATCTATCTATCTATCAGTACTGGGGATTGAATTCAGGGACACTTGACCACTGAGCCACATCCCCAGACTTGTTTTGAATTTTATTAGAGACCGGGTCTCACTGAGTTGCTTAGCACTTGGCTTTTGCTGAGGCCTGCTTTGAACTTGGGATACTCCTACCTCAGCCTCCTGAGCAGCTGGGATTACAGGTGTGCACCACTGGGCCCAGCCTAAATCTTTTACTTTGATATAGGGTCTTGCTAAGTTGCTGAGGGCCTCTCTAAGTTGCAGAGGCAAGACGTGAACTTGTGATCCTTCAACTTCAGCCTTCCGAATTGCTGGGAAGACAAAAATTTTCAATTTTCAAAATATTACTATTTTATGAATTCTTACCTTTAGCCTCATGTTTGTTTCCTCAGAAGTGCTTCATAATATTAAAATGAGGGCTTAATTTTAGGGTGTAATGGATTTGAGGTTAGTGTGATTCTTCTGCAGTCTTAGTTAAGAGGATTAGTTAAGTCCTAGTTTAGAGACTAAGAGCTTCAAGATAACTGAATACCATTATTAATAAATAATTGTAGGACTGAGGGTGTAGCTCAGTGGCAAAGCATATGTTTAACACGTGCAGGGCTCTGCCACCTAATAATAATAATCAGAAGAAGAAGCAGGAATTATACCCTCAAAGATAGAATTAGGATCACTGCCATAGAAATCCTTGTACCTCTTTCTTCAGTTTGCTCAACAGGAAGGAATATTGTAAATGTTTGCTCATTCTCCTTCTCTTTTGATAAGCTTTCTACATTCCATTAAGAATTCCCTCCTGAGGATGCTCTCAGATTAGAAACTGCAGGATTCAGAATGACTATGAATTCCTTTTACATTAGGCACTTGTCCTAATGCTTTTCTCAGCACATTTTGTAAACTAAACTGTTCTCCAGTAAGTTACTCAGTATTTAGGTTTCCTTGGCTTTTGCCTCTAGCTCCTTAAGTATTGCTAAGTATCAAACCTCTACCTTTTGTTCTATACCAGTGCCTTGAACTAGAAGGAATATCTAGATTCATATCCCAGCTTGGGTGTGACCTTGGGCTTACTTTTTTGAAATATCACTGTCTTAATCAGCTATTTTGCCACTGTGACCAAAAGACCTGACAAGAACTGTTAGAAGAGGAAAAGTTTATTTGGGGTCTCATAGTTTTAGGCATCTGAGTCCATCGAAGGCTGGCTCCATTCCTCAGGGCTCGAGATGTGGCAGAACATCATGGCTGAAGAGTGTGATAGAAGAAAGCAGCTGGGGACATGGCACCAGGAAGCAGAGAGAGCCCTGCTCAACAAGGACAAAATATATACCCCAAGGCAGGAACTCAGGCACTCACCTCCTCCAGCCACACCCTACCTGCCTACAGTTATCACTGAGTTAATCCTATCAGGGAATTAATTCACTGATGAAGTTAAGTCTCTCATAACCATATCTAAACCATAACAATCATGTTGGACAGTGATCTTCAATCTCTAAAAGTGTGGGTTTCATTTAACTCCTGGCTAGAGTAAGGCTCGATAGTGTGAATACTGTTGCCCTAACCCCCCAATTTCTTTGTTACTACCAACTTGAAGGATATGAATAATAGAATCATTTATAATAATTATACGTTTTATTTACATAGCATTTATTTGTATAGTACTTTACATTGTACAGTTTACAGAAATAATCATATTTAGCACTTACACAGCAGTAAATTAGCTGGCATATGACCTGGATTTTCTTCAGTTTTAGTTCCAGATCTTCTGTTCTGTCACCCTTTGAGTGTATGTCCTGTTTTTTGATTTTGATAATAATGTTCTCATATTAGCAGATGGAGAAACTCCTTCCTTCCCATTTAGACTTGAGAAGACTGAGGCTCAAGACCTGATTTGACTTATTCATCCTGACAAAAGTAGAAGTAACCAAGTCCAGAACATACATTTTATGGTTCCTAGTTCACAGTTCTCAAGGGAATATTACTCCTAGCATGATTTATAAAACTGCTCTATCAGCATAATTAAGCTATGGAATCCCAAATGACATTCTCTATTCCACAGCTGACAAAGTTAGCACAGGAGATTTACTCAGATTTGCAAAATAGAATATGTAAGACATTAAGGCCATTATAGATGTTTTTCCTTTACTTTTTCCATGCTTATAAAATAAAAAAATTAAAACTAGCCCTTTTTGCATTGATTAGCATCAATTGATTTTCTCCCACTTGTAAAATAGAAATGCAATTTGCAAATCAAAATTTATTGTACTTTAATGGAAAATTCTATGATAACTTTTTTTTTTCTTGTTCAAATAACTTGATTTAAAGCTTCTGAGAGAAGAACATAAATAAACAGATATTTCTGATTGGCATCTTGTGAAGCTTATTTCAGAAAGAAACTCAAAAAGAATGGCCTCTCAGACTCTGACTGGTTTACAATTTAAAAGAACTGCTAAATTGAAGTTTATTTGATCTAAATAAGAGAGCATTAAGGTTACACCTGCAGCGGGGAGAAAAGTGCTAGATGTGTACAATTTTATGTAGCTGGATCTGCAGAAGATGAGTTTGCACACGGAGAAAAGGCATCTAAAAACGTGTCTGTTCTTATTCAGACATTTCCAATATTTCTTTTTTAAGCACACAAGTCTGATTACCTCTGTATGTCTCTTGGGAGCTGCATTTTTGCTGGAAAGAGATTCAGAACAGTCAGAACACTCACATAAAATAGATAGTGAGTTTTAAAGTCCGTACCTTCCACAGTAGTAATAAAATGACCTAAAAATATTCTAAAAGACTCTCTTATGACATAGTGGATGAATCATTAGCTTATTTATGAATTGGTGATATTCTGTGACAGTGTTTCAGATTTTGCCATTTCACACAGTCTTGCTCGCTTGTATAACTTCAGGGACGTCCTTGTGCCCCCTCATAAATTGAAGCTTATGTAACTGGGGAAAATGTTATATATGTGGTGTGTGAATATATGTGTGTGTGTGCACATGTGCACATACACTTTTATTTATGTATTCACATGTATATTCTTAAAAGAGACTTAATTTTGGTGAGAATGTGATACTTTATATGTTTTGTTTTCTGGTCCTTAAAAGGGACTGTCACTTTTATTTTTGGTACTGGGATTTGAACTCCAGGGCACTTGACCACTGAGTCACATCCCCAGCTCTATTTGGTATTTTATTTAGAGACAGGATCTCACTGAGTTGCTTAGTGCCTCACTGTTGCTGAGGCTAGCTTTGAACTTGTGATTCTCCTGCCTCAGCCTCCCGAGCCACTGGGATTACAGGTGTGCGCCACCATGCCCAGCCAGGGACTGTCACTTTCGGAACACTCCCTCTCGAGCTGGTGAAGGGCTGTTTTGTTGTTGTTTTTAACATACAGTACTTCACAGAATTTTAGATGGCTCTACTGAAACTGACTAGTAAGCACTCACAGGACATATAACACATCACACAGGTTCAGCAGCACTTGATCTAGACTTGGATTATACCTTCTTCTATGAGGTGAACCCATTTATAATGCATTTGAATGTCATGGTAATGAAAAGTTATTGGAAAAATTGCATAATGCACCCTCAATTTCTATATTTGTGATACACCATATTTTTAATAGTGCTGTTCTCTTATGTTTGGTACTGGGGATTGAACCCAGGGGCACTGGATCACTGAGCTACATCCCCAGCCCTATATTGTATTTTGTTTAGAAACTGAATTGCTTAGTGCCTTGCTTTTTCTGAGGCTGGCTTTGAACTCATGATCCTCCTGTCTAAGCTGCCCTAGCTTCTGGGATTACAGGCTTGCACCACAGTGCCTGGCTAGAACACTTAATTTTTGAAGGCATAAATGTAAACTCAGGTCAAGTGATCTTGGCACTCCTAAGCGATTATTTTAGAAGTCAAAACATAAAAATCACCCTGTCATAGGAAAGGGCCAAAGATTAAGGGTCGGGGCCCTGCTGCCTAGTGTTATTGCTTCTCTTACCCCTTATAATTAAATATAATGTGATATATTTCAAATACAAATTTATAAACTGTGGTACATGTTCTCTTTACATTAAACAATGTTTCAGTGGGTGAACTAATTGATTGTACTTTGACTTTTCTATTGTCACTTTATGAATTTAGATTTGGAGGCCATGATTTGTAGCAGCAAATCAGCTTATTGAGTTTGAGGCTGGAGAGATATGGATTTAATAATAAATATTAGACTATATTGTTTAATCTCTCCCAATTCTAAGACAATATACAATTTAGAAGAGAAAATACATGCCATAACCTTTAACTGTGAATGCAAATGAGTTTATCAATATTTTATATACATATTTTACCTTAGTATTTCTCTTTCTATCTATATCTTTAACATCCCAAAAGTTTAAATAAACTTCAAAGTCATATATATGTGTCATAAAAACACAATGGTAGAGAAACATGCTTAATAATTCATAAGTACAAAGAATGGAGAAAGCCTGGGCAATTATGTGACATGCTTGGAAAAATGCCTAACACAGCATAAACATCTAATAAATGGTGGTGGTACTATTATGATAGCAGGAGAATGGCTACAGGGATAAGAAGGAAGGAAAGCAAAAAAAAGTCTTATATGATATTGAAACTTTTGATGATAAAAGTTTTTGACTTGGAAGATGTTATCAATCAGAATCCAGTCAGAAAATGGAAACCATTCTAGTTATTTTGAACAGAAGTAATTCAGTGCAGGAAACTGTCTACTCAAGGGTGGAAGAAGGAAGAAGTCATCCAGATAGCTTGAAAACTTATGCTGTACCGAGGCATAGAGAGATAATGGAAAGAGATGGTGTCACCAGAGTGTAGATGCCATGGTCATCTGTCTGATGGTGGGACCACTGAGGAAGGAGCCCATAAGAAGGAGCTAGAGCCAGGAAGGAGACAGAGCTGGTGCCAGACCTTTTTCTGGAGGCAGAGTGAGAGAGGGAGAAGTACCATGGCCTGGCTTGTCCTCCTTTTCTCTAGTCTTCTGCCAGGGACTCCCATTGGCCAAACTTGCCTGGAAGCCAATTGGGAAAGGGAGCAGGAAAATGGTCTGAAATAAAGATCTAAAGAGCAGGGAAAGGGCAGAGAGTGGATCTGAGAACCAGCAAGCAAATGACTGAAGTACAGGAGATCTCATTGATGGTGACACAGCCAGCCATCTATGCCAATATGCAGGGAATGAGAAATGCACAAAGCCTAAAAAGCTTTCATAGGAATTTTTGTGTGAGAGATGACTTAAATAAAGCACCAACAGGGCATTGTTTGTTCAAAGGAAACTGACCTAAAGAAAGGAGGTAGCATTAAAAACACGGCCTACACAGAAGTCTAGACAGGAAGGATAACCTCCCATACATTTGATTATATCACTTGCATTGTTTATAGTTGTTTATGCTCAAGATAAAGACAGCCAGGCATGGGGGCACACACTTGGGAGACTGAAGCAGGAGGATCACTAATTCAAAGCCAGCCTTAGCACCTCAGCGAGGACCTAAGCAACTTATTGAGACCCTGTCTCAAAATAAAAAGTAAAAAGGGTTGGGAATGTATCTCACCCATGGGTTTAATCCCTGGCACCAAAAAGAAAGAAAGAAAATCACTTTGATCTCAGCACCAAGAAATAAAGAAAGCCATTATTTACATTTTAGACAATTGCTTTCAGTCTTTTCTCCTGTGCATTTGTATAGTTGTTTGAGATAATATTATGCCTGTAATGTTGCATCTTACTTTATTCATTAACTGTAATAAGTCTTAACAGTTTTCAGGGGGTCTTATCTTTCCCTGGTTGTATTTTATAGGGTACGGCTTTTGGGGAAAAAGACAGCAACAACAAAACCACTTTCTCAAGTTTTAAAAATTATTTGTAATGAAGAAAACTTTGTGTTGAATTTATGAAAATAAATCTATAAGATTCAAACTTCTGCCAGGCACCACGGTGCACGCCTGTAGTCCCAGCAGCTCTGGAGGCTAAGGCAGAAGGAGTTCAAAGCCAGCCTCAGCATTGGCAAGACACTAAGCAACTCAGTGAGATCCTGTTTCTAAATACAATACAAAATAAGGCTGGGGATATGGCTCAGTGGTCAAGTGCCCCTGAGTTTAATACCTGGTACTGCCTCCCCTTCAAAAAAAAAGATTCAGACTTCTGAAAAGAAAGCCAAGCAAAGTGTTAGGATGTCTTTCTTCAAACAAGCCACTTAATGTGTAAATGATGTTACAGAATAAAGTCAGTGTGGTCAAAAATAGTCCATTATCAGAAGGTTGTTAAATAACATTTAAGTGTTATAAGTATAGTACATAAAGTTTATGAATCAAAGTAATCAAAATTAGCAGTTTCCCACCGTAAACTTTTTTTGGGGGGTAACTGGGATTAAACCCAGAATCCTCTACCACTGAGCTCCACCCCCCCCAGCACTTTTTATTTTTTATTTTGAGACAGGGTCTTGCTAAATTACTGAGTCTAGACTTGAATTTGAGATCTGCCTCAGCCTCTGTAGTATCTGGGATTAGAGGTGGGTGCCACCATGCCTGGCCCCACCACAAATATTGGGTGGATAAAATTTCCTTTATCAAGTATTTATGATCTCAGATGACAAGGCAGTTATCCTTGGAAACTTTTATGTTATGGGGAAATCTTTTCTTATATAGCAACCAAGTTTGGACAGAAACTCTATGTTGAGCTTCTGTAGGTTTTAATTTTTCTAACAAATAGATTTCAGTCACCTTCAGTTTATCTCTCTGGAAAGACACAATGGCTAGCAAAGTGCTTCTTCCATCTTCTCGAAACATTTGTGTCTACATTTAGTGTGTCTTTTTCAAGGTTCTTGTCTGTACTGCCAGTTAAGGCTTTGTTGGGGCCTCTTAATTCAGTTGCATTTTCTGGCCAAGATACAATTAAAGAACATGGAACTGATAATTATTTCCACAGTTGTTTCCAATTTTTTCATGGCTCTAAGTAAGACATGGGGAACATCTTTGTGCACAAACATAAAACCTTTCCATATTTGATTCATAAAAGTGGAATCACTGAGTCAAAGGGGATTAACGTTTTTAAGCTTCTTGGTAAATATTGCCTGAAGCTCTCTTAAAAGGTTGTACCCATTTAGACTCCTAATAATCAGGTGCCCAACTAACCATGGCCTTTCTAGCATGGAGCATTATTTTTACTTTTGCTATTGTAATAGGGAAAATAAAACTATCCTATTGTTATTATTTGCATATCTTTAGTAATCATGAGTGTTTTCTTTGAAGTATTTCCTTGGTGAGGTACTCTGGATTGAACTTAGGGCCCTTAGCCACTGAGCTCATCTCTAGCCCTTTTTATTTTTTATTTATTTTTTGGTGCTGGGGATCAAACCTATGGCTTTATGTAAGCAAGGCAAGCACTGTACCAACTGAGCTATATCTCTAGCCCTCAGCCCTTTTTATTTTGAGATAGTATCTTGCTAAGTTTTTAGGCTCTCCCTAAATTGCTGAGGCTGGCCAAATTTGCTATCCTCCTGTCTGAGCCTTCTAAATCACTGGTATTACAGGTATGTATCACTGCACCTGGCCCAACTTGTTTTTGAATAATGAAAAAGCAAAACTAATTTAAACATTGGAAACTCTTCTTGACTTTTTTTTTTTTTAACCAGGGCCTTTCATGTGCTTGGTAAGTGCTCTGACACTGAGCTAAATCCTCAACCCTTCTTCCTGACTTTTCTGATATAATGCAAGCTTTATTTGTTGTTGTATGTTGAGGACCTCAGTGACAAGAGACTCTTGATTATATACCTTAGCATTCTCTTCTCCCAGCAAAATAAGCCTAATTCTTTATCCATCCTCAGCAGACCTATTGTCTCCCCATTAAATTAGATTTCTTTATTCTTTGTACCAACTCTGGTTTCTTCACATTTAAAAATATATGTAGAACCCCAAATTGCAGTGGTTCTCTTAGTAAAAGGGCTATATGGTTAGGAATAAAGGAGTAAGCTGGGAACAATGGTGAATGCTTGTAATCCCAGCCACTCCAGTACCTCAGAAGGTTGAGGCAGGAGTATTGCAAGGCCATCCTTGGCAATGTAGTGAGGCCTTTGACAACTTAGTAAGACCCTGTCTCAAAATAACAAAATTCAAAGGTCTGGGGGCATATTAAAGTGGTAAAACATCCCTGGGTTCAATCCCCAGTACCAAACAAACAAACAGGAAGAAGGTTTCTTTCAGTGTCTTGGACTGAAGAAGATATCTTCATACCATATGTATGGGCAATTTATATTTATAGTCCCCTGTGAGGCATTGATTCCCTCCCACCACCCCACAAATATGGAAGACTTAGATTGTTCACAAAAGAGCATGATACAGAGAAATGTAAGAACTGATTCCTGTCTGTTAACCTAAGTTGATGTTATCCTGGACATGCAGAGATCTCATGACATGTTAGAAGTCCTTGCCTGAGACAGTGGAGGACACAGTAGAATCTCTACTTGTGGCTATTGGGTGAATGCTTAGTTATCCTAAGTTCTTTTCATCTTTGGGACCCAAATGACAAACAAGTTATTATTTTTAAACTGTGCTTCATTTTTTTTATTAGCATGTACTACACATATTAATGGAGTTCAACATGTTATTTTCTTTTTTCTCTCTCTCTTTCCTTCCTTCTTTCTCCCTTTCTTTTCCTCCCTCCCTCCCTCCCTCCCCCCCCCTCTCTCTCTCTCTCTCTCTCTCTCTCTCTCTCTCTCTCTCTCTCTCTCTCTCTTTACCAGGGATTGAACTCAGGGGCACTCGACCACTGAGCCACATCCCCAGCCCTATTTTGTATTTTATTTAGAGACAGGGTCTCACTGAGTTGCTTAGTGCCTCACTGTTGCTGAGGCTGGCTTTGAACTCATGATCCTCCTACCTCATCCTCCCCAACCACTGGGATTACAGGAGTGCACCACTGCACTTGGCTATTATTTTCTTTTTTCTGGAGTTACAGTAGTTTATTAATGCCAACATGTACTCACTTTGCTTTATATAAGACTGATTTAAATGTCTCAAGTTGAAATGACTGAAGGTGTGTAAATTCAAGTTTATATGGATACATGAACTGTATACACACACATACACACAGAGCTTATAGTTGCCTATTATCATTGTGTAAGAATTCTTAAAAATCCTATGTCAATTTCACAAAAGACCTTATCATCTTCTTTTTATTTATTTATTTTTTTAAAGAGAGAGAGAGAGAGAGAGAATTTTTTAATATTGTTTTGTTTTCGGCGGATACAACATCTTTGTATGTGGTGCTGAGGATCGAACCCGGGGCCCACGCATGCCAGGCGAGCATGACCGCTTGAGCCACATCCCCAGCCCAAGCATCTTCTTTAAGGAATAAAATTGACATATATGAGAGAATTAATAAGTACTATAACTTAAATTAGATCAAGGTCAAATATTGGGTACTTTACATGGGTAGGAAGAACAATATTGATTAGAATGTTTAGAGAAGTTTGGAGAGTAGAAGAAAACATTTTTTCTAGAAAGGAATTTGTAACAGTTAAGATTATGATATTCTACATAGTTTAGCTGTATAAACAAGGCTGTAACTGAAAGACTGGTTTATTTACAAGCCAATGAGGACATTTTTTGGGTGAGAATTCAGATTTTTGGAGAAAAACTGATTCAGTACCACTAGGGTAAATTAAGTGACTTAAAATGTAGACATTTAAATTGCATTTGATTGGCAATGGGAAATTTGTTGAGTCTTAGGGAGAAGAGATGATGAAGTTTGTAGTCTGTGATTAGGAATAGAAATTTGATATGATAGTGAAGGGTACATAGAGAAGAGATTAGTTATTTTATTTTCTATTTTTGTGTGTGTGTGTGGTAATTGAGATGAAGAGGGTGATAGGAAAGCAATGGGGGTGAGGGGAGGAGGCAGCCTGATTCCAGAAATTTCCTTATCAAAATAGAATTGCTTGGAAATAGTAAGAGATGGCATAGTTATTAATGAAAAGGGAAGAGTTATAAGATACCTTCTAGGTTTGAAGCTTTGATGAAACAGTAGAGTAATACCATTCAACAAAAAAGGAAATTGCAAATTGATCGGGGCAATAGGGAATTTTATTGACTTATATACTTATTTATAGTTCATCTTAGAAATTTATTTTTGACAGTTTATATAGATGTATGAACTTATATACCATAAACATATATTTCTCATTAATCCTCTCAAAAGCCCTGTGAAGTATTATTATTATCTCCATTGTGCAGATGAAACTCAGAGAAAATAGGTAATTTGCTCACATGGCATAGGATTTAACTGTAGTTTTAATGCCTAAACCAGTGATTTAGTCCCTGAACTGTAGTTTTTTCCTTGGAAGTGACAGTGGCATTTTGAAGACAAAATGCCTTAAAGGCATTTGAAAAGGGGAATTTAGGAAAGATTTCAGAGTCATCTACCTGATAAAAAAGATTACTTGAATTTTGATTGCACTTTGCAATACAAAGTACTTGGGGCAAGGTAAGGTTCTTCTATTCCTTGTTAAATCCTATCTTGGAAGTTTTAAAGATACAGTATCTCATTTAGTTCTGCAACAGCCTTTGCAACAGATACTATTATTGTTTCTTTTAAAAATGAAGAAAGTGAAGCTTAAGAAAAGTGAGGTTACTTTCCCAAGCACCCAGGGAGATGGTATAATGATGAAGAGAAGGGACTTTAGGGTCACATGGATCTGGGTTTTAATCCTTAGGCCTTTGATTTCCTTACTTCTAAAATGGGACTGAAATAACCATCAAAGTTGGAGGTAATTATATGAGAATTTAGGTATTTGTTTTTAACACATAGTAAGCACCCAATAAATGAGAGTCATTATTACTGTTATTTTACTGGAAAATCATAGCTATAACTTTAGCCATCAGTTTTTCTTCTCCAGTGATTTTTCCATGTATAGTAGTTCCCTCCTGGAAAGCAGTGAATGAAGCCAAGAATTTGGAAAAAAGCAAAGGGAGAGAATTGTGGCAAAGTAGGATAGATTGACTTAACACAATCATGTTTTTAGAAAAATAACGTGTATACTGATTTTTAAAAAATCAAACATTAAAAGGTAGTGTGAAAAATAAGTCTCTAATTCCATTTGCTACAGGCAATTAATAATCTTTTTTCCTTCTGTAGAGGTTTTGTGCATATACAAGCAGACATATATAAAACTATGCCCTTTTTACACATTGATTGCCATCACCTTTCATATTTTTGTATTATTAAAGTTTTTTTTTCTTGTAGAACAGACTGATGATTGGGAATAAAAACTTTCTTTCTGGAAAGTTATACTAGTATCTTTATGAGACAGAAATCCAGAAACAAATGTCAAAAGTCTATTATCAGCAACTAGTGGCCTTTAAATCAAACTGGACAACCATTCAGAGCTTCATAAATTAGCTCTCATAATTTCTAAAACAAACAAATCATTATTCAAATGAGAAATTAAAATTATCATCAAAAGTACAGAAAGGATGAATTTATTTTATAAGCTCCACACTTAAGGAAGTGTTTGGGACCTGGTTTCTTAATTCAGTATTAGGCCTGCTGCTGTTCTTTATTTAAAAAAAAATCATATCCTCACTTCCTGATGTCATCATATAATATAGTCTACCCATGACTTTATGTGTCAGGGCTATTTAGGAGGAGCTAAATCTTAAAAAAGTTAAGAAGATTCTCAAGATCTGGAAACTATTCTAAAGCAAAGAAGTTTTAGACCCTTTTGGCTTCTGGGAAAATTTGTTTTCCAGTCAGATACTTGTCAAGGTTAATGAAATTCATGGGCCCTCTGTTCAAATTGGGAGCAATTGGGAGCCCTTAAGCCCAAAGAGTAGGTTTGAAGTCCCCACTTAGAAAGCTCCTTTGTATTTTGTTCTCTGGCTCTGTCTGCTAGGAGAAAGAAACACTTGGCTTCTAGTCTGTTTTTCTCCTGATTAGGGAACCCAGAACAGGTTACTAAGAACTTGCTAGTCCTCAGCATTATTGTTTGGAAAAAGGCAATTACACCTTTGAGTTCTAGGGTGCTATGTGTTTAATAAAAATCATATTTAATTTATATATAAATTATATATTTACTTATGTAAAAGTTACATATGTAAATTATGTCTATATATCTCAAATAATACCCATAATGAGGAGGTAGAGATAAGTTAAAGCTACCTAAGGAATTTAATTCTTCTTTGTCCAGTATCTATAAAATTCTTTAGCAGTCTGGCAAGAGCCACATTTCTTGCCTTGAGACAAGATTTAGGCCTTTCTGAACTTTCCCTTAGGCTGTGTTCCAAAAGTTTATTTGTAAGTTAGTTGCTTACTTGGAATAAAATGTTATAAGTGGAGGTTAGGTCTCCAAGTCACAGGATCTTATTTAACCCTCACAGGGCCTAATATACTGTACTATGTCAATAAAATGCAGCTACATGTTTCTGTGGGAGCAACATATTTTTTATGGTAGAAATAGTGAATACTTGTACTGCAGATGTTGATTCCTCTATTTCCAAACCTTCCTTGGATAAGAAGAAGTGGATATTTCTTCATTAGTGTTCCTGTTAAATTTCTGGTCACTTTACCACTCCATTGATTGTTCTGTTTCCCTCTCTGTTTTTCTTTGTGCAAGGGTTTCTATGATGGCACAGCTTTCCCACTCCACCACTCACCCCTTTCTTGTTCCCTGAGTCGTGGTTCTTCTGAGGCTCCTTCCAATACTCTCATGCTAATTAGGATTACTAGTTGTATTGTATTTGCTTTCCATTATTTTAACAAAATACCTGACATAGGCTTCTTTGGAGGTAAAAAGAGATTTATTTTGGCACATAATTCAGGAGGTTCAAGTCCAAGATCACAAGGCCCCATGGATTTGGACTTCTGGTGACAGTCCTTGTTGGAGCAGTAAGTCACATCTCCAGAGAAAGAATTGGTGGGGTCCTACAATACTCCTTGAGGGCATTCTCCCAATGACCTAAAGACCTTCCATTGGGCCCCACCTCCTAAAGGTCCCCCCACCACCAAGTATTACCACCCTGCTTATCAGTTGCCTTTAATCATGGATCATATATGGGGGGATACTCACCCAAACCAGTATGTAAACCATAGCACTGATACACTGGCCAAAGAAAAACATCTTCTCCTAAAGCAGAGAAGTAGGGAAAGCCATCAAGAGCACCACTGGATATCTATGACCTTGAATCCAGGCCCTAAGGATGCAAGCTTTAGAAATTTATCATCTACCTCTGAATCTCATTTTGTTTATCTCTAGTGAAGCTGGTTGCACAGAACTTGGGGCACTGTAAGGACTCCATTGCATCAGGTACATGTAGCATCTGCCCTTGAGCGCTCAGTGAATGTTGTCACTCCTTCTGCCACTGACCTGTCACTTCTGTTTTTCTCTGAGACTCTATGGAAATACTCACACAAAAAGGGCTGACATAGTCACCTACATAAAAGGCTGCTGTGGGTGTGTTCACATGAGTGTATCCAGGGGAATAAAAGCTGGGTCAATAAGTGTCAGAAGCAGAGAAGAAAGAACTAAAAGAGGTAGAAAAGGGGGGATGGGTTCTCCGTGCTGTGACATAGGAGACAATCAAAAAGTGTGTAGAGGGGTTTGGGGAGGGTACAACACGCACTCCTGTAGCCTCAGGGGCATCCATGTGTTGGGCCAAGGATCTTCCTTATTCTTGGATTGATTCCTCCAGAAGAAAGAAAGTGAGAGAAACCTTGCTTTATATCAGCAACTTACATAGTTTTGAGATGATCAAGTTGAGTCGGGGGCTTGGGGTGTAGCTCAGTGGTAAAGCTTGGCATGCACAAGGCCCTAGGTTTTATCCCCAGCAGCAGCAAAAAGATAAATTAATAAAAAGTTGTTCCAATAACACTGAATATTTTGTTTCTAGAGTCAAGTGTATTGTGCACACACACACATAATGGTGAATTTTAAAAAAAGATTTTACTAGTTAATAGTTTATTTATTTAATTATTTTTTTTTTTTGTACTGGGGATTGAACTTGAGGAGCCATATCCCCAGCCCTATTTTGTATTTTATTTAGAGACAGGGTCTCGCTGAGTTGCTTAGCACCTCACTTTTGCTGAGGCTGGCTTTGAACTCACAATCCTGCCTCAGCCTCCCTAGCTGCTGGGATTGTAGGCATGTGCCACCACGCCTGGCTGAATTTTTATTATTGTTATTATTTACAAATTGGTGTCTTGAACAGGATTTAGTCATTAGTATCTAGTCTCCAGAATACTTGGCACATAACCTTGAAAAGAAAACATTAGTCTCTGTCACATGCTTCATTTTTATACATGTCCTATCATACCTAGGCTTCTGGATGAATGGACACTTTGAGTCAGTCAACCTGTTCCTTCCCCCATTGAGTATACAAAACAGAAACGAGTGTATTTTTACTCTGTTCCTAGATGCGTAAATATCTTGCTTTGTGTACTGTCTTGGACTAATTATTCATGCTTAAAGATTCAACAGATTTTCTTCTTCCAACTCTCAACAATAACAAGTACAATAACAACAACACCAACAAAAACCCCATTTATTTTCCTTAATAAGATTAAAGTGTGAGTACCAGCCTGAGGCAGAAATGTTGCAAAAGCTTTTTTACAAGATGGTTAATTTGCTTTTCCCATGATAATTAAGGTCAAATTTCCACTGAGTTCAATTGGCATCCATTTTATTTGTGAAGATATTGGTGATGGATAGAGCACAGGGTGGATGTTGGGGACCAGAAAAGTGAAGAAAGGCAGATGGAGAACACAAATCATTTTAATGAGAACCTAAAACTTATACTGCTAGATTAAGGGTAAATCAGAATCTTTAAAAAAAAATTTTTTTTTTAGAGAGAGAGAGAGAAAGAGAGAGAAAATTTTAATATTTATTTTTTAGTTTTCAGCAGACACAACATCTTTGTTGGTATGTGGTGCTGAGGATTGAACCCCGGCTACACGCATGCCAGGCGAGCGCGCTACCGCTTAAGCCACATCCTCAGCCCCAGAATCTTAATTTGAATTTCAGAGCTGTGAGTATAGCTCAGTGGTAGAGCACATGCCTATCAGGTGAAAAAAAAAAAAAAAAACGTGAGTTCAATTCCCGGCGCCAAAAATAAATAAATTTGAGTTTCAAAACATAAATGGCTGGGCTGGGGCTATAGCTCAGTGGCAGAGCACTTGCTTTGAATGTGTGAGGCACTGCGTTCAATCTTCAGCACCACATAAAAATAAACAAATAAAGGCATGCTGACCATGTACAACAACAACAAAAGAAAAAGGAATGGTTGAACGCTACCAAAACTTTTTTTTTTTAATAACATTTATCTTAAGAGCTGAGTAAGGAGCGATGCTACTTTATTTCAAATGGCTAGTTTAACCCTCTGCATATCTATTTATGTCTAAAAGAGTGCTTTATCTATATAAATTCTCTATTATAAAATTAACTGTCACACTGATCTACATCATTGGCACCCCCTGGAAGCAAGATTGGGAAACTCTGTGACTTGGTCTCTCCTTACTGCTAACTTCTTTTCTCTAGCCCAAGGAATACAACAGAGGATGAATAATGCTTCCTATTTGGTCTAAAAGAAGAAGTTTGGAGACAGAGACCTAGGCCTCTGTTCATTCTGCTATACCATTTATAGGAAGTGGAAGTAACTTTCTTTTCTTTTACTTTTTCTTTTTTTTTTTTTTTTTTTTGGTTCCAGGGATGGAACCCAGGGCCTTGCACATGCGAGGCCTTGCCACAAGCATTGTAGTGCTGAGCTACATCCCTAGTCCTAGCAAGAGACTTTTTTTTTTTTTGGAAAGTGGGATTGAACTCAAGGGCAATTTACCACTGACTTATATCCCCGATCCTTTTTATTTTTACTAAGGATCTCGTTAAATTGTTGAGGCTGGCCTAGAACTTGTGATACTCCTGCCTCAATCTCCCGAGTAACTGGCATCACAGGTGTGTACCACAAGGCTAGTTTAGCAAGTGATTTTTGACCTCATGTTTCCAGAAGACTGCTAGAACTTTCATTCTCCCTTTAGATATCTTTTGAAGCATTGGCCCAAATGAGCAGCATGCAGACCCTGGCTGAATTAGAGAATTGAGATTCTTTAGGCTTTGTAGTAGAGAAAGACCAGGAAAGAAGAATTTGGGAAAGATATCAGTTGAGTGAACCAAGCTATAATGTGCTACAATTAAATACACTTGAGTCATCTTTCTTGCTAATTAGCATTCTCCTTAGATCATTATTTTCTTTCTCCCTTTATTCTAGTTCTTTTATTTATTAAGTTAGGTCTTAATATCTCTGTTAAGTATGTTTCCAGAAAGAAGCCTGAGCTCAGGCTATAAGGAATAAGCAAGGAAATAATTTGAGTTATTTTCCATAGCAGTGGAAAATTAAATTATTTGAAGTCAAATCAGATGTCAAATCAATGTCATTAACAGCTTATGCCTGATCAAAGTAAGGAAGTTCCTTTCACAATTTAATTCTATTCATAACACATTTATTGTAGCTGGGGATGTAGCTTAGTTCAGAGCTCTGCTTGCCCAGTATGTGAGAGAGGCCCAGTGTTCAATCCCCAGCACTTAGAGAGAGAGAGAGAGAGAGAGAGAGAGAGAGAGAGAGAGAGAGAGAAAACGAACCCCCAAAGCCACACTTATTGAGCACCATCATTTATTACCCTGGATGGATGCCAGGGGTACATTAATCCAACATAATTTCTTCAGAAGTCTCCATTTCCTTTTCCTCATTTTCCTCGAGTATAAGAATGAAATATTACAAAGCTATTTCTAATTGGTTATATCAGTCACTTTTTTCAGTATTGTTATAGATTTTATTTTTGTTATATATTGAGTATTTAACCTTAAGTAAGCCTTTGTGGGTTTAGAAATTAATCACTGTTTCATAAGTAACATGGATTATATGAAACATTTTCAATTCCATTAACCTTAAAAATGTTCACTGGAATATAGCCTATGTTCTTGAAATTAATTTTGTGTTTGGTATATGAAAGTACACAATGGTTTATTTGCATTGTATGGTTTTGTATATACATAAGCACACTCATGAGATTTTTTTTTTTTTTTGCATCACCAAACTTTAGTCAGGCTTCTGAATATCTTCTCCTTGGCCCATCTGTGCACTTTGTTCTAAAACCCAGTTTTTTCAAGAATCTTGCCAAGTCAGTTTAACAAGAACTGCCTCACACCCTCATGGGATCCTTCTGATCCTATCACCCTCAATATCTGATCAAGTTCTTCATCCTCTACCATCCCCCAGGTGATGTCTGATCACCCTGGCCTGTCTTCTATCAGAATCTTGTTAGGTAGTTTTAGCCAGAATCCCTCCTTATCCCTGATGTTTCTTCTGGTAATTTTCCATCCACCAACTCCTACCCACTCCTTGGCTGTAAATTCTCCCTTGTTCATGCTGTGCAGAATTGAGCCCAGTTTTCTACTGAGATCTCTTTTCCCCTATTTCTATACTCCTGAATAAAATCTGTTCTCACCATGTGAACTACTATCCAGATGTTGCTTTTTCTTTGACAGACACAACCAGAGCCCCCCCCCATGTACTAGGGATTGACTTCCAGACCTTGTTTGTGCTAGGTGGGCCCTTGTACCACTAAGCAACATCCCTCAGTCCTTTTCAGTTTTTATTTCGACACAGAGTCTCACCAAGTTGCCCAGTTTGGTATCCAACTTTTGATTCTCCTGCCTCAGCCTCCCCAGTAGCTGGGATTACAGACATGCACCTCTATACCCGGCAAAACCAGAGTTTTGTATGTGGTATTTCACTTGACACATCATCACAAACATCCAGGATATGTATACTGTTTTTGTATAGGTGAATGTATATTTTTGTTTTCCACAATAATTTATTTCATTTTTTTTTCAGTGCTGGGGATTGAACCTGGGAAGAGCAAATACTCTGAGCCACACCCCCAACCTTCCAAAGTATTTTAGAAGCCTGATTCTTTAATCCCTATCCAATAGTTACTTAAATAACTATTAATTGGTAATTTAAAACATATTAATTGTCATTATCAGTAATTATAGTCAGGAGACTATAGATGTAGGCCTGTCTTCCCATCTATTCTTTTTTTTTTCAAAAACCTTTATTTATTTATTTTTATATGGTGCTGAGGATCAAACCCAGTGCCTTGTATATGCAAGGCAAGTGCTCTGCCACTGAGCCACAATCCCTGCCCCCCCATCTGTTCTTGTACTGGAAAAGTAAGTATATTGTGGCAATATTTTTGGTGGCACAATCATTTAGTTTGAATGAATTAGTTAAAGGTGGAGTCCAAAGAATTAATAACTGGAAAGTTTTTGGAAAACCCTGTAACAACTGTTTCTATAGAGTAATTTGAGTGAAAGTCAGATAATAGCTAGTTATTGGAGGGACTCCATGCTTTGATATGGGCCTGAAAAAGAATGTAACTGAAAGGCAGATGTAAACCTTTTGGGAGAATAAGGCAGGGTGATCTGGCTAAAGTTAGATCTAAAAAGAACTGCCTCCTTGGGCTAAGGAAATTTAAATGACTGAAGGTGACAACTGGGGCAACCTGAAAATTTCTGTTGGGGTAAAGGAAGATGTCATATAAGAATGTGGGCCTGAATTGTCATCGGTCCTCAGGTTCTTCCAGCGAACTATACTAAAATATAGTGGAAAATCCTCAGATTTTTAACTAATGACAAAGCAACAATTTAAAAAGCATTACATGAACCAATGCTGACTAACCATTCAAAACCCAAATCTGCAAACTAAATTCAACCAGTCTCTGACCTGTGGTCTGTTGTTAATGAAGAAGTAATTGAGAGAGATTGGAGTCTTGGGAGAAAGATCATATATTAAAATCTTGGGAGATAAGGGTGTAGAATGTAGAAGTAAACTGAGAAGGTACAAGCCATGTGGAAAAGTTAACATTTTGAAAATTTAGTTGAGACTTTATAAAACTGGAAAGGCAGAAAAGTGAGGTTAGCATTAAAGCAGATTAGGAAATTTATTGCTGTTTATTTTCATCATTAAAGCAAAATTTCCACAGATTCTCCAACTGAGAAGTGATGGTAAATGAAAACAGATAGTGTCTACCGTATGTTTCACGATCTCAAAAAGTTTGGCCCCCACATTTTTAAGAAATGCTCTGTAAAGTTGGCTGTATGGGGAGCTTTGCAATGTTATACAAATTAAGTCACACTTGGTAATTTTTAGTGTCTTTATTATAAAGAGTAAAATTTAATTAAACTGGTTCTGCCCTGGAGATTCTGGGATGTGTCCAGTTATGAAGAGAGAGTGGTAAAATTTGTTAATTAAAGAAGTTTAGAAGAGAGGTAAAGGAGATTGAGGTAAACTTATAAGTTCATGTAGTTCTGAGAGTTCTAAAAGTAGTCAAGTTAGCCATGTTAGGATTGAGGAAACCTGGAGAGTAGTGACTGAAGGTTTGAGCCAAACAAAGAGAGCAGTACCAACAGTGAGAGTGGCCTGTGTGACTAAGTTGCTTATCAAGAGGGAGAACAGAAGGAAAGCATATTGACTTGATTTGGTGTGTTTATAATTGGATGGGGTTGGTTGAGGGTATAGCTTAGTGGTAGAGCATAGGCCTGGCATGGGCAATGCCCTGTGTTCCATTCTTAGCACCTCAACAAACAATAACAACAACAAAAACCCTTATGAGTTTGATGACAAATATGAATGACTAGAAGTTGAGGATCACTTTAATGACTAGGTACTTGCTGAAGTTCCAGTTCCTTTTGCAAACAAGGAAGGTAGATAAGGCAGTACTTAGATGGAATAACTTTTAAAATGGCAGAGCAGCTAGATGTAGTGATTCATACTTATAATGAACCACTGAAGCTGAGGGAGGCTGAGGCAGGAGGATTGCAAGTTTGAAGCCAGCCTCAGCAACTTATTGAGTTCCTGTCTCAAAAAAAAAGGGCTGGAGATGTAGTTCAGTGTTGAAGCACCCCTGGGTTTAATCCCCAGTATCAAAACAAAAAGGGGGCACGATTATATGGAATTTAGGAGCAGAAAACAAAGGAAAGGATTTTCTTTCAGTATAGTGATTTGACACACAGGTCTTCAGTTTTTCTCCCACTCCTCAACTTGGTTGCTCCTTAAAATTCAGCCTCCTATGGTGACTAAGCAGCAGGTGGCTAGGTAGCTTGGTTGCATGGGGTGGAGGAGAAGGTGATTAGGGCTTTGAAACCTTACATCTAACTAAGCCTTCTGTTATTAGTCATAATTCAGCCTTCTAAGGATCCTGAAGCATCTCATTTCTGAAAATTCTGGGTACATAAGTTCGCATGCTTCTTAGCTTCTCCCAAGCTCCTTGCCCCCCTCACCCCCACCCACAACCCTCATCAATTTACTTTGAATTTCTCTGGTCTCCTAAATTGGTTACCATCAGATCATTTTCTACACTTCCAAGATATAGGAGCTCTGATCTACTTTCATCTCCTCTCCTGTTTTATTTCTTTCCTTTTGAGTAAATGTCATTTTAAATTTATGTTCTGTCATCCTAGTAGAGTTTAAGGAATAATGAGAGACAAATGAGTCTGTTCCATATGGTGTGCTTAACTAGAAGTCCCAAGACCCTATGTCCTTAATATGATGTGCATGAGCTCCCCTCTGTGTACCTGTCAGGCCTTTTCTGGGGCCACTCTTCCTCCTCACTCTGAGATTTCAGCACTATTGGCCTTCTAAGGATTCCTACTGGCCCACGCTCTTCTGTGCTTCAGAGCTATTTTTGCATGTGCTGAACTATTACCCTGCTGTGCTCTGCCCACTCTTCACCTGGCTCGCTCCCATCATCCTTCAGGTCTTTGCTTCAACTTCACTTTATCAGAGAAGCTTACCTCATGTGTATATCCCTGTGTGTACAGACTCTTGGCTTCCTGTGTGTTTACTTCACAGAACACATGAATATTTGACTACTGTCATTCTCATTCACTAGACTGTAGAATCAAAGAGGGCAGTATATTTCATGTCCTTGGTATGATTCCTGGTACTGAAAGGATAAATAAAAGGATTATAGATAGATGAATCTCTCTTTTTTTGGTCGTGGGGATGGAACCCAGGGCCCCATGCATGCTAAACAAGTACTGCACCATGGAGCTACAACCCCAGTTCAAGATGGATTATTTAAAAAGCTACAAAGCAGTTTTTTTTAAAAAAATTTCAACTCTTCCGCTATTACATTGTTGCTAAGAAGTGGTGATATTGTGCTTAGGAAGACCAAGCAAGAGGTTGGAGCCAGAAAGACCTTGAACAATTCACAGCCAGTATTTTGGCTATCTTTTATTTCATACTTGCAGTTCTCTGTTTTGCTTATGACCTTGTTCCCTTTTCATCAATTCTGTGTTCCACATTTTATGCCACACTAGATACTAGAACCCAGGGACACTTAACTACTGAGTCACATCCCCAGCCCTTTTTTGTCTTTTATTTAGAGACAGGGTCTCACTGAGTTGCTTAGGGCCTCACTGAGTTGCTGAGGCCGGCTTTGAACCCTGCCTCAGCCTCCCAAGCTGCTGGGATTACAGGTATATGTCATCATGCCTGGTGTTACAAAGCATTTTTGCCTGAAGGCTATTTTAAAATCATTAGAATTATTTTAAGTCTATAACATAAATGCATTTAAATAACATTTTCAAATTAGTTTTACTTTTATTAAAATAAATAGATAAATATAAAGTAACTAATGATTAAGAAAGCCTATTTAGTGGTAGTGCATGCCTATGATCCCAGCTGAGGCAGGAGGATTGAAAGTTGGAGGCCAGCTTGGGCAATTCAGAGTGACCCTGTGTCAAAAAATGGAAAAAAAAAAAACAAATACAAAAATAAGTAGAAAGACAGCAGATGTTGCTCAGTAGTAGAGTCCTGTGGGTTCAGTTCCTAGCACTCATGCACAGAAAGGGGTGCATCTATCTACCCAGCATCATTCTTATGGTGTATGTGTGTATGTAATTTTTTGGGGGAGGGCAGGGTTTTGGGAATTAGACTCTAGAGCCTTCCTGATTTGAAGCTTGAGTAACAGGAACATGGCATAGCAGTTTCTCTATGAGTCACCTCCCTATCTGGTCAGACCCCAGAACTAATCCCAAAGATACATAGTTTCCCACAAAAAAAAATTTCATATTGACCATTTGTTACAGAAGCTGCTTTCTCAATGAATCTTTTACCAAAGCAGCTAACAATGAGCAAAACTCATTTGAATTTCAACTCTTCCGCTATTACAGTGTTGCTAAGAAGTGGTGACATTGTGCTGAGGAAGGCCAAGGGAGAGGTTGGAGCCAGAAAGGCCTTGAACAGTTCACAACCAGGATTTTGTGCTATCTTTTATTTCATACTTGCAGTTCTCAGTGTTTTTTTTATGACCTTGTTCCCTTTTCCTCAATTCTGTGTTCCACATTGTGTACCACACTTAATACTTTATTAGAAGATCTTTAGAAAGTCACTGGTGGCAAATAAGTAATGCCACCTCACATCTGGAAACATAACTTGCCAGTAATTATAAATTCACAGACTGGGATTTCTATAGTTCATGTGAGTATGAATGTGTAATTCCTGCTTAGGTGTGTGTGTGTGTGTGTGTGTGTGTGTGTGTTTTCCTATTTAAGTAAAGCTCTGTGTTGATGAGGTTTTAATGAGTTTAGATTTAAAAGGCCTCAAATATATCTAAACAGCTATAGGCTTAGTATGATGTGTTAATGTTCTTCTCTCGATAATGCTTTAAAGGTATGTTCCAGAATTCCTGGTCTGTTTCTCACTAGTTTCCAATAATTCTAATCTTCTGAAGCCTGTACATCTTGGCTTAATTTGCTTTTAAGCCAGATTTGATTTAAATTAGTCAGTTTATCTCAAGCCTCATTAGGACCCATCGTTCTTGTCCATTCTAGTGAGTTTGGGCTGGCAAAAATATTTATTATGCGTGGCCCCATTAGAACATTCTAGGAAAAATGAGGCTAAGGAATCATAGATATTATATTTAAAATTTTCCATTTTTATAGGAGGAGCTTTGTTTTGTCTTTTTTGGGAAAATTTGGAAAATTATTTAAATAGACATACAGTAGTTTAATGCACATTGACTGCTAAACACTGGATTTGGGACTGTGCCAAGAAATATCATATTTTCTCCTATTTTTATTTTCCACTCATGATCACCTGGGAGATTTGGATTAAATTTCTTCTGGGAAATAGAGTTGGTAGGAAAATACAAAGACCACAACACTGATATCTGTTGGAATGATCTTTAGCCATACAGCCCTTTCCACTCATTAAGTTTATGAGGTCATTGTCATTCTTTCTACCTAATAGATAAGCATACTGGAACTTTGGATCTTTCCAGAAAGCCCACTGGAAGCTGGACTATAAACACTCCTTGTTTTTCCTTTTTTTGTTTGTTTTTTTGTTTTTTGTTTTTGGTACTGGGAATTGAACCCAGGGGTGCTTAACCACTGAGCTACATCCCTAGCCCCTTTTTATTTTTATTTTGAGACAGGGTCTCACTAAGTGGCTATAGCTGGCTTTGATCTTTTGATCCTCCTGCCTCAGCCTCCCCAGCCTCTGGGATTAAAGGTGTGTACCACCACACCCAGCTACACTCCTTGTTTATTAAATTTTGGACTTCAGTTCAGTCAGAGTTAGCAGGATTTTGGCAATATTATTAAAAGGCAGAAACCAGCTATAAAATTGAAAAAAATGGGGCTTAATGTTTTCTTTCTATAATATCTTCTACATTTTCCTATGACTCAAACATGCTGTGTTTACCAGTATTTTTGCAAGAGCATGTCTAGCATGGGCAGATTTGTGACTGGAACTTGATTGACCATTCTTTTATGAATTTGACACCACCTTCCACTACTACCTACCACAGAATGAAATTAAAAATCATAAAGCAGAAATATTTACCAAAGTCAGAAGTTCAGAGGTTAAACAAAGGGACAAAGTCTTTGTTACTTGTTTTGTGTCTCCACGTAAAGGATGTCTGGGCTGTGTAGTTGATAATTGAACTTGAGATATTTGCCCTCATTCCTTAAGTTTCTAGATTTCTCTATTTCTAGGCTAGAACAAGTCCCAAATAAAAATAATGCAAGTTGGGAAGAGGAATGTACAGTTCAGCATTTTTATCCTTGTGAAGTGTGCTTTCTACCAGCTGCCATGGAAACATGGTGTAACTCCCTTCTTGGAGTTCCGGCTGTGAGAGCTAGTGAGCTCATTACAACTTGGATCAGAGTTCTGGAAAGACAGTTCCCAAGGAAAGTGGAGGCTAGTCTCCCATGGGCCACTGGAATGAGGGGCTTTAGCATTACTAAACTGCTTGCATTTTTTAGCTGCACAGTAATCTCAAGTGTCAGCCCAGGACAGCTTCACATTGTTCGCAGCTGTATCACATCTTGAGGATTCTGTGTGCATCCTACACATTTTCACAAGGCAGAGACTTATCTCTTCCAGCTGTAAACCAGAGGGAGTGGCGCTGCAGATTCCTAGCAACACATGCATACTCAACACAGACGGTAACTTTGAGGAGGACTTTTAGGGCATCAGAACTCCACTGCAAATCACTGTGATTATTCAATATAAATTGATATGACTTCTGCAGCATGATGTTGGAGAGTAGCTATTTATCCTGCTATTTTCTTCTGATACTCTTGAATCACTGTTTTGAGAATGGGTTGGAATATGGTGTGTAGAAAATGGATGGCAGAAGGCTTGTTCTTTACAGTGGATTGGAGATACGATGTAAGTCTATCAGGAAGATTAACTAGAGGCTGAATGTGTCATAATTAGAAGATTTTCTAAAGAGAGCTAAGTTTGAACTGCTTTAAGAAAACTGAGCACTTCTAGAGCAGGGTTGTTCCAGATCCTTTCTCTTGATACAATTCCACAGTGTTCCACGCCCTGAAAGAATCAGATCATCTTTGCCTCTCCCTTTGGGTCTCTAGTTCCTGGAATCTGCCAATTCTTGATAGGAACTGTGAGATTTAATGGAGTGCCTGACCTCATTTGGACCATTTGTTTTGAATTCTGAATAGAACCAGGAAAACTGGAAAGGGGAGTCAAATTGGAGTCACAAGAGAAGGATTTTGGTATTATGAAAGAAGGAAGATA
The DNA here is from genome assembly GCF_052094955.1 of Ictidomys tridecemlineatus. Lineage (NCBI taxonomy): Eukaryota > Metazoa > Chordata > Mammalia > Rodentia > Sciuridae > Ictidomys > Ictidomys tridecemlineatus. The sequence goes on from NC_135493.1 coordinate 102,135,793, forward strand.
GGAAACTTAAATGAATAAGAGGCAATTTTAAAGGAAGATTAGAAAGAAAGGAAAAAACAAGAGAAATCTTGTGCCACTAACTTCTATCAAGATGTTTGGTTGCAACGTAGCCTGTACTTCACATTTTTGTATAAGGAAATGAATACAAGAAAATTTGGGGTTGGAGGCTCATCCCTTGGAAACTGCTAGAAGCCGTTGTTAAGTGATCTGTATTTGACCCAAAGTGCATTTCTGTGTCTCAACATTGCTTGTTTTATAAAGAGTTCAGCTAAGGGAACTCAACTGTGAGTGTGTATTAAGGAGCTCCATGCTAGCATAGGAAAAATCTTGTCTGGTGAATAGTATTATACCCATCTGGAGCAGGAAGGATAGGGATTGTTTTTTGTGGACTAATGCTACAAGACAACTCAATTCTTGCCATGAGTTGGTTGAGACCACCCAAAAAGATATCAATGATTGGAAAAAAGAGACAAAGGGAGAACCATGACTCTTGGGGGAGAGAGAACCAAGGAAAATCAGTGGAATTCAGATAAATCAAGTTCTCTCCAGAGAACAAGGCCAGGGGAAAAATTTTAACTCACTTCAAGAAGAATCTGTACATTTAACCTTTCAGGATACTCTTAGATGCTTTTAACTTATTGAATATCTTTTGTTGGTAAATGTATGATAAATGTGTCTTAGAGGTGAGTTTTTGTCCCAATTGACTATTATAATACTTATAAAATAATCTCCTAAAAGCCCACAAGTAGAATGTAGACTGATGAGGGGGGGAAAATCATGGGTTTTGTCAGAGTTTATAACTTGAAGCTTAACAACAAGGAACAAGAAAAATTTATTAAAATGAACAATTAAAGACTTGGTTGTACTTGAATGTCCGTATTAATTACCTGGGGATCTAGTTAAAATGTTAACATTAATTCATAGATATGGGTGGGGCCTGAGATTCTGCATTTCTGATGAGTTCCAAAAAGATTCAGGTGTCCTTGGTCCTTGACTCACATTTTTTCTATGAAGGACCCATGTAGGTTCTCTTTGGTAGGTTTTGGTAGCCACCTGTGGTTAGAGGTAGCTAAGAGCTGCCTTCTTATCCTCCTTTCGGCTGCCAGGTTATAATGGAAGCAAGTCTCAGAATAAGCTCTGTCACATATGAACATTTATTAGCTAGTGGGCACAAAATAATCTTACAGCCTGCATCAAAGGCATGGTGAAACATCAGTTCTGTCTTTTGTGATGTGAGAAGCTCACAGTCTCCATGGGTCCATTACAGTGGTTCTCAGACGTGTGGTCCCCAGACCAGCAGCAACTGCATGGCCTGGGAATTTGTTAGGAATGCAGATTCTCAGGCCCTCCCCACACCTACTGAATCAGAAAATCTAAGGGTGGGACCTGGGAGATCTGTGTGTTTAAGCCAGCCCTCAGGTGATTCACATGTACACTCAAGTTTGAGAACCATTGATCTCCTAGCAGGATTCTGTCAATCATCTGATTGAATTCAGGCAACCAAGAATCCAATGAATCACAGCAGGATTCATTGGATATTTTGGAATCCAGCTTAGGGCACCATTTGTAAAGATATAGGACCTGCTAGATTCTTAATGTAAAGGTGGTGAATGTTTCTAAATCGTTTTCAGATCCTTGTATTTTGCAAACTACTAACATCATCAACACAAGCTCGTCTAACATTAATTAGGATAATTAATGAAACCCATGGTGTAATAGGAACTAAATATAGCTGAAGCACTTACAGTGGCCGCCTCTGGAGTGAGGCTTTTTGATTAATTGCTAGCCAACCACCCCTAGAGTGTGCATTCCTGATTAAGACAACTGACCACCTCTACAGTGTACCTTTAGCTAACACACTCATACATCATATTGTACTGTCCACGTGAGGGTTTTTTTAAACTCTTAAAATGTACTTTCTTGAGGCATAATTTAAACACCATAAAATGCTTCCATTTTAAGGGTTCAGTTTGAGTTTTGACAAACATATACACTTATGTAACCACCACAGCAATAAAAATATATATTTCAATCACGTAGAAAATACCTTTGTGTTCCTTTGTGGTCAGTGCCCACTCACCCCCACCCTAGACTACCATCCATACTATAGGTGAGTTTTGCACGTTTTACAATTTCATGAAATGGAATACCCGGCTCAGTGTTTTTGTTTTGTTTTGTTTTTATTTTTTTATAGTTGTAGATGGACAGCATGCCTTTATTTGTTTAGTTTTTTTTTTAAATGTGGTTCTAAGGATTGAACCCAGTGCCTCATACATGCTAGCAAGCACTCTGCCATTGAACTACAGCCCCAACCCCTAGCTCAGTATTTTTCAGATCAATTTATATTATTGCCTTATCAGTAGTTACTTCTCTTTTATTGGAGCGCAGTAGCCATTGTACAACTGGACCACAGTTTGTTTATCCATTACCCTATTGGTTTGTTTCCAGTTTGGGATTACTTTGAATAAAATTGCTGTGGACATTAATGTGCACATTTTTTTGGCATTGGGGATTGAACCTAGAGGCACTTAACCACTGAGCCACATTCCCCAGCCCTTTTTAAATTTTATTTAGAGACAGTGTCTCACTAAGTTACTCAGGGCCTTGCTCAGTTGCTGAGGCTGACCTTGAACTTGAGCAATCTTCCTCTCTCAGCTTCCTGAATTGCTGGAATTACAGGCATGTGCCACAGTGCCTGGCTCATCTTTTTGTGGACATGTGATTTATGAACTGATTTTCCAGAGTTGTATTGGTTTACATCCCCCCCCACCAGCTGTGTATGAGAGTTCCAGTTGCTCCATATCCTTGCCATTATTTGGTATTGACAGTCTTTAAAATTTTAAGTTACAGACATTATTTTCTTCCTCCTAATTTAAATTCAGGATTTTATGTTTGGTTTCTGCGAAAGCCATAAAGCTAATAATGTTGACCTAAGTGACTTGGATATGGATTAAATTATTGCCCTTTCCTAACAACCCATTAGAATCGTTTTTATGGGTGCCATTTGATGATGGCATTTAGTCATGTTTGTCAGTATATTTTCTTTCATTCTTTGGTGTATTTATTCATTCAATCAGTCCCCTAGTTGTATTAGACTTGCTTTTTCAGAGACCAGTTGTATATGAAGTTGCTGGGAAATATGACATAAATAGGTGAAAGACTTCTTATCTTCAAGGAGCTTTTGGGACCTATGTTTCTGAAACACACATGAACAAAAACACTAGAAAACAACTGTATCCCAGTGTATATCAAGATTTGGACAAACTTGGGGTTGGGATTGTGGCTCAGTGGTAGAACACTTACCTAGCAGGTGTGAGGCACTGGGTTCCATTCTCAGCACCACATATAAATAAATAAAGATCCATCAACAACTAATAAATTAAAAAAAAATTTGTGCAAACTTGAATAAGAGCACCAGCTGAATTTCAGTAGGTTCCTGCTAGGTGGGTTGGGGGCTTGATAGACAGATGACTATAGAAAACAGTAGAATAAGTGTAGAATAAGGATCTGTAGCTCAGTGGCATAGTACTTGACTATAGTATTCAAGGCTCTGGTTTCAATCTTCAGAACCTCAAATGAAACTGGTAGAAAAAATTATTGTTACTTTATGCTGCATATTAGAATGATTGATCGCACCTTAGAATAATAAAGTGAGTTGTTGGTCAAAAAATACAAAATGACTGTTAACAGGAATAAGTTCAGGAAATCTTTTCTTCACTATAGTGACTATAGCTAATGGGAGTATATTGTATTTGTGAAAAATGCTTAGAGAATGGATGTTAAGTTTTCTTACCACAAAATGATAACTGCATTAGGTAATACATGTTAATCAGCTAGATTTAAAACTATTCTATGTATATAGACACCTCAAAACATCATGTTGTATTATATGTGATAAACATATAATTCGTTGTCAATTAAAAAATTATTTTTACAGATACACACAGGTTAAAAATGTTCAAAATGTTACCATTGGATGATTTTAATACAGTTTTATATTTTCTCATAATCTTTACATTTTCTACAGTGAGCATATATAACTTTTATAACCACAAGAGTTGTTATTTTACTACTTGTTTACTAAGTTCTTATAGCTATTTCATTAACGTATTCCATGTTCTCTTTAATCTTGGGCAGCAGAGATTCACTATAGTAGATCCAGATTACAGTCTTGAAAGAAAGATAATGTCTGTCCTTCTTTTTCCTCTTGGGAACAAGGACTACCTGAATGACTCTGTAGGCTCTGCCACTGTCATCTGTCACAGAACTTAGTTTTCCTGATTTTCAAAGAGCGAAGGTTTTTTTTTTTTTTTTTCTTTCCCTTTACCCCAACAATTTGACCTTCCAAAGCTTGGAGCATAGATACAAGATTTTTTTTTTTTTTTTTTTTTTTTGCTAGCCTATTTTTGTGGTTGTTGGCAAATCATTGGGGATTTTGGCCTGTGCTTTCTGATGAAATAACAAACAATCATTGTTTCCCCCCTTTTTTTCTTCAGCTGATCTGAATAATGTCAGGTTCTCAGCTTATAGGACTGCCATGAAACTCCGAAGACTGCAGAAGGCCCTTTGTTGTAAGTATTATCCAGTACTTGAAGATTTTGATAATTTTTCTTTGCTTAAAAAATAAAGTGGACTGGAAGTATTTTCACTTGGACAGGGCTGATACAGCTTTCACAAGTCTTATGCAACATAGCATTCATTCTTTATAGTATCTTTGGCCTAGTGTTTATCTAGACCACTTTGTTGTATTTAGAATTATTCCCATGAATAGTCCTTAGCTCCTGATGTTGATAATATATTGATAATTTTAATATTCCAGTTAATAGCATTGGTATCCATAATTATCTATATGAAACTCACATTATTTCCCCTTTCTATCTTTTGTTTCTTCTTACAAAGGGCATTTAGTATTAGAAGTTGATGACGATCTTATCCAAATCAAGTTCACAGATGTGTATGGTTTATTGGATTGAATGTTAATGTACCAATGAATGCTGTAGTTAGGAAAAAAGAATGGATTGCTTTTTGGTGCTTTTTATCATATATTTTTTGAGAAATCCTGAAGGGTTATAGTTTAGTGTATTTCTTTGTTGTCAACAAAGTGAATTATGGTGTAATATTGTTTATCTATATACATTGATGATATGCCAGTGAAACTGATGGGCACAGCCCCCACCATAAAGGTATTTACAATCTAATGATGGATACCAAGATGTCTATAAAATCTGGAGATATAGACAGATGTTCGTATAAAGTCATCAAGAATGTCCACGATTGGTAAAAACTCTAGGTGATGTTGTCTCTATTTTCAGGCTTGGTGGGCACTAAGGAAAAGTGCAGAGACAGTTTCAATATCATGTATTTAGTTGTGTGACAGTGGAAGAATGGGGTATCGTGAGAACAGCTAGCTGTGTGGAGTGAGGTTCAGAGAAAGTTTGGTTGAAGAGGTGATATCTAAGCTAGGTGAGTTCAGAAGGGTAAGTAGAGCTCACTCTAGGAAGAATGTTCTAGTCAGAAGGAAGATTATGATCCAAGGTGTGGAGCCCAAAGAAAGCATGATGCATTTAGGAACAGAAAATACTCCATCATGGCTAAAGCACAGAATTCCAAGGAGGGCTATTGTGAAATCTTAGGCTGGAGAGAGAAGCTGGAGGCAGATTGCGAAAGGCTTTTCAAACCCAAGTTAAAGAATTTAGAGGTCAGTGGGGAGCCATTCAAGACATTTTGGCAAGAGGATGACATGATTGGATTTTCATTTAGAAAAATCGTTCTGGCTGTGAAACAAACCAGATTGTATTGAAGGGTTGTGCAGCTGACAGAATAGAGACCTGTTGCAGAAATCAAAACCCGCAATATGGTGGCCTGAATTAGCCAAGAAGAATGGAGACAAGTGGACAGAATTTAGAAATACTTAGGAGGTGGATTTGATAGACCTAAGTGATTTATTTGATGTGGTGAGTGAAGGGTATCAAGGAAGATGCTTAGGTTCCTGGCTTGGGCTACCAGGCAAATGTAGATGCTGCATGTAGATGCTGCTTATAATCAACTATAGGGAGGATGAGATGACCCAGAGTGTTGAGAGAGAAGAGTTATTTGGAAGAGAGGATAAGCAACCTACAAAAAGGACTACAAGGAATGACCAACAGAAGAGAAGGAAAATCCCAAGAGGTGGTAGTGCCACTGTATGGGAAGAAAGAAGGGAACTTTCAGTAGGGTGAGAAGTTGCTCAGATGTTAGGATGAAGTTGGGGATAATACCCATTGGATTTAGAACTGAAGAGGTCCTTAGTAACTTTGTGATTTTTAGAGGCATGGTGGAGGTGATGCATGAAGGCAAAAGCAGATCAAAAGTGGGAATGTAGAGATGGTAGGTATGGACAGTTCCTGGAGAAATTTAATTGTGAAGCAGAAGGAAGATGAGGATAACTAGCTGAAAGGAGCTAAGGAATTACTGAGACACTTGAGTGTATTTATAGGAATATGAGAAGAGAACATGGTGAGGTTAAACTCACTGGCTCAAGAGGAGACAGTAAAAAATATGCATTCTCAAAGGATATGGGCAAGTAGGTGACCTAGAGCTTGAGACTGGGGAGAGTACCTCCTTTCCACTATAATGGGTGGGATAGAGGAAAGGACATGTGCAGGTCCAAGTAACTAAGAAGCTTGGTAGCAGGCAGGTGAGGGATGCCCATCTAAAGCCATGTGCTTTCTATATGGAGTTGGAGGAGAGTCCCTGTGATTCACTTCAGCATGGAAGGTGATAAAATGAGTTTGAGTCTATCTTTGTGGAGAATAAGAGAGAGGGTTGAGTTAAAAACCAGCATTATGACATGTGGAGTTAGTTAAGGGATTTATAACGGTACCAATCTACAGGGGTGCCATGTTTCTTCAGGTGCTTGTAGCAGTCAGAAGCCAAATACTTCTGTCCTGGGGTAAAGGGCAGATGTGTGAGAGAAGTGAGGATTTAGGCAAAAGATGGGTTAGAATGCTGTCAAGTCTGTGTTGGGTAGGAGAAGCTGTGAATTCAGGTGGAAGCTACTATTTAGGAGGGTGAGGAATCAAGAGGCTGACTGTTCAGGGGAGGCAGAGGAAGAAATAGTGAAAGTGGAAGAGTTCCAGGTGATTGATAAGGTCTAGGATATGACCATTTGAGTAGGTAACAGAGGTATGAGTAGGATAGGTGTAGATTTCCATGGAAATGAAATCAGAAGTTAAGGAACTGAGAGGCTGCATGCAGTACCCGGGCCAGTGTTGAAATCATCCAGAATTGGGGCCAGAACTGGAAAAGAGAGAAGGACCATGAATCTTTACCACCAATGCTTCAGGAATGGAGGGGTTTCAATTAGGGAAACATTTAGAGGCTAATGATAAAATAGTCAAAGAGTTGCTGGCATATGGTTCTTTCGTAGACATGGAAATTTCCAAGAAGTAGAATTTTCTAGAAGAGAGGATAAGCCTTTCTTTTTCATTTTGGTATGCCCAGTACTTAGCACGAGCCTTAGCACCAAGCCTGGCACAGAGTAGGGTTCGATATGTTGTCATGGAAGGAATGCATTAATGAAAGTCAACTGAGTCTTCCATTTCCTCATAGCACACAGCCTGAAGTTATTGTTTTTTCAGCTATACAGCTGCCAAGTTCAAGTGGTGTTTTTTATTTTTTACTTTTTTTGGGGGGGTACCTGAGATTGAGTCCAGGGGTACTTAACCACTGAGCCACATTTACTGCCCTTTATTTTACTTTATTTTTTTTTAAATTTTGAGACAGGGTCTCCCTCAATTGCTGAGACTGGCTTGTGGTTTTCCTGTCTCAGCCTCACTGGGATTACAGGTGTGCTCCACTACCTTAGGTTTAAAAACCTAAGGTGGTTTTTAAAAGGATCCTCAGGGTTTAGGATTTACTTAGGGACCTGTTAGTGTACCTTATCAGGGACAAAGCAGTTTGGGGTAGGGTGGAGTAAAAGGGCTGGATGGAGAAAGTTATCTTCCTTTTTTTTTTTCTTCACCTGACCCTGCCCTATCTCAGACATACTGCTTTCCTTTGATAAAAGGGGAATTATGAACTGGTTATTATAAAGTACTGTAGAATATTTCTGTAAGATCCTAGGATTCAAAAGAGATAACCAGCTGTTCCAGGTTATACTATGAAAAAGCTCAGAAATAGACTAGATGGAAACGTCTATAATGTTTTATGATTGCCCCTTTCTATAGTGTTCCTTTTGACCCTGATGCATTATTCCATTTTCCTGCCAAAAAAAATATTCTATTTGCTTACGTGTTTTATTACCTATCATTTCAAGTTATGTTAACATTTCGGATAAACATTGGAGAAATTATGGAATTTAATATTGTAAAAATGGTTGCCCATTCAAGGTGAGAACCTTGTAATAAGGTTAAGCTCTGAATGTAGAATGATTGCTCTAAGTTTTCACTTTTTAACAGATTTGAAGTTTTCAGCATTTCCTTTTGCAGTATAACTTTTTCCTATTTGAAAAAATTCAAGGATAACAAAATTAGAGTGTATTTATCTAAATTAGGTACTGAGTTCTCAAGAATGCAAGAAGGGTGTTATGCGTCATGCTATATTAAAAATGCAGAGTGAAGAGTTCCCCAATCCTTTTATTTTTTAAAACATGTGAGGTCATATTACTTGGTAACTTTGCAGTAGGTGATTTAGGAATTTCCTCTTAATTTTATATTTGCTTAGGTTTATCTTCCAGCCTTTTGTCATTTCTATGCCTGCAAAGCCATGATAAAGAGCTGTTGTCTGTAGTATAGGCAAATGAAACTTGCCCTGCCTAGCTTTTCCTACCAAGGTCTCTTCTACTAACTCTTACTCTAATGGAAATTAATGATGTTATCTCAGTGATTTCCTGATGCCAGGGAAGAGTTTGAATTATAGATTCCTTAGAAAATATCCACTGCCACCTCTATTAAGCACTTGATCTTACTTTTTTTTTCATTTCCCTAGCAGAATACTGAATAACACAATTTTATCCACTATAGAGAATTTGCTACTTAACTCAGGAGCATCACCATTGGCCTATAATGTCCCCAGTTGGTAATTGGTTTAATGTTGCATGACTCTATAGTGTCTTTCAGTGCATTGTGAATGAAAATTGAACTTGATAGCAGAGACAAAGAGAAAATCTCAGTAAGAAGGATTTATAAGCTGGTTCATATAGTTGATACCCTGGTGAAAATTATGAAAAAAGATAATCTAAGCTTTTTCTTTCTCCTTCTGTGGTTCTTATGACATTCCATAAGTGTGTGGCTTCTAAAATTAAAAATATAGCCAACTACTAAGAGCAGAAGTTAAAATGTACTTATCAAAGCAAGTATATTTAGTTTATTAGTGTGTGTGGGGTTGGAAAGAGCCCAAACCATAGGGCTAAATATACTACAGTTGATAAATGTGACAAATATTCTGCAAACAACAAGAAATTGAGAATAATTTGCCTTTGTTCAGCAACCAAGTCATATATGATAGCGATTTAGTGCCTGCGATAACCTAAATAAAGCCAAAACTTCTGGACCCCCTCTCACCACGACAACCCAGGTGCCCCTTTCTCTGTAAATGTACCTCACCCTTTGATAGTGTCCTAAAGGATTGCTAAATAAGACTGACAGGACCCACAGTAACATGGCTTACATATCTGTAGCCTATTGCTAGAAAAAGTTGTATACAATATGACAATAGCCTTAAAGGTAGGACATGGATCCATAGCCTCAAAAGAGAGGGTCCCAAGAGGCAGTATAATTATTTTCCCCTCCCCCACAAAAATCTTCTTTTTCTATATACCATGTCTTCACTTTTTACATAGGTTAGATGCCATGTCTCTGTTATTTCAGAATCAAAAATATCTTGAGGATATAGCCAAATTAATTTTCTCATTTTATGTGGTTTGAAAGCTATTGGTACCTTAAAGAGAGAGAACCTATAGCAAGACCCATTTATCTACCAGAGGAAATACTGGAGTCCTATTTAAAATTTGCCTATTGCCTCTGAGTTGCACACTAGGAAAAGAATGGTTGCCTCTGAGTCATGATGCTGAGCTGTTAAAAGAGCACCTTGCAGATTCCATTCTCCAGTAATCATTGGTTCCATTTTCTAGTTATTCTAAGCACCTTCTCCTTCTTTCTGAAATTTCCATAACCATCCACATCAAATTTCTGGCTTTTTAGTCTCAGGAAAGTAGGCCCACCAAATTAAACTTACTTCTCTCAGTGATCCAAGTGTCCAAATTGTCCTTCCACCCACTTACGACTTTCACACACACTAATGGGATAGAAAGCAATATTTTTAGACATAATATTATGACAGATGAGACATACAGCATATAAACCTTCTATTATATACCAAATATCTTTCTTTTTTGGAACCAGGGATTGTACCCAGGAGTGCTTAACCACTGAGCCACATTGGTACTCTAAAAAGAGGGGTTCTATAACAAGACCCATGTATCCCCCAGAAGAAATACTGGAGTATTTAATTTTTTATATTTTATTAGAGACAGGATCTCACTGAGTTGCTTATGACCTCGCTAAATTACTGAGGCTGGCTTTGAACTCACAATCCTCCTGCCTCAGCCTCCTGAGTTGCTGGGATTACAGCTGTGTGCCACCACACCTGGCTCCCAATACCTTTCTTAAATCTTCATTATCTCATTTGGTAGCCATGGTGTTTATTCAGATTGTTATGAATCATTATTGTCCAGATTTGACTGGGCCAACATTCCTATGGAGTACTTTTCAACACAGATGCTTAGTAACAGATATATTCTGTGGAACAAAAACTAAAAGACAGACACAGCCACATTAATGTTGCTCCGTGGAGTCAAAGTAACAGTCAGAATTCCCATCTCTGTATTTATTGTATTCAAATGCCTTGTTCACTTTTTTTTTTTTTTTTGGTACTCGGGATTGAATCCAGGGGCACTTAACCACTGAACCCCAGCCATTTATTATATTTTATTTAGAGATAGGGTCTCACTAAGTTGCTTAGGGCCTTGCTAAGTTGTTCAGGCTGCCTTGTGATCCTCCTGCCTCAGCCTCATGAGCCACTGGGATTACAGGCATGCACCACCATGTTTGGAAAGGAATTGAATTTTTATCAACTCTTCCATCAGTTTGCAATTCCCTTCTCATCCATTTTGTTAACTTTTTAGACTCAGGTTCTATCATTTCCTGATCTCAGTAGAAATTTATATAATCAATAGCCAATTTCAAAGCCTGTTGACACTTCAAATCAAGGGCAACCTGACGACCAGTATCATTCATTGATTTTTGTACCTTTTATCAGAATCATCTTTTTATTCTTTCTAAATAATGCCATACTCATATTTTTAGCTAAGAAGGAATGCGAGGTAGGGGGTCTTCTAAACAATCTGACTCCTACCTTTCATGAATGGTGGCACTTAAGACAATTCACTTGCTGAAAAGGACTCTGAGAACCCAAATGGCAATATGTCCGAATCTGCATTTCAGGAACAGGATACAGTGTACAAACACACTGAAACCAGGTTATGCATCACAGTCACGGGATACTTCACAGTGTAGGGTCCAGAGAGGCCACATGCAAGCTCCTGTTGCCTTCAAGGGCTACACATCAAGATGCACTTTGTCTCTTACATAAAGAACCACTCATGTAGCCAGGGATGGTAGCACATGCCTGTAATCCCAGTGGCTCAGGAGGCTGAGACAAGAGGATGGCAAGTTCAGAGCCAGCTTCAGCAGTTTAGTGAGGCCCTAAGCAACTCATTGAGACCCTGTCTCTAAATCAAATACAAAAAAAGGGCTAGGATGTGGCTCAGTGGTTGAGTGCCCCTGGGTTCAATCCCCAGTACCAAACAAACAAACAAACAAACAAAAAACACTCGTGAGCACAAAACACCTTGGAAACCAGGGAACACAAATTGGTCTCAGCTAGATTTTCTTATATCCTGCTGGTGACCTAGGCATATTCTTCCTATGAGGTCAGCCCCAAACACTGTGGGTTTCATGGGTCTCAGTGAGACCAGGGAAAAATGGTCATTTGTTACTGTTAGCAATAAACAGTGGTGATAACCTGTAATCTGTGGTTACACGTCAATGCAGTAAATCACTTCTTTTCATTGCTTTGACCATTGTGCACTGTAGATATTTTAGCAAAAGATCTAGTGCTGACCTAGAATTAACCCTCCCAGCACAATTGACTTTTTTTTTTCAATAACAATTGACTTTCTTTAGGTGTAGACTTACCTGGAAAGTCCTTCATATTTAAGTAGAAGCTGACCAAAGAATGGTGTGATATCAATAATGATTTCCTCTTTCCACAAGTACCTTCTGTTGCCTGGGCAAGAAAAGTCAGCAAATACATAGAAGTTCTTCCACCATTACTGTGTGTCAATAGAGTATCAATGTTGGGAGCTTGGAGTTAAGTGGACACTATGGGGCATTTTTTCACCACTAACCAACTTTTGGTGTGTCTGTGTGTGTCTCTGTCTCTGTCTCTGTCTCTGTCTCTCTTTCTCTCTCTCTCTCATCATTAGTATGGAATGTAGAAGGGTTTTCCTTTTCTCTAAAGTCATTGAGGAAATCTTCTGACATCTACCTTCCTTTTCATATGAACTTCCATGAGAGTTCAGAAAACCTGGGTATCCTGCCATAATACCCAAAACAGGTCTCCATATCTCTGATCTCAGTTTTTTCAACTACAAAATGATTTTAAACATACCTTCTAACTGTGAAAGTTGTGAATCTGTAAAAACAAATTATTAAAATCAGCTCCTTATTTGTGGCATACATATAAAGGTATAGAGTTATCTAGAATTATCCCTTGAATCTAGAAGGTTAAGAGGATGATTAGGCACAATCAGAGCTTCAGGAACCACTTGTGGGGTCCTTGTGCTTAAGCCCTCCCTCCCAATATATTGTCTGCCTTTTCTATACAAAGAAAATTCTTCTCTTTTTCTTTCTTTCTTCTTTTTTTTTTTTTTTAAATTTGTACCAGGGATTGAACCCAGGTGCATTCAACCACTGAGCCACATTCTCAGCCCTTTTTAAAATTTATTTTGAGACAGGTTCTTGCTAAGTTGCTTAGGGCTTTCCTAAGTTGCTGAGGGTGGCTTTGAAGTTGCAATCCTCTTGCTTCAGCCTCCCAAGACAATAGGATAACAGTCGTATGCCAGTGTCCCCAGCTATACAAAGAACATTCTGAAGGGCCAGTCATTTTTGTCCTCTCTCCACCCTTTCTCACCCCTACCAACCATCAGGTATGAGTGATGCCCTAACATGGTCCTATTCTTTAATAGCATCAAAGCCTGTAGCATTGTCTTCTATTAAAATATTTTTTGTAAGAGGCCATATTATAATATTAGGCTTTTATATTTTTATAGCTTTCAAAATATATCCCTTAGTGAATATACTAAAGGAGGTGTGTGTGTGTGTGTGTGTGTGTGTGTGTGTGTGTGTGTGTGTAGATTTCAAATGGAGATTTATAGCTTGAGGAAAAAGGATAGTTTCACACATTGTGTCTGCTGGTTGTTTATAGAGGCTTCCAGAAACTGCTAATCATTACTATGTATAAAATTTCATTAAAAAATCACCACATTAGCCTGGTACAGTGATACATGCTGTAATACCAGCTTACTCATGAGGTGAAGGCAGGAGGATCGAAAGTTTGAGGCCAGCCTAAGCAACTTAGGAAGACCTTTTTTTCAAAGGAAAAAAAAATAAAAAGGGCTTGGGACGTAGCTCAGTGGTAGCACTCCCCTGGGTTCAATCCCCAAGAACCCCTGCTCCCCCCCAAACCCCCCACAACTGCATGTATTCTTTGAGACACTCATTTTAAGCAGGAAGTGTATGTCCATGTAGCATTTGAATTCTCTTTGTCAACTTTCCCACCTCATTTCAGGTCATCCATAGCATGAGCTATGTATACCCTAAATAGAAGTCTTTTAAAAGCTGTTCCATGAAAGCAAAATTCTGTTTGATATGTTTGTTTTGGGTAATGTGGTCTTCAGCCTTCTGTGACGGATTGTTCTTATGTTGAACCACATCCAGTTTTAGCAGAGCACACTGCATAGTATTTCTCTCGTGTGTCATCTTCTGCTCCTGTTATTTCATAGCAATTGCCTTGCTCCCCTCTGGAGCTATTTATACTCCAAATTTTCTGTTCTGTGTGTTACCCATTCACCTGTGCAGAGATAAGAGTAGACCCAATAAAATGAAACTCACACAATTTTGCTGTTTGTTTCCATCACATGGGTACATTAGATTCATAAAAAAAAAAGTGAGCCTAAAAGTTCTCACTTGTTAGTTCTTATATCCTTAGATCTAAAGCAAACTATTTACAATGATTAAAGCAGAGTGACCAAAAAAATTTAAAAAACTTCAAACTACCCACAGCTACCTTTAGTATATAAAGAAACACGTTAGCAATATTGGTATTTGAAAGAAATCCATTCCTCTCCTCCAATAATAGAACTAGTATGCTGTATTCTGAATGTTCTCCTGACCTGCACTTAAAAAATGTGCTCTCTGAGGAAGTTAAGCACACAGAAGAGAGGATGAAAAGTTTTAGTCTTTTGTCCCTCCCATGCAGTCCCTATTCGGCTTTCCCCTCCTTAGATTCTCCTGCTTCTTTTCCTCTACCTGACTCCTTCTCACATCAGTCTCCAAAGTTCTGTTCTTATCTGCCAGTTTAAACAATCTTAGATTCAATGAAAAGAGATCACTTTTTTTATCTTCAGAGTATAGTTGTGTACTGTATAATGATGGACAGCATATGTGACAGTGGCCCAATAAGATTATACCATCTAGTGATGTTGTAGTCTTTTTAATTTATGTAAGAACACTGTATGATGTTCACATAGCAAGGAAATCACCTAATGGGGCTTTTGTTCAGAATATATTACTGTCAGCTGGGCGCAGTGCGGAACACCTGTTATCCCAGTGGCTCTGGAGGCTGCAGCAGGAGGATCACAAGTTCAAAGCCAGCCCCAGCGATTTAGCAAGGCCCTAAGCAACTTAGTGAGACTCTGTCTCTAAATGAAAAAATAAAAAGGACTTGGGATATGGTTCAGTGGTTAAGTGCTCCTGGGTTCAATCCCTAGCACACATACAAAATAATATATCCCTGTCTTTAAGCAGCACATGACTGTATTTTAAAACAAAAGTGTCTGGGTGTACCTCAGTGTCAGAGCACTTTTCTCACATGTGCAAGGCCCTTGGTTCTACCCCCAGCATGCCCCCCCCACCAAAAAAAAGAAAACAAAAAGAAGAGGGCTTTTCCTTCCATAGGATGGGTGCTAATCCAATAGATTTTAGGGAAACTGGTGGTCTGTGAGGACATAGAGTTTTGGGGTTCAGACCACAGCACCACTAAGAGCACAGAGTTTCACTCATGGGGGTGAAAAACAGAAAAATACCTCCTGCTTCTGCCACCAGGTCATGATCCCAGGAAAACTCTAGAATTTTTTATTTTCCTTTCTCAAAAGAGAAAAATGTGTACTACTACATAAGTATTAACCACTGTTTTTGGTTTTATTCTTAGTATTTAATTAGAAGTGGCCACAAGTAACTGGTAAAATACATGATATAGTCCTAAATTTGCATTTCTTCATTATTGGGAAAGCTGTTTACTGACTAGAATGACCTGTTGTTTATCTGAAGTTGCTTTTATAATTGTCGTGCCCCTTCCCCTTAGATGTCTGAGAGATGTACTTAATTATTATTGATTCTTTGTCTCAAAGGACCGAGAATTCTGACCAGTGCTTATGTGTTTAGGGGGTGTAAAATAGCAATGTGTTGCATTTCCACTTTGGCTAATAAATTGGCTTTGGAAAGAAGCATCTTTTTTATGCACCTGGGACTAAAGCTTGTGATTTGATGATATTGGACAAGGTTGAAGTTTCACTTTTGCAAAAATTTTGTCTTTTAGCATATGATTAAATATTACCTCGGATCAAAGTACCCCCTCCTTACCTTGGAAGTTCTTGGAGGACTTGAAAAGTACATTGTAAAATACAGTTTGAAGGTGAAAGGAGAAATAAATGTGCCTTAGGCCTGAAAACTGGATATAATGTGCAGTTCCTTTCTTTTGCTTATAGAAAGTGTTAGTGGAGTTGATTATTTTTTTAGTTAATGTTAAGGGAGCAGGGAGATGCTGAGATGACTACTATTTCAAGGAGAGAAATGCTTAATGACTATAAATGTATAGCTAGAAATAGAGTTTACACAACCTTAGCCATACAGATTAATCTAACTGACCTCCTCTAATACTATCACAAGAAAGTGTTGTTAGGATCTCTTTGAAAATCTCTAATAGAACATTGTTTTGCTTATTCAGGTGGAAATGGCTCTGTTGGCACATAGAAAAGGCTGGGTCCCCTTGGCTCTCAAATAACCCCCTATAGTGCAGGGAAGGGAACTGTCTCTTTGCCCACATCTTCACCCAAGGCCAGTGAGAGTTGAGAACAACCTCAGATTCTGAATGATGAAACTAGAACACCTTTGAAGACTGTGGAGTTCAGGTCTGGTGTTTACTACAGGGTACCATCTTGACTAGGATTTTCAAGGGAAAACAAAGGACTGTAAAAGGAATGTTTTATGCTTTGAATCATCTGTGATTTTATGTTTTTACAGTGGATCTCTTGAGCTTGTCAGCTGCATGTGATGCTTTGGACCAGCACAACCTCAAGCAAAATGACCAGCCCATGGATATCCTGCAGATCATTAATTGTTTGACCACCATTTATGATCGCCTGGAGCAAGAGCACAACAACTTGGTCAATGTCCCTCTCTGTGTGGATATGTGTCTCAACTGGCTACTGAATGTTTATGATACGTACGTATGGCAAGTATTTTGGGGGGCATTGTCACAGGAGAACTAGCTTACACAGTGGTGATGGTGTAATTAGTATTACAATAAGGTCTCTGTGATAATTATTTCTGCCTTTATCTGAATGGAAAAAATATTTTGATAAGCTAGGAAGTAAGAACTAGAATGTAGATAGCTTTCAGATTAGAAAGCAAATAAAACCATGAGATACTCATGTTTGAAACAGTAGAATGAGTCACTGTGTATCCACTGGTTCTTTCCCTTTCTCACCAATGTCTTCTGGAATCCTTTGGGGTTGGTCCCTCTCACTGACAGGAATGATTATGTTCCTGGAGATGCTGGTATACCTGTCACCAGATCAGAATTTTCTCAGCTAACATTTTGCAGATTATGAATTGAGAAGCCAAACACAATGAAAAATAAACTCTTAATACTGCAACCTCACCCCCTCAAACTGAGGGAGATTTTGTTTTGTATTTTATTAAGTTTTTACAAAGTCTCAGCTAGGGACCCTCATTCTTCACTCTTTCTCAGAGAGCAGTTATTTCTTTTGGATTGTCTGCAGGAGATATCTCCAGTTCTAATTTTTGTCTTTGGTTCAATGAAGACAATTGAGGAAGGAAGCAGAAGAAATTGGTCTTGATTTCCATTGAATTCTTCTTCAACCTCAAAATTATAACATGTCTTCTCATTTCACACATCAACCAGAACATTATTCCTACTTGAAAATCTGGGAAGGTTTTATTGAAAGGAGATGTACATCAACCATTCTGCCTTTTGCTTTTTTTTGGAGACTTCTACCACTTCCTTCATTAAGATTTATACTCTTTTCTTTGTTATTTTGATAAGGTGTGACTTTTTAAATTTCAGAGCCATCTAATTATTTGGTTCATAATTATCTACTAAATCCTTGAACATGTTGGATTTTAATTGTGGATTACATTTACATTTATTTTTAGGAGGGTTTGTACTCAGATCTTTCCGCAGATATATTTTGGCACCCTTTTCTTGGCAGATGACATGTGAATGGATTTTAAATATATGACTTTTATTCTACCTTCATGAAAATTATTTGGGGATAATTTTAACTCTTTGAAGACCTAAGTTACTTTATTTATTTGTTAAACTTTGATTTTCCTGTACTTACAATAGAAAAATATTAAAAAAAAAATTCCAGTGATGGGAATTTTGTTAATGATTAGGGTCCAGTATATCTCTTTACCAAGGGATTTAATAAGTTGTACTTGTTGAAAATAGAATATATTGGCCACCAAAAATATCAATATCTGAGGCACAGTAGCTTTTCATAATCAAATAGGAAGCTGAAAAATTATTGAACGAGGGGCTAGGGATATAGCTCAGTTGTTAGAGTACCAAGGCTGATCTCGAATTTTTGATCCTCTTTCTCAGTCTCCTTAGTGGGTGGGATTATAGACATGTGCCACTGTGTCCAGCTGTATTTCAGCTTCTTTATATAAAATGAAAGCTCTTATAGAGTCCATATTTGAATGCTATCTAATAGAATGTATCATATTTATAGATATTATTATTTGGGGATAAACATTCATAATTTAGTGTCATGTGGCCTGGAGTGATTAATATACTTAATAAGGAGTAATTTGATGAAAATTTGAGAGTGTTAAAGAGAGCAGAGAAGTTATTTGCTGGTAATTTGCTTCAGTAACCAACATAGTTTAATGCGTAGTTGTAATTCTTCCACTTAATCCAAAGTAGGCTCTTCAGAGGTGTAGATTAATATATTTTCCCCTATTTCATGCAGAGCTACTCTAATAATTCAAATAAAGCTTTAGGAATTAAAAACTTGGTAAATAATTTAGTTCAGAAAAATTCCATTTAATTTTGGATCATGAGCAAATAGATGATGAACTCAAGAAAAGTTCTTAATTTTTTTTTCTTAATTTAAAAAATATTTTTTTAGTTGTAGATGGACACAATACCTTTATTTTGTTTATTTATTTTATGTGGTTCTGGGGATCAAACCCAGGGCCTCACACATGCTAGGCAAGTGCTCTACCACTGAGCCACAACCCCAGCCCTTGATTTGTTTTTTAAAAATCTTAATAGACCAATGGTCAGTAGAGTTTCCATATCCAGGACATTTTTTTTTAAATTAGAACTCTTTACCCTCTAGTAAAATATAAGTAATTGTTTTCTGGTTTGATTCTTCATAATAGGGGACGAACAGGGAGGATCCGGGTCCTGTCTTTTAAAACTGGCATCATTTCTCTGTGTAAAGCACATTTGGAAGACAAGTACAGATGTAAGTCATGTATATTAACTCTGTATTCTTTTATTGATGTTGGCTAATTACCCTAGTTCTAGATGGGAAATGACATACTGTTCTTATTTGACAGCAGGTTCCTCATGTAAGATGTAGAACTGCTTTTAGAGTGTCATAAAATTTGGTTTGTGCCATTCCCTGTCAAACATTAAATTGCAGGTATTTAAATAGAGAACGAGGATTAGCTTCTCCAGGCCGAGTATTATTTTACATTACATTGACTGTGCCTGAATGAAACACGTGTTTGTAGGGGATAAAGTCTGATTTCCTAACCCTTTGTATAAGTCAGAAAAATAAATGTGAAAGTTTAATCCCTGCACTTGCCTCATCTTTGGATTCTTATTTAAAGAATACTATCTGGCATTCAAGCTCAAGAAACATTGTTTATTTTATAATCATCTTACTGCAAGTTGTACTGACACATCCAATTCAGTGATGTGACTAAATTTTATTGTTCTGGAGACAGATAGCTTGCCATTTCTTAAAGAGTAAATACCACCCTACAGAATTTTATTTTGATTAGCCATTGGGTTCTTTTGCTTTGAAAAGTGTAAATCTAAATTAAAAGCAAATGCTAGAGGAGTGATGATTTAATGACCAAGTGACCACCCATTCCTACTGTAAAGGATTGTACTTATTTTTCTCCTTTAAATACTTATAAGAAGTCTTTTCAAGAGGAACATTAAACAGTCTATCTTGTCTTCTGCCTTTTTCCCTAAGGCCTAGCACATGTGGATGAGATGTGCTGAACTTAAGAACAGGCAAGAGACAAAAGAGACTGAATCCTTCCATAGCCACTCTGTGTCCTTGTACTCATTTCTCATCAAAATACACAAACTGTTTCCAATTCCACTTTTATGTAGTTTCTACTTGGGTTTTCTCATCCTGAGACCCAAAATAAATAAATAAGTAAATGAAAATAACTAAACAACTTTTCTTAACCCTTTATGGATTATTTTGGATAAAACATTGTTTCCTTGTGCTTGCTGCCTTTAAATATTGTAGCTACTTATTGTAAGGTTTTTTGGTTTTGTTGAGTTGGAGGTCTTAATGTTTTACCCAAGCTAGCCTTGAACTCCTCGGCTCAAATGAACTTCGTCTCTCAGCCTCCCCAGTAACTGGGAGGGCATATGCCACCATGTCTAGCTATGTTAGTTTATATTCTGACTTTACCCATGGCATGGTACCAGTGCATTGTTCATACTAAATTTTAATTGTCAAAGGAGCTCTGATCTTCTGTTTCCTATAATTACTAACAGAGAACATTTTGAGATAAGTGGAAAAAATATTAATCTTTGAAGTAAGATATTTGAAAATAATTTTTCATTTTGCAGAAAAATGTATGTGTTTTAGAGAGATGCTAAAAAGCTGTGCATGTTGTTTCCATTTTATTATTGCCACTTTAGCTGTCTTGTTAAAATATTTAATTCCATAGAGTGTACTTATGGGTACAAAAAACTTTTTAGGTTTTTTTAAAATTGGCATCTTCAATGTGAATATAAAGTATGATTTAAATAATTTTGTTTATGCAAACAAAACATAAATTATTAGTCTTTGATATGTTCATCCATATTTTTAGCCACGTGCATTGGGCATCAGCTTCAATCTGATATTCCTGTTCTGTTCTAGAAGCTTCTGGCACACAGTTGACTAAGATATGTTCCTTGCCTTCAAGGGAACATCAATTTTTAATAAAAAAGAAATAACATTAAATCATTGACAGTAGAGCAGGATATGAGTTAACTATAAATAGGCACAGGGTTCCACTACATACATGATGGAATAGAAGTTCAATGATCTTTTAACTCCATAAAGAAGTCCCAATTTTTTCACATTTTTGAATTTCTGATGCTTAAAGGAGATGATGATGCTTTGAACTAGAGGTTGATTCAGGGCCTTATGCACGCTAGGCAAACACTCTATAACTTAAGCTGTATCCCCAGCCTTTTCTTATTTTATTTTGAGACAGACCAGATTGCCCAGGCTGACTTTGAATTTGCAATCCTCCTGCATACCTGGGATTACAGGCATGTGCCACTGTGCATGGTCATATGGTTCTTAAAGCTAAAAAGTTTATTATAGTTGTTACGTCCTTTTTATGTACATATAATAGTACCCAAAAGATTGTGTTTTGCCTTAGGAACAATTCAGGCATTAAGATCACATTTAAACTTAAAATTCCTTGCAGGGTTATAGTTGATTTAAAAGTTGTCATCCTTCACATACACATAGTGATGATTAACTTCATCTATAAAAATATGTCTAGATTAGCATAAATTAGAAGTAAACCCTCTCTGTGGGAATATTGACTACTCTTGAGAGTTTGCACTGAAATTGAATTGGACGTTAGGTTTCATTGTTGCAATTCTCTTCTTCTTTTATAGACCTTTTCAAGCAAGTGGCAAGTTCAACAGGATTTTGTGACCAACGCAGGCTGGGCCTCCTTCTACATGATTCTATCCAAATCCCAAGACAGCTGGGTGAAGTTGCATCCTTTGGGGGCAGTAACATTGAACCAAGCGTCAGAAGCTGCTTTCAATTTGTAAGTTATTTGCCTTCTTAAGTAACATATTTATTCTTTTGTTATTTTAGAAGCCAATTTTTAAATGTCACCAAATTTCAATTTCTCACATTGGCTTTTTTGAAGGCAGTAGGTACAGGTTTGGGGATTTTTGAAACTTTGGTAGGAAGTGGCTTCTGGGACTCTGGGTTTGGGGCATGAATACAGTTCAGAGGAAGGAAAAGAAATTGCCATTTGCAGCAGGGTTACCACTGTTACTAAGTTGCTGGGAGAAAAGGGAGTCTTCAGTGTTTCAGTGAGCATAGAAAGAAATCTCTGGCCATAGAAAGCCTTTCAAAATAAGAAAATAGCCTTTGTAGGTGAGTCTTTTAGTGTCTCAGTTTTTCCTTCAATTCTGTCATAATAGCTTCCTTTTCAATGGCTATTGGGAAGGAGTTAACACAGTTAGCATTTTTTCAAGAAAATCACTTTGTAACTTTGAGGCTCCCTTCTGTTTCAAGATCTTTATGGTGGCTCCCTATAGTTTTTTTTTTTTTTCTAAGTGGAGGTGGTGTCATTGCTGGGCATGGCACCCAAAGCCTTCTACCCTATAGTCTTTTTCTTTTCTTTTCTTTTTTTTTTTTTTTTTTTTTGGTATGTACCAGGGGTCAACCCAGGAGCACTTAACCACTGAGCCCCATCCCCAGCATTTTTTTAATGTTTTGAGACAGGTTCTTACTAAATTGCTGAGGCTGGCCTTGAACTCACGCTCATCCTGCCTCAGCCTCCTGAGCCACTGGGATTACAGGCATGCACCGCTGTGCCAGGTGTTGTAGTTTTATAACTACGATCTGAGCTTTGTATTCTTTGCCAACATCTGTCACTGGTTCAACATACTACCACTTTTGTCCACATTGTGTCTTATCCTGTCCCATTGCCTTTTCTCTGTCCTGCCTTTTCTACTCCATAATTGGTATCCCAGAAACACCTCCTTCTTCCCATCTGAGTGCCCCTCTAATTCAGATTGGTTTTGGTTTTAGTAAGGAGGGTAGGTAGGTAGGTAGGGTGAACATCTTTGTGCATTTAGCTCTCTTCTTTGGAGTTTTTCCCTTAGGATGCATTCTCCAAGAGTTTGATTACCAGACTAAAAGAAAAAAATATTTTTGTGGCTTTTGATATTCATCACCAGATGGCTTTTCTTCAAAAGTTGTTTCTAATTGTTATGCCACCAAAATTAAAGGAGTAAGGTATTTGCAGTACCACATTATTCACAGTATTCAGATGTTATTGATTTGATGCAAGGAGCTGCTTTTCATATATGCAGTCTCAGTCCATTCTCATTCCAATGACAATGGCTAAGATTTACAAAATGGAACCAACTGTAAGAGCTAAATGGGTTAGACTTTAAGTCTTTCACTGTAGAATGGGGTGAAAGTATAGGTAATTCTCTGGGCAGAACCCTGTGATTTTTAAATTTTTTATATTTTTGGAACTTGGGATTAGACCTAGGAGCACTTAATACTGAGCCATATTCCTGGCTCCCCCCCCCCATTTTTTTTGGGGGGGAGGATTTTGCTAAGTTGCTTAAGGCCTCACTAAGTTCCTGAGACTGACCTTGAACTTGGTGATTCTGTTGTCTCAGCCTACTGAGTTGCTGGAATTACAGGCATATGCCACCATGTTCAGCTGGTCCTGTGAATATTTAGATGTTTAGAGCAGTTTGAGTATTTATTTAATAATTAATTGGGCAAATGGAATGCACACAAAGTAAACCCACTTAAGTAGAATAGGATATATTCTTTGGAATCTTACCAAAATGATGGCAAATTAACTATAAAAGAAAAAGAGATGTGCAAAAATAAATGCACATGTCACCTCATACCCAACCTTACCCAAATGTGAATGGACTATCACTATCTAGATTTTTTTTTACCTGTTGCTCTGTTAATATTTTGACTCCAGAATCTAGACAGAAGTAATTTTCATATGATGAATATTAATGGCCTCAGTAATATATATTCATTTTTTTAAATCCATTTGTACCACAACTTGCACTGATGTGTTTCCTCTAATTTTTGTTTTCTCTTTAGTCAAATTTAAGTTTTTTTTGAGTCCTAGTTGTGAAACACACACACAATGTTCATATGTACATATATGTACATATGAGTGTGTATTTTGTCTTGGCTTAAGGATGAGTATCACAACATAAAAGGTTGCCAACTCTCTCTGTTCAGTGATAGTCCCTACTATAGAGAAAACTAGGCTTATTATTAAGGGCCTGCTGGGAGCCTTTGTGTCACATCATCCCACTGTACTGACTCATCAAGCAGCCACTGTCACTGCAGCCTCTGTCCTTAGATTTGGTTGTCAGATAAGGGGCTGCTAGACTGAAGTTCTGCTTTCCCTGTGTTGCCCCTCTTAAGAAGAGACCATCTCTTTTACCTCTACTGTCTACCTGGGCTGGATGCCTCCCTTCTTTCCTCCCTCCATATCTCTTGTTTGGTTATTCCCCTGTCTCTGTAATAGCAACTCGCTTCTCTGTGTCAGGACTTGGAACTGAGTCTGTCTTTGTGTGTTTACTGAATGCCTCCTGTCTAACCAGTCTTCAAGCTCTTGGAAGCATGTTTTGTAAGACTGGAGAGAAATCAGTCAAGAGATGAACAGCAGGAACAGGTGGCTTTTCCTTTTCTCTCTACTATTTTGTATTTTCTGAACTTTTCTTTTTAGAACATTTATAATTAGGAAAAATTTAGGAAAGTGCTACCTTTTGAAATTATTTTATTTCTATTATTTTTAGTACTAGGGATTGAATCCAGAGACACTTTACTGCCAAGTTACATACCCAGCCCTTTTTATTTTTTCTTTTGAGACAGGGCCTTACTAAGTTTCTGAGGGCCTTACTAAGTTGTTGACGTTGACTTTTAAGTTGTGATCCTCCTGCCTCAGCCTCCCCAGGAACTGGGATGGCAGGTGTGTGCCACTGACTTTAAAAAAAAAATTTTAGGGAAGCAAACATCTTGGTTTGGTTCCTGTTAATTGCCTCTCTTATATGGTTCCAAGCTTTCTCATGACACATGCACACAATTGTACTGTTTATCTAACAAGCCTCCATGCCACACTCTAGCCTCTTATATTGATCTTATCATCTGCCCTCTTATTGTTTTACAGAAAAAAAAATATTTACTGTGTGATGCTATCCTTAAAAAATCTGCAGTTTCTTTTTTATTGTCCTCTCAAAAAATAATAATTTCTATTTAGCCTTCATACTGTTCCTACTCCAGATCCGTGACTACTACCTTGAAACACTTCTCTTACTACCATGAAACAGCTGCCTCCTCCCACTTGTATATGCTGTGATTATAAAGGATATTGTTCCTATTGCTACTAACAAAGCTTTACCTTTTTTCATGTGAATTCTTCCACGTAATCTATGACCAGTCATTTGAGGAGAATAGAAAAGACTGGCTTTTGAGTGTGTGTGTGTGTGTGTGTGTGTGTGTGTGTGTGTGTTTATATTGTTTGAACAATTTATTTGTGTCCTTACAGTCCCTCAGCTGGTGCAAAAGTTTGATTCATCATCCAATATGCTCACCCCCACATTTGTCACCTCATTCCCAAATATGTACTTTTTAATACTTCTCCCTCCCAGCCTCCCAAGGTGAAATAATAAACATTTCTTCTAGGTTCTGGATAGAACAAGAAATGCCATAGCAAAACAGAGGACATAAGAGAGATAAGAGGAGTTGGGGAGAAAGGAGAAATAAATTTGAAGTATTGGCCAATTGGATATTTCTAGGAGGATGGAGCCAGGTGTCTGGGTTTGCATGACTTAGATTTGGGGAGCCTCTCAACTTGAAGTAATTCACAGATTGAATGACTCCATTGTGAATGCCGACTTCAGAATCCACTTCCTGGCCCTGGCCTGCTGGCCCTGGCGTGCTTTTCCTCAGCCAGGTGCTCTGGCGGTCACCTTGCCTTTCATTGTGCAACGGGCATGAAAATACAATGTTTGCTGTAGGGAAAGATAACAGCAGTGAAAATGCCCTCTGCCCCCTGTTTGAAGTCTAAGACCTTGGGAATGGAAGCAGGCCGGCTCCTTCTGCAAACTTGTTCTCAAAATCTGCTATTTCTAGTAGCCAAAAGAAAGGGCAGTAAACTATTTTTTTACTTTTACAGAGGATACTTCTTTCATTTCCTTTGTTTCTTGTCTCCAACTGGAAAACTTACTTTTTTTCCCAGGATGGAACAGTTAGGAAGGTACTCAATCTTCAGATTCAGACAAGGACCTGCTAGTAGCAAAGAGAGGTGTGTTTTCTTGTCCCACCCTCTTTTATTTTGTTTTTTTTTTTTTCTGTGTTACTGGGAATTGAACCTAGAGGCACTCTGCCCTGAGCTACATCCATAGTCCTTTTTCATTTCCTTTTTTGGTACTGGGGAATTGAACTCAGGGGCACTTGACCACTGAGCCCCATCCCTAGCCCTATTTGTATTTTATTTAGAGACAGGGTCTCACCGATTTGCTTAGTGCCTCGCTTTTTGCTGAGGCTGACTTTGAACTCTTGATCCTCCTGCCTCAGCCTCCCAAGTTGTCTTTTTAAATATTTTTAGTTGCAAATGGACAGATAACTTTATGTATTTATGTATTTATTTATTTATTTATGTGGTGCTGAGGATCGAACCTAGTGCTTCACAAGTGCAAGGCAAGCACTCTACCACTTAGCCACAACCCCAGCCCTAGAAATAAAGTTTTGAAACTAGTTTATTTTAGAAATATAGCTTCAATGAATGCGTGATCAGGTTGTCCTTCTTTCATATTCCATGGAAACAGTACTGTTGAGAGAGTAGATTGATCTTTATGACCTTAGTAAGGCTCTGGCCATGAGTCACAAGTCATCCTGCAGGAAACTTGGGGATTGTCCGCATCATTCCTGTTTTAGATGAGAAAACAAGGTCCAGAGAGGCAGGATGGACATATTTTACATCACACAATTATGCCAAGTTGTGGTTTTAACCAGTTCAGGTTCTAAACTGAACTAATAAAATATTGATGTGTTAATATGATCCTTCATATACATTTTAGATTATAATAGTACCACAAGGATAAATGAGCATCCCTGCCCAAAACACATTCACACCTTTATTTAAAATACCTTAATCCCAATTACAGGTGCCTAGTCTGTTTTCAAATACAACCAAGAATACTTTTAGGTAGGAAAGTTTTTATAGGTTTAAGTGATTCCAGAAAGAGTGCAATATCAGTAAATAGTATTGGGCAATGCCTGAGAGATATTCCCTCTTTCACTATGATAGTCTCTAGTATTTTCTTCTGTAAACATTTTAAGGACTTTATTATTTAGGTAGAATCAAGCATACCAACTTTATATTTAATATGCTTCATGTACAAGAGCTAGAGTGTCAAAATCTGTTTATTCTACATCTGTTTTCTGCCTCCTGTTGTATTCATGCATTCAAAATGAATATGTTGCTTTTTCATCTGTCTTCTGAATTTTTCTATTCCTATGTCAAAATGATTATTATCTGTGCACAGTTGCTGTAGTATCAAATGATATGGAAATGAGAATAAATTACAACCTCAACTGTTGAGAACAAATATATATTTATATATATATATATATTTATATATATATAAAACAAATATATATCTCTAAGTAAGTAATAAGTCATTCTAGAATATCTGGAGTAGTGAATGGCAGAGTGATTATGCACATAGGCTCTGAAGCCTTACCATCTGGTTCCAAATCCCACCTCTGATGTTGCCTAGATGAGTGGTCATGGGCACATTACTTAATCTTCCTGACCTCTGAACTCTTGCTGTGATTATGGGGATTCAATGAACCAGTAGATTCAAAGTGTCTAGAGCTGTGGTAGGTGCATAGTAGGTGCTCACTGAATGTTAGATGTGATTATCTAAATTGTATTGTAAAGAGAATATACTGCAAAGGTTAACAGTTCTTTTTATCTATAACCAAACATCTGTGGATTCGATTTGAGGCTCTCGAGATTCTGTTTCTTTACAAATGTTAACATGCCATGCCAGAATACTTTAACTGCTTAGACAGCATTCCCCAGGCAATCGACCACACTTTATATTTTCAGTGCTCAAAATAACTCCTAAAAATTCTATTTTTCTTAAGTTTCTCTTGGCTTTTTGTTTATTAATCAAACACTGGGTGCTTGGGTTAACTTCTCAACATGCAGTAAAGGTTATTTTCTTTACCAGTATTTTGAAGATAATTTTGAGTTGTAATTAACACATGTTTTACTCATAGGCTAAGGAAAAGCACGTGTCATTCTGTTTCCCTTCTTTTTGAAACTATTTCTTATTGGTGCATTATGATTATACATAGTAGTGGGATTCATTATGCCATATTCAACATGCACATAACTCAATTTTATCAATCTTATTCTCCAGTACCTTCCCCCCGCCCCTTAGTACTCTATAGTAGCACTTCTTTGGGCTGGGGGTGTGACTTAGTGTTACCTTGGGAGCTTTCTTGAGGCTCCAGAGTTCAATCCCCAGCGCTGGTAATGAATAAATGAATGAATGAAGCACTTCATTGTGATGAACAAATCTATCTACCTACATTCCTTCCTTCCCCAACCTTTCTTTCTTTTCTAGAAAAGTTGAGGTAGAAGTGCTAATAGAAATAAAAAAGACTTTATTGAGGTGCATACTTTTAGTTGGACAAATATTCTGGACTCCCTTTTACTACTATCAGTTCTTACTCACAATAAAACCTATCTCCAAATCATGGAAACAAGAAGATTTAAGTTCAACTTTTACCATCTTAATTTTTCCATGTTTATCACTTGATTTTGTTTGTTTGTTTGTTTGTTTGAATGGAAAGTTCTTTCTACAAAGAGGATTTAAGTTGGACAATCTTGTTTCCTGATTAAACTGCTAGAGGGTTTCATTTTGTTTAGATTTAGCATTTGATAAAATTTTAAAATCTTGCCTCTTTTAAGGCTCTATTTTATTTACATGAAGTAAAATTTCCTCTGTTTGGTATTTTGTTCTATGAGTTTAGACAAATACATATGGTCATATCACCATCACAATCAAGGCAAACATTTCCATCACCCCTAAAATTTCCTCATCTCGGGTTGGGGTTGGGTCTCAGTGGTAGAGCACTTGCCTAGCATGTGTGAGGCACTGGGTTCAATCCTCGGTACCTCATATAAATAAATAAAAATAAAGGTCCATTGACAACTTAAAAGTATTTAAAATTTTTTTCCTCATGCTTTAGTATTACCATGCTCATTTTCAACCTGTGGAAACCTGCTTTTTTTTTTCCCTATAATTTTGCCTTTTCTCAAACTAGATTTTAAACAATTGCAGGAAGCAGTAATGACAGAGTTAACTTTATTTTTATACTTTTGCATAATATGGCTTGCTCTATACTTGAGAAAGTATATTCCATGATATCTATAGATAGATTTATTTTGCTATGTATATATACAACTCTTTTAACATAATAATAATATTGAATATACTGAGGGATTTGCATAGACTTAAAATTGTGCTTGTGTCCTCTAGGGCCAGTGTGTTAATTGGTTTATTAGTCAGGTGGAGTGGGAAGCCTGAGTTCAGGACAGTTGTCCTTGAACATGTAAATGAAGAGTGGATAATCACCATGTGTTATTGTTTGGGCTGATTTTATCTTTAATGGGTGATTCAGAGTCCTGATTAATATTTAGAGCAGTGTCTGCTGGCCTCCAACCCATTCATTATCTTAGAACTTTAAATAAAAAACTTGATTTTTTATCCAAGACAGCAGTTATGGGAAGCCTTTTACTTCAAAAGACAACTTTTGACCTCTCAATCCTTACTTTAAACAAGAAAAAAAATCTGTAGATGTGGGAACTCTTTAACATTTTCCTGGTTAGGATTCACATTTAGGATCTCAGAAAAACACGTCTGGATGGTTATGAGAGGATGATTTAGAAACCAGGGGAAGGGCACAGAGGAAATCAATTTTAATATTAGGTTTGTGTTTTTTGAGAAAACCAATCCTTAGGAGCTTTTCACATTTTATACCAGCGACATTAATACTGTTTCCTCTTCCTCTTCACTCTTACCCATCCTCCTGCCTTGCCCTCCACTATGAAAGACTGACATGAGAGAAACAGTGGTTTCTAGTCAGTATTTTATTTTGGAAATATTTCAAGCAAAAAGAAGAATTGACAAAATAGTATAATGAACACCCATATATTCAGTATATTGGTATGAACTAAGGTTAACTTTTTGACCTATTCACTGTATCCACCCTCCCAGTTCTTTCCATGTGTATGTCTACTTATTTATTTATTTATTTATTTATTTATTTATTTATTTATTTATTTACACCCAAGATTGAACCCAGAGGTGCTTAACTACTGAGGCCACATCCTCCACCCATTTTAGTTTTTATTTTGAGACAGGGTCTGGCTAAGTTGCTTAGGGCATCACTAAGTTGCTGAGGCTGGCTTTGAACTCACAAATCTCCTGCCTCAGCCTCCCGAGCCCCTGGGATTATAGGTATGCACCACTTCACCTGATGCAACAATATATCTTTTTCTTAAGGGATGTTCTCCTACATAATTGCTATGCCTCCATCACATACCAATTTAGCATCAATTTACTAATACTATAAGGATAGTCTTTATAGCTTGCTCTTTTCTTCCAGGATCCAGTCCAAGGTATTGTCTTGCATTTGCTTTCTAAGTCCCTGTACTTGAATCTTGAGTCACCTGGCATTTTTCTTTTTTATATTTCTTCATTTCATGGATTTTTCTGATTGCTTCCTTATGATTAGATTTAGGTTAAAAAATCATTTTTGCAAGAGGACCATAAAGGTGATGCTGCATACCTTCTACTGCATCCCATCTGGAGGGACAAAATAACACTTTATTCTTATCGATTGGTAACACTAAACAATGTTAAGGTGGTGTCTGCTGGATAGTTCCATTAATTCTACCATTCTTTCTGAATGTATTAGCTGGTTTCCTTCTGTGAAGAAAAGCTCCCACTTCTCCCCCATCTTTGCTGAAGTATCACTGTGGCCATTCAAGGTGATTTCAAAAATACAGAGAACAATGCTTCTCCTGATGGAATTGCCTTTGGCATTGGCATAGCTTAAAATGGCAATCCATAGAATTGATAGTTATTTCTCCCCATAGAAGCATAAACATATATCTAATGAATATATTTCCATATTAACCAACTCCTTGGGAAGAACAAGTTGAGGTGACCAAAACATATAATGTGAACTGTACTAAAAGAGGATTCAGAAGCTCATAGGTTTTTGTTATTTTTCCTTTTTGTTACTTCAATATATATTGACCTACACCTGTCACTCTATGTGGCTCATATATGCCATAGCATCTAATGGAATAAATGACCTGTAATGCCAAAAAAGAAGGGAGAAAGGAGGTCATCAGAGAAGATATGAGTACATGTTTATCAGTGTTTGGGGATATTCACTTTTACCCTCACATGGTTCTTGGTAGATGAGCATAGAATTCAATTTAAGTTTAGTACCTGGGCATTGTCTTAAGTAGGCTCTGCTTAGATATCAGAGACTCTAGGATGCTGAAACAAATTAAGGACTCAAAGGATTCAAAAGATTTTGGAGATTAGCCTGCATGATCCCTTAGGAAATCACTTTTGTCCTCCCTTTTTAATACTACTTTAAGCATCCATATTTGAGTATAAAAATAAGAGATAATCTTGAGCCATTTCCTTAACCTCTTGAGGCCTTTTCTCATCTGCAACATAAAGTTAAAACAGATTATCTCAGGACTTACTTATCCCCAAGTTTCTTTGATTATATGCTAAATGTTATAAAGGCAAAAAGGCTAATGGATTACTATGCTTATATCAAAGCTTGGCCATTATCAGCAAAGTCTTACCTGATCTTCTTAGTAATACCTCTTGTAACAGAGCTCTTAAGATACAGGAAACAATCTTGTACATAAGAATGTAGCCTTTCCCATGAGACAGATTGTTCTCTGAACAGAGGTAGCATACACTAAGAGCAAGATATATATATATATTTTTAAAAATGTGTAGACTGTCACAGAAATGATCCCTTATGGTCCTACACTAGTTTTCTCTGCAACTCAAAGGTAAAACACAGTATCTACGTCTAGGAGGATCAAAATGTCACCTTCCTCCTGTTTATTGGTTACATACAGGTTTTATATAGATTTTTATAGAGATTTTTTTTATCACTCATTTGATTTTCATAAAAATTGGGATTGTTTGGAAGAAGAGTCATTAGTATTCTTTACAACTTGTTCTTGTTCCGCCTTTTATGTTCATTGCTAGTGTAGACTTCTCTCTTTTGTAAAATATTCCACTGATGCCCTTGGTAGATTTAGAGGTTGTTAAAGAAATTGTGATAACAGCTCAGGGAACAGTCAGGAACTGCCTGTCCTATACTGTTTGACCCTGACTAGCCATCTTCCTTGTAGTTTCAAATCTTTGTGTACAGATTGTAATTCACAAAGCAGTTTTAATCAATTTAAATTCAGCAAATCTTTCCAAATACTGGGGCTTTTTCGAATCAGGGCCAGAAAAGTTGAGTTGTCGGCAATTTATGCCATTACCTATTAACAACGGCAATGATGTTGAAAAGATTATTTGGATTAATGAAAGGAACATTTTACTAGTGAAAATTGCAAATGAACATGGCCAGGAAGGAGGAATAACCTTTTAAAAAATCTGTGGTTCTCCCCAAGTGTTTTCCGTAAATCTGTCCTTTTCTGTCAGTAAGAATGTTTGGAAATTCTATTCATGCATATGTATGCATTCAGGATCCATATATCTAGTCATTATCTTTTCTTTAAATGGACAGAAACTTTACTAAATAAAAATTAAAACCTACATTCATTCATTCTCTCTCTCTCTCTCTCTCTCTCTCTCTCTCTCTCTCTCTCTCACACATACACACACACACACACACACACACACACACACACACACGTTCTTGTACTAGCTGATCTGCCTTACTTTACTTGGGATAATTATTTGCTGCAATTGAAGAAATAAATTTCTGGCACTATTGAGCCGGGAAGACATGCATAGAGTTGTCTATTTGATAAGCAACTTAAGATCAAATCATTGTCTACAGACTTAGCATGTTTCCCTGTGACTTCCAAGTTGAGACTTTGGAGGGGGTAGGGAGGATTGGAAATTGACTCTAGGGGCACTTTACCACTGAACTAGATACTTAGTTCTTTTTATTTAGAGACAGTCTTACCAAGTTGCTCTGGCTGGCCTCAACCTTGTCTGCCTGTTGGGGGCAGCTGGCCTGTATATTGTGGGATGTTTAGCAGGATCCTAGAGTCTGTCTTCTAAATGCTAATAGAACCTCCTTCTGTCCCAAGTTATGACAGCCCAAAATGTTTCCACACATTGGCACATGTCATCTTGGGTACAGTATCGTCCCTGATTGAGAACTACTGGCTTACTTGTCTGTGATATTCCTTTTGAGGTCCTCAGTATAAATTTTATGATGTATAACTTGGTGTGGTCATACAGGCCAATAATCCTAGCAACTTGGGAGGCTGAAGCAGGAGGCTCACAAGTTTGAGGCCAGCCTTGGCAGCTTAGACTCTAAGAAATTTACGGATACCCTGTCTCAAAATAAAAAATGTAAAAAATGGATAGGGATATAGATCGGTAGCAGAGCTACCCTAGGTTCAATACCTAGTATTTAAAAAAAGGGAAAAAATGATGTGTGTTTTTGACTGCTGGGGTGTGGGGCTTGCTGAAAAATATCTCAATTGCATTTGTTTTGGAGCCATAAATTGATATTGTTATTCTAAGAAATGG
Source organism: Ictidomys tridecemlineatus (assembly GCF_052094955.1). NCBI lineage: Eukaryota > Metazoa > Chordata > Mammalia > Rodentia > Sciuridae > Ictidomys > Ictidomys tridecemlineatus. The sequence goes on from NC_135493.1 coordinate 102,169,252, forward strand.
AGGAGTATTCAGGTTAACTTCTTGGCCCCTCAGTATCCAGCAAATCACTTAAATCAAACTTGCTATTTAATGTTCTTGCATTTATATTATATTGGTAATATACTAGACATTTTCAATGTTGGTATTTAAATATCTTTGTACTTGGTTACATTTGCATAAAGATGATATTTGTATAAAGCCACCCACCAACCTGCCATAACAGAGCAATAGTAATGACAACTGATTCCTTCCCCTAACCTTCATGCTATGGATGGTTCTCATAGGTCAGGACCAACAGCCAAAGAGGGGAAGGAAACCTAAGATACTTCCACATTGTGGCCATCACAGTGGAAGGAACTGAGATATGTTTGCATGTCATGGAAGAAGAAAAAGGAGGGATTGCCAAAACAAAATCAAAATAAAACCAGACCTGGGGCTGATTGGCCTTTCTAAGAGATTTTGTTAGATTTCTTGAGACAGGCATTTAGATTTAAGGGCAAGGTTATCCTTGATATACATACAAGTCCTCAGATAAATTCTCTTTATATCAACAAAGAAGGGCATTGACAAGGATTATTTCCATCCAATGAATGCCAACATACTTGATTTTTTTCTTTCAACTTCAAAAACTTGCTGTTGTTCCTATCTATTCTTATTTTTGTAGAATGATGAAAATGTAATGTTGGATTTTAGTTCTAGTTCTGTTAGATCTTTATGGGAGCTTGCCTGGTTTTTAATTCCTTTTTTCTTTATTGCCAGACAAAAGGAGAGGGAATATACCACTCAGATACAGAATGGTTTGTCGTAAAAATGAAAGATCGAAGCAGAACGAGAATGCGAATCCCCATATCTTGTCCTCAGTGCTGTCAGTTAGCATAGGCAAGCAGTTTTAAAAGAGCCAAAATGATGGATCTTGCATCTCAGGGCCTGGAAAGAAACTTGAGAATTTCCAACCTTTAAGCACCAGAGATTCTATAGTATTTTGAAAGAGGAGAACATTCTACAGCTTCCCTTGGTAATTCACACTAATGCTTTAACAACTTTCAGCATCAGGAAATTCTTCCGTATGAGTTACAGCCTAAATTCTTCATGCTGCTTAAGCCTGTTTCTTCTTGTTCTGTCCTCAGTGGAGGGATCGAACAGCTGGTCACAGGCCCCTATGCAAGAGCCATTCACATAATTGAAAACTGTTATTAAATTGCCCCTTCAGCTACTCTTTCTTGCTCGTGTTCGTTCTCTCTCTCTCTCTCTCTCTCTCTCTCTCTCTCTCTCTCTCTCTCTCTCTCTCTCTCTCTCTCTCTCTCTCTCTCCTTTTTGTGACTAAATAATCCCAATTCCCTTAAGCTGTCCTCAGGTCTTTCAAACCCTTTAATTATCATTGTGCCTTTCTGCCAAGCCTCCTGTAAGTTCTGGGTCAGTTGGAGCCCTCAGAATTAGACACTATTTTCTATGAAGGATCTAAACAGTAGTGAAGGTGTTGAGATAATTTTCTCACACTATACTTTCTGTACCTTTAGTTGTACATTATAGACATGGTGTTTAAGTTTATTTTATTTATTATTATTTTTTTGCAGTGCTGGGGATCGAACCCATGGCCTCATGCATGCTAAGCATGCCCTCTACCACTGAGCTCCACCCCAACCTCTCTTTTATTTTTATACCTATGTTTGCTGCTGACTCATGCTCAGTTTTCTCCCTATCTTTTTAAATAAAAAGAAATGTTATGATATTTTTACATTTTCTGTGTTAAGTATGAATTTTTGCCCTGTGGCATGCCATTGAATGCATCATTAAACAATCTACCCTTTAAACATAAGTCAGAAAAAAATATACATTCTGATTAAGTGCCAATAAACTCATATTTTAAATAGGCATGAATTAGTAATGCTTTTCAATTTACTGCCTTTCTAAAATGGTTTGTCTCCTGGCTGGCTAGAAAGGGTTATTTTGTTAGACCAGTGGAGCAGGAGATTGTTATAGGACATATTGTAGCTGAGCACTTGCAATTCTTTTGACAAAGTCTTTCACTCTGTCTTTGTCTACAGGATGGGGAAATTTGTGCAACAAAGACTAGATAATATTACTGGAAGAGTCACAGTTCAGCTGTCAGAGAGGACAGAATCATGTTGTTGATCTGGTGTAGGCTATAGCGATGCAGCTCATGTTTGTCCTTGGCTTGTAAGATATTTTCACCAGGACTGTTTAATACAAAAACTTAACTTATTTTCAAATAGAAAAATGAGCCAAAGTTGGGAATAATGGCTAATTCCTTGGCTAAAGGAGTTAGGATTCTCAAAGATACTGATGAGATTTCACATTGGGCTCAGACTAAGAGGAAAGTCCTTGACAGAAGTGAAAGGAAACAAATCCCAAATGAACAAGCACAGAGTGGAGGAATTGTCCAAAACAGCCAGAAACAGCCCCAAACAGCATTTCCCATAATGCCCAGCAGGGCCCTAATACCTTTTGATGTTCATAGACCTTATCAGTTAAAAAAAGATAAAGGTCTTGGGATCATTGAATAATAAGTGGGGAAATTCTGAGGTCAAACAAAGTTTAACGTGTTTTTTCACTGACGACCTTCTTAGCTTTTAATATGTTAACATGCATTAAGAATTTTAAGAGGCAGATATAATGTGCAATGTTTCCTTAATTAATTTGACCTTCTTTTCATGAAGCATTTTGCTGGATGATTGATCTGCTGGATGTACTAGGCAACATTGACCCAGAGATTTTAGTTGAACAGAAACCTTATGTGAACCTATAGACCAGAACAAATAAATGTAATCCATTATTGTGTCCAGAGAAATGGAGGTATCGTTCCCAGCACATCGTATTTCGAGAATAGTTTTCTAAAGGACAATGGCAAACTGAGCCATGTCATATAAGGCAGAAATGAAAGGAATAGAGATGAAGAGGCATGGACAGATATGACAGCTATGGTAAAATATTTAAAGGACTGCATGAAGGCTGAGAACTTCTGAGTTTCTGATCAGATGGGTAATAATAATGATGATGATCATAGCAGGCATGATTCTTTCTATGTGCTGGACACTCTTCCAAGTGCCTTTCATTTGTTAACTCATTCATCTTAAAACATCCCTGTGAGGTAGGCACTATTAATATTTCCATTTCATAATAGAGAGAAATTAAGACTGAGAAAGTTATCTTACCAAGGTCACAGAACCAGTGAATGGCAAAGCTGGGGCTTGAACTCTAGTGATTTGATTATGAATCTTCTGTTCCTATCATTCCATTTCATTGCAGGGTAAAGAACTTTGGACAGGGATCCCTTACAGATATTCAAGATTACCTTTGAAGGACATATGCTCTCTCACCTGGGTGGTATTTACATAGTAGCTGTAGGAATACACTGGCATTGGCAAGAGTTTAGATGAATGCTAGAGACCTCATAGCTCTGCAACACCATTCCAAAAGAAGGAATTGACTTGCACCCTTTCATCTTTATATTTTGTATAATTCCTTTTGGGGGGGCATGCAAGGAATTGAACTCAGAGGCACTCAACCACTGAGCCACATCCCCAGCCCTATTTTGTATTTTATTTGGAGACAGGGTCTCACTGAGTTACTTAGCGCCTTGCTGTTGCTGAGGCTGGCTTTGAACTAGCAATCCTCCTGTCTCAGTCTCCCTGATTGCTGGGATTACAGGTGTGTGCCACCATTCCTGGCTGTATAATTCTTTTTAAAAAAACATTTTTCTAAAAAGTATCTCTGTGATGGTACTCTACTCATAGAAAAGTGCTCAACAGATGCTTTTGATCACTAGTTTGAATTGATACCATTTTGCAGTTAGGAAATCCAAGGTTAAACATCTCATTAGAATGTTATTAAATTTCTAATTAAGGGTAATGACTGGACTGCTGGTGAAGTGGTCAGTGTTGTCAGTCTAAACCCTCCTTCCTGCCTTTCTGTGTGAGATGTGGATAGATCCTTTATTAACAAGCCACATTCCAAGAGAAGGAACTTGTTTTTTTCAGTTCCAATACTCATTACTTATATGATACCAAGGATGCCATGTCATATATTCAGTTTAAATTGGTTTTGGAATAAGCACTGCCCCTCAGTTCTTGGCAAAAGCAAATGAAAAATTGTCTATGGAGAAAGTATTTATTTCCATTCCAGGGTTCAGAGTATCTACAGAAAATATTTTTAAGGTCATTGTAGTACACAGGGAAAAAAAATAAGCAGTTAAATACATAAGAAATTAAGGTAAGTGGCAACAGCAGAAACAGCAGACTGCCGAAGCAGACCCATAATAAATTAATATTTGAGAATTATTAGATTATTTTTCAAAAACTCTTTATGCTGTTAGAAAAATGAAAGAATATTGAAAAAATATTGGCAGGAAAGTACAACCTTGGGAATGACCTTAAAAATGACAAAGTAGGGGCTGGGGTTTTGGTTCAGTGGTAGAATGCTTGCCTAGCATGTTTGTGGCACTGGGTTCAATCCCTGGCACCATGTAAAAATAAATAAATAAAATAAAGGTACTGGGTCCATCCATAACTAAAAAAATTTTTAAAAAATGACAAAATAGGGCTGGGGTTGTGACTCAGTGGTAAAGTGCTTACCTAGCATGTGTGAGGCACTGGACTCAATTCTCAGCACCACATAAAAATTAATTAATAAATAAAGTAAAGGTCCATCAACAATTTAAACACTTTAAAAAATATTTTTAAAATGACAAAGCCCAATTCAGTGGTGCATGCCCATAATCCTAGCAACTGTGGAAACCGAGGCAGGAGGATTGCAAGTTCAAAGCCAGCTTCAGAAACTTATTGAGGCCCTAAGCAACTTAGTGAGACCCTGTCTCAAAATTTAAAAAAAAAATTAAAACTGTGGGGGTTCAATCACCAGTACTCTTACTGTTCCCCGCTAAAAAGAAAAAGAAAAGAAAAGAAAAACAAAAAACCTGACCAAATAGAGGGTTGGGAATGTGATTCAGTAGTAGGGCACTTGCCCAACACCAGCATGTGCAAAGCCCTGGGTTCCATCTGTAACACCTCAAAAAATAAATAGAGAAGAAAAAGAAATATAGTATCTTAAATTTTAAACTGTTTAAAATTTGATGCAGTCGAGGAGAGAAATGAATATTCAATCAGACAACTGAATAGAAGGAATTCTTAGGAATGAATGCAAAGAAGGATTACAAAAAGGGAAAAGCTAGGGAAGTCCTGTTCAGAAAAATGGAGATTGAGAAAGTCGAACATTTATCCAATCCTTTAAGCAGAATAGAGTAGGAACAGAGAAGAGGCACTGTTTGTTGAGATCATGACTGAGAAGATTCCAGAGCTGATTAAGACTCTGAGCACATGTTTATGAAGCCCACTGAATCTTAAACCAGCATAAATAAAACCATAGAAACACAACACAGGAAAAGGATAGATTACCTTCAAAGAAGCAACTATCAGCTCTACTACTGATAAGATGCAAGTGGACTAATATTTCCTTATACTAAAATAACAACAAACAAAACCCCTAAGTCTTTCAGTTAAGAATTCTATACCCAGTGATTCTTTGATAGCTATCAAGAATATGGATTTCAGAAAAAGCGAGGTATTTTAAGATATCCAAGACTTGGGAAATTCATCATTAATTAGATATCTAACCTAAGGATATACTTGGGACAAACTGATCTCAGAGGGAAGATTTGAGGTTAAAGCAGGAAAAAAAGTAACTAATATTATCTAACATCTAACAATTTAAAGAATTAAGACAATTTAAAAATATTGGGGTTTAAAAATATAATTAAAGTACAATTAAAATGAATTCCTACAATAATGTGTAAGTCCAATGATTGGTAAATGTATTTTGAAGTGTTCTGGATGAATGGTATTTATTATATTTAGGCTTTAAAAGAAAGAAATAGACAAACAATAGGACACCATGGGAATTGTACCATGCCAAGTAGTATTCTAATCAGGCCAGGAGGTTCTGATGCTGGTATCAGCTTTGCCACCAGTTAGTTGGAGAGCCTTTGAAAAGTGAGTTCTCTGATCTACATCTCTGTTTTCTTGTCTGTAAAATATGAGGCTTTGGAACCTGATGAAATTTTAAAGCCCCTCATTATGATTCTCTGAGAAGTGAATCCTCTAGGAAAAAAAAATCAATAGTTCTGAGTTGTTGTTTTTCTTTCCCCTCCTTTGAAATTTTATCAATAAACACTTGCATTTTTCTTTGGGCTAACACACATACATATATATATATATATATATATATATATATATATATATATAGATAGATAGATAGATAGATAGATAGAGATATATCTGTTCAAAAATGGGAGAGTAAACATTGACTCACTCAGGTGTGTATTTTGCGGTACTCTTCCTGTGTGTTGGTTTCCTTTGATTTCCTTGTCATCTGGTAGCCAGAAAGAGTGATGGTAGTTTACTAACACCTGAGGGATAGGTGGCTTTTGTGGATGTTAGAGGGACATTTGTAGAAACAAGCTGTGAAAAGAGGCCCTTCTTATGCAACTATTGTTCTTTCTTTTTAACTTATTACCTGAACTGATATATGCGTCCTTTATTTTCTCACCTTCTCTTTTTGTCCTCTTTCTCCCTCCTGTCTTTGCAGGCTAATAATAAACCAGAGATTGAAGCAGCCCTCTTCCTAGACTGGATGAGACTGGAACCCCAGTCCATGGTGTGGCTGCCCGTCCTGCACAGAGTGGCTGCTGCAGAAACTGCCAAGCACCAGGCCAAGTGTAATATCTGCAAGGAGTGTCCCATCATTGGATTCAGGTATTAGGAACAAACAAAAGCTGCCTTTTTCTGCCTTATCATTTCTTACTTTTTTATGACTCAATTTTTTATCTCCTGTGCCAGTTGCTGTTAGTTTGTTCTTCTCTAAAGTGGTAGAGAAGGTGATCAAGCCGGAACATCAATCACTCCTGTCACTCCTCCCATTGCTGGGTTATTTTGGTGGATCTGACTCATTAGGCAGATGTCCCTTTCCACCTTCACTCTTCAGCTCTTCAGAACCACATTTTTGGTTGAACAGGACTGAGTACCTTTCTCCACACAGATCTTTGTCAAGGGCATACAGATTAACTGTACCTCCTCCTTCCTGGAACCAAAACATTTTTATCCTTTCTTTCTTTTTTCATGTCTTTTCTGTTTATAGAAACTCTCCAAGAATCAGTTATAAAACTAAGAGATGATTCTATTATGGGGAGGAACCATTATGGTAGCTCAGTTTCTTTCTTACTCACTTGGCAGCACTTTCTTTCCCTTTCAGTAATGAGAATTGTTTCAAGCATTCTAGAAGTTCCTTTATCTTTGAGTCCAATTACACTCTTCACACAGTATCCTAATGAACTTCTGAGGGAATAGAAAATATGCCAATGAATGAAAGACTCACAAAGTAGCTAAAGAAAGAAAGAAAGAAAGAAAATGTTTGTTACAAAGGTGAGATAAACAGGAAACATAGCAGGTTATTCTTTTGATGTTCTTAAAATGTCCTGGAAAACAACCGACTCTTAAATCTTTAACCTTGTTGACCTGTTTGGGGAAACAGGATATTTTTAAATGAATGCATCTTATTTAACAATAATCCCAAATTCTAATTCTGAAAGGATATGTATTTAAACATCTGAATCAACATCAAGGTTTCCATAGTGATGAATGAACTACCAAGTTGTAAACTAACTATATAGTCTATGGCCCATTGAGAATCCACTTAGCAGCTAAGTAAATACTCTTTTCTAGTTTTGCCTAGATTTGTTTTGTTACTTTATTTCCTAATAACCACTTTGTACCATTTTTGTGGGGTTTTTTTTATTCATTGCATTTATCCTTTCCTACTTCATGCCATTTACAAAGAGGTCCTAACAAAAACCTTTCAAGGTTTCTAAAGCCTAGCTAGACAACAGTGAATAGGTAGCACTTTTCTTCCTGGCTTTGGCAAGTAAGAACACTGCCATGGTGGGTGAGGAGGGGAAACCACAGGTGACTGCATTACATTTTCAACCTTTCGTTCTCAGCTTCCTTAGCAGATTGGAACTTGTATGCTACAGTGGAAATTTTTATAAAATAAAGCAGGAGAATGTTTCTGAGGATCTAAGGGAGCACTTTTACCTTCAATTCATTTGCCTTTATCAAATTAGATTATTTTAAGAATCAGCACTCACCCCTCTCGAAAGATGGTTGAGATCTAAAAAAGGTAGCTTTTCTTCCCACTTTCCCATATGTGACATAAGGAATATGTTTATTTGAATTGGCTGAGGTTCTTATCTGAGAAAGCAAAAGACAGGAAGAGTGCAAAACAACCAATAGAGTATTATGGGGATGGAGGGAATGTACCAACTACTACTATAAATACATTCTTTCATCAAATCCAAATTTTATGTTTTGAGAGGAAGGGGTGCTTTACTTATCATTCATTGGTGGGTAATGTGGTGAGGAATTTCTGAAAAGAGAGATAAATAAAGATAGGCAGCTGGACGCAGTGGCACATGCATGTAATCCCAGCAGCTCAGAAAGCTGAGGCAGGAGGATTGCAAGTTCAAAGCCAGCCTCAGCAACTTAGTGAGGACCTAAGCAACTGAGAGAGACCCTGTCTCTAAATAAAATGCAAAAAAGGGGCTAGGGGATGTGGCTCAGTGGTTAAGTGCCCCTGAGTTCAATCCCCAATACCAAAAAAAAAGTTATCATCCAAATAATTATTTGATGATGAATCACCTCAACCAATCAGAAAATTTAAAGCAAGACTTATTTTAATTGAAGTTCTTATTTGTTTCTTTTGTCTTATGATATTACTTTATAATTTTTTTGGAGAGAGTTGCTTCAGGAAATTTTTGTCCCCATGATGGATAGGGGACACACAATGCATCTATGTCCAATACTAGATCCAATACTCTAAGTTCTTTGAAATTAGAGTATTGGATCTTCAAAAGACTAAAAGGTATCCAGTATTTTCCTACTTAATCTGAAAGAGCTACTACAGAAGTTTAATTATGAGCTGAGTTTTTCTTCCCTTCTTCCACATATTTATGGGATAATCTTTGTGCCAAAATGTTTTGGTACTGTATGAGAGGCACCAGAGATACCTGGAGGTAGGAAGTAATCACTTACCTTGCAGGACTAATGAATATTGCATTGTTTTCAGAATTAAGACACTGTAGTAGAAGGCTTATTATTAAAGAGTGTTCTTTGGGAATTTGATTTGAAGAAATACATGTGTTTGTTTTTATTCTTAACCAGGTACAGGAGTCTAAAGCACTTTAATTATGACATCTGCCAAAGCTGCTTTTTTTCTGGTCGAGTTGCAAAAGGCCATAAAATGCACTACCCCATGGTGGAATATTGTACTCCGGTAAGTCAGATGCCTCCCTACTAGAGGTCGATTTCAGGTTTTTTTCTATCTTTCTTTCTTTTTTTTTTTTTTTTGTATTGGGAATTGAACCCAGGGGTGCTTAACCACTGAGCCCTGTCCCTAGCCCTTTTTCTTATTTTGAGATGGAGTCTCACTAAGTTGCAGAAGCTGACTTTGAATTTATAATCCTCCTGCCTCAGCCTTCTGAGCCACTGGGATTATAGATGTGTTCCACCGAGACTGGCTGTATTTCAGTTTTGTATAAAATCATAGATTATATATGTGTGTGCATTTTTGTTTTGTTTTGTTCTGTTTTTGTGGTGCTGGGGATTGACCCCATGGACTCATGCATGCCAGTCAAGCACTGTACCACTGATTCACATCCCATTCTGCAGATCATGTTTAATGCTGTGATTTATAAGTTCCCCAGCTAAAGTGGCTCAGATTACCCTTTTTCTTGCACACATGGAACATGATAGGTGTTCAGTAAATATTGTTGAATGAATAAATAGTTGGCATGATTGTAGGGTAGATGTTTCACATTTCTTTTTCAGAATTCTAAAGGTTATATGTAGAGATCTTATGGCCAAGCAAGGGACATGTTGAGTATTGGGGGTGGTATGCAGGTTCCTCACAACTCATAACCTACTGCTTTCAATCACTGTTGCTCATATTTTATCTCTGATATAGGAATAAGTAATCCTTTAAATGTTTTATGTACTTAAAACTTTAAATGTTTACATGCTACCTTGTGTCGCATAGATATTATTGTTTTTACTCTGCTTTTACAGATAAGGACTCTGAGATGCTGAGGTTAGTTTGCCCAAAGTTTTATAAGTGAGAAATAGAGACTTCTCCTAAGATTACGTTTTAGGAAAACATTTAGTAGCTAGTAGAACTTTGATAAACCACTTGTGGAGTGGCAAGGACAGAGGCTTCATGGCCAGACAGAGTTGGACACAAATCTTATGTGAACTCTAGATGCATGCTATTCAAAGTATGGTCTGTCTGCCATACTTTATCTGGTGTTTATTAGAAATGCAAATCCTGTAGCTTTATCCCTTTATGTCCTAAATTAAAACTTGCATTTTAGCAAGATCCACAGGTGGCTCTTGAACACATCTGCTTTAGAACATGTCTTTCTTCCATCATCAGAATGATCCTCCCAGGTATTTAATTATCTTTCTATTATTTCTCTTAACAAAGGTAGTCAGTGATGGAGAAGGTACCATGCCTGATATTTTGTGGGTAAAGAATGATTTTCTATGGACTAGTTTCTTAAATACAATAAAGTGTGGTAAAACTTATACACTATCATTCATCAAATAACCTCATAGCTTATATACTTCATTTATTTTTCATAATAACTTGTGAAAGTATTATTGAACCATTTTACAGATGATCGGTGCTTCAGAGAGTAACTCCCACACCTTAGTAAATTTCAGGTCTGGTTTCAAAGCTGCATTTGTCTGGTTCCACAAAACAAGAGCCTTGAAGCTAAAGATTGGAGTGGTCATTTGTTGTGAAATCATACTCTCCTAAATCTGATCTCACCATGATTTCCCTTTTAGACTACATCAGGAGAAGATGTCCGTGACTTTGCCAAGGTACTAAAAAACAAATTTCGAACCAAAAGGTATTTTGCGAAGCATCCCCGAATGGGCTACCTGCCAGTGCAGACTGTCTTAGAGGGGGACAACATGGAAACGTGAGTAGTGGCCAAAGCAAAACAGACTGTCATTTGATGTATATCTGAGCTCCTGTCAGCCGAATTCCCTCCTTCACTCCCAAATGCAAACAGTCTCTTCTGTTTCTCTCTTCAGATTTACTGTAGCTGAAAAGAGAAAAAATAAGTTGATGTTCAATCATCATTTTCTCATGTCTCCCAACAATTGCCATTTCCGCAAGTTAAACTTTATCTCACAGGGGAAAGGAAAAAAAAAAAACAAAAACAAACCAAACACATAATAGCCACCAATTGCCTTGCAAGGTTTTTAAGAAATATGGGACTGTTTACAAATGAGTGATGTCAATATTTCATTTTGATTTTTCCTCCCTCACAAGTCAGTAGATGTGTGTCTTTCTGTATCTGAATGTGTGGTCATCCCTATTCCCTTTTTTTCCTACTTGAAAGAAAATCTAGTCACCGAAAATTGCTTCACAGTAAGTAGTAATGATTCTCATGGTCAAGCCAATGATGTTGTCACCTCTTTTAAACCTGTTCCTTATCTGTTCCTGTAACTCTGATGGCAGTCACACGGCTGTTTGTTTTTCTTTTAATTCACTTTCCACCTTTATTTGGCTGTTGCTTTCCATGGTTCATACTTAGTTGGATTTTATTTCTTTTGACCTTTCAGTAATTTTTGTTGTGGCTGACTTTGCCTGTGTCTCTCTTCACCACCTCATTTTTTTGTTTTGCAGTCCCGTTACTCTGATCAACTTCTGGCCAGTAGATTCTGCGTGAGTACTTTTGCTGAAGGGCGCTGCTACCACCAACACATTCGCTTGCTTGATTTAAAAGAATTTTTTTCTGGTTCTGTTTTGTTTAGAGGCATATTAATTTCCTTTCTTTCATTTTGGTTTTTGTTTCTTCTCTTGATGAGACCTAAGAGTGCCGTCTACCATAGATCAAAAAAATTGGAGTAGGGTTTTCAGGTCCCCCTCTGGTTGAAATTCTGAATAGCTGAAATCTTGGCCTGAGTTCAAATTAAAATCAGAGAAAGGATTGGAGTTTTAGTGTATTCCTGGGAGACATGTTTATATATTTCCTCAACCATAAGCAAGGAAGAGCCTCCTGATTACATAAGAGTGTTCTTTAGGCCTATTTCTTGAGATTTGGTGCTTTAGGGCCTTCAAAAGGGTTATGGTTCTTTCCTTAGGTCCTGTCATCACTCGAGTTTTAAAACTCGGAAGGGTCAATTTTGTAGTATGGTGTTGAGTTTGGCTGAATAATTTCAGTGTAGTGTGTGGACTTTTTATCATTATATATACTATGCTTTTGACTAATTTTTATATACATTGGTTTCTACATTTTAAACTAAAGTCATTTTACTCTCCTCTCCAAACTACCTTCAGTTCATAAACAGTTCTATATTGACAGTGGGAAAAAATGTACTGTAATCTGTTATTACTACTGGTGTGTATTAATAATACTAATATTAGATACTGAGAGATGATTGATTTATCTCAGAGTTATAACATTGGAAATCTCTTTTGGGGCTGGCTGTGGTGGCTCATGCCTGTAGTCCCAGCAACTGGGGTGGCTGAGATGGAAGGATTGCTTGAGCCCAGGGGTTTGAGACCAGCCTGGGCAATATAGCAAGAACCCATCTCAAAAAAGAAAGAAAGAAAACTCTTTTGGGGGCCTGTGATTTATACATTAACAAACAAGGTGTACTTGTTTTAAAATGCTATTTTATGGTGTTTCTATAACAAATATTTGGTAATTCAATATGTTTTATCAAAATATTCATTTAAGGTCAGGTAGCTTTATTACATATATAGAGGAAATGACCAAATTAGAAGAGGGACTCATTTAAGAGTTCAATTTATTTATTTTGGGCTTTTAAAAATTAATCCACCACATTATTAGTTTAAGCCAGATCTTTTCTTTAAAACCCTGTATTGATAAATGCAAATGATTACTTGAGGTTTATTTTAAGTCCTTATTGTCCTAAATGAAGTAGATGACTTCCCTTTCTTTTTTAAAACTGTATTACTGTGCCCCTTAATTTTGAGATATAATAGCTATAAGTAGCAAATTGTCTGATTTTTTTCTTAATCCTGAGCTTTAGCAATTTAGGAAGTTATTTAGATTCAGTTATGCTCCTGGCCTGTTGGTAATTGTTTTCCTTAACTCAGGTAGTCTGTTTATAGAAGTTAGAATCTTTCATAAATGAGAAACTTTTTAAAAATTGATATACTGAAGTCCTGAGCTTGATTGGATCCTGCTAAGTAAACATATTTACTCTTGTGTTGGAGTTCAGTTTAACCAAGTAAGAAATTCAAAAGATAAGTATGCTGAAGTACTATTTTTTTAAATGCATGGCTAGAGGTAGCACAAAAATAATAAAGAGTATCAAGCACTTCTTTAAAAGAAGCTACACATGAGCTAATAAGAGGAAAACATCAGGACAATCAGTTAAAAGTAACATTTTAAGTAGAGTGTGTTTGTCTTCTTTGATTTTGAAGTGCTTTAAAATTAATGCCATCCTTATGAAAGCATGTTTTCTAACAATTAACATACCCTCCATAATTCATCTTTTTGTGAAAAGGTTGGTTCGGTTATTTCAGAAGAGTGGGAAATTCTGATTTTGAGAAAGAAAACAAGCCCAATAGAATGAAGTTTGTGTTTTCTTTAGTACTATAATTTTATTAAAGTCTTTACTCATAGGATTATAAGTAATAATGTATAAAATCTATTGTAAACCTATCCTATTCAGGCAGAAGAGTCAGGTCCTAATGTTTTATTTTGTAAGAATTCTTTTTGATGTTAATAGATCTTATGATGATGACAATATGTATGTAATTCATTCAATACGGATCACAGATTAGAAAGTTTCCTGAGATACAGATCTTTTGGGTTTTGCCCGTATTTGTCGTATTATTTTAAACTAAATCTAGCTTAGGCCTTTTTTGTTTATCCATTAAGTGGGGCAGTCCAACAATGTTCTTTGAGCTATTCTGCTTTGAAATCTAGATGAATGAAAACTTATCAATGGAGGTTTTACAAAAGAGAAAATGGTGATAGGTAAGATGCCATTGGCCGAGTGGATTATTAATGGTAACAAGAAGTAAACTTTCTTGGTATATGGTTTTGTATTTAGGAGGCAGGAATTGGGAATAGTATTATTATCATCCTTCAAAAGTGTTTTCCAAGGCTTATGTACTTAGTTTTATTTCTGGACTCAGTGTTTTTTTTTTTTTAATTTTTACTAATTCTTGGTTTTTAAATGATTCTTCTCTGACCAGCACTCCCTTTTGGCTTATTTTCTGGTTTAATATGTATCTCTTTTAGTGTATATTTTTTAAGATTTCTGGTTATGATGAGTTCCTATGCATACACATGCTGCAATAGGTGCTACATACATTAATAAGAAAAATAATGTGGAATCAATTATCCCTCAGGCTAAGAGTTAAAGCTCTAAGATTTTCTCTATAAGACTGTATTCATGTGCTTTGGATTTACATGCCTGCTTTTCTTGGTATAGTTTTGCTTCAAAGTCTTGGGTTTTCTTTCCTCTGTACAATACTACAGTAGCAAACTATTGTAAGAGAAAATTCTACTAATGTATTTTCATTGATGGTGGCCTTTTAGCTTATAAAAATAAGTAACCGAATGACTGATCTATTCCAGAAGATAATGCTTATAAGTCAAACAATCCAAGTATTAAATTATCTTTACCTGCAGTGAAAATTTCAAAACCTTAGCATTTTGAAACAATGGGCTATTCCAGGACTCTAGAAAATTAGCAGATTAACTCTCCAAAAATATAGTGAGGATTCACATGGAAATCTTTGGATCTGCCTATTACATTGGGTAGTCATCCTTTTGTTTCCTCATGAAAATTGAAACATCCTTTTACTTGACCTAGACAACATTGATTTCATAAATAAGATTTTTATCTCTCAGGGAAGTCTTCTAGTTCCCTAGTTATTTGCTGTAGTGTGTTGTAATTATCTTATGATAATATATCTTCATTAAGAAATTTTAATTTCTGGCACACTTCTTATGTAAATCTAGTTACAAGTAGCTACTTTTTCTTTCTTCTTTTTTGTTTTTTAACCTAGAAAAATAACATATTCTTCTTAGTGTTCACACCAAGCCCCTTGAATGCTGCTTGGGCTTTAGGTTCAAGAAGAGCCCTTGCTGAATACCTTACTGTTGACTTTTGAATTCTGTGTCAGGAGAAAAATGGAAGAGACCTTTTGTTCTATTCCAGTTAAAACAAAAAGCACAAGCCCAAAACAGGTGTTTCCCCACCCCTAATGTTAATCCAAAAGATAATATAAAAATTTCCAGGAAAATTAATAGTTCACATAGTAAAAATATAAAAATATATGTTAACCCTACCAAAATTCTAGCCTATGGAGCTAAGAAAAGGTAGAAATTTTTAATTATAAAAAATTATATTGACTACTCATGCTAACTTTCCTCTTGTTTCTCATCTGTATTTTAGAATATGACTGATAAAAATATTTCATATATTATGACATTCTATTGAATTAGTAATTCTTTTTTAAAACATCATAATATGATCTTGGGTCATTCTGTTTTGTTCTAGAAAGTAGTAATATGTTCCTGCTGTTAATTTGGCAGATATATTCCTTGTGTAGAAAATTCCACAGAACAGTACTATGGGAAATATTAAGAAGTCTTGGACTGGAGTAGCCTCTTTGAGACTAAAATGCTTGACTGTAAATGTTTTAGGCAAACCTATAGTTTGCAGTCTGTAAATAGGCAGCTAATAAATGGCTCAGTCATAAGTGTTTAAAAATTTAAATCTCATAGTGATTTAACACAATTTCAGAACTATAGGAGATGAGATACTGCAAGCTTAGGAGGACAAAATGCTTCATAGAGATTTTCTCCCCAGATCTTTTCTGTAACCAAACTTTCCAGAAAATTTTTGATCTTTGTGGCTTTTAAAGAAAGCAGAAGTATGAGAAATCATCTCTCCAACCTGGATTTTAAATTCTTGATGCTAAGATACAGAAACAGTTTAATGTATATTATCCTTATCCGTAGAATTAGAACAAAAGCATTCTAGGCCATGTATTTAACATAACTGTGTGGTGGGTTTTTTTCTCCATTAATGGATGGTATCTGTGACTAATCACATTTTCTGCCTTATAGGCCTGCCTCGTCCCCTCAGCTTTCACACGATGATACTCATTCACGCATTGAACATTATGCTAGCAGGTATGAGACTAGTTGAATGCCAGGCAAATATTGATTGAAGTAACTAACCAAGGAAAGCTAACCAATAGTAATTTTAAACAAATCTTTTCTTCCTCCATCTTGCCTAATTTCTACTAATCAACTTGCCCTCTAACGTGCATGCCATTCCACTGCATGTTGTTTTTGGAAACCAACAAGAATGTTGGTCCAGAACAATCTTCCCTAACCCTGGCCTTTAAACATTTCTGGTAGCATTGTTATGTTTTGTATACTGAGCACACTTACCAAATTGGCTTAAAAATCAAATCATCTAACCTCCTTAGAAAACTGCTAGACTAGACATTAATCTGTGAAGAAAAGATACTATGTTATATGGAGAATATGAAAGCGTCAGCTTTCCATTTGTGTTTATTTTATGTGATACACTATAAAGAAGATAATAATTAATTTCCCTAACCCTTGGACCTTTCTATCCCACCTCCTTTGTATTTGACATAGTTTTATACCGAAAACCTGAATTACTAATTATAAAATATCTCATGCTTGTTAAAGAAATCTGTAAGAGTTTGATTAACTTTTTTTTGTTGTTGCCAAAAGACTTTATCATTCTCTGAGGTAAAGGAGGGTTTAAAGGTAAAAATTGGTGGCAGAACATTTAGTGACCTTACTGTGAATCCATCCTTTATCAGTATTCTGACTTTGGACATGCTTACCAATTGTGAAAAGCATTAACTAGCTTTATAAGTCTGTCATCAGTGGAAGGCATTAATTGTCTTGAAAGACAAAGGGTAGTGTAAGGTATGGGGTGCATTTGTGGTTAGGGAAGCTTTTCTTCTGAAAATAAAAAATCTGTTCTCAGTGAAAGGAAGATGGACCTGTGGAAATAAAACAGCAATGAAATACAACTTCCCTTAGAATTTATATCAGAAATGTTAAGCTACTCACTTGCTGTGGTCTACCACACACTGCTTCGTATGGTTAAGCCAACACACACATCCTTTAATTTGAAGGATTCCTTTCTCCTCTTGCCATGATTTATCCTTTAGTTTTCAGGAATGTTCGATTAGGTCTTGAATAGATTCTAAGAAGTCACATAAGTTTTAATGAGCTTTTACGTTTTTTATCAGGCTAGCAGAAATGGAAAACAGCAATGGATCTTATCTAAATGATAGCATCTCTCCTAATGAGAGCATGTAAGTATCCCATCTCTTTTTACAAAATGTTCCTGACAATGAAATTGCTTGGAGGGATTTAGAGGTAGGATAGCATAGGATATAGGAATTAGCATCATATTCATTTGATCTTTCAAAGAGCCATTCATTTACTGCTTTTCTTTTAATTCTGTAACAGCCAGGCACAGAATGAGCTCATTCAGATTCAGGCATTATCAATATTCCAGAGTAGTAAAAATCATAGGCCCTGTTCTTGTTGAATCTTATTTAATACCATATCATTACCAATTGCAAGAGTCCCAGACACTTATACTAAATGCTTAATCTTTTACCAAACTTCCAGATATTTAAAAGGATAGGATACTAATTTTAAAGTAATGGCTATGTAGTATTTTTTCCACCCCTGGGGAGTAGAAGTGTGATCTTGCTATTCCCATATGGTAAGATAGTTGGGCATTTTCCTTCAGAAATTGAAAGTAGGAGATTTTTGTGATTTAGCATCTTCACGAAGTTACTAAAGTGAGTCAGTCTTATGAAGAATTTCCAGAAGAAGGAATTCAAGTTCAGGTTCCAGTTTGTTAGTGGGATGATAAGTCAACCCTGTCAAACTTTAAGGAAGAAAATTGAATGATGCTAAAAGTATCAGCAAACACAGCTATGTCAGGGAAACAGGCTTCATTATAGACAAGGGACAATATTCACAATATGGAGCACAGAGGGACATTGCCATGAACTCACAAATGTTGGCCAGGGTCCTAGGTAGAGACAGCAGATTATGAAGCAAATTGGAAGGAAAGAGTAAGACTTTCCCAACCGAATAAACAATGTAGAGAGGAGAACCTAGTCAAAATGCAACAATCCTTTGTGTTTGACCAGTTATGGCTGTTTCACCATCTTGTCATGGAGAATAGGTAAAGGGAAGAATGGTAAATTTATCATATATAGCTGGTATAGCAACCCAAAGTCTTGCTCAGATGAGAAAAGGGACTTCATGAGGATTAAGCCTAAGGAAATTGTATCAAAGTGGCATTAGTATATAGCTAGTTATTGAAGACATCAGAATAAATCATCTCATCTAGTACATTAAGGTGATCAAGGTAATAATAAAGAATCAAGTCAGAACTCTGTAGTTTGTATATGACTTAGTTCCTCCACATAAACAAACAACCTTTTTCTAGTTATAACTGTGCAGTTTCTTTCTTAGCTATTGGAAAAAAAAGGTATTAATGAGATTCCTATATAAAATTCTTAAACATGAAAATGTATGCCCAAAGAATAAACCAAATCAAATGACTACAGTGATTTGCCTCTTTGGCTCACTGATTTTGTATATTAGAAACTCTAACACATTCAGATTAATTCAGTGGCTACCATTCACTGACTGCCTTAAAAGAATAGGAAGAAAAGCTTAATTACAACTATCTGTTATAATTAGAAATGGGAACTTCTAACAATAAAATTTCAAAATTTGGGAAGAAGACTAATAAATTAGATAGGTGGTAAAAGCTTTTATTTTTAAATGAAATTCAGGACAAAAAATCCATTTTCACCCAATTTTGGATGGTAAAAAATGACATTTAAGAGCAGATTTGGGGAAGTAGTTTAGTGGATTGGTTGATTTCACTTATGTTTCTTTTTAACACCAAATAATTATTTTTAGTTGACTCATCACATCTTCACCAGTTATCTGGCTTAATGGACCAAAATAATTTAAATCAGGGGGACTTCCTCCTAAATAATAAGATTTTTTGTTCAACTTAAAACTAAGTTTAGAGAGGGAATACAAAGAACTTTAGCCTCTCACTAAGAACAGAGTGAAGTTTTTATAACTCAAAGGAAATTGGCTTTCCAGGACCTTGAAGCAATGCATTCTGAGAATAATTTCTCCTAGATATTACAGGGTTCCTATTTTCCAGGAAAGGTTGCTGATGCCTCCCCAAATATAGCTTTTTACTTCTGTTTCCCCTAAGATTAGCCTTTAAGACTTACTCTGAGGAATATGTTGTTCTTTCTTCTTTAATCAGCCACCTTAATGGCTTTTCCCCCTCGATTTTTGTGCTTCTGTTGAAACAGTAATTGAATGAAACAGTTATTTATCTAGAGCTTAATTATTGTTACCATTCTGCCTCCATGACTTTCATAAATTAAAATTAGCTCACTGAAGCAACACTTCTTGGTTACTTTGCCTTCCACTTAAGAAAATATTTATTCTATTATTTTAAAGGCTACAGGATTTTTCCCCCTAATCAGTACCAGCAGTAGTGTGAGTTAGCAAACTGATTATATTTTGACAGGCTTGGTACCAAAGCATGAAATGACCATTATGTCTTCTCATACTTATTAACTATTGGCTAAATGGTCAATGCACAGTCCTGGTATTTCCATAATCCTACCTTTTCTTTATCCATGTAAATAGGCCAATCAATTTCACCTGAAAATTCAGCCCAAAACACTTTGAATTGTCATCTGTAGGGTGGTAGACCACAACTTTAATAGTACCTAAATGTCTTTAGAAGCAGGAAATAAGATCTTATTGTTAATAGCAAATAAATGTTTCTATTTTCCATACACACCCAAGTCCCTGACCCCCAAAGCAAAATAAGGGGGGGGAAAAAACCAAAACCTTTGATTTTATTTTCCAGAGATGATGAACATTTGTTAATCCAGCATTACTGCCAAAGTTTGAACCAGGACTCCCCCCTGAGCCAGCCTCGTAGTCCTGCCCAGATCTTGATTTCCTTAGAGAGTGAGGAAAGAGGGGAGCTAGAGAGAATCCTAGCAGATCTTGAGGAAGAAAACAGGTGAGTTTTCTTTCTAGCTTTGTCATTGGTAAGCAGAGTGCATAAACTTGCACACACAGACAAGCTCCAGGAATCTTCACTTAGAGTTATTCTGTGTCTAATTGTTTGCTAAAATAATCTGTTTAGCTCCATTTGCAGATTCTTTGTCTTTTTTTTAATCTGAAAGAAGAAAATGAATGCAATAGTATGCTTAAGAACTCATTTTAGGTGTGAAGGGATTAATGCTGATGGGGTACTTGGTTTTTGCATGTATTTCGGTGGCTTTGATTTTATATTTTAGAATAGAATTTAAGAAAAAAATAGGTCATGTAATTTTATGACTATATAATCTTTACATGTGTTTGGCCAAATTATCTCAAAACATTTAAGAAAGTAGGTTCATTGGCTTGGTCATATTTGGGAATAGATTATTTCATCTTATTATTCATCATCAAATGCAGAAGTCATTACTTGCGTTCACCATGATAGCCGATTACAGAGGTAATTCCAGTTCTCAGCCATCACCTGTAAAAAATGTTCATATAAAAATAGCAGAAATTGTAGAAGAGGAAAAGGGCAAAAGAAAATTCACAATGACTGCAGAGAGGAAAAAGTTGTAAAAACCTGGAGTACTATGTGGTGTTAGGATAATGCAAATCATTTTATTTTACTTTGGTGTATTACATTTATTATATCCTAGGTCCTCTGGTTAACAAAGCCTTTACACATAATCATTTCTAACTCACAGTGTGCCTTCTTCAGGCAAATGCCACCAGGCAAGTCTTTAAAGGAGAAATTGCTCAAATTTGTTGCACTTAAGTACTTTCATCTCTTTGGTTTAGCCCAAGGCACCAAGACCTCTTAATCAAGGCAACACAGTATGTCTGAGAACCACTGCCCTCAGGGAGGATGTCACCTCAAGATGAAAAAGTAAACTGCCATTCATCCAGTCCTTTCTCCTGCCACTCCCTGCCTTCTATCTCTTAATATGTTATGACCTATGGCCATAGCTCCTTATCTGGTTTGCTTCCTTTTAGTTTCTTTCCCACCCCTGCAATAACTCCTCCATATCAACTACTTGTACATTTTTCCAGAATCAAGACCCATCATGACATTCTTCCTTTATTAAATGACTACATCTTGGGAGGAAAAAAAAAAAAAGCAAGAAAGTCCAGCTTCTCGGCTGGGCATTCAAAGCTTCCACAATTTTCTCATGACCTGCTTTTTCAACTTCATCTTCTTTTGTACTCCCTGCATTCTGGCTATGCTGTGGTAGCTATTATTTCTGACTACATCCTGCTCTCATCCACTTTCAAGCTTGTTTCTCAGCCTACCTGCTATCCCCTAACCTTCCACTGCCCTTTCTAACAAAGGAGTCCCACCTTTGCTCACAATAACTTTCCTCATAGAACCCTCCTAGGACTCTGCAGTAGATGCAATCTATCTTTTGCTCATATTACCAGAACACTTTGGACTTTTCTTAGAGAAATCCTTGACAGTTTGCCTTTTTATCAGTTACCATCAGGGCCTCCCTGTAATGAGGTACTTGAGTGCTTTTAGGGCAAGGACTGTGCCCTGATCCTCTTCATGTCCTTTGTAGTAAGAACCCAGCACAATATGAATACTTAGTGGGTACTCAGAAAATATTTGATGGAAACCTAAAAATACAGCAAGGATATCATATGAGTACCACCCTGGAGGTAATATTATACATTATTTTTGTTTTAATGATAACTGTATTCTGGGTCTTATTTGTAAAATTGTTCAGGAATAAAGACCATGATAGATAAAGCATTTTCCTGCACTTTATTGAGAATAATCATTAGTACTCATTCATGTTAAATCTTTAATAATTATAGCGGTCAAAATCAAATAGAAAAAATTGTAAAGAGAATTGGATGTTATTGAGGAGTCAGTACATTTTTATAGTATGTGATTATTGCCCTTGTTTAATTGATCTGTTTAGTTCATTGGTCAAGAGCTCTGTCTTGTACGTCATTAGCACACTTTCCCCCCATACCATGGCAACCAGGTCAAAGAGTGTTAGTAAAGAAAAAGAATACTGATAACTATCATTTATATATCATTATATGATTTTCAGAAAGCTTTTTTTGTGTGCTTGGGATTGAACCCAGGACCTCATGAACACTAATCACACTCTTTACCATGAGCTACATCCCAACCCTTCATTTCCAGATCACTTTAATATATTTTAAATCATTTAATCTTCCTAAAAGCTCTATAAGAAAGAGCTTTTCTCGTTTCTATAAATGAGGAAAATGCAAACTCAGAGAGGTTCCAATAGGTTGCCCCAGATTTCACAGTGAGCCCATGGTAGAACTAAATTCAAATCGAGACTTTTCTGACTAAAAATAGCCAACTCTACCTTGGATCAGAGAACAAAGAGGAATAATTCTGTGTAAATAGTATTTACATAGAATCATGGCTTATTCCCCAGAATGTACCTTAACTTGAGGAAATATTTATAAGGAACCAATGTCCCTGAAAAAAACCAGTTCATCTACTTGTGGTACAGTGACAGCCACTCTACTCTGAAAGATATCCAAGATCATTCTCTAAGAATGGGATGATTTGTTCTCTGAAAGAAAGGAGAACATTATACCAGGGCTACTTAGAACTCCAAAATGAGGAATCTTGTGTTGATGCAGGTCTTTCTGTAAGTTATCTTGATCTTCAGGAAAAGGTCAGAATGAGTGTCTTGCTTTCTCCCGACACTTAGTCACATTCATATCTCCTCCCAAGTCCCAGAGAAATGTCTCTATATAGACCTCCCCTCCTGAAAACAACCTGTCTGATTTCCTTCCTTCCTTCCTTCCTTCCTTCCTTCCTTCCTTCCTTCCTTCCTTCCTTCCTTCCTTCCTTCCTTCTTTCCTTCTTTCCTTCCTTTCTATCCTGTCTTCTTATAATTCTACTCAAGGACCTTCAGAGCCATAGCTTTGCTTGCATGACCTTTGAGTTCATTATTGCTTAAGAAGCCTTTAATTTGCCATTTCCTGTGCTCCCCCTGAGAAAACCCAGGAAGTCATTAGATGCCCTTTCTCTGTGCCTGCCAAGCTGGCTATTTCCCAAGCCAGAATTAGGCTTTATAAATGACAGACGGGAGCCTACTTTTACAGAAAATGGGAAAGGATATTTAAACCTGAATAGTCCTAATTGTTTTTGATGTATACTTACTATATCTTCGAGTATTTTCCCTCCTTTATTCTGCAGTTATTACTTATCTCCAAATAACAGTTGGCAAAGGAGAGAGAGGCGTGGAGACCTCCATTCTTGACTAGATATGTTATCGGAGTCTGTTAATTTTGCTTATTCATGAAACCTCCCCACAATCTCCTAGGAAAACAGAAGATGGCTATTTTAGAAGGGTCTCAGGAGTATCCTATCTCTGTCATTAGAATTCCTTTTCTCCCAATTGTTGTACATAGCATTCAGTAAATATTTGTTGAATAAATTAATGAATAAATGAATTGAAATGAAGCTGATCTATTTTAATTTTAACGCACATGCATGATGTACTTTGGATGAAAATTCTTTTAAACCTAATTTCATAGAGAAAAGCCTTTCATGGATTTTTTTCCTGCTCACTTTTCTAAATACTACCTTTTTTTTCAGACTGCCTTGATTATCACAAGCACTGCTTTATCATAAATTTAGAATGTTAAAAATCCATTTTCTTAATCCTAGGTGTCATATGGTCTCTCCTATTGGTTTATACTACAAAGATAAGGCTAAAGCCCTGAGCAAAAGCTAGATTTGACTCTGATTTATTCTAATAGTGTCTCTCCTAAGTTTGAGTAACTAGAGACATTAATGAGATATCTAAACTTTACATTTTATTTCTGCAAAATAGCTCTCACTCATTACCACAGAAAATTCAAATTCATCTTTATTTGTTAGGGATCAGTTGAATGTTGGGAATTTGCCTCATTCTGTGTCCTCAGCTTGTGTTCCTAAGGCTTACTTTCTTCCTATATACATTAAACCCTGTACTCACCTGACTTAAATTAGTGGTGTTCAAATTACTGCCAGTTTTTTGTTTTGTTTTGTTTTCTTTCTGCACTGTTTAAATGAACTTTGCTTGCTCTGAAATCCAAGGCATGATCCTAGCAATGAAAATGTTATCCTTTATAAGAGACAAAGATTTATTGTCATTCATTACCTGCATAACAAATTGGATAGTGTATTACCAACTCTAAAAGAAAGGTAAATACTAACCTGGTTGATCAGGAAGCCTAAAGTTACGGTTGTTACTAGATGTCACATGACAATGGAGAACTCTAGATTCTTTATACCTACTCAGTACCTTTCACATGCCTTGTTGTTGGATACCCAGAACTTATGCAGCCTAAATTTGGATTATCTCTTGTTCCTTTTTACTCCTCCAATGATTATACAAGGTTATTTATGTTATATTCAAAGAAATTTTAGATTTGATACTTATATCACTGAATTGAACTAGCTGAAAATAATAGACTTGTCCCTTTACCTTATAAGTGACTTGATGACTTTGGACCTTGTTCTCATAGTTAACAGTCTTAAAGGCTCAGGCATCTTTATTCCGTTTCTTTCCATTGGCCTTTTTTTAAATTAAAAAAATTAGGGCATTATAGCATTATAATAATACATAATAGTGGAGTGCAAGTTTGAAATGATGGTGAGAAGATAGCCAAGCTAAAGTGGGTCAGGAAAGCACATTCCCAGCCAGGGATAAATATAAACAAAGGTATTGGGGAGGAATATTATAATATATTTAGAGAAACAGTACATTATTGCTTTTTTAACAAAGCAAAGAATGGAAAGCAATGGGGCTGGTTAGGTGGATAAGGGTCTGTCTGGAAGGGCATGGTGGCATGCTGAGTTGATGCATCCTCACCTAGGACAAAGAGCCCCTCTAGAGTGTCAGCAGGAAGGAGGTCCTTATTTCTCACTTATGCCCCTCTCTCTTATACATATGCAGCTTATATACATACACTTAGATTCATTCAGATGCGTGAATGACTTTGAGAACTATAGTGGAACAACAAAACCAAAATAAGAGGTTGCATGGGAGCCCAGGAAAGAGATGATTAGAGTCCTAAATAATAGAAATGGGGAGGACAGCCTAGATTTGAGTGATCTTCCAGGGGACAAATAGAGTTGGTTTTGGTGGTTTGATAGTCCTGGGAGGGAAGGAATGATTCCCAGGTCTGGTGGATATACTGTAAGATGAGAGTTAACTTGCTGGAACTGATAATTCAGAGGAGGAATAGCAGGTCTGTCCTTTAATTTGACAGTATCTATGGAGATCCTTCCTCAAGGAGGCTAGGTAGCTAGAAGGTGAAGAATGGAGTATGAGAGAGGTTGAGTTGAGGTCAAGATGACATCTCCATGTATAAATGTATGACAGTCTGTGAAAAAGAACTCAGAAGCTTGCAGAAGGGGATATGAGTCAATGCTGTTAGGCCCCTGAGTTGCCATCTCATAGGTGGTACGTGAAACAGTGAGAGTTGAGTTTACCTAATTAGAGGGTGCATAGCAGAAGGAAAAAACTGGGTTTGGTACAATTCTGGAAAATGTGAACATTAAAGTGTTCATTTCATTACTTTTCTTCTTTTAACGGAAGATGCATGTATTATATGTAAAAATCAAGTGTTCAAGAAGGAATAGAGAGAAAAGGGAAATTTTTCTTCAACCTTATCCTCTCCAATTGTGGAGTTTCTGGTTCTGAAAGCTACCACCCTTATTGGTTTCTTGTGTGTCCTTCTTTCTTTTTTAAATTTTTTTCTAGTTGGACAGAATGCCTTTATTTTATTTGTTAATTTTTATGTGGTACTAAGGCTCAAACCCAGTGCCTCACGCATGCTAGGCAAGCACTTTGCCACTGAGCTACAGCCCCAACCCTTGTGAGTCCTTCTTTCTAAAAGCATCTAAGGATATTTTCTACATATGCAAACATTTGCAAATATACCTGTAGTTGTCAGGATAATTTCATATGATGTTGTATAGTTTTTCTTCTTTTTTACTTAAAATTGCCTAATTACTTTCCAATGCTGGAGGAGTGTGCAGGGGTATGGGAGGTGGGAATGATGGGAGCATTTTTCCAGAAGAGGCAGGTGGAAGAGGGGTTATGAATACTGGAGGAGCCTAGCCTTGAACAGGAGGAGGAACATCTCTGAGGACAGTGTGGTAGATAAGGAATTCAGGGTAAAGAAAGAAGGGGTGGGGAGGATAATGGAGGGAATGTTAAAAAGTCCTGTAGACATCATTGAAAATTAGTAGAGACTAATTCCCATAACTGTTTGCACATTTGTTCAAGTTAGAGTGGTATATGAGAAAGTTAATGAAACTAAGCATTCATGTCACTTGGCAACATGGGCCCCAAAACAAAGAGCTGCAGAGCCTTTTTTAGATAAAGGGAACTCGTTTGACCACATAAATCAGACAGCCAAGACCTTTTATGGCAAGGACAAAGAAGGGCTTGAAGGACAAATATGCTGCATTTAAAAAGCTGTGTAAGAATTGGGTCAACCAGGGCTGGGATTGTGGCTCAGTGGTAGAGTGCTTGCCTCGCACACATGAGGCCCTGGGTTCAATCCTCAGCACCACATAAAAATAAATAAATAAAAATAAAGATATTGTGCCCATCTACAACTAAAAAAAAAAAAAAAAAAAAAAACAGTTGGGTCCAACCATCTCCATTCTACTCTGGCAGGGAATACAGGTACATGTGGTACAGGTAGAGTCCCCAGGACTCAGAAGCTCAATTTCTAACTAGCAGGTCCAATATCACTACATTTTCTTTGGTTTATCAAAGTTCATTAAAGTCTATGGGGACTGATTCCTGGCTTCCAATTTATGGAAGTGGATGGGTAGCCTAGAATGACAATTTATTTCCCCTTCCTCCTATTTATCTCTGTTCAATATTGCCTCATTGTAATTAATGTATTAACATTGCTTTAAAACTTTTTTTTTTTTGTGGAACAGCATGAAGTTAGGTACAAATAGTAGATCTATTAAAATGGGGAATATATGTTTTTTCAGAGACAGGAGTTCTTATTCCATTCTAGGTTGCTATATCTTAGAATCTAACATCATAGAAATCAGAACAAAAATCAAATTGTTTTCTGGTGAGCTTAGAATCTTGGCATAGGGAATTGAATGATCATGAGGACTCCTTCATACTACAGAAAAGCAGAAGTGCCCCTCTGGTGATTAAAATATTCATATCCTATAGGTACAGCTGCCATCTTCCTAGGATAGGCTGGATAAAAGTTAAAGTTCTTAGAATCTAATTTCCTTTTTCAGATTTTTCATGAAGACCCTCATCCTCCTTGTGGCCTTCATTACCAGACCATCCCACTGAAGTAGAATTGATTATGGTCATGACTTTCTGTAGTTAACTTTCCAGGCCTGAGGATATAATTCCATTCAATTCCATAGATAGTTACTGAATGCTTAATGTGTTTTGAAAACTGCAGAGACTACAAAGATGAATAAGACTTGATTCTTACCCTCATGGAGCTCAGTGTTTAATAAAAGACATTAAAATACGAACAATTAATTATAACCTAGTATTATAAGTGCTCGGGGGGGGGGACACAGGGTAAATGATTAATTCTGTCTTAGGGAGTGCAGAGATCTTCACAATAGGGAGTTCAAGGTTGAAGACAAAAGAAGTTTTCCAGGTTGTGAAAGGAGAAAGGATGAATTTTCCAGACTGACAGTACAGTGGAATGAGGAGAATGAGAGGGCAGTGGAACAGTAGGTGGAGACCACTATTTAAAGGGCTTTGTAAATCTGGATTTTATCCTATAAGCAGTTAAACACTGAAAGTGGTTTTTTTTAATTTTTTTATTTTTTATTTTTTTTGTTGTTGTTCCTGGGATTGAACTCAGGGACATTCAACTACCGAGCCACATCCCCATCCCTTTGGTATTTTATTTCAGAGACAGGGTCTCACTGAGTTGCTTAGTGCCTCACTGTTTCTGAAGCTGGCTTTGAACTCGAGATCTTCCTGCCTCAGCTTCCAAAACAACACTGAAGATTTTTTTGAGGAAGGGAAAATTAAGAAAAATAAATGCAGGCAGGGAGCTAAAGCCATGGAAATTGGTTGAAGTATAGTCAAACAGTCCACTGAAAGATGGCCAGGTTCTGATCTAAAGATGTCTAAGTGATGACAAATGAAAAAGGCATGGAGAAATTGGAAAGTTACTGAATGAAAGGGGTAAGAGGAGGAATCAGAGGGAGGAATTGGGTGATACAGAATTTTTTAATTAGGGAACTGAGAAATGATCATTAAAAATCTGAAAGAAATTTGGCACAGTGAAACATGCCTATAATCGCAGTTACTCGGGAGACTGAGGCAGGAGAACCACTAGTGAGACCATCCTGAAAAACTTAGCAAGATCCTGTCTCAAAATAAAATCTAAAAAAGGCTGGGGCAGGGGTTGGTGCTCAGTGGTAGATTGCACTGGGTTTGATCCTAAGCACCACACACACACACACACAAAAATAAAGCTATTGTGTCCACCTACAACTTCAAAAGGGGGGCTGGGTTGGCTGGGAGCGTAGCTCAGTGGTAGAGTGCTTACAGCACACACAAGGTCCTGGATTTAATCCCTAGTACTAAAACAAAAACAAAACAACAGTGCACACAGGAAAAACTATTGAAATGCAAAGGGGTCAGTGGATAGAAAGAAAGAATTATAAATTGGGCCTACAACATTCTGTTTGCCTGAGGACATTCAAGTGGAAATTCTTATATTGATTTTATGTGTACACTTTCTAAAAAGGATTTTTTTACAAAGCCATAGCAGTAAGATTCCCACAGATATATAGATCAGTGGACATAGTCAGGATTAGCATAGTCGAGCTTCAGATTTGGTTGGAAATTCCCTGTAGTCAGAGCCATAAGAGAAAACAAAGATTTATCATTCTGTTAATATTGAATGAAAGAAGCATACAACATTCTAAGGAAACACTATAGTTTTGTTGGCTCTACATGATAATAGCAACAACAAAACAAGTGGCTTTCCTATGAGTACTTGCTATTGACAGGATCAGTATATGTATTATCTTAATTCTTACAACAACCCTGTGAAGGCAAGGCTGTTTACAGAAACTTGGGGTTACAGTATGAAGGACATTCTATACAACTAGCAACAGATGCAAACTTAGGTTTCTGAACTTTTTATTTTATTTGTTTAGGTACTGGGGATTGAACCTAGGGCTGCTTTGTCACCAAACTATATCCCCAGCCCTGTTTTATTTTTTTTTAATTTTGAGACATGGTCTTGCTAAGATGCTAAGGCTAGCCACAAACTTTTGATTCTCATGCTTCAACCTCTGAAGTCACTGGGATTACATGTGTGTGTGTCACTGGCCTGTTCCTGAACTCTACTGGTGTTCACTTGATGTGATTATTGGCAGTGTCCTTACCAACACTTTTTCCCCTCCTGATGCTGAGGATTGAACCCAGGGCCTTCTGCCTCTTAGGCACTCTACCACTGGGCTACACCCCCAGCCCTTTATCAATATTTTCATAACAAAGAGCAAGGGAAATTTTATGTGGCTTTTTTAGTGGCTTTTGGTAATTTCACAAGGCTTCATATTAAAGACCAAAGAAATGATAATAGTTCTCTGAGGATATAGGTTACTGTTGCTCAAAATGTGTTCTGCAGAATACCTTTGAGGTACTTTTAAGAAAAGTTATTCCAAGGACTGGTAAGCTTTGGAAACATTTGTATTGGAAAGTATAATTACATTAGCATTTGCATAGAAGAGTTTAGAAGTAAAGAAACCCAAGGAGCTTTGTTTAACCCAATGTTGCTCGGAACACTCTTTGGTAAAGAAATTCAAGTCTGTACTAAACTTTAAAAACCAGCCAAAAAATGTCGGGCCTGGTGGTGTAGACCTATAATCCCAGTAACTTGGGAAGCTGAGGCAGGAGGAAAATGAGTTCAAAGCCAGCCTCAGCAATTTAGAAAGGCCCTAAGCAACTTAGCAAGACTCTGTTTCAAAATAAAAAGCCTGGGGATGTGACTCATTGGTTAAGCATGTCTGGGTTCAATAGTCAGTACCAAAAAGAAATAAAAATAGAAATAATAAAAAAAAAACAGTGAAAGAGATAGGATAGTTGGCTCTTTGCTGTAGGAGGTAAGTCTAACCATTGTCTTTCTAGGAACATCAGAGGAAAGAATTGTAACAAGTATGTGCAAGTAAAGCCTGGATTTTGCTCACAAAAGAAGCTTTTGATATTCCCTAGTAGTGAAGCAATTGCCCTATAGAGCCAGAGGCCAGAATGCTTTAGTCTAGAAAATCCAAAGGTTAAATCATTTCCCATGACCACAGAAAATTCTTTATATTCTTTGTGGAATATCCCTCTGGATAACCTGCCTTTTCAACCAAGCCACCAACAAAAGTCTCTACCAGTAATTTGACACAATTAACTTGCTATATGGAGTTCTTGTTAACTAAACTTGGAAAGATATTTACCAAAGACAGCAACTTTTGTTTCTCACAATTGCTAATGAATTTTGCTTTTGAAGGAGTTAGATGTAAAAGCCTGTTGTAGCTTGAGGTATCTCCTGGATTGTGGTGTAAAGATGTATAATCAACATATTGGGAGGATACTTCTTTCCTTTTTTCTTATAATAAGAATACAAGTGTAACCTTCAACTCAAAAGAAGATTTAATAAGATCAAAGTATAAGTTTAAAAGATATGTAGCTAGTGTATGGTTCTGTGTAATATCACCACTTAAAGAAGCTGGTTCCCTTCCTGGTACTGAATTTGTTTTTGTTTTAATTTTCTGGTATTGAAATTTTAAAGGAGATGAATGATCAATGTTATCAACCTTGTGTGGCTTGGTGCTTAGCAAGTTCCAGTTCATAGAGCCCATGGCTAATAGACTTATCCAGAGGAATGTTAGAAAGACAGGTGTGGAGTTTTAAAAGAGAAGTCTGGATTGGGGAGCAATGAATTGTGGGGACAGGTAGTCAGGGGCTTAAAGGAGGTTAAAGCCTGGGGAGAATATAGCATCCTCCTAGGAAAAGACTATGTGTCAAAAGAAGACCAAGGACCTCCTTGTATACTTGATTGTAATTGGGTATGCCCACTTACTTCTCTGTGAGCAGCCCATTTAGAAATGCTTTCCTGGTGTGTTTTGCTTTCGTAAATGGATAGTTTCTGCAGATGGCTAACCATATCCATTTTATTTTATAAATATCTCGATAATTAAAAGATGACCTTTTTCCATGTCTCCAAATTCTGGATTATTTCATGGTGTCACTCTGTCTGATATCACTATAGGTCTTAAATAAATCTATGTTTTTCAATAATATCCTAATAAATCAAGGTAATAATTTCAAAAGTGGAAATGACCTGTATTTTCAGCTTTAGCAGTAAGCATGAGTCATTTTACATTTGTGTGAAGTCCATTATCATGGTGGAACTAAACTGTATCACACATACTGAAATGTGAGATCTTCAAGAGTAAAGGACAGTGTCTCATATCATTATCTCCACAGTTCTGACTCCATAGATATGTTGTGTAAATGGGTAGATGACTGCCTTTTGGAGTTTTCCTGTTGCCCTGTGGATTTGGGGCTCCTTGTTTTTCTCATTTCTTATCTTATTATTCTGTTATTAATCTTTCCTCAATTTCCTTAAAATATCTGTCAGGGTTGTTATTTCATTTTCTATTAAACTGAAAACATCTAAGTTGTGTGTACCAGACTCACACATTCTATAGATTTATATAGGGGCTCTTTTTTAAACTCATCACCTGAAAATGTTAAGTCTCTGTGTAAATAATTCTGTAAGCATATGCACAGCATTTTTCTTTTATGTCAGGGTTTAAAGTCTGATTCCTTCATAGTAAGAGAGAGAACATTAGGAGATTGAATTCAGAACTTCACTTACTGGTGGTGGTGGTGTTGTTTTGGTACTGAGGATTAAACTCAGGGACACTCAACAACTGAGCCATATCTCCAGCCCCATTTTGCATTTTATTTAGAGACAGAGTCTCACTGAGTTGCTTAGTGCCTTGCTAAGTTGCTGAGGCTGGCTTTGAACTCACGATCCCCCTGCCTCATCCTCCCCAGCCACTGGGATTACAAGTGTGCACCACCACGCCCAGCTGTTGTTGGGTTTTTTATTTTGTTTTAGATTTTGGTTTTGTTTTGGCTTTGTTTTTGTGGTGCTGGGCATCCAACCTAGGGGCTTCTACCACTGAGCTACATCTCTGGCTCTTTTAAAAATTTTATTCTGAGATAGTCTCACTAAATTATTAAGGATGGCCTGGAACTTGGGATCCTCTTGGTTAAGCCTCCTAAGTAGCTGGGATTACAGGCATGCACCACTGCACCCAGCTAGAAATTGGTTTGTTTGTTTTTTATAAGAACTTTATTGAGATAAAATTCACATGCTATATAATTCACTGGTGATTAGAATATTTGCTGGAGTTGCACAGCCATCATCACACAGTTATAGGATAGTTTCCTCACCCCAAAAGAACACATGGGGGGAGGGGCTAGGGATATAGCTCAGTTGGTAGAGTGCTTAACTAGCATGTATAAGGCCCTGGGTTCAATCCCCAGCACCATCACCAAAAAAAAAAAAAAAAAAAAAAAAAGGACACATACCAAATACCTATTTTCAGTCGCTCTTCCTTTCTGCCACCCACACCCCTAGCCATAGACAATTACTAATCTCCTTTCTGTCTATACAGATTTGCTTATTCTGTACCTTTCATATAAATGGAATCATACAACATATGGTCTTTTGTGACTGACTTCTTTCATTTTACATAATGTTTTAAAGGGACATCTATGTTATAACATGTATTAGTACTTCATTCTTTCTCAATACTAAATAATGTTCCATCGTATACGTATTTGGGATTTTTAAATCTATTCATCAGGTGATGGACATTTGATTTGTTTCCATTTATTGGCTATTATTATGTGTAATGCTGCCATGAACATTTATGTATAGGTACTGGGACTTATTTAGAAAGAAACAATTCTTAGTTCTGTCATTGTAATACAGGAGGCCATAAGATCAGATATGGCAAGAATGTTTAGTAGTGCATGCCAGGAAGTGAAAAACAGGCCATCAAGTTGAATTTATTGGGAGAACTTAAGTCTGAGTCTAACTACACATCAGAGACTCAAGCTGGAATACACAAAGCTTAAAATTATGATTCTCCTAGAGGCTGTTATGGCTTTTTGCTGACCACAGACAATGGAAATTTGATATTTGGCTATATTTGTCTGAAAAAATCAAGACTCACTTTTCCCAGTGGTAATACTCCTGGGGACTAGAGTAACCCACCTTTAAAGCCTCTCCAGTCCTAGTTTGCCATTTGAGTAGTGAAGACCAACCGTACCATTTTTATCTTGGCTTTTGTTTGTCTGCCTCATTTCCAGATACAATGGTTAGGATTTCCTATGAATTATTTTCCTCTTGTATTGAACATTATTTTTTTTATTTGTATGGTGCTGGGGATGGAACTCAGGGCCTCTTGCATGCTAAGCAAGTACTGTACTACAGAACTACAGCCTTAGTCCTGAACTTTTCATTACTACATTTATTTTGTAGGCAATAATTTGTTAGCCCCTGATTAGGAATTTATAAAACAAACAAATCTGAATCTGTAAGTATAAAGAAACTAAAGCCAGTTAATATAGTTGAGTTCTATCCCTTGGAATTCAAGCAAGATACAGATCTGTGAGTTGGAGCATATCCAAAAAATGGAGAATATTTAGACAATGTTAATCCTGTAGACTTGGTCTAGACATTACTCCAGCAAAAATCTGTGGATATATGTATCAGTTTTGTCACTCGTCTCACATATTTGGTCAAATCCAAGGAAATTTCATCCTAATGATCTTAAGTCACTGATTTCACTTTGCCCAAATGCTCAGTTGTGATAAAGCACAGATTATGGGGAAATATGCAATAATTCCAAAATTGAGTATCTATGAAACTGCTAGTGGCTAAAACCCAAGTTTTTAGGGCAAATTTTGAATGATGAATCACTTTTTAACCACTGTATATGTTTATTTTTTGCTAAGATCAGTAAGTCTTAATAGATTACTTTCATTTCAGAGAATTTAAGTGCTATCTTTTGATAGAGAGTTTTCAGCATGCCTCAGTTTCCAAGTCTAAAAAGTGCAAAATATGGAAAGGAAGAAGCAAGAACAAGGAGAGTAACTGGCATTTATCAAACATGTAGGATGGGCTGAGCATGGTTCTAAGTTTTACATATAGAATATAGACATATAGATCATACTGACTTATTAATCTTAATAATGGGGTTAATGCTTAAATCATTGTTGCTTAGAGTCAGCAAGGAGTAAATCAAGGTCTTTCTGAATCTAAGACCATCTTTTAAGCCCTGCTCTAATTCCCTCCTCAAGCACAGGTAGTAAAAGGCACCAAAAAACGGAACATGTCAAAAAAATATGTATGATTCAGTTTTTCTCTCTATGGAACAAAGATTTTTTTTGTCTTTACATACTTTGACGTCTCTTTTAAAATGCAGATATCACTGGAAGAAATCATACATTATTGTAAAAACCTAGTAAGTTTTAAATGTCTTATAAAACCTTAATACTGAGCAAATTTCAGTAGGAAAAGAGTTGGTATTAAGAGCTCTGAATGCCTGAAAGGGGGACAGTGTTAAGGGAATTAGAAACAGGAGCCTGGGGGTCCTGCCATTTTTATAGTTTGCTTAAGGCAGACCTAAAATATGCATACTCTTACTTCCCACTCTGTGAGATTTCTTCTTAATTAACACTAGTAATGCCAAGGCTTATGAATGTCTTTTCCACCTAGTTTAAGGGTATTTTGACTTTGTACTTGATAAAATTTTACAGTACAGCTTTAAATATTTTTATTGTCATTGAAAAGGCTCTGTGCAATTTCCATTTTAAAAAAATGCATCACAGTGGCAGAATAATTTGTCTTTTTTTTAAGAAGCTGCTAACTTGCTAAATTTATAGTTACTGTAATAGTTCTATATGATTTACTACATTTGCCTACATATAGATTTGGGTGGATATGATTTCATTGCTTTTAATACTGTATGAGGGTAAAGCTGGATTTCTTTGGGTCTATTCCTTTTAGAAGCAGACCTTTGTAGTTATTCTATTTTACAAAATAGACCCTGTGTATGCTCATGATTTGGTATACAGCTTAATGTATAATATTGGTCATTGCAAAATGACCTTCATTTCTTTATTCTAAAAATATCCTTATTCAACTATAATTACACCTGGTAGGGTAGTTCCATTTAAAGAGTAGATGGTATACATTGAAATCACTTGACCTGTGTATATTAATAGAAATTACAGGAAGAATAATACTAGTTATGACCGCCAGAGGGGTACTTATAGTTATTGCTGCAGAGTCCAGGCACTTTTCACACTTTCCTCAAGTGGAGGGAAGGCAATAAGCTTTGCCAATTTGATTCATCTCCTCTATGTATTAGTTGGTTAGGAAATTTTCTTTTTTTGTACTGGGGATTAAACTCGGGGGCACTCGACCACTGAGCCACATCCCCAGCCCTATTTTGTATTTTATTTAGAGACGAGGTCTCACTGAGTTGCTTAGTATCTTGATTTTGCTGGGGCTGGCTTTGAACTCATGATCCTACTGTCTAAGTCTCTCAAGCTGCTGTGAATACAGGTGTGTGCCACCATGCCCAGCAGGAAATTTTTTAATGTAAATTTATGTCTGAACAACCAAATTTATATATTTTGTGATATGAAATTAATAAATCATATATATCAATGTAGTTGTAGAATGCAAATATTTTGAGCTATATAGAGAATAAGAAATTAATAATGGAAAGGGAACTTTTTTAGGATGACTGGCTACAGGAAGAAATTGTAGTGACAGAAGCCATGTGGCATGAATTTGAATTAGTATTCTTTAGGGAACTACCAGAAAAATATGATTTACAAGATAATCAAGAATGTAAATAGATTCTCTGTGGAGTTGTTGCCTGATTCCTTACATATAATTATCTGGATTGAAATGACTCTATGGCTACATCTTAACAGTTGGAGAATTAGTAAGAGAGAGATGTACAATGTCAGGAAAAGCAAAATATTATTAACAACAATACAAATTGACAGGCGACTGTTAAAATCAGTGAATTGTGTACATGTGGTAAAATTCACCTTGCAGCAACTTACCTTGGAACAGTGGAGTCTTATCAATCATTTATGGAAATGAGCTCCCCTACATGCCTTACAAATACTATGTTAAAAAAATACATTGTTACATACTTTAGAAGGTACTTGCATAGATGTTCTTAAATATAAGAAAATAGTTTAATTCATTAGGGCTAAATAGCTCTAATATACCAACCCCTAACAAAAATATGTCCCAACACAGCTCTGTGACCAGAACTGCATTTACTAGAAAATTTTTAAGAAAAGTTATCTGGACTTCAACCCATTATGCATCATTTCTTCTTGATATTCTTCATGAACTTTTGTAAATACCTTCAAAGACTTAAAGAACTTCGTGTTTTGTTTGGTTATTGGCCAAGATACTTCTTTTGAGCCATTTCTGACTTTAGAACATTTGGCATGACAGCTTGTTCTTCCTCAGGGTCTCAGGAGGGAAAACTAGTCCCTCATAATCAAGTTTGTTATTGATTTTACTAGGTGGGTTTGTGTGTGTGTGTGTGTGTGTGTGTGTGTTGCTGGGGATTAAACCCAGGGCCTCAAGCACTCTATCAACTGAGCTATATCCCCAGCCCCAAGGTGGCTTATATTTTGTCTCATGTCTGTTAAGGAGAATTGTACATTTGACTCATTTAATCCTGCCCTAGCAAATTGAGGTCTGAATGAATACTAAGGAAACCGTAACTACATATATATGTCTATAAAATCAATGTTGCCTGATGGCCTCTGATTAAGATAAGATTAGCTCTTGCTTGAAGGCATCTTTCTCTGCTCCAACCATTTATCTAGTATAGATAATATATGGAGTGAACAATGAAAAACATCCAGCTGGGTTTTACTAGAAATGAAGGTTGAGGTGGGTGCAGAGCAGGGAGCAGAACAAGTCATAGTGAGCAATGAGTGAGCTAAGTTTGTAAACTTTCAGCTCCTGCTTTCGTCATAGGGATTAAAATTCTCCCTACAAGATTACTATTTGAAATCAGGGCCCTACAAAAACATACCTGGAGAGATATATACCCATACACATTTGAACATGAGCAAGAACAATTTAGACTACTGTGGGGAGCTACAGCTTGTATACAGCCATGGACCTTATGAATAGAGCCTGGGGAAGAATCAAGAGTGCAATAGGTAGGAGAGCAACATAGTCTTGAGTCCAGGATCTGAACCAATATGCCTTAGTGTCTAGTGATGGAATTAGTGACATCACCATACATCTCAACATAGAAGCTGCAAACTACCAATACAAGATCTGCTTCTATACAATACACTCCTGAGTAGTGAGTGAGTGCAGTCACCAAACAATTCGATACAGAGGATTTATAAAGGATCATAGATACAACATCCCTTTCAAAATGTGTCTCCAAACCAGTATCCAAAGCACTAAAGAAATAAGGTAGCTCCCTACCCCTCAAAAATTCATCAAAAGATGAATTAAGGCTATATGAATATAAAATGATAAAACACTATGAACGAAGATCATTCCAGTGCATTCAGTATGTTCAAGAGACTAAGTTAGGGAGTGCCGTTAACTAAAATAACAAGAAACTTTGCAAATAAAACTAATCATTGACGTTCCTGAACTCTCAAATTCCTGCCAAAATTCAGGTAAAGGAGGGAATTAGAAGAAGGATGCTGAGGACCTTACTATCCATAGCACTAAGAGAAACAGATGAGAAATTTAAATGAGCAATTAAGAGAAATGGAGAATTGAAGACAACACTCTAAAGTGTACTTTACTATGTATATTTTAGGGGTTCATTTTGCAGTATATTTGAGGGCTTTCAGAAGAAGAGAATGGAGGAAATGGCAGGCAATATTTGAAGCCATAATAGCTAGGAATCTTCTAGAATTGAAGAAGGATGTGAGTCTTTAAGGAAATGGTCTCCCAAGAGAAATTTCAAACATCTGGGAAGGAAAGAAAGGCCTACATGGAGCAATTGGTATTCTTTACAGCACAGCTTTGAGAAGCCCTAGCTGATTATAATGATCCTTTTCTGTTTTTCACTGGAAAACACAAAAACAGAAATGTATGTGTTGTATATACTAAACCATATTTCCTGAACAAAGACACTTACAAATGACTCCTAAAAGGAGAACCTTGCGGACAACAAGACATGCAGAATCAAGATACCCAGGAAAATCTCTCTAGAAAAGGTAGTCTTATGTCAGTACCTTTGTGAAAAATAGGTGGGAAGACAGTGATTGCTTGTTTTACTATCTGAAATTCATGTTTAGAAACAGTATTTTCAAAAGAAACATCATGAATGACCCAATCTGGTAGAAAGGAAAAATTTGAATATTATTCTATGGAAAAAAATGTCAGAGGTGGGCATGGTGGTGCAGATTTATAATCCCAGAGACTTGGGAGGCTGAAACAGGAAGATCACAAATTCAAGGCCAGCTTGGACAACTTAGCAATACTCTGTCTCAAATTAAAAAGGGTTAGGGATGTAGGTCAGTGGTAGAGTGCCCCTGGATTCAGTTCCCAGAACTGGGGAGCAGGAGCATCAGTTGGAACATTTCAATAAGGATAATATTCTTTTAGTGAATAATTGCAAAGTAGGGAGGGGATAGAAGGCCATTCCTATGGAATGAGACCCTGTGAACATTGGATGCTGCTTCAAGTTCACAGAAACACTTAGCTGATGGCCTGTTAAGGGGTCAGAAAATAGATATAATGAATGCAAACAGCTACATATATTGATTCAGACCCAGAAGGTCAGTGTGCAGAATCTAGTAAGGTAAATTTGTTTTGATAAAGCTCTTTTTATCATTGTTTTGTCAAAACAGATTGCTGTGAAAGAAACTGTATAAACAATTATCCTTGAAGATTGATAGCAATAGGATTTCAATGAGCACAGATTGGAGATTCTGTTCCTATAGATGAAAATGATCATACATTGATCATACATTGATTTTCTTTGACTTTAAATAAATTCCTGGAAAGCTTGTAATAGTAGATACAGGGTAGGACTAAAAACAACAACAAACCAATAGTATATTGGATTTTGTGTCTGCTTCCTTGTGGGCATCTAGCAGTTTCAAACTGAGCATTTTGGAAGACATGTCATCCCCTGTAGAATGTTCCTTCCAGATACGGAACAATAGAAAATATTTCCCTAGCCAGTCATGGTGGTGCATATCTGCAATCCCAGTGACTCAAGACACTGAGGCAGGAGGATTGCAAGTTCGAGGCCAGCCTCAGCAACTTAGCAAGACCCTAAATAATATAGTGAGACACTTCTCAAAATTAAAAGATGGTAAAGCACCCTTGGGTTTAATCCCTAGTACCCGCAAATTTCCTCAATATGAAACCAGGTCATGAGATTATCTTATTTTCTCAGACTGGACAATGGGCAAAGTTTTCTTACCACTTATATTTTCTGTCTTTTCTCATAGATAACATATCTCCATGTTTGTAGGTAGGAGTTTCTCTAACCTGATGAAATATCATTTATGAAAAACTGAAACACGCCATCTTATTTGGTACTTGTTATAACTGGAAAAAAGATTTGAATAGCTCTAATCAGTCACTTTTGATTCTCTGAATCCTAAGGCATTTGGAACCATTGCATATGCTAATATTCTTTATATTTCTTTGGACATCAATTGAGTATGATGAAAAGAAAGTGGATAGCCATAGAAATACTTACATGAAATAAAATGCATGGAAATACATTATTTGGAACAAAAAGGTATATTACATAAAAAATAAGC
Source organism: Ictidomys tridecemlineatus (assembly GCF_052094955.1). NCBI lineage: Eukaryota > Metazoa > Chordata > Mammalia > Rodentia > Sciuridae > Ictidomys > Ictidomys tridecemlineatus. Next base: position 102,209,344 of record NC_135493.1, read on the forward strand.
CAAGAACAATCAAGGTCTTCTATGAATCTAATGTCATAGGCGTCAAAATAAGTGTTAACAGAACTAAAAGGAGATATTGTAACAAATCCATCATATTCAACAGTCCTCTAAGAAAAATTGATAACTACAAAGAATCAAAAAATCCCAACAGTGTAGACTATTTGGATAACAAATTTAGCATAATTTATGTATTTTGAAATTCTGCCTTTCAGAGAGGAAAATATATGTATTCTTAAGTGCTCAATGGATACATTTTCCAAAGTGACTATGGACTAGATCACAAAAAGAAGTTTTGCTAAATTTCAAAGGATCAGTATCATACAGGTAGTCTCTGATTAAAATGCAAATTAATTAGAAATGTACACTGAAAACATGTTTGGAAATATAAAAACTGCACTCAAATGACAGCAGATTAACTTAAAAGATGGCAATAATGATTACAAAATATAATTAAAAAACTAAAGTAAATACTTCGAAACTTTTGGTCTACCTTTAAAGTACTACCAAGAAGCAAATTTGTAATTCTAAATGTATTTATTTTAAAATAGTAAAGATAGCTGGGTGTGGTGGTTCATGCCTGCAATTCTAGCAGCTCAGGAAGCTGAGGCAGGAGGCTCTCGAGTTCAAACCCATCCTTAGGAACTTAGCAAGGCCCTGAGCAACTTAGTGAGACATTGTCTTTAAATAAAATATAAAAGGGCTGGGGATGTGGCTCTGTGGTTAAGTGTCCTTGGGTTCAATTCCTGATACCAAAAAAAGGTAAAGATTAAAAAATAAATAATTTAAGCATTCAACGTGAAAAACAAAAGGAAAAAAGTCCAGTAAAATTTAAAAAAATGATTAACGGACAAAAAAGAAACCAGAATAAATGGGGAACTCTGCCACATTTCCGGGTGTAAAGACTCGATAATATGAATTCAGTTCTTCCCAGTTTATTCTATAAATTTAGTATGATTCAAGTCCAAAATTTCAATAAGAGTTTTTTGAAATATGAAAATTAGATACTAAAATCATAGGGAAGATCAAAGATATCAGCATAGCTAAGACAATTTTAATGAAGAACAAAGTGGGGATGGGAGAGGCTAACAGACACCAACTGATTTAAAACATCACAGGCCAATAGAATAGCATTGAGAACTCAGAAGCATGACTGTATATTTATGCACACTTGATATATTGCAGAGGCACTGTTAAAATTGGAGGGGGAATCGGGGGGAAATGAATGAGATTTTTGGCTCAATTCTTTATCTATAGGCAGAAAGCAAACTTAGATCACATGTTGATACTAAGCACAAAAATAGATTCTGGGAAAATCAAAGACCTCAATGTGAAAAACAAAATTTAGACTTTAAAATGTAGGTGTAAGGAAGATTTTCTTAAACAAAACTTAAAAAGCAGGAAACATAGAGAAATATGGTGAAACTTAATTATTTTGTACCGTAGGATGCCATGAACAAAGTTAATCTACACCAAGAGAAGGGCAGGAGATAATATTTGCTGTGCACGTAACTAATAGAGGATATGCATGTAGAATATATAAAGAACTTTAATAAGAAAAGACAATCCAGTGGGGAAATGGGTAAAGGAAACATGAAAATCTAGTTAACATGAAAGAAATTCATCCTTTAGTAATCAGGGATGTGCAAATTAAAATGTACCCATCAGATTGCCCCCAAACGTGAATGTCTGATGAAACCAAGCTTTTGAGGAGAATATAGCCATATGGAAAATCCCATTCATATTGGAGAGAGAGTAAGTTGGTAAAACCACTTAGAAGAACATTTTGGTGATATATAGCAATACTGAAGATACTGCTAGGAACCAACTATTCTACATCAAGATGTATTCTGTGTAGAATCTCTTAAACAGGTATCCAAAAAGACAGGTATAAGGAAGTTCATTGCTTCATGATTTGTAATAGTGGAAAGTTGGAAACAACCGAATTGCCCACGGACAGGAGAATGTTGTTAGCATATTCAAGCAACAGAATAATACCTTTACAGCAATAAAATAACAAACTGTATATCAGCGTGGATAAATCTCCAAAACGGTGTTGAAGGCAAAATCAACTCTTAGAATGGTATGTACATTCTTAAGCATGAAGTTCTTAAATGTAAAATTTAAGAACATGCAAAATAATGATGTTAGAGATTGAATCACATGAAATGGGCGTTTTTGTAGATTAAAAAAAACAAACAGGTGAATATCAGAATCTTTAAGTTCAACATAATATTTGTGGATGCATCCATGGTAATGATGGACATGGAATTCAGTATGGCATTATCTCCTTGGGAGCAATGGTGAGGAGGCAATGGTATGGTACTGGGGGTACATGGTGGGGGGAGGTTCAGCTTTAGTTGTCATATTTAATTTCTTCAAAAAATTTTTGAAGAAAATATGGCAAATGTTAAATTGATTGAAGCAGGGTGGTGGGCACATGGATATACTCTTTCTGTATTCTTATACATTTCTGTTGAAATGTTTGATTTTTTTTAAGCAAACCAAAGTATAGATAGGGGCATAAAAATTTAATCTCATTATAAAGAAATACTTGCAAAATGATTACAGTTTTTGCTGCTTACTTGTCTGAACATAGCACTCATGAGACTTTTAGTATAACATAAAAAATTGAAAAGCATCGCCCCTTCCACACTTAGTCAAAAGCTTCAAATTTTATTTTGTTCTTTCAGCATTGGTAAGATCATCATCTCAAACACCATTCATTAGTGCCTCTCTTTTGCTTGCTCTTGTTTGGTGGTGGTCAGATTCTATCTGCCATGTTCTAGGAAATCTGGTGATGATATTCAGTTTTATTTCTTTTTTTCCTTCCCTCCTTTTTTTTATATGATGCCAACAGGAATCTGCAAGCAGAATATGATCGTCTAAAGCAACAACATGAACATAAAGGCCTGTCCCCACTGCCGTCTCCTCCAGAAATGATGCCCACCTCTCCACAGAGTCCTCGGGATGCTGAGCTCATTGCTGAGGCCAAGCTACTACGTCAACACAAAGGCCGCCTGGAAGCCAGGATGCAAATCCTGGAAGATCATAATAAACAGCTGGAGTCACAGTTACACAGGCTGAGGCAGCTGCTGGAGCAAGTGAGACCCATATCTCTCTAATATGAGATATTTGCAAACATTCATTTTTTCCCTCTTAAGCAAAACTAAAAAACAGAATTCAGAGTTCTTGTAAGTATAAACATCAATTCTTTAGTGCTTAGAATGTGCCCAGCAAAATGCTAGGTGTCAAAGGATATAAAAAGGGGAAAACAAGTGTGCATTTTTATATAAGATATTTCCTGCCAAAATCTTTTTTATTAGACCAATTTGAAAGGCATCTTTGAAAAAAACAATTCCAAAATTTACCTCTTGAAATGGAACTCTCTTCTTTGAAATTAGTTATAGTTTCTAATATACCTTTGGACTTTTCTTCTGATCCTTAACACATAAATTTTTAAGTTTCCATTAAAAACCTAACAAGTTACTGCACTATCACAGACTTTGTCCAGACATGGTGCTGGCTTTTGAGAATTTTAAATTCTCTGTTGTATTTCTTAATACTTCCCCCAAATATGAATTTTCCATTGCATTATTAAGATCTTGTGTGGTCTCAGCATTCTCACATAGCTTTCCAAATATTTTGGTCTTTTAGTCTAATGATAAATATCTTGCTCTACTGAACCCCTATTTTTTTCCTCATTTTTTATGAGGGGGCACAGTTGAGATACAAAGATAAAATCCACAGATTATATCAACAGTAAAATATCCCAAATTCAATAACCTTTGGGAGATTTCTAAGTAGAATGGGCCAAAATTCCTGGTCCTGAGTTCTGTAACATTTTATTTTATACATTCATTTATTATTTAAAAAATTCTGTTTTCTTTTTGATGCCTTAGCCCCAGGCAGAGGCCAAGGTGAATGGTACCACAGTATCTTCTCCTTCGACCTCTCTACAGAGGTCAGATAGCAGTCAGCCTATGCTGCTCCGAGTGGTTGGCAGTCAAACTTCAGAATCTATGGGTAAGTATCTTAACTACTCCTAGATTTTGTTATCTCTTAAGATCTGGGAGTGGTGAAATGTTTGCAAATAATTCAAATCATTAGCTAGATTATTTTACATTTCTGGATGGGGAATTTTCACAAGTGCCTTAAGGGATGTGATAATCCTAGTCTTCAAAGAACTAGCCTTCAATTATTCAGGATAATCAGGGGAGCATTACAGTTTATTCATTTTGGAGACCAGGGAATGCTTTATGACAAGTTGATATTTTTAAAGGGTTCTAAAAAATTGATTAGTGTGCCGATCAGCATTTTACCACCATGACAAAAATACCCAACAAGAATAACTTGGAGAAGGAAAAACTTAATTTGGAGCTTATGCTTTCAAAGGTATCAGTTCATGGTTGGCCAATTCTACTTATCTGAGCCTGAGGTAAACCAGAATATCATAGCAGAAGAAAACTGCACAGTTTATAGCAGCTGGGAAGCAGAGAGAGAGAGGTGCTAAGGACAAAATATAAACCAAGCTGGGCACAGTGGTGCACACCTGTAATCCCAGCTACTCGGGAGGCTGAGGCAGGAGGATCCGGAGTTCAAAGCCAGCCTCAGCAATTTAGCAAGGCGCTAAGCAACTCAATGAGACCTTGTATCCAATAAAATTAGGGCTAGGGATGTGGCTCAGTGGTAAATGCCCATGAGTTCAATCTGTGGTACCCAAAAAGAAAATATATATATATCTCACAAAGGCATGCCACCAATTACCTATTTTCTCCAGCCATGAATTATCTCCCTATAGTTACCCACCAGTACAGTATTCCTTTTAAATTGTTAATCCATCAAGTGGATTAATCTGCTGATTAGGTTATAGCTCTCATAATTTAATCATTTCACCTCTGAATACTCCTGCGTTGTCTCATATATGAGCTTTCAGGGGATACCTCACATCCAGACCATAACAAGTACTAATCAAACATACCCTGAGGTAAGAATAGTGTAAGGGAGAGTGTGGAAATTAGGCCCAATGGTGAGGAAATAGCCAGTAATCCAATTAAGTAGGAAAATAAGGTCCAATCAGGAAGAACAAGGAAATAAGGCTTCAGGAGAAGGCTGTAAGTTCATTATAGTGAAACGGACATTGAACTGAGGTGTTCAACTGATTTTGATGTCAGGGAGCCACTAAAAATAACTTAGCAAACTAAAAAAAAAGATTTAAGAAAAAAATTCTTAAAAGTTGTGTGCTAGCCCCTGTATTTGACCCAAAGTAAAACTTTTTATCAATGAAAAGACCAATTAGGAGGCAGTTGCTAAGACCAAGGAATGTGAATTGTGAGTGACTGCATTTGAGCAATGCGTCTACATATGAAATTGTACCATGAAAATAGAATGCCCAGGGCTGGGCAACTGACTGTAAAATATAGGGAAGGAAATAAGGTGAGAAGATAGTAAAACCTGATTTTGGACATAATATTTTTGAGGAGCTATCGGGTCTTCTGTGTCATGTCCAGAAAGAAGTTTAAAATACAGGTCTATCCCAGATGGAAGAGGGCAGACTGGGGAGATTTGAGAGTGAATTCCATTAAACTGATTGCTAAAGAGTATGGGATGAGAAATAGATGGCAAATGTAGTCAGATACAATGCTTTGGGGAAGACCTCTATTTGGGTGATAGGAAGCTGAAGGACTGGGGTATAGGAATATGTTCAAGGAAGGTATGATAGAAAGCCCAATGGAGGGCTAGGGTTTGTGGCTCAGTGCTAGAGCATTTGCCTAGCATGTGTGAGGCACAGGGTTTGAGTCTCAGCACCACATAAAGATAAATAAATAAAATAAAGGTTCATCAACAACTAATATCTATATATCTATATCTATCTATATATGTATTTTTTTAAAAAAAAAAAAAGCTCAATGGAAATGAGGATAACTCATAGCCTAGTGGGTCACTGGAAATGCACTGGCCACTTTGGAAAATATTTTCAGCCAAGAGAAGGGAAGTTGGAACTTCTGTTCTTTCAATGAAATTAAAAGATAAGTTCTTCTTAAAAATTAGGAAAGATAGTAGATATCCTATGTGCATATATGATTGTATGACCAATGTAATTCTACGTCATGTACAACCAAAAGAATCAGAAGTCATATTCCATATATGTATAATATGTCAAAATACATTTGACTAACATGTATAACTAATAAAAACAAATTTTTAAAAAATGAATGAGAACTAAGGAAAATGACTACACTTTGGGGGCATTACCAGGTAGGTAAAAATGAGATGAGTTTGTGGAGGAAATGGTCAGTGTGGTCTGGTGACATTCTTCAGCAAGGTTCTCTGCCTAGGACTAATTCCTAAGAAATCTGGAATTGATGAGGCATAAACAATAAATGAAGGTCAAAATGAGCAAGGCACGTTACAGTGGTAATAAATGGCTGTAACTGGGGTTGATAGCCAGTTGCTCCTTGGTTTTTCCTGCTGTGCTAGGTTGGACATTAGTGTTTTATGAACACCACAAATATTTGACTGATTGTCTTCATTTCTCCAAGTGAGCCTGAGTCAGTGGCACGTTCTAGCTTCCTTTTCCCTGGGTCCTAAACTAGTTATATTTGACTCCAAATAATACTTCACAGAGCCAGGCATAATGGTGTTCATCTGTATGCCCAACTATTGGGAAGACTGGAGTGGGAGGATTAAACATCCCCTCCTCACCTCCCACAAATAAGTATTACCTCACAGAAGAGACCTGTGACTCCTTGATTCCTCTTCACACTTAAAGCTCTTTCACCTATGGTATGATGGTGTGTTCAGACTTGAGATCTTCCAAAGGAGAATCTTTCCTTCTAAAGAGAAGGAAAATGCCTAAATTGATAGGACAGAAAGGAAAAGTCAAAGATATGCATGAAATTTATGGTGAAACATTGGGAGACCTTGGTCAAGAAAATTTGAAATTAGACATCATGGAAGTAAAATGATTTCAAGCAATTTCTACTTTTTAGGATGTAGCTTCCCAGTAAGCTGCTGAAGGTTCCTGAATATCATTGAGGGTTTAAGGGTGTGGTTCATAAGGCCAGGGTTGTGGGGCTCATCAGCAGGGTGGTGAGACCCTTACGATGATGATGGGAAAGATGTCAAGGAGGGTAGATAAGAGTGCTAAGTGGTGAGCATTTCTGAAGAAGTAGAGTGGGTGATTGAAGTGGGTGATGTTCAAGAATCTGAAGCCATAAGGAGAGGCACGTCCTCCTCTGGAGTAGTCAAAATGTTGTAAGATAGCCACATTTCAGTTGTTTGGAAAAGGAAGGGAATATGTTTGAGGTTGTTTTCCTGACTTTACTACACCTCAGTGATTTAGGGCAGTCTCTGTGTCGGATTCTCTTTCTCCACGTGAGATCTGAATACAGCTAATGGACTGTTGGGACTATAAATGATAGCACAGTGCATGAAAAAATATTGCAAGCCTTTGAAAAGTCTATAAATTCTGAAAACAACTGAGCTTTAGTGCCTCTGTTGTTATTTCCTACTTCAGGATTTTCCTTTTTTTTTTGAAGTAAGTAAAGCATGTGAAATTAAGTCGCATATTTTAGCAGTGAGATTCAGAGCCCTGGGTGCTTAGGAGCATTAATTATTTAGGTTGTCAACACTGATGAAAAGGCAGCATTCCTGTTAAAGCACCCAAATGAAAGTACACATCAGGCCGTGTTCCTGATGATTTGTGGAAATAAGATTGTGGCAGAATTGAATACAGGGATAGAAGTGCTATATTCCAGTGGCTATGTTAAGCTAAGAGATAACTTGCCAATGATAAGATGGATCAGCTATGTTGTTAAAGTTTGTTCTTTGAAAGAAAAGACTGAATTCAAAGGTGCTTTTTCTTTTTCTTTTTTCTGAACTGCATAGGCAAGTTTGTTTTAGAAGGGGAAAAGGATTATCATTTTGAAAGAGGCTTGCAGGTGTTTAAATAAATGCAATGTGTGTCCTCATGATTTGAAGGTTTGAGATGTGATAAGGCTGGGATCTGCTGAGCCATATTCTAGAGAGAAAATGGCATTCTTTATATATACAACCCCAATCATTTTCTTTTAACTGAAATATGGAAGAAGTCATACCAGGTGATCTGTCTAAAGAGTTGGAGTACAGTCAGCCCTCCCTACCCAGTAGGTTCTGCATTCATGGATTTAATCAACCACAGTTAGAAAGTGTGGGGGTTGGAATTCACCTGTACTGAACATATACAAACTTTTTCCTGCCATTGTTCCCTAAACATACAATATAACACCTGTTTACATAGCACTTACGCTGTCTTAGGTATTATAAGTGATCCGAAGTTGATTTAGATTATACAAAAGGAGGTATGTAGGTTACATGCAAATACTATGCCATTTTATATATAAAAGACGTGAGCATCATAGATTTGTTGATAACTGCAAGGATCCTGGAATGAATCCTCCAAAATTATGAGGGACAAGGGACAACTGTACTTCCTCAAACCATGAAATGCTTATCACCAATAAATCTCTGTGTACCCTATGTGTTCTATATAGCTTTTACTGGGATAGTATGTTAATGAAGTGCACACTCTATTGGAGGAAACAAAGAAAGAAATAGAAATTAACAAAGTAGGTTAGCCAACTTTCCATTGCTATGACCAGAATACCTAACAAGAAAAATTTTAGAGAAGGAAAAGTTGAGTTGGATGTATGGTTTCAGAGGTTCAGTCTATAGTAGAACAACCCCAAGGCAGAAACGTGACTGTGGAAGGGCATGGCAGGGGAAAGCTGCCCAGCTCATGGCAGCCAGGAAATTGGGACAAGTTATGTCTCCAAGGACACACCTCCAGTGACCTACTTCAGCCACACCTCACCAGCCTGTAGTTACCATCCAGTAGTCTGCTCAAACCATTAATCCATGAAATGGTTTACTCTGCTGATGAGGTCACAGCTCTCAAAAATCCAATCTTTTCACCTCTGAACATTGTCACATTGCCTAACACATGAGTTTTGAGGAGACATTCCTAGATCCAAACCATACACAAGGCTTGTTTTAACTTTCCTGAGTTCTGCACCCCAGAGTCTATGACTTCTAACAAGTCCTTATCTCTGGTGACTTCTCACCCACTACAAGATTATTCTTTGTAAAATATTTTGTATTTTATTTTTTTTGTCTATTTAAAAATGTGTCATTATTCCTTAGCATTTTTGGGAAGGTACCAGGGATTGAACCCAGGGGCACTTCACCACAGAACCACATCCTCAACCCTTTTTTTTTATTTAGAATGGGGCCTTGCTAAGTGGCTGTGGCTGTCTTTGAACTTGCCATCCTCCTGCCTCAGCTTCCTGAGCTGCTAGGATTATAGGAATGATTAAATATTTAATACAGAATTACTGTGTAAGCAATATCTAATCCTCAGTGCATCATATCAAGGCTTTCCTCAAGATTCTCTCTCTGTCCCCCTCACTCTTCTTCCTGGGCTCTCTTTTCATTCCTTGATAACCCTACATCCAAATTTCCAGCCCAGTCCTCTCTCCTGAGCATCTTCTGGATAAAAATATTACCCAATCTGAAACCATAATTGGAACTTCTTTTCTGACAGGCACAGTGGTGCACACCTATAATCCCATCCCCTCAGGAAGTTGAAGCAGGAGGATCACAAGTTCGAGGCCATCCTTAACAACGTTGAGGCCCTCATTAGGCCCTAAGCAACATAGTGAGACTGTCTCAATAAAAAAAAATAAAAAGGGATGGACATATGACTCAGTGGTTAAATGCCCCCAGGTTCAATCCTTGGTACCCTCCCCCAAAATTTCCAACTTTCTAAACTATAAAAAGATTGTTATATTCTATACTTTCTTCCTGTACCTGCCTTCCTTAGCCATGTTTCACCATCAATCCAGTTGTCAAGGTCAGTCTGTTATGTTTCTTATCAAAAGAACAAAATCCTTCAATTCATCTGTCCAAATTTAGCCCTCATTGTGAACTACCTGAACAGATGATATAAATACTTTCCTGATTGGTTCCTTTGACTTCTGCATCTTCACCTTTCCAAGCCTTCCAGATGGTTCTAGTTACTCCCCTACTAGTCAGATTATATTATATTATTTCCTTCCTTTAGCATTTTATGGCTTCTATATTCTTTCAAAATGAAGTCCAAACTCTTTAACATTATCTTTAGCATTGAGCACAATTTTTTCTTTTTCTTTTTTTCAGGGGGGATTCTGGGGATTGATTAAACCCAGAGGCACTTTATCACTAAGCCACAATCTCAACCCTTTTTATTTTTTATTTAGAGACAAAGTCTCACTATGTTTCTTAGGGCTTTACTAAGTTGCAGAGGCTGGTCTCGAACTTGCAATCCTCCTGCCTCAGCCTCCTGAGTCATGTGCCTGAGTCGTTGGCTTATAGGCATGTGCCAACACACCTGGCTGCACATGTTTTCTTAACCTGAAATATACCATTTTTTCTTTTCATGAAGTGGATCTTCCTTTAGAACTTAATCATGTACTGTATGGGTACATGATTAAGCCCACGCTGTATGGTTTTATTATGTATTATATCTTATCATTTACCCTGTGTTAATAACAGTTATTAGTATTTATTTTCCCCCTAGAACTATGTAGAATGTAAGCCCCTTAAGGACAGGACCTAAGAATTGCTTATTTTCTTTCCTAACTGAGCATCTTTTATGCAACAAACCTCCAGTAAAGTGCTTGCTGAATTAATGTTTTAGAAATCAAGCACAATACATTCTTGTGTACATCTGGAACAATCTGTATATTTAAGAAGTTTAGCTACTAATTTCCATATTTCTTAGCACCGATTAAAACTGACCAATTATTGTCAACATAATCACAGTATACCATAATTTTATTTAAAATTTTATGCACAGTATTTATGTGTAAAATTGAAAGTATCTATTCTAAATGATGACATAAAATAGTTAACTGAAGGCAAATATAGAGTATCAGATAAATCATTGTAATTTTTCTTGTGGAAAAAGTAAAGAAAGGCAAGAAGACATTAGTAAATAACACATCAAGTTGGAAATTGGTTAAAATCCAAAGAAAAATCATAGTGAGCATATTTGCTCACACACAGCCTCTTTATAAAAGAAAGTAATTTTCTTATCCGCAGTTCCTTTTTTAAAAGAGAATAATCTGCTTAGATGTGAGCAAAATCTTTTCTCCATAGACTGCATAGGTTCTGCCTAAAATTGTTTTGTAAGCAAGTGGAACCATGATCAGCTTTGGAATTGAGGAAAAGTGAGTGAGTCATATAAAATACCATTTCTTCCAGAAAAGTCTGAAACCACAGTGTGTTTCAGAAGACTTAAAAAATATCTTGCCATGGGGCTGGGGTAGTGGCTCAGTGGTAGAGCACTTGCCTGGCACATGTGAGGCACTGGGTTCAATACTCGGCACCACATGATAATAAATAAATAAAATAAAGGTAATGTGTGCAAATACAATTTAAAATTTTAAAAAGAATATTTTTAAAGCATATCTTGCCATGGTCAGCCATTCTGTTTCTATTTTCTTAGATTAAATTGAGTCATCCCTCTGTTTTTTTTTTTCTTAACTTCATTGGTGATGAAAAGAAATGAACACATTATGGTGTATCAAGGTAATATTTGAATTTGACTCTATCTTTCTTTATTTTGAAACATTCATTTTTGAAATGTTTCTGTCATTTCTCTGGCTAACTTCAGAAAAGCCAAGATCATATTGCTAGGAATCGAAAAAAAAATTTTTACATGTGTTTGTGAGAATCAATTTGGAGTTGAATCAAGTTGAAGTGTTAAATGTAAAGGAACTGCTATTAACTAAAATCCCTCAACCACTAGCAGTATGCTATTTGAGCAGGCAATGAATCAGTAAAGTATGGATAAGGACTGACCAGATTCCTAGTGGGCACATTAGTGATTCAGTATGTATTTTCCTATTGAATAAATGAAAAGGTTTTTTTTTTCTTTCTTTTTTTGGTGGGGTGAGTGAGGGCTTGTTGTCACAGGTATGGTTATTAGGATCAGGAACATTTGGGGGTTGCCTGTCATTTTGCATAGTGTATGATCAAAAAACCCACAGATATTCGTATCTTATTAGGTTGATGTCTTCAAACATTATATCAACTGTCATAATTTTTATTTTTCATTGACATACAGTATTTGTGCTTATTTTGGGGGCACAGCATTTTAATTCAATATAATATACAATGTGTAATGATCAAATCAGAGCAATTAGCATTTCTGTCTCCTCAAATCTTAGCATTTTTATATGTTGGGAACCTTCTGTTGGCTATGGCCATGTTTATAAATAACTACAAAATTCTTTCTTTTTATGGTACTGGCAATTGAACCCACAGGTGCTTAACCACTGAGCCACATCCCCAGGCCTTTTTTGTATTTTTATTTAGAGACAAGATCTCCCTAAATTGCCAAGGCTGACTTTGCCCTCGTGATCCTCCTGCTCCTCCTCTCAAGCTGCTGAGATTACAGGCTAGGATTACAGGAGTGCACTGCCATGCCCTGCAACAAAATTCTTAAGTTGCATTTTCTCATTCACATCTCAGTTGGGGCTGGGGATGTAGCTCAGTTGGTAGAGTGCTTGCTTTGCATGCACAAGGCCCTGGGTTCAATCCCCAGCACCACAAAAAAAGAAACATCTCTGTTAGTTGACTGAAATTTTCTAAGAGCACAGCTACACTTGACTCTAGGTCATGGGTTGGATTTAGGACTGTCCCATACATGAGCAAATCCAAATTCTTGGGCCAGGAAAGTCTGCTCCTCCCAAACTTTCTCATTCTTATCTACACTGTCTTTCTTCTTGCTGTATTTTGAGCAAGTCAATCACACTCTTCTCTTGGGACCTTTGCATTTGCTATTTCATCTGTCTGTTACAGTTTCCCTTTATATTCCTACATGGCTCACATCCTCAAGTCCTTAAAAGGTTTTGCTCAAGTGCAATTTATAATGAGGGCTTCCAAGGCTGCCCTTTCTTAAGATTTGTCCTCATTGTCCTTTTCAAACCCTCTCCTCAAGAATGTTTATCACCTGGGCTGGGGTTGTGGCTCAGTGACAGACCACTTGCCTAGCATGTGTGAGGCACTGGGTTTGATTCTCAGCACAATATATAAATAAATTTTTTAAAAATGTCCATCAACAACTAAAAAATAATTTTTAAAAAAAGAATGTTTATCACCACCCAACATACATAAACAATTTACTCGTTTATTTGTTCAGCATGAATACCTCCATAAGAATGTGAGATTCATTGAGACAAGGCTTTTTGGTTGTTCATTTCTATAACTCATGCATCTAGAACTGTGCCTGGAATATAGTCAGTTTTGGTCAATTTTTTAATGAAAATTAATCTTACAGTTAATTTTTATGGGTTTTATGTAAATCATTTAAAAAAAACTGACCCAGTATATTAGAGTACAATGATATTACTTTCAATTCAGGGTCCACTTAGAAGTTTTAACTTCTCCTATATAATGTAATACTGAAAATATTAGGCATTAAGCATTTTTCAGTTGATTCATCTCTACTTATCAATGCAGGAGATGTATCTGATTTCAATTAAAAAGATAAAGTCATGTTGGGAAATCTGGAGAATATTGAGAAAAGAAGAAAACAAGATGATACTTCACTTGTTTATGTGATATGTAGGATGTATTAGATACTCAAAAATGTTTGAAGGGGGGTTAGGGGTGTAGTTGAATGGTAGAATGTGTACTTGGCATGCACAAAGCTTCTGGGTTCAATCTTCAGCACTAAAAAAAGTTTGAATGGATGTAATTATCACTGCCATGAAAGTTTTCCATTAAAACAAGCTAATTTTACATTTGTACTTGGGCACTCCTATTTGAGACTCACAGATGATAGTTTATCTGTAAAGTTGAACTTGGCTGACATCATTCAACTTATACTTTATAATTTGATCCTTGAAATAATTCAGGGACAGGAATGCCAATCACATCGTTGAACTGAACCTGAATCTTAACACACTACTATTGAGTTCCTCGAGCTCCAGTATGATGTAATTAAACTGTCAGAAATATTAACATCAATGTTCATGAGTGTCTCTGTAGGTTCTGATTTATTCTATAAGACATACTGTCACAGAGATGGACTTGCCACCATTAAAAATGCCTCATATTTCCCAATTCAGCAAAAATCTGCATCACTAATGGAACAAAGAGATATAATCAGCCCTGCAGTTGTCAGGATCCTGTTCCTCATGGTAGTATTTCATTCATTCCATCTTCACCAGATAATGGGCATTTAACACTACAAGAAAAGAGAAAGAAAAATACCTTCTTTCATTACTTTCTTTCTTTAAAGATTGTGTGTGTGTGTGTGTGTGTGTACACATGCGCATGTATAGAGAAAGAGTCTTCCTTTTCTATTTTGTGACCTTAATCCTTTTCTGTCTTTGTTATTTCAAAGAGGTTTCCTATGGTCTGTTACCATGAGATACAGAGAGGCTTTTTATTATCCCAAATCTTAACTCTCCATTCTAATAATGATATAAAGCCCCAGATCCAACTAAGATATGATTTTTGTCTTAATGGTTAGCATTAGCAGTGATTCTTTTAGCTGGTGCTTTAAAAGCAAGGATAAGCTGGGTGTGGTAGTGGCACATGCTTGTAAATCCCAGCCACTCAGGAGGCTGAAGAAGGAGGATCCCAAATTTAAGGCCAGCCTCAGCAATTTCGGGAGACCCTGTCTCAAAAAGTTTGGGGATGTAACTTAGTGGTAACTCATACCTGGCTTCAATCTCCAGTACTCCCCCCACCCCAAAAAAGATGAAAATGTAAGAATAACTTCAGTATTACAATTATCATTGAAAATCCAAGTGGTATAGACTAAAGGAAATGATAAAAATATATAAATCATTTATTCACTGGCTCCCCTGTTATAAGTGAAATGTGAACCTGAGGTTGCCCTTAAGCATGGTCATTATTGCTGACTTGCTGAAACAAGGTCTTGTTTTAAATGGAAGTAACAATGTGCTGAACAAGTAGAGCTTGAAAAGATGTTATTTTAATTATTGGAAGATTGACTATTATGGAAAATTAGTTTCAGAGAACCTTCAAAATTGAAAATGAACTTGATTTATACCTAAGAAATTTCCCCCTTACTGCAAAATGTTCTTTGAGGGGTATTTCTTTGACACATGAATGAACAATAGAGACTCTGATGTACAAAGTCTATAAGGAGATTCTCATTCCCTGAGAAAGCCATCCATTCCTCAAGAATTCCTTTACTTACACATCAGCACTCTACACACATAAGCAAATCTCAAAACTGAGAAAGAAAATTTCTCTCTATAAAATGATCAAACATCATTTTGATAATGTAGTCCCAAGTAACAAGGAGGAAAGGAACAAAATTCCCCATTACACTCTACGTCTACTATCCTTAGAATACTAATGTTTCATTATCTATGCAGGTCACGTGCAACTTTTATTTCTATTACATTGGGCCTTAAAAGTATTTGAGTTTTGTTTGTAATTTTAGTTAAATGTCAAAGTGAAGCATGAAAAAAATACCTCAGTGTCTTCACTTTATTCTTACCTTCATAAAGTAAACACAGAATGAAACATTCTTTTGTGTTGAGGAGATACCCTGCAATTTTGTAATAATTGTTTCATTCCAAAAAAGTTCAGCTGGGTGCAATGGCACATGCTTGTAATCCTGGCAAGTCCAGAGGCTAGGGCAGGAATATTGCAAGCTCCAGAACAGCCTTCTTGATATAGAGAGACCCTGTCTCAAAATAAAAAATAAAATGGGCTGGGGATGCTGCTTAGTGGTGGAGGGCCCCTGGGGGTTCAATTAGGAGAGAGGATTCACATTTGTTAATGTTTCATAAGAAAAGAAGATTTATCAACTTAACTTCTCCATCCACCCCTTGGTAACAGGGATTGAACCCAGGGGTGTTTAATGACTGAGCCACATCCCTATCCCTTTTTATTTTTCAGTGGATACACAATCTTTTAAACTTTGTTTTCTTCTCCAAGAATAGTGACACAAATAACTATGTAGAATTCTTCACTTTAAAGAATTAACCCCTAATTATTATTTTTTTTATATTTTGTTTTAGTTGTAGTTGGACACAATACCTGTATTTTATTTTTATGTGGTGCTGAGGATTGAACCCAGCACCCTGCATGTGTTAGGAGAGCACTCTACTGCTGAGCCACAACCCCAGCCCATGTCCTCTAATTATTAAGCTGGAGTATTTTTTTTTTTGTTAATGTTCTTCATGAGCAAGTAAAGGGAATTTTACACACACACACACACACACATATGTGTGTGTGTGTGTGTGTGTTTGTGTGTGTGTGTGTAGAAGATATGTACTGGGCATCTAATCCAGGGGGCGCTTTACCTAACCATCCTCCTGCCTCAGCCTCCCCAATCACTGGGCTTACAAGTGTGTACCACCATGCCTTACTATAATGGTTTTAAAAAGTAATCATGGCCCCTCTCTCTGGAACCTCTATGTTTTGCTAACATATAATTCATCCTTTTGTTTTGTTTTGTTTTTTTCTTTCATTAAGGTGAGGAAGATCTTCTCAGTCCTCCCCAGGACACAAGCACAGGGTTAGAGGAAGTGATGGAGCAACTCAACAACTCCTTCCCTAGTTCAAGAGGTAAGCTCCAATACCTAAATGGGACTCACATAAACTGGAATGATGGCGCTCTCTTCTGTACCCTACTGATGTATATGCATTATCCACCTGAAAGCCAACATTTGCCTACAGAATGCCAATTTGGGTCCATGGTGGGAAGATGTTATTTTTACTATGAATTTCTGGTTTGGCTTATTTGGAATTCAATCACCTATGTCAATGAGGTGTTTCTAGAAATAGGCATTCTACTGTGTCAAATATTTTATTTGCTTCACATATTGGTCTGAAGAGTTAGTTAGAAGGTATCTTTTACTTAAGAGTAATTATTATGTGACTTTTTCAAATGAGGAAATGAATGCCCTGTGATGCTTTTGCAAGGAACATGTAGCTGCTATGTGGTACAGTGAGACCTAGGACATGCCTAGCAAATGGTGGTGCTAGGGATTCTGACTCACCCACTGATGCCCTTTTATATTTAAAAATTGTATCATACCCCATCATTTAAGTAAAAGATAATGAATCTTTTATAGATTAGTTTACTAATCCATAGTTACAGTATAAGCTTTATAAAGAAAAATATTAATATTATTTTTCTTTCTTTCCATCACTTTGACCTGTATATTTTGCTTCTTATGCACAAGCAGCCTTTTCACCCACAGAATCTTCCCTCCAGCCTGAGCTTCAGATGTCTTCCTTCACCCAAAGAGATATTTTGCTGCCATTATTAGTTTCTGGGGGCATTTATTTTGGTATATTGCCCCAACATAAAAGTCACTGATCCACCTCCCTTCCACAAATAAAAAGAATGGTAGCAGTCACCTGTGATCAAATAGAAGGAAAGCCTGGGGAAGTATAAAGAGGAAAACACCAGGCTTTGTGACCAATGATTGGCATCCCTAATGAGCAGCCTGGGAGGGAAGGGCGGCAGAAAATCTGGGCTATTTGTTCCTCTCCATAAGGGCAATGAGGAGGGTGTTTTGAGTAGTATGTTTTTCCTATCTTTTTGTTCAGTGTCAGTTAACAATGGCCATTTCCTAGCTATTTGATGTGCAAGAGAACGTTGTGCAGTGCACGCTAAAAGCAATAATGTTCTAGTGGAGCGTTGCTAAGGAACCGTCAGGGGAAGCTAATTTTAAATGTCTGCACCAGCCATCTTTTCACTGCTGAGCACCACTGATGTGTTGATTTTAACAGATAAGAATCTTATCTGTCTTCCACTCACCTCTACACCCCCCCCACCTGCCACCTGCATCCCCATCCTGAATAGCTTACATATCTCTTCTTTCTACTCTTCACTATTTATAAGGAGAAGACCATATACTGGATTGGCACAAATCAAATGCTTTCACCTTTATTCTCATTATTTTATCCTGTCAGTTTTTACTAGTGCCTACTAGTATCAGAGAAAGTACTAGAGAGTCAAAGAAGAAATGACAAGTTCCTTGCCTTCAAGGAACTTACGGTCCCTTAGGGACAGAGAATTCCAAAGAAGTTCAGATCACAAAGCAATTATATGATGACTGTAATAGAAATTTATTTGGCATGAGTAAATCCCTGATTTGACCATTATCTATATAAGAGAAGCATTTTACATACACTACACATATATGTATATAATCGCATATACATACAAAGATCAGAAACAGTAGCTTCTATACTACATAAATAAAACACCTGATAGTGAATTAGGAAGGAAGGAGTTAACCTGAAGCAGAAGTTTCTTCTTCAAGGTTGTACACATTTCATCACCCCCACGCTTTCCTTTGAAGGTCCTAGATAAGCATCTTATCCCAGCCCCTTGAACTAGAAGCTTGTTTACCTGCTGTATGGGATATAGGTAGCTGCTCTGTTGGTGCCCTGGGCATTTCTCCCACATCTAAACAACAAGCATATTTCAGGAAAGAGGCAACAGCAAGACTGCTGGCTTTCCTTCCCTAGAGGTAGCCTTGCCTTCTTTTTTGTACCCATGCCTCTGCTCCACCCTAATTAGCTTTAAGGTAAAATCTTTTGCAGCATATCCCTGAGTTTCCTTTTTAGAGTCCTTGAAACTAGATTGGGTGTAGAATAAATCTCCTAAAAGACTAGAAATTTACCTCTTCTGATATGGTATTTGCAGTTAACATTGCTGATGTTGTTGTAGTTACTTGTGTGATATTGATTTACTTGTATGGCATCTTGGGAAACTATTCAGGCTGCCTGGATAGTGTTGCTAAATTAGTGCTTATGGAACAATACCATCCCCCCAAGTTCTGCAGTTTTCAAATACAGGATAAAGAGGCCTTATCCTTACACCAGTTCCATTGACTAAGTTTCTATTTAATCATACCCCAGTGGCATGAGAAAATTACTTCATATTCTTAAAAATAGACAAATATATATATATATAATAAAACAGTGGCTAATATGTTAGCGGAGCTGGGCTGGTCTTCTTGATACTGTGACCTTGGGTTTTGTTTTGTTTTTCCATGATTCTTGCTAAATGGGGCATTGTTATTAGGCCTTTTCCTCCTCAAATTCAGATGGATAAAAAGTTTCATTGTTATAAAAATAGAATAAAAAGTGCCTCTTGGAGGCACAGTGGCACATGTTTATAATCCCAGAGACTTGAGAGTTTGAGGCAGGAAGATCACAAGTTCAAGGCCAGCTTCAGTGAAGCCCTAAGCAACTTAATGAGACCCTGCCTCAAAATAAAAAATAAAAAGGACTGGGGATGTGGCTTAGTGGTTAAGCACCCCTGGGTTTAATTCCCAGTACCAAATGTCTCTTGGATCTTTTATTTATAACTAAAAGTATTTTTTATTGAGGAGAAGGAGAAAGAGACAGGAACAGTTGGGTTAAGAAAGAACATCTTACCAGTTGTTAGGTATATTAGATTGATATTAAGCAGAAGTTCTTGAGAATCTCAACATCTCAGGATTATAGACTCTCAGAAATAGAATATCCATGGAAGGTCATCTAAGTGTTTTTATATTCAGAATGGTAGTCATTGACCTGATTTGATCATTATCTATATAAGAGAAGCATTTTACATACACTATACATGTATGTATATAGTCACATATACATACAAAGATCAGAAACAAATGTTTGAAACAGTACTTCTATACTACATAAATGCATGCTGCTTCTGTCCGTCCTTCCTTCCTTCCTTCCTTCCTTCCTTCTTTTCTTTCTATTTTTTTTGGCAGTACTGAAGATTAAACCCAAGGGTGCTCTGCCACTGAGCTGTGTTCCCAGACTTCCTTTTTATTTCCATTTTGAGACAGGGTCTCCTCCCACTTCTCTCTCAAGTTGCCCAGGCTGACCTGGAATTTGCAGTCCTCCTACCTTAGCCTCCCAAGTAACTGAGATTATAGACACAAGCCTATGCAATGGCTCTGTTTTATTTACTGAAAAATAAAATGCTGATTACAATCCACTATATTGATTTTCTGATCCAGATGATTAAAAAAAGTCTTATCTAACTGATCTCAGTTTTCTTTGTCTAGGTGAATATCTTTTTTTAAAAAAGTAAATAAATATTTTTACCATGGAAGTTGCTTCCAAGATCTATTTATGTCTTAGAGGACTTTGTAGTTTTATTCTGACTCTTCCATCCATGTTCCTGTTGTTGTGTTACAAAAAATAATAAGTTCATGGTTGCTACAGCTGTTTCAGACAGCTGTTTGAGTAACTCAAAACAGATGTCAGAGCCAGAGGTCTGACATGTAGTGGAAATGTGCTATTAAATACCACCTCATGGTTTATTTAACCCTGCTAGTTAATTGCCCACAGAGGAAAATCATTTTTTTAAAAAAAATACATTTTTCATAATTATATAAAGCACGTGAATAGGTGGGTTGTTGTATACTTTAAATTTACAATTTGTTGCTGTTCTTGTTAGCTCTTGCCAAGTTTTGATTTAAGAGTTGGACCTTAAGTTATCAACCAATCTTTAGTTTTCATTTTCACAAAGAGTATCTAGAAGCTCAAAGAAATTAAGTTCCTTATTCATGGCCAATTCCACAAGTTAAATTAAGCTTCTAATCTTATCTCCATGGCCTTGCTAAACAGTTATCCAAATTAATAAAGGGTTGCATGCTTCTCCATTTAGTGATAAACTGAAGGCCAACATTATTCCTGTATAAGAGGCAAAATAAACTGCATTGTGTTGAATGTGTAAACGTATGCACATTTAGCTTTGTGATTATATCTTTTCTATCTAGATACAGTTAGTTCACAACCATTTGGGAGATTTCAGTGGCTCAGTATATATTTAAACACTGAACTTTAGCCAGTTTCTATCTAATTTGCCATTTATCTATCTGTAATCCACCTTCTGTCTGAGTATATGTACAAGTTGAATTCCAATGTAATGAAAATCATTGTTTACTTATCTACTCTAAGACATTTTCCAAATATCCCCCATTATTCTATAGGAATACTACATGAATGAACAATAAGTATGATTTTAAAATAAATCCTTTAAGCAATTTGTCTGTAAGTCAGTGATCAGTTAGCAGTCTACAGATACATTTTAATATGTATAGTACGTCTTAATGAAAGGAATGCTTTTTTGGTGGTATGATATTAGTCTCTCCAAAATAAAGTTCCATTCATAGAGATTAATGAATAATAGAATCCAATATAAGCTCTTACTACAATAAGACAATCAAGAAAGCAGTGAGCAGTGCTTTGTGAGGATTTCTGTTGTGTGTGTGTAGTCTCTGGCCTACTGACCTGTGCCACATAATATGTCTCCCAAAGCTTGTACCATCCTGTCTCTTTTATACCATCCCTTCTCAAATATGCTCACATACATTCTGTCAAAGGTTCCTAAATTACCCAACACAAGAGCTTTTTAAAACCTGCCATCTTTTAAAATTCACATCATTTCATAGTTTGTTTCTTTTGTTTGGTGGGGTTTTGTTGTTGTTTTACTTTGTTTTATTTATACTGGAGATTGATCTCAGGGGTACTTGACCTCTGAGCCACATCCCCAGCCCTATTTTGTATTTTTTTTAGAGATAGAGTCTCACTGAGTTGCTTAGTGCCTCACTTTTGCTGAAGCTGGCTTTGAACTTGAGATCCTCTTTCTCTTGCCTCAGCCTCCTGAGCTGCTAGGATTATAGGCATGTGCCATGGTGCCCAGCTCACATTTTTTTTAAATGGAAGAGCAACATAAAGAACAAAGGCAGATGGATGTACCCCTTTGGGGCACTATTGTTTCTAATCTAGTTCCACAAAAGTTGTGAGCAGCTATCCTTTACACCAGGGATTAGCTCATGGGCCAAATCTGGCCTACTGCCTGTTGTTAGAAATAAAGTTTTATTGAAACACAGCCATATCTATTAATTTACATGCTATTGATGACTGTTTTCTCACTACAAGGGCAGAGTGGTTGTGACAAGCTTGAACTGTTGCTACAGAAATTGTGTGGCTTGTAAACCTGAAATACTTATTATCAGGCCCTGCATGGAGAAATCTTACCAATCTCTGCCTTACACTATTTTGTGTTCATTCTGGCTTATTACATGAATACAGCCATGGACTTCAGTGCTAACTAAGTTTCAGCTCAACAAACCTGTGCTATTGAATTGATTTATATATTTATATCCATATTCACCAAAGAATTTGTATATTCAGTATTGAAAGCATAGGTAGCTATTTGAATCATCTTTGACTTGTAAATGAAACAGAAGCCCTAAAAATGGACAAAATTTCCCCTACCTTTTAAAAATAGTGAACTAAGATTAAAGATAGTCAAAAACAATAACATCTTCCACTTTTGTCTCTGAACTGGTAAATTACAATCAATAATCTCAAGTTCATACTGCCTCAGGAAACTAAACTTCTCCAGACCTGACCAAGCCCTTTATTTAGAGCCAGTACTGTCCCAACACACTTCCCTTTTCTCTTGATTCATTTCCTGATAATATACCACATTGCCAGATGGACACTTGAACTGAAGGTGTAAGGAAATTCATTTCCAAAGACTGTACTTATGAAATCAAACATCTATCTGGTACTTGTGTGTGTGTGTGTGTGTGTGTGTGTGTGTGTGTGTGTGTGTGTTGTGTGTGTATGTGTATTGATCAAGAACTCTTTAAAATGTTGCAACCAAGTAGGTTCTATTTTGTCAGTGTAGAACTGTTCCCAGTACAATAGAAAACATTATTTGTTTTTTGTTTGTTTGTTTGTTTGTTTTTTATGGTTTTGGTTTGATTTTGTATTGGAGATTGAACCCAGGAGTAGTCTACCATTGAACTACATCCTCAGCCCCTTTTGGCTTTATTTTTTTAAGACAGGGCATCACTAAATTGCTAAGGTTAGCCTTGAACTTGAGATCCACTTGCCTCAGCCTCTGAAGTCACTGGGTTTATAGACATGTGCCACTGCACCCAGCCATTATTTGCTTTTAACAGTTTATTTTATTTTTTACAAAAAGAGGAACTTCTTTTTATACTGTTAATGAGCACATAGGGACCTGAATGAAGAGGGAGGATTTGGAATAAGATTAGGGTTTACATAGGCTCTGAAGCATGGCTTCTGAAGAAGTACCTACCTAGAACCACCCAAATAGCATTTTCTGCAGACTATCCAGCTGCAAGCAGTTGATACTAACTTCTGAATATGACTTGATGTCAAATTAATAAAGATACATAAAGTTGATCATTCTAGGAACTGTGATCATTCTGAAATGAAATCACATCATTTTCTAACAATACTGTCCTCCCTAAAAGTTCTGAAGTTTTAAAAATAGAACAAAGTGACAAGCCAGAACAAGTTACAAACTCTTGGCATTCAAGCTAAAGAATAGTACTCCAAGGCCAAGTTGCTTAGAACACAGAAAAGACACTTGGCCTTGATCTTGCTACTACCTTACGAATTCAGTGCAGTTATCAAATATGAATAATGGCTAAGGTTTAAGGATAAAATGTGGGTGAGCAACATGGGAACTTACCCTCAAGGAATCTATAGTTTTATAGGGAAAGAGAATTCTATTACCAGACAGTATACCTGAAAGTATAAAGATTTAAAAAGAAAGAAAAACCAAAAAGGTATTCAAAAGAAAGGGCAAGTAATTCACAAGGAGCTTAATGATATTCTCCCTTTTCCTATGACATATTATGGATCTGCCATTGATAACACTCCTGCTGAGGATCCAGAAATTTTTTTTCTCTCTTGCCATGGTTGGGGAGCATCAAGAACATCCTTTCATGGTCCTTAAGCAATCTCTAACTCTCAGGAAAATTCAGAAGGAAGAAAAGAAGGAGGGAAGAAGGAAGGGAGGCAAGGAAGGAAGGAAAAAGTCATACCTAGAAAAACTTTTAATATATGCTAGAAGTTTGGAACTTGAGTTAAGAAAGATTTCTTTTATAACTCCATACTTCTTCATTCTCTGAAGTTATTTCAGGGAGTTTTAGTCTTGGAACCACTAAGCATGATGGGTTGAGGGAAAAGGAAATGGTGGACAGGCTCTCTAACAACTCCACTTTTATCTATTATAAATGCTGGAATTCCATTTAAGACTATTAGGAAATGTCCCATGGCCAAAGCCAAATAGCTTGAAACCCAGTATTTCACTTTTGAAGACCTGGAGATAAAAGGAAACTTCATGCCCAAGAGATATTAAGTATGGTCGGAGGTTCCTAATTTCCATCCAACTATGAAACATACTTTCTCATTCAAAAATAGGTTAAATGCATATAGATATAGGATTCTGTAAAGCAAGCCAAGTGTGTCTTTAGCCATTGACTCTCAATGTTCTGATATTTATTGAAATTTGAGGAGACTGAAGGCTCATTCTTGGATCTGGCTCTATGGCCTGCCCATTAGTGAGATTCACTTCTTCCCTTCATCTTTTCTTGCTATCTTCTCAAATGTCCCCAGTCCAATCATCAATATACTCAGTTTCTACCAGATAGAATAGATTATCCCAGGAGTATGGAGTTCAGCCTCTATATGGGATTCTCCTTTGCATTTGGGGTGCAAAGTTTTGGCACACAACAGCCAATTACTTTTTATGTTTCAGTGTGTTGATTGTCAAGTCCAAAGTGAAGAGAGTCTGAGATTATTGAATATTAAGCTTAAGATTCTACAGTTGCCCTTGAAAACAATGCTCAATTTGTCAAATTTCTATTCCATGCCAGTTTTCATCCAGTTTAATGCGTGAACTCTGTGGATTCTATAAATGATGTCTCCTGAATCATGTTTTCTGTTTACACTGATTTTTAAGTGTATGTAAAGGTTATTCGACTAGATGTGTCTTTTGGGTTTTTCTGTTTGTTTGTTTTTTTTTCCTCCAGAAGGGAATAAATGAATTGTCATCGCAACATTTGTTTGGTAAAAGAAGCAAATTGGTATGAAATTGTATATTTATGCATGTTTTTTTTCCCCTTTCTGATATCTCTACCTCTTCCTCTCTCTATTATTAAAGGAAGAAATACCCCTGGAAAACCAATGAGAGAGGTTAGTGAGATTCAGGCTCACAGCCATGGCTTCTGTCTGTCTCATCCCGCTTTCTATGTTTGGCCTTTGTGTAAGAAATGTGTGTGTGCACGCGCATGTGTGTATTGCACATTGTGTCATAATGTAAGGATGGTAGTCACCTCTCCACTTGCAGCTCATGAAGAACATTCCTCAAACATTCATTGCTGTGGTCATCACCATGACGACAGAATGGGGGTTGGGGGAGCAGAAATCTCTTGAAAGTGGCAATCCTCTGTGGTCCCTAGGATGTAATCCTGCAGTTCATCATCTGTTGCCATTTGCAACACAAACAAAGTCTTCAAAATAAATTTAGCCGTGAACATAATTGATGAGTCATAAAGCTTCCTTCCACTTCCAGGACCTTAGCATTTTCTGCCAGTGCCCTTGGATTTTAGTCTTCTGGGATGATGTCATTTGGGTTTTGTTTTCTTTTTTCCTGGTTCCTACACTCTTTCCCATTTTAGCTAATATTTTTGAAGCACATACTGTGTGCCAGGCACTGTTCTAAGCCCCTGCTATATTTTCCCTCAAATAATCTTAATGACAGATCTATGAAGTAGATACACTTCTTAACCCCATTTTACAGATAAGGAAATTCAGTTAGTAAGAGGGTTAGCAGTGTGTCCAAGGTGACAGAGCCAGGATTAAATTCCAGGCAACCTGGCTCCAGAGCCATACTCCTAACTCTTACGCTATACTGCCACCTCAGAAAATAGCGTTGAAATGCTTATGTCATCTTCACTTGCCCTTTAGAAGATGTTCCTTTTCATTTGGCATTTGGAACTAAGAGAGAATAATAACCAATTAGGTTCCAAAAAAAAATTGAAAGTTGGAGTCTTGAATTTCTTTTAATGTCTCACTAGGGGTTGAAAGCAGCAGCATACAGCACTATCACTGAATGTGGTTTAGGGATTTTACAGTGAAAAAACTGCTTCTTACTCCTGTTCTACCTGGAATATTGTCTGAACATCGAATTACCTAATCAAGTGGCTGTTGGATGACAGTGTTGAGTGACAGCCCAAATGAAACAAGATTGTCCTTGCCAAGAGTTTAATGTGAAAGAGAGGAGAAGGAAAGCTCACTGGTGGGATGTCAGTGGTATGCACTGTTCTGGGTGACAGATTGAATGGGTGGAAAGTTCCTATATGAGAAGATTCTGGATTGTTAGCAATGGGATGGACTGAAGTCCACTGATTCATTTAAACATAAGAAATCATACTGGAAATTCTGCTAACACCATGCTGTGCAAGTTTAATGAATCCCATGATCCTCAGTGTGTCTACACCAGTGCTCCCTTCCAGGGCTTCATGCAATGGGGTCTTAGGGAGGGAGTGGTAGGCTGGGAGGAAAAATTAAAGAAACCTGAATCAGTGAAGCATTGAGTGCTCCTACCTCATGTACTTCATATGTGACACTTCTTGGTTTCGTTCTTATGGTAAGTGCCTCTTAAAATTTATTTTAACTTTTTGTGAAAAGTTGTGCCACAGTTTTGACCCCCTGTATGCGTTCTTTTTGATGAACAACTTTTTTAAAAGGCCAGCACACAAAATTAAAGTCACAGAGGCACTTGGAGATGACTACCTAAGGCATACTATAGTCAGATAAGTTTCCAGAAGCCAGAGAATCAAAACAATAATCACTTTTTTAATGCTATGACAATACCCTAAATGCACAGTAGACCAGATATTTCCCAGAGATTAAACTATAGAGAAGAAAAGATAAGCAAATTTCACTGCAGTATTCTGGCTTTGCTTGGGCCAACTGAATACTAACCATTTATTTGGGAATTGTATTTTTAAAAAAAATAGAGTGCCAGATTGCTATTGAGGTCTTGGATGTTTGCCAGAAAGTCTCAATTCCAATCACTGTGGAAAACAACTCCCTTAGGCAGTGGCGGCTTGTGAGACTAAATGTGTTGCAGTTAGTGCCAACTTGGAAAAACATAAAACTGCCCTAATGTTCAACGCATGGTGCCTTTGTGTTCAATAATCCTTGCTTAAGAATGGATTAAATTAATACTTTCTATAGACATATTTTGGTGTCAACTTGTGCCTGAAGCTGATTGCAAACGCCTGAATCCTGGCTGCTTTTCAGTGCCCCTTGCGTTTATAGGAATGAGATTTTAATTTTGACTTTAGAAAAATCTGTCAGGTAAAATTGATGACCGCACTAATGCTGTGCCTTACCCACACGGATAGTAGAACTAGGATACAAATTGGTTTTATGTATGCATGTCACAGTGTGGTTTGAATCCTCCAGTGGATTGAGGTTTGATTCTTTGGGGCAATATTTTGTCCAAAACAGAATTTGTATTTTTTTTTCTGGATCTTATGGAAACCTTCATGAAAAAAAATGGAATCATTATTTTGGTGAAACAGGTATTTATAAATGCAGTAATTAAAGGGATAACAGATATGGTGAGGTGACTCTAAAAACTCTTTGTTTTTATAATATAAGGATGGCCACTTGTGGCCATCCTTATATTATATTTTTAACATTTAACAGTCTAAACAGGTGAAAAACCATCTAACATTTTTGTGGGAATATATGTTTTGTATTAAGAATAATGAACCTGTTTTCCCTGGCAAAGTTTTCAATAGCAGATACCCCTAGAATTTATGCCTCTTAAGAAACTCAAGAATTTTCCTTCCAGGTGGTAACTGAACACATTTTAAAGAATAGAAGCACCACTTGGCTATATAATTTACAGATGCATTTACTTATTTTAATATTTTTTGAACTTTAGTCCACATCCCTTAGCACATGTTCTAAAAAGGCACTTTTATTATCCATAGCGAGCAAGAAAAACCAAGTTCTTTCCTTTTTTTATTTATGTTTTACAATACATTTTCTAGCTATTAGGTGAAGTATCCTATAGTTAGATGTGGGACATAAGAAATAGTTTGAATTATATTCAGATATCATGTTGTTAGGATCTGAGATTTTTTTTCACTGGCTTTGTTAATAGCTGTGAAGATTGCTAGTAATTCAAAATTTGCAGTTCATCCTTTTCAATTATGCATGAATGATTGTGCAGATTTCCCAGGATTGCTGTGCACTCAAAAATAGATACAGGGCCAGGGATTGTGGTACATGCCTGTTAATCCCAGCTACTCTGGAGGCTGAGGCAGGAGAACCCCAAGTTGGAGGCCAGCCAGGACAACTCAGTAAGACCCTGTCTCAAAATAAAATAAAAGTGGCAGGGGGATATAGCTCAGTTCTAGAGAAACACTGGGTTCAATCCCCAGTACCAAAACAAAACCGAGAAGCCCTCCTGGCTGGTGGCATCATTATCTATTTGTACTCTGAGCAGGAAGGAGCAACAAAGGATCCACTGCATCTTGCTGTGGTTTTTATAATATAAAGAAGTCAAAGACTGGGTGGTGGGGGTGCGTTGTGGCTCAGCGGTAGAGCACTCGCCTAGCACATGTAAAGCCTGGGTTAGATCCTTAGCACCACATAAAAAAAAATAAAGGTATTGTGTCCAACTACAACTAAAAAATAAATATTTTAAAAAGAATAAGAAGTCAAAAGACAATTTCAGTTCTTCATAGAGGACTGCCAAACTGTTGACCACTTTTTTGAACAGTACATAGGCTTTGTTAAAAATTTTTATATTTGCAGTCTCAGCCAAAATCCAAAGTGATTTTTAAAAAGAATGTAATTAGCTCTCGCCAAAACTTTTTGCACTAATAAAGCTCAAAGAGATTTACAAACTTGGTCACTGTAACACAAATGCTTGAATCACATTAAACTTTTAATAAGTCCTAAATTGATCTGGTGCCATTGTGGCATTTTAAGTGCCTGCCCGTGAATCCTCTTTTGATCCCCTCGTATTAAAAAAAAAAAAAAAAAAAAAAGACATGTCTCTGGGAATAAATATTAGGACAGAATACCTGCTTTAGACTATCTTTAATTTTTATTGGGATTTTAACAATTATTCTGGGAATCTGTAAAGTTGATCCATGGCAAGGTAGTCATAGCCTAGGAAAGCTTTTCCATTCCAAAGGCAGTACTTTGAGCAGTATGATTTACCAGTGTCTAAGAATTAAAATTAGCCCCATAAAAATATGGGACATAAATGAAAAGGAAAGCCATAAAGTGTGAATGTCTCAGAACATCATAGTCTAGATCTAAATTTTGCTACAAAGCATCCAGGAACATGCTGTTCTTATGTTCCATTCTGGGGCATTAATGCTAGGTCATGCCACATTATTATTAAAAGGTTATTCTGATAGTTAACCCTCATTTAGGAGGATATCAAAGATGGATACACAGGTACCCAAATCCATGCATACATGTGGGTCATATTATTATATTTTTCTGGTGCTAGAGATTGAACCCAGGGCCTTATGCGTGCTAGAATGTGGGTCATATTATAATTAGGCTCTAGAGTGATTTGGGATAAGAGGCAATTTTTACTCTGAAGTTTCCTAATTCAAATGTTGATAGTATACACAAAGGTCAATTCAAGAGTTTATTTTTCAACCCAAGTAAAAGCAGAGAGGAATCAGCCACCTCTGCAATACTACCTCTACCCTTCACAGCCTGACATAGCCTGGAAATGAAGATTTCATATGGTGGTGATGGTGGCCGTGATGTTAATGGTGATGGTATTGTGGTTATGGTGATGATGATCATGATGGTGGTGATGGTACTCATGAGGGTGGTGACAGTTATGGTAGGGGTGGTTTGATCATAAAAAATAGTACAAGTAGATATAAATACAGTAAGGTGGAAAAAGTGTTACCTCATCATGAAATGATTCCTGTTACAATAGGAATCTTGTGTTTATCCACAGAATCTTTTTGCTATATGATAGTTCCATTGGGAAGATGAATGCAGTGCTCAATATTTTTCATGTAAATGACACCAGTAGCCTGCTCCAGTATTAAGCAAGCTGATACTAACAATGTGTGATGCTTCATTAACAAGGCTTTGCTTCTTTCTGGAAACTGGGGGAAATTAAACCCTGTTGTGTTCACCTTCAGTGCAGCTTCTGTGTTGTCTTCACCCAGAAGTGGGTAATGATTTCCCAAATAGCAAGAAAATCAAGATGATGATACCTACACCCTTTGTTTCTCTTTGTTTTCCAGGACACAATGTAGGAAGCCTTTTCCACATGGCAGATGATTTGGGAAGAGCGATGGAGTCCTTAGTTTCAGTCATGACAGATGAAGAAGGAGCAGAATAAATGTTTTACAACTCCTGATTCCCGCATGGTTTTTATAATATTCATACAACAAAGAGGATTAGACAGTAAGAGTTTACAAGAAATAAAATCTATATTTTTGTGAAGGGTAGTGGTACTATACTGTAGATTTCAGTAGTTTCTAAGTCTGTTATTGTTTTGTTAACAATGGCAGGTTTTACACGTCTATGCAATTGTACAAAAAAGTTATAAGAAAACTACATGTAAAATCTTGATAGCTAAATAACTTGCCATTTCTTTATATGGAACGCATTTTGGGTTGTTTAAAAATTTATAACAGTTATAAAGAAAGATTGTAAACTAAAGTGTGCTTTATAAAAAAAAGTTGTTTATAAAAACCCCTAAAAACAAACATATACGCGCGCACACACACACACACACACACACACACACACACACACACACAAAAGACACACACGAACTGAGGCAGCGCATTGTTTTGCATTGTTTTAGTGTAATATTCATATGAGGTTCATGGCTTTTTTTCTTTCCTTGCATATTAAAGATAGGACTTCTTCTAACACCACCAAATGACTACTTCACATTGCTCCTTTGAGTATCGTTGACTGAGTGGGTCTGGCTGTGGGCTTTCATTTTATACATCTATATGTCTATAAGTATATAAATACTATAGGTATATAGAGAAAGGGAAAGAATTTCTATAGACCTTTTAAATTTCTTCTTCAAATGTTCCTGCCACTTTCTAATGGGAAAAAAAAAAAAACTGCTTCTAGTCATCTGGACTTACCTGCTTGGTCTTGAATGAATTTTCTCTGGAGCCTGAAGCTAGGAGGAAACTACCACACTAAAACATTGTCCAGGACTCCAGATGTTTCTCATTTTAAACTTTCCACTGACTAGAGTATTGAATTTTTTTAAAAAAGGAACATGTGAAGGAATCCATAAGACTTACTATATCACAGTAATATTTTGGTTGATATGTTTGGCTTCCTGTTGCTGGCTAAGCCACCATTTAGATTTAATGATGCTTCTGTGGAAATTAGGAGCATCAGAAGGCATTTTAACTCCCAGGCACTAGGAGGACAGTGGCGGGGCTATAGGGCTATGGATTCCCAGCCCATCCCTGTGAGGGAGCAGGCCACTCTTAGAGGACTGGATGAAGATTCATAACCATCCATACACACATATCTATAATCACAAATGAATTTTTCTGCCCTCTTCTCACAGAGAAGTGAGTGGTTTGTTATTGTTGTTTTGTCGATTTTCTTCCCATCATGATGAATTTTTGAATGCTGCAAGAAATTAGTTTAAAATAACCCTTGGGAAAATGTGTAAGATAGTAGCCCCATCACGTTGTGACAGTGGTAAATATCCATCCAGAAGCCCATGAACTCTGTTTCCCTCCTTCACATTTCTCTACAAGAAGTTCCACAAAGGTTTGCAAGTGGGAAGGCAAATCAATTCATCTGTTCCAAAAGCAAATCCTTCTCCAAACCCTTTACGGTGAATTAGGCAGGATAAATATATAAGCAAACAAATTCTTCAAAGTGAGGAGAAACAATGAAGAGGAAAAGCTAAGGACTGGTAGGAAAAAGCTTTACTCTTTCATGCCATTTTATTACTATTTAATTTTTAAAAATGCATTAATTCAATAGAAATCATTGTGTGTCCTATTACTTTGCAAATCTGTTACCTCTGACATCAAGTGTAATTAACTTTTGGAGTGTGGGTTTTGTCCATTGTTTTATTAATGATAATTAACATCACACACAGCTTCTCATGCTATTTCTACCTCACTTTGGTTTTGGGGTGTTCCTGGTAATTGTGCACACCTGATTTCACAGCTTCGCCACGTGTGTATCGTGTGGCCATTACTCTCGATTTTCTTTCTCCTTTATAATTTCCAAAGCTCTAAGGAGAGCTCTAAGTTACTTGGAGATTTGGTTTTAGTCTTGCATTTTTTCCTTTCTCTGACGCTGGACTTTTTCTTTACCCGAGGTTTGTTTTAACCAACATTTAAAACAAGGGGTTACTTTACATCCTACTAAGAAGTTTTAGGTTTCACTCTAAAATCAGAGGTAGAGTGCATAATTTTGTTTTAATCTTTTGATTTTGTTTTATCTTTTAGATATTAGTTCTGGAGTGAGTCTGTCAAAATATTTGAATAAAAACTGAGAGCTTTATTGCTGAGTTTAAAGCATAATTTGGACATTATTTTGTGTTCTTTATAACCACTGAGTGTTAAACTGTAAATCATAATCAGTGTAACTGAAGCATAAGCATCACATGGCATGTTATGTCATTGTTTTCAGGTACTGGGTTCTTACTTGAGTATCATAATAATATTGTGTTTAAACACCAACACTGTAACATTTACTAATTATTTTTTTAAACTTCAGTTTTACTGCATTTTCACAACATATCAGACTTCACCAAATATATGCCTTACTATTGTATTATATTACTGCTTTACTGTGTATCTCAATAAAGCACGCAGTTACGTTACAAAAAGTGTCAATCAGACTGATGCTTTGTTTCTACTTTTAGTTATTTCTGTTATTTATTTCATTTATTGGGGCGGGGATGAAGTCTCTCTGTGTCACGCAGATGGGCCTCAAACTTCCGGACTCAAGTGATCTTCCTGTCTCAGCCTCCCAAACAGCTGGGACTACAAGCACACATTTGTGTGAATGAAAAATGAAAATTGAGAAAGGTAAATAGTGAAAAGCCTCCCAACCATCACAGGGTGGTCCCACATTATCTTCACTGCCTTTTGAGTAAACAGTTATTTCTGATATATTCTTACAAAGTGTCTATTAGTATATAAGCAACTATAAATATATATTCCTACCTTTTTAAAACTTAAGTCTTTTCATGTCAATATATAAAAAATTTTCATTTTTGATAGCTTTATAATATTCCAGTATATGAAAGTTATTTAAGTGGTTCATTTTGGTAGAATATATGAGTTATTTTTCATCGTTGGCTATGTACATTTCTTATTTCATCATTTTTCTTATACACAATTATATCCATGAAACCCATTCCTAGAAGTGAGGTTGCAGGATCAAAGAGGGTGTTTTTGTCAGCTTTTTCGCTGCTATGACCAAAAATACCTGACAAGAACAATTAGAGAAGAAAAAGTTTATTTGGGGGCTCATAGTTTCAGAGGTCTCAGTCCATAGAAGACTGGCTCCATTCCAGGGAACTCAAGGTGAGGCCAAATATCATGGTAGTGTAACAGTGTAACAAACCTCATGCTTTGAATATAGCCCTTGCTGCTCTGCCATTGAGGCTAATTTCCTTTCCTCTTCTCCCTCTCCCCTTTCCTAACCTGGGAGCAGGGAACATGATTACCTTCTTCCCCTCCTGGTTGTTTGAGCACACATGCACCACAGGAAGCAAGCAATTCAGACTGGTGGAGGTGGGTGGATATCTCCGAAATTAACAAGTGAGTCACAATCACTCTACAAGGACCACACGTGGTAAGGAGTCTTTAAAAGCCCCCTTTTATAGATAGAGAGAATCAATTAGCCTCTGGGACTGGAGACCTTACGTTCCTCCTTTGCTAGCAAGCAATATTTCCTTTTTCAGAAACAAGAACTGAGCTTTTGGTAACAGGGAGAGAGTATGGTAGAGGAAAGTGGCTCAGGGCATGGCACCAAGAAGCCGAAAGAGAGCCCTCCTCTTCAGGCACAAAATATATACCCCAATGACCCACCTCTTCTAGCTACACCCAACCCATATTCAGTTACCACTCAGTTAATCCCCACCACAGGATTAATTCACTGATTAGGTTAAGGATCTCATAAACTAATTATTCACCTCTAAACCATCGTGCATTGTCTCACACATGAGCTTTTGGGGGACACCTAATATAAACCATAACAGAGGATAAGCATTTATAGGCTGGGAGATACATTTTGTGGAGGGGTAGTCATAGTGATCACTTTTTTTGTTTTTAGTAATAAGTATATGGATTAAACCAATTTGCAATTTACACTTTGCCATTCTAGAGAATTTCCTACCACTTCTACCATAGCTAATAGGCCCAGACCTCAGGGGATGTGTGAGCAGTTGGAGAGGCACCTAAAATTATGACCTTCGAACCTGTTCTGGGGAGGATTCCCCAACAGTAGTCATAACAACCACACAGGAGATCCCTTTCCTCCTCCCTGCCCTGCTCTGCTGCCTGCTCTACCTGTGAAAGAGGCAGCCATCTTAGGTCCTCTAGGGGGAGGTTATCTTTGTCTCCCAACAGTCGTGGTAGAGGCTCCCCCAATAGAGATCAGATGCTTGTGGACCAAAGGAATAATTCTATTGATTTTGGACATAATAGGAGATGATCAAACTCAAGGATGGTGATAGTGTGGGCACCTCTGATAGAAATCATTTGCTCATTTGGAGGGAGGGGGTGATGATGTCCACGTGCATAAGTACTGCATTGAAATTGTGTCTCGAATTCCACATCTACCACAAATAATTGTCAGGCTATTTAAATAAATAAACCATGTATCCCTTCCACCATTATACAAACCTGCCTTGTTGAAACATCCAGACTGGCTGTTTTGGTGACAATTAACTAGATAACTGAGGAATCTTCAGCATTTCAGTGTCTGAAACAACTGTGTGTGGCTGACTCTGAGGAGGGCATTTGGCTTTTCATTCCATACTTGGCACATGTTGGAGGGGACCGAATTAATAAAGTTAAAAATTAAAACGAAGCAAGCTGGCGCAGATTGTGCACCAGCAAGCAGAATGTGTGTTTGGGGGAAAGCACCAAGACTAATGGATGTGTTCTGTGGAGCTGCTATGGGATTTCCCTGAATTTGTAATGTTCTAATGGTGGAATGAATACAAAGGCAGGCACTGGCACACATGCAAAGACTGCCTTCAAATTAAGTGTAGGAAGGACATGAATCAAATTCTTTCCCACAGTAGTAAAGCCACTGGAGCAGGAACCACAAACACATTCCTCATTGCCCCTTGGACTTCAGGGTTCTGCTCCCTCATGGATTATTTGACAACATGAGAGTGGCAACCTGCCAGATGTTCCATGATAAACAATACCTATTGTGTGAAAATGCAGAGATGTTTGAGAAGCTTTTGTACCCAGAAAAGACTACAGTAACTTGAAGCTTAAATTTTTATATGTGTATGTGTGTGTGTGTGTGTGTGCGTGCATGTGTGTGTTACACGTATTCCAGATAAATTCTTAGCTCTTCTTGTGACTTTTGTATTTGGAAATAATTGATACTGAAGAAAAATTGCAAGACTAGAAATCTCCATATACTCTTTACCTAAAGGAACCAATTGCTTACATTTCCCCCTTTTCCTTATTGTTGTTTTGATGGACAGATAGATTTGGCTTTTTCCTGAACCATCTTCAGCTTCAGTTGTAGATATCATGCACCTTTACACTTAAATAGTTCACATAGGAAATTCTCTGGAATGAAACACTACGATTATTAAAATACAGAAGCTAAGCAGTATAGAAAACTCCACTGCACATTTTCAAATGTTAATTCTTCCAATATGTTTTATTGTCATATGCTTTTTCCTGGTCTAAGGTGTAATTCATGATTTCATGACATTTAGTTTTCCCAAATGCCCACCCACCCTCTTGTGTGTGTGGTTCTGAAGATTGAACTCAGGGGTACTCTACCTCTGGGGTATATCCACAGCCCCATTTTTAAATTTTATTTTGAGGCAGAGTCTCATTAAATTACTGAGGCTGGCCTCAAACTTTTGATCCTACCTCAGCCTCCCAAGTCCCTGGGATTGCAAATATGCACTCAGTAGCCTATTTGTTTGATCTGCTTGTATCTGGAACAATTTCTCTGTGTTAAAATACATTGACATTTTTTTTAACAGTACAGGCCAGTTACTTCATCAGATTTGCTTCAATTTGGGTTTGTCTGATTGTCCTCAGGGTTAGATTCAGGGTCCAAATTTGGGGCAGGCATACTACACTGGTGTATCATTACCCATCATGCCAGGAGCCACATAATGATAGTCTGCCCCCTTTTTTTGGGGGGGGGTGCCATTAACTTTCATCTAAGGTGGTATCTCTCAGGTTTCTCCACTTGATATATTTAATACACATTTTAAAACCTTGAAATCTAGGTTTTAAAATGTGTTTTTTTTGTTTTTTTTTTTTGGTGCTGGGGATGGAACCCAGGTCCTGGTACATACTAAACTAGCACTCAACCATTAAGCTGCATCCCCAACCTAAACCTAGTTTTTCTTAAACCTTAAGGTTCAACTTAAAATCTTGTTTTTCCATGTATGAATATAGACAATTTATATGAAAGAAGTCTCAGTGAACAGACTTATCCAAATTGAGCAGTCTGGATCCTCTTGTTCTAAGCTGCATTTATACATTTAATTGCTTTATTCTCAAGCCTGTCTAATGTCTGACAGGAAAGGCTTTCAATGCCAACAACAAAATCTCCCTAGTACCTAACTCACAAAAAGCAAAACAAATTGAACTTATATCATGAATCTCAAATTCTCCAAAACATTCCAATATATTATACTGTATGAACTGAGTCCAGTTTTCTTATACCATTTACTTTGAAATCACATGTAAAATGACACATTTTAAATTAGAACTTGTGTGATCTCTCTAATTTGCTAATATGCCAATTTGCCACAAACATTTTAAGTCTTTAAACAAACACGGATTACTCAGAAATTCAACTCAAATGTATTAAAATCATAAATTAGAGCTGGGGTTGTAGCTCAGGGGTAGAGCATTTGCTTGCCTGGCATGCACAAGGCCCTGGGTTCCATCCCCAGCATGATGAAAAATAAAATAAAAATAAGACCATGGATTAGGTTTATTCCAACATCTCTTGATTTCATTCTAAAATTTCCTAAGCTTTCAAGATAGGACTTCTCAATGGTGTACTTCTAATGTGTCCCAGGACTACTGAAGTCCATATCTCATAGTCTTGGGAGTGGCCAGATGAGGCCTGTTACCCTCAGCTTTTTGGCAACTAACAAAGGATATCCTAAAATCACTAATCAATTTCTCTATGTGTCATGACATAAAAACATTTGGACAACAATGAAATAAGTGAATAATTTTAGCATTATAAAGGTTGAGGTTGCTGGTATAATGATTCCTAATCACACTAAAATTAAACATCAGGCATACTGATGATTTTTATCAACCAGAAATTTGTGACTGAGATGTGTAACTCTTCTTATGCCATAGGAGGGCAAACAGTTGATCCTTGACCCCAAGGGTATTTACCACTTAACTACAACCCCAGCCTTTTTAAAATTTTTTAGTTGTAGAAGGACACAATATTTTTATTTTATTTTTATGTGGTGCTGAGGATTGAGCCCAGTGCCTTATGCATGCTAGGTAAGCGCTCTACCACAAACCCTAGCCCTTTTTATTTTATTTTTATAATTTTGATACAGGGTCTTGCTAAGTTGTTTAGGGCCTCACTAAGTTGCCCAGGTTGGTCTTAAACTTGCCATCCTCCTGCCTCAGCCTCCCAAGTCACTGGGATTATGGGTGTGTGCCACTGTGCCCAATCATTTGATCCCTTTTTAAAGTGAATATGACAGTGGAAGGACTCTAAGCCTTTACTCTCCAGATATGATTAATATCACACCTCATGTTCCTGGGTTCACTTTGCCCTTTCCCCTGTGTGGGGAGCTGCAAATCCTTATACTAGGGCTCCCATAAGCCTTAGCTTTCCCTGCCTCATTCACCTTGTATGCCTGCTGTTTTGACATTGTTATTAATAGCACCCCTTCCTTCTCAAATACACTCTTGTGAGTAGGTACCTCATAACTCTTTCAGTCACAGTATTTCTCAATAGATTGTTATTAGTATTTGGGCTGGGAAAATTCTTATTATGCATAACCATCCCTCACTCTGTAGTTCTCCCAGTCATCCTGATGACAAAACAGCCTCAGCACATTTCCAAATGCCTCCTAGGGAAGCAGTAGAAAATTACTCATTCTCTTTACCACTTGAATACAGGCTGTATTCTTTTAACAGTTTCCCTATCTGGCAGGCTCCAGCTTTTAGTGATATTTTAATGGCATTAGTTCTTGAATATTTTTCCTATTTTGTCCAGCCCTCTAGTCTTTTCTCTGAAAGCATTTAGTGAAGCTACCCTAGCTGAATATGTTGGCCATCTGATAAAAGCCAGCAAATAAAGAGACGAGTTTTCCCAGGATGGTGAAAGAAGCTATCACCATTGGCTTGCATTCATTTCCACATAACATCTAGCCTCTTGGTGCATTTTCAGCTTTTAGAAGCTTCTATTGGATACTGAAGCACACTGGCCACACCCCCTCTTGTCTTCAGGGCATCCAAACTTCAGCTGTGAGGAATCTGGTCTGCTGATGGCTCACAGCTGTTAGCTTCTCTGGACATTGCCTTCAGCCACAGGGACGTTTCGTGCCTAAGGTAATAATACCTCTTGCCTCTCACAGGGAGGAACTTGGGCCAATGACTGGCTGATGTTCAGAAACAAAAACTCAGTCCCCTAGCCTCAATTTGGGGCAATTCTGTAGGGCCATACCTGTCCTGACACATGACTAAACCAGTCAGGGTCACTCCAGGTGAACTGGGCTGGCACTAAATAATCACAAAGACAGAGAAATACGTTTTTCTTTGGGTTCTGTGATGGTGTCTCTGACCCAGTTCCCACAAAGGAGGCAAGGCAGGCAAGAAAGAGAAAGAGCACACCTAGAACCTGGTTTTATTGGGGAGAAGCCACTCAAAGGAGGCAAGGGGTAGGATTACAAAGGAACAGGTGAGTGTAACTCAACCCCATTGGGCGACACCCACTCCTGGAGCCACACCTCATTATCGGAGCAGAGATAAAGCCCAAGTTATTGCAGGGGATGCAGTAATTGTTCAGTATCTCTTGCTCAGGACTTAAGGGTGTGTATTTCCAGAGCAGCTTCCGACACATACCAGTTTCAGAGCACCCTACAGGATCCACTGAGGTTCTTGGTTGCAGTCACAACATAGTTGACCTTCTCTCCCCCGTTTGCCTTCCCCATTTGCTTTGGGTGTGTATCTGTCTTGAGAAGTCCACAGGCAATCACCTGTAGTTAAGTATTGCTTTCACGTTGAGTACTCCATCTCAGAGGCTGCTGGCCAGGAGCCCAGCTAAAACCTGACGTTGGCTTTCATTGGGAAATAGAGTTGTGAAACAAGGAGAACTTAAACCATTCTCCTATTCTCTACATTCTGCTACCCACTTCAGCCAGATTGTCATTTTATCTGCTGCTCGCCACCAGACTAGCCTTCTTTGCTGCATGTTTAGTCATCCAGAGTTCATGGGATTTGGGCACATTCCATGCAGCAGCATTCCTCCTTTCCTACATATTGAACCCAATCACCTTCCTTCTCCAAGGGTTACACACTCATCTCGTGCTTGCATCCATCAAAATGCTTATATGTGATGTGTACATATGTGTGTGTATTATTTATTTTTTAACAAGTTCATCCCCGACCTCTTAACATTGGTGTGCACCAAGATTCTGTCTTTGGATCTTTTTTCATTTATGTATGAACTTCTGCTGTGGTTTGGACAAATGTCCTCTAAAAGCACATATGTGGCTGGGCAGTAGCTTGGGAGGCTGAAGCACGAACATTGCAAGTTCAAAGTCAGCCTCAGCAATTTAGCAAGACCCTAAGCAACTTAGTGAGACTCTGTCTCTAAATAAAATATAAAAAATGGCTAGGGATGTAGCTCATTGGTTTGGTACCCCTGGGTTCAATCCCTGATACCAAAAACAATAACAAAGATTAAAAGCACACATGTGAAAGGCTTTATCCCCAGCCCACGATGTTATAGGAAGGTAGTGGAACCTTTAAGAGGTGGGGCCTAGCTGGAGGAAGTTATTAAGAGGTGGGGCCTAGCTGGAGGAAGTTATGTCAGAGGAAGTCACTTCATTTGCAACCCTAGCCCCTTCCACTCTCAGATTCCCAGCCTGGAGGCAAGCAGCTTTGCTCTGTCAAGCATTCTGGCAATGGTGATGTACTGCCTCATCCCAGACCAAAAGCAACAGAGCCAGGAGACCACAGACCATGGACTGAAGCCTCTGAAACCATGAGTCAACCCTTTCCTCCTTAAACGATGATCATCTCAGATATCTAGTTACAGTAATGGTAGTTTGACCAACAAAACCTGCTAAACCTTGGTGGTCTCATTCAGTCTTGGCTATTCATATCTTCTGTGTGATAATTACTCTGGGGTTTATATCTACAGCTGGGACTCCACCCATGAACTCCAGACTGGTAGATCCAGGGGCCTCCCCAATATCTTCATGTGGAGGTCTAACAGTCTTCTCTAACTTATATCTAATAGCAGGCTCCTGATCCATAGTACCCTGCCACCACCCAAAACATTCCCTCCTCCAGCTATTAATGGGAACTCCATCTTTCCTGTTGCTCAGGCCCAAACCTTGAAGTCACTCTCAACTCCTTTCACACCTACGATCATTCCACCAGCAAATTCCATTAGCCCTCACCTGGAAATATATCTAGAATCTGGCTACTTCTCCCCCTGCCTACTTCTGCTATAGTCAAAGACAGCATAATCATTCTGCTGCTATATCAAAATAGCCTTTAGCTAATCTCCCAACCGCCATCCTTTCCTCCTTTAGTCTATCTTCAACACAGCAGCCAGGGTTATCATGTTAAGGTCTAATCAGATCTTGCCAATTTGTGACTTAAAACCCACCAATGGCTTTCCATTCCCAGGTAAAAGCCAAAGTCCTTCTACAGATTGAGGTCCTACACAATCTGACACATACCTCTCTGTCGTCATGTTTGCTACCTTTCCCTTCCTTCACTCTGTTTCACCTATTTCCCTGTCAGGTAATCTCATTCAGTCTTAGGGTTATACCTTCATGTTAACATAAGATTATCATAAAGAAGATAATGACTCTGGGAGTTATATCTATACACAGTACTTCACCCATGAACTTCATACTGGTCTAATGTACTATGCTTACTATGGTTCTTTACTTAATATATTTTATCTATTATCTGTCTTCTCTAAATAGAATATGAAGTGTGTGAGGGTAGGCATTGGAGTTAGTTTTGTGTGCTCCAGGATTCCAGAGCACCTAGAACTCTTGGCACAAAGAATGTGCTCAGAGATAATGAATGAACTAGGGAGAAGATAATAAAGTGCACAAGAGAAGGGACATCTAGGGATTTCATGTACCAGCATTTATTTCCTGGGCATTAGTCATGTTCTTTTTGTGAATGCTGTTTGGAGCTCCAGGATGAAAGACACAGCCTAGGGACTTTTCTGCAGAAAGTCAGAGACGTGACTGCTAAAAAATAAGATCCTAAAAGAAATAAATAAGAGAACAGGAATTTCATACAAAAGGAAAGAAATAAATAAAACTGACAGGTGATTTAACATCTTCCATTGAAAGTGATGACCAGCTATTCTCCATCTCTACTGAAAAGAGAACCAAAGAAAAACAGTTTAAATGATAGCTTGAAAAATTTGGGATGGCATACAAGGAAGAATTCAATAACCACCACACTGGCTAACTTCCAGATACAGCAGGTTCATTTTCCTCTGCAAGTTTTTATAGAAGGACAGATTCCCCTTCAAGTTCAGTCATATTTGATAGCAATGTAAGGAAGGAAAAGGCTAAAACATGAATGTGAAATGGCTTCATTACAAACCTTTCCTTCCTCTGGCCCTCTGGCTCATCTTTTGCTGCCTTGTTTGGCTGAATGTCTATGCCTGGCCTTTTCCCCATATGATAGGATTGCCTGTTCCAAGTCATACAATAGTTGGCACCCATAGTTCATTCTGGCATTTTGCTCAAATACAAGTCAAAGCCTGTACCTTTAAAATTATGTTAGATACTCCATAAATCTTTCTTCTACTTCTCCCCATTCTCTTACTGTGTTTCTCTGAAAAATCTTTGGTAACCTAAAATGTTTTATGGTACCCTGATGTAACAATACAAAACGTGTAACATATAAAATACATTTTAAAAAGTAAAAGAGGGGCTGGGGATACAGCTCAGTTGGTAGAGTGCTTGCCTTGCATGCCCAAGGCCGTGGGTTTGATCCCCAGCACCACCACCCCCCTCCCAAAAAAAAGTAAAGGAGCCATTTGTTTAAGTGACTTTTCTAATTCTAAAAGTGTAAGTCTACACAATGGTGTCAAGATTCATAAAATAACCATGTAC
The DNA here is from genome assembly GCF_052094955.1 of Ictidomys tridecemlineatus. Classification (NCBI taxonomy): domain Eukaryota; kingdom Metazoa; phylum Chordata; class Mammalia; order Rodentia; family Sciuridae; genus Ictidomys; species Ictidomys tridecemlineatus. The sequence continues at coordinate 102,251,813 of NC_135493.1, forward strand.
TGGGTTTCTACTTTAGGCCAGGCACTTAGTATATGAAGCTAAAATTGGGTCTGTAGCTGGGTGCTGTGGTGAACAACTGTAATCCCAATGGCTAAGGCAGAAGGATCCCAAGTTTGAGGCCAGCCTCAAGCAACTTAGGGAGACCCTATCTCAAAATAAAAAGGGCTAGGGATATAGCTCAGTGGTTGAACACCACTGGGTTCAATCCTCAGAACTGCAAAAATAAAAAAGGGAGGGCTGTGTTTGTCATCCTCAGTCGACTAGAGGAGCCAGATGAGAAACATCTTGACGTAGATCATGACATTGTGCTCTCATAACAAAGGGCTAATAACAAAATATGGGAAAAACAGGCAAAATTTCAAATAGAAGATTCCTATGTTGGATTAAATAATTACATTTGCAAGCACTATGTTAATATTCTTTCATGTGTTGTGTTTGGAAAAGGCCTTTCCAATTAATTTGGTCTGCAGAGTAAATTAATGTTCCCTGCAGTGTATGATGGTCATGAAAAGATCCTATATGGATTTGGCAGCCAGATGTCTAATAAAGTAACATGCTGCCCAAGGATTATAATTACTAGTAAAAATTCCACATTTCTGGTCATATTTAGCAAAGACTATTTAACAGATGAGCAGCCTAAATCCACAATATCCCCACCTGAATACTAACCCAAAAGAGCATTGCTGTATAACAAAGCATACATAGTAGGTCCTAATTAATTTGTGGTTGGATTTAAATACACAAATGAATCAACAAATTAAGCACATAATATATTCATATGCTTGATAAATTTGTATAACCCCCCTTTCATCAAAAAGGCAGTGTATCTGGAGCTTTCTATTAAACATAGCAAATTTCTAAACTATAAAAAAAGAAATGAAAGATTCATATTAATAGTAAGAATTGTTATGCTAATTGTGAGTTATTTGTGCTCTGTACTATTTTTTGCTTTCTACTGAATAGTCATTATCTTACTCCATGTTTCTCTTTCAAATCATTTGGAAAATACAAAATGAAGAAGCTGAATAAGGAGATGTGCTTCGACATCTGCATTCTAAAGTGTCAAATTAAAATGACTATGTAAATCCTGCCCAATTCAAAACCAAGTAGAGTTACTGAAAGTTTCTTTGGAAGAAGCAGCAGTCAGGAGAAGCTAGGTTGTGCTGCAATAATAAGCAGGCCACAATTTGTCAACCCCATAACCAGTTTATCTCTATTCCATGTTATAGATCAGGGACCAGGCCCTTCCATATTCATACAGTCCCCATAATTTCAGAGGCCTTTGAGTCCAGCTAGATGCACCATAATGAGAATATGTAAAAGGCACAGTTATGGAAGGGAAGATCTTTTCTACTCGTCTTCTCATCAGAAAGATTTTAGCCACAATGTTTCAACCTAATGCAAGTGTTTTTCTGAGCTTTTTTACTGCTGTGACTAAAAGGATCTGACCAGAACAACTATAGAGGAGGAAAAGTTTATTTGAGGGCTCATGGTTTCAGAGGTCTTAGTTCCTAAAAGGCTGGCTTCATTCCTCAGAGCTCCAGATAAGGAGCCATGTTCACATCATGGCAGAGTGTGTGGCAGATGGAAGCAGCTCACATCATGGAGATTAAGAAGCAGAGAGACTCCATTCTCCAGATACAAATATATACCCAAAGCCATACCCCAATTCCCACCTCCTCCAGCCACACCCTACCTCTTTAGTTACCACTCAGTTATTCCTTATGGGGGATTAAATCACTGATTGGGTTAAGACTCTTACAATCCAATCATTTCTCCTATGAACCTTCTCAAATTATCTCAAGCATGAGCTTTTGGGGGATACCTCACATATAAACCATGACAGCAAGGAAGGCTAGAATACATAGTTTTTCTGAATGCCTAGGTAAAGGAAATGGATTGGCCAACATCTAGCCAGTCTTTGACACAGTAGGAAAGAACTTAAATTCACATTTTTTTTCAAACAGTGTTATACATTTTGATTAGGTTCCCTAGTCAACCCACTAAAATGCAACTGAAGAACAGTGCTAGTATAATAACATCTCAGTGAAGTAAATGTCTTGTCTCTGGCTATTGAAAACTCATTAATAGGCATTACTGAGTAATACATTCCATACATTCATTCATCTTTTATTTAGCAAATATTCTACCTATCTGTGGTAAGTATCATTATAGACATGAAAAAAGCAAAGATAACATTTAGTTCTTTTTTCCAAAGACAATTATGAGACTAACTCTTGTAAGACCAAAATAAGAAGCAGGGTGCTTTCAAACGATAGATAGATCAATATGGCTGGAACAGCCTGGACAAGACAGGTACATCACGGGCCAAGGGACAAGGGACAAGAACCAAGAAAGGTGGCATAGAGGTCTCAGAGTTCCCTGTGTGCCATGCTGACAATTTGGGCCTTAAATGAGAATCCGCTGAAAAAGTTTAAGCACATGAGTGCCCAAACAAGATGAGTGCTTTTGAAATATCATTCAGACTGCATATTCCATGGGAAATGATAGCAGGACACAAGAAGGTAGTAGCTATTACATGGCTGCCATTATTGTGCCATCAAGGACATTTCTTTCTTTTTAAAAAATATCCTTACTTATTTTTATATGGTACTGAGGATCGAACCCAGTGCCTCACACATGCAATACAGGAGCTCTACCACTGAGCTACAGACACAGCCCATCATCAAAGATATTTCAAAGAGCCACTTTAACCTGGACATTTTGACATGGGGTGATTTTGAGGCAGTATGAAAATTATTCTCTTTTCATTTTCAAAATGAAGTGTTTTGTTGTCTTTCTCCTATTTGTGTGCTTACTGAAATATTCAGAAAATACACAGAGTAAAAGAAGTAAAAATCACCCACAATCCAGTGCATGAGGAATGTTCCTGTCCCATAACTTTCCCCATGCGTACTTTTTCTAACAAATGTGATAACACAAGCCAGGCATGGTGGTGCATGCCAGTAATCCCAGTGACTCAGGAGACTGAGGCAGAAGAATCACAGTTTGAGGCCAGCCTTAGCGAGACCCTATCTCAAAATAAAATAAAAAAGGGCTGGCAATGTGGCAGAGTGCCCCTGGATTCAATCCCTACTACTAAAAAAATAAAAGAAAGAAATGTCATAATACCTGCTTTCTTTCATCCGAAATACATTCTAAACCTTTTTTTTTTTTTTTTACAAAGCAATAAGTATAGTTGGGATCATTTCTTTGTACCAGGGATTGAACCCAGGGGTAGCTAACCCCTGAACCATATCCGCAACCCTTTTTATTTTTTATTTTGAGACAGGACCTTGCTAAGTTGCTGGAGGAACTTGAACTGCTCCTGCTTCAGCTTCCCAAATTGCTGGAATTACAGACATGCACCACCCCTTATGGCTGGTCATAAATTTTAATGGCCACTGGGTATATCATTGGCTGGATGTTCAATAAGTAAGATAATAGTTGAGAGTTTAAATTCAACTTGTCTGGATTCATATCCTGGTCCACAGCCAGGGGTGATTGTGGAGGCTGGTAAGTCCAGAATCTTCAGGGCACACTATCAGGCTGAAGACTCAAGGAAGAGTGACAATTCAAGTCTAAAGGCAGACTAGACTCCTGGCAGATTTCCCTTTCTTTGGGGAGGTCAGTCTTTTTCTCTTAAGATCTTCATCTGATTAGAACACACACACACACACACACACACACACACATGCTTTACTTAACGTCTATTGATTTAAATTTTAATCTCATCTAAAAAGCACCTCCATAGAAGCATCTAAAGTAATGTTTGACCAACTTGAAATATAAAATTAATCATCACAGGGCCATGTGGTCTGTGTTGCAAACTACTCAACTGTTGTGTTGTGTGCCATAGCATCCATACATGTAAATAAATGTGGATGGCTGCTTTCCAGGAAAGTTTTATTTACAGAAACAAGTATGGGGTTGAATTTGGTCCATAGGTAGTAGTTTGCTACTACTCCTCTCAGTCAATATCTGTGACTTTGGACAGATAATTTAAGTTCCTTTAACCTCAGTTATCTCATCTGTGAAAGATGAGAATAATAATCCTAATTCAAAGGGCTAGGGTTAGAGTTAAGACAACATTTGTAGAGAACCCAGTACAATATCAGGCACATGTTAAGTGCTCAACTTTGCCTCATTATTTAATATGAAATACCAAAATTATTTTAAACAGCTTTATTAAGGTATAATTGGCATACAGTAAAGTGCATATATTAAAGTATATAATTCAGTAAGGTTTAACAAATCTACATCCAAGCAATTATCATCTCAACCAAAGATAGTAAATATATTATTATCCCCAAAGTTTCCTTTTGAGTCTTTGTAATCCTGCCTTCCCGACCCTTCCAGGCCCTACTTCTACCCCTAAGCAACCACTGGTTCACTATCCAACTAACAGAATTTTGATCATTTGCACCCTTGTGCTATTAAAAATGATGCAACCACATACATTCATGGACAGATCTTTGCATGTGTGCAAAGATGCCACAAGTAAGATCATTGATTTGTGGAGTATGTTCAGGCGATGCTGATATACATATTGACAAATTGCCTTTCAGAAAGATACTAAGATGCGATGGCTGTTTCTCTGCACTTACTTTTGATTGATATATCGACAGCATGTCTGTATGCCTACAAGGTAATTCTGTATGCTCGAGTTAGGAGTATGAGTGTGAATTCATATTTCAAGTACTAAGACACAGTTAAATACATTTGATTGGCCATAATTAAGAATCAGCTCTTTCAATGGTTATGACCCACCACTTAAAATAGGAACAAAAAGATCTATTTTTATTGTTGATATGAGTAATGTTTCAGGGAGGCTGTACAAGCTCTACCACCCAAAAGATTCCAGCCCAGGAGTCTGATCCCACTGAATCAGCAGCATTCCAGCTTCAGAACCTGTTGATCCTATCAGGTCAACAGGACCCTGTTTCCCTCACTCATCTACAGAATCACCAGACAGGGAATCAGGAGTAGATAAATATCCATCACAGAATAAGACTTTCATCCAATTTTGTACTTACTTGCTAATAAATGTTGGTGGGTTTGAGAGAATTTGGTCTGATATTTAATTTAATAGTAATAGAATAGCCACTGGTGAGGTTGTAACAGCAAGTATGTATAATCACTACCCAGCTTTAATACATTCACTGAAGGACCTTGACATTGGCTGGACTGCTAAATCGGCTTAGGTCTTTTTGCTAATCTGAAAGTGGGGGAGATTATGCCTTATTGTTTTTATTTGCATTTTTATTTATGTTCTGGTTGCATGTCTTTTCAAAAAGCTGTGAACATTTGCCTTTTTGTATGTGTGAATTATCTATATTCTATGACTGTTCTTCTATTGTGGTATTAAATTTTTTCTTATTGGTTTGTAAGAGATCTTGTTATATTAAGGACATTAGTCTTTTGTCATATGAGTTGCAAATGTCTCCTCATTGTTTATGATGTGTTTCCCCCACCCCAAGTACTAAAGATTATCAATATTTTTCTTTATGGTTTCAGGCTTTGGTGCATTACTTAGAAAGTTCTTTCCAAGATTCTATAAATAATCACCTAAATTTTTTTCTAAGGGTAAGAATGTCTGTTTTATGTATTCCTCAGGAAAAAAAAACATAATAGCTGAAAGTTTAATGGTTTGTAAAATGCACACAAAGGTCTAAAATTGCCTTTCTAATGGGACGATAAAGAAGTAAAAATGGTTTTTGTTGTAATTTCTGAATTTAGTCTCCTTGCTTTATGTGTATGCACTCTCCTTTCCTCCCCCCTCCCAATTCCTTCTGAATAACCATTTTGTGATGGAAGGGAAGGTGAGTCTATAGGCTAAGAGAGGAAGGGGCACAAGCATACAGATATAGAACCCTAACCTTCACCAATCAGACACACTTATAGCTAGACTTTGAATCAGAAGTTGGTGAAACAAAGAAGCAGGCTCGGCCTGGACTCCCTTATGTGGGCTCCAGAAGATACACCCATTCTCCACAGGCATCATTGGCAGAATTCCTAGCAATTGTGTCCAATAAACCTGCCAGAAGAGAAATGATCAGTGCTGCCTGTCAAGGAACAATAGCAAGACTGTCTCTACTGGGGGCAGTTCTGCTGGGGAATTCCAGCCCCACTGATGATCTTGTGTGCTTTCTCATATCCTTGAATGAACCTCTTTTTAAGCTTAAACTATCAAGAGGGGCTTTGTTGTTCATAAATAAGAAATTTGATGTAGAAACGGGACTAAGAATGGCTGTTAAAAATATAACCTCAGTGTAATGTGTATCTGGGTTGGTTTTGCTACCATGGTGAGCCTAAAAGAAGTGAACATCCACCATCAATAGCTTTTAGGGGTTCTTAAATAGTGGTCCTTAGCCAGCATGGTGGTACACACCTATAATCCCAGCAATTTGGGAAGCTGAGGCAGGAGAATTGCAAACTCAAGGTGAGCCTGGGCAATTTAGTGAGACCCTGTTTCAAAATAAGCAGGGCTGGGGATATAGCTCAGTGGTAGAGTAACCCTTGGTTCAATCCCCAATATAGATAGATGACAGAGAGAGGTGGGTGGCTGAGGGAGGGAGGGAGAGAGAGATGTTATTATTGTGCATTAATAGTAAAAGGGGATAGATTGTACCTACCAAGCCATACTTTCTATTCCCCAAAATAAACCCTTGCATAAGTGGTCAAATGCTGTGAAATTCTTATTGGCTACATATTAGAGGAAAGGAGATATGACCATACTTTGTCACTGCTGAAGCTGCAACAGCAGAATAGCAAGAATTAGATTTCCCTGTAGCCAAATTAAAAAAAAAAAAAAAGTCAACCACTGCAGTGACTTTATACATTAGAATATTCTCTACATACTTGAAACTGACTTGGTGTTTGTGCCCCTAAAGTCTTCTTTTGCCAGAGATCCTAGAAGGCATTGGGGCTATTTGTATCCAGGGAGCTGAGAATTCTAATATAAAACTTGCTAAACCATGCACACACAATACATAATTAAGACATCTGGTTACCTTATGTTGAAAATATGATTCTTTCAGCCTAAAAGTATTCATTTAAATATGGCCTGTTCCAAGGTATAATTTTTAGCACAGAAATTATAATCCGTTCTTAAAAGGTAGTAAGTGAACATTTATGAAAAATATGTGAAAAATAACGGTCTTGTCTCAACAAGCCGACTTTGCATTTAATTGCTAATGACAATACATATGAAATGTTGGGAAAACTCATGAGAAGATTATTTTCTAATGGAAGCTGTATTTAGCCTATCCTATCTCTAGGAAATTGACTTAAGGGTGAGGTAATACCTTAGGTAAACAATTTAGGAAGTCTATCCAAATTGCTCAAAGTGCTTGGCAGACATGAGCTAATTCAGCCTTGTAAATAAGTTTGTGTAATTGGATTCATGTCCACTGTTCCTTTTGAAACTGTCTCAGGGAGGCGGTTGTCTGAGCAAAAGGTGTCTGTAGGTAATGCAGGCCCTTCCCCAGCCTCAGGCATCTTTGGAGGCTCCCTGAGATGATCCTCAACTTTTAAGGCCAGACCTCCTGGTGTTGTCCTAACTTCTTCCTGCCTCTGTCCTCTGGAGTTCAAAATGAGGAAACAGCTGTGGGGGAAGGCATGTGGGGGAAACCACCTGGAGGGAAAGGAGGCTGGTGGTTGTTATGTTTCTTTTGAAAACATCCTGGGACCACACAAATTTTGGTGATTTCAGCCATTATCTCCTTTGAACTTTAGAGCTCCTGGATAACACTAGGTATCGGGTTGAAAGGAGGTGATCACTTTGTGTCCCCATAGAACAGCTGCCAATCAACTCTCATAGAACCCCACTTTGAGATGACCACAGCCCCTTCAGAACTGAGGTACCTGCCCTCCTAGCTTCTGGTAGTATTGGCTAGTACTGACTCATGGCTCAATCCCTCTCTAGAATCTGCTCTCAGTCAAACGTAGCTTTCTCATCCAAAGGTATATCCCCTTCCTGGGTGCAGTCTGCATTCAATGACTGTTCAATAAGGGATAGATGTAAGGCATTGTCTCCCTCACCTCAATTTAAGACAACTCTGAAGGACCACCTCAGTTCTAGAGCTCACCAAGGGAGTTAACTTCTCTATTTCCCTTAGTCCCCCACAGGTGTCTTTCTCTCTAGAGTACTCCTCAGTGCACTTCTTGCACACTAGTCTCCATCTCACAGTGTGTTTCCAGAGAACCCAACCTAATGCACACCTACTTTCAGTACAAGGCTTTATCTGGAAGAGTCAGAAGGATAATTATACAGGCTTACCTAATTTAATTCTTTTAAAATTTTATTATCTATAATTAAGTCACCTCTGAGGGGAGTACTGACTAGCCTTGCCCTTTGACTCATGATTATAGTAGACAGGGCTCGATGCCAAAAAGAGGTTTCAAGGATAGCAATTATCTAACTATAGCAAGGCCAGCAGGTTTAGAATAGGACACAAAGGGTTATTCATGTATTGACTCCTGAGATAATTAATGTCAAATAAGACCTGAAGAAGAAAGAAGAGAAAGAAAATGATAGATATTAATAAATACACATCGAGTATCTATAGTATAAGCAATGTGGAACCACTGAGAAAAAAAAACAATATGGGGCTAGGGTTGTGGTTCAGTGGTAGAATGCTTGCCTAGCATGTGTGAGGCACCGGGTTCAATTCTCATCACAATATATAAATAAATGAATAAAATAAAGGTCCATCAACATCTAAAATATATATAAAATATTATATATATGTAAAAAAACAATATGGCTCTTCCCTCATGAAGCTCATAGTCTAACTGGCAAAACAAACTATTAACAAAAGCATGATGAGTTGTGATGATGTAAATACAGGGTGCCATGATGACACATAGAAATCAGGAACACATAACTCTGACAAGTATAGGGTTAGGGCAGGACAGAAGACAAAGAATATGTAAATGGATCAAAATAAACAAGTAATGGAAGAAAAGAGTACTTTTAGAAAGGTAATCTAAGGAAATAATGTAAAAGGCAAAAGAAGGAATTTGCAAGAAGATGTTCTATATATAATGTTAAGAAACTTGGGAACAACCCAAATGTTCAACAATAGGGGAATGATAATAATAGAACATTACAAAGTAGTTAAAATGAAAATAATAAAGATTGCATCCATTTGTAAAAATGTAAAGTAAAAAAAATTCAATGAGAAAAGAAGAAATGCTACACATTCATTGAGATAGAATTATATAAAAATATGAGTCTTTACAAATAATGACCTGGGGCTCAGGGTGTAGCTCAGTGGTAGAGGGCTTGCCTAGTTTTTTCTCCCCTTTGGTACCAAGGATTGAACCCAGGGGTGCTTAACCACTGAGCCACATCCCCAGAGCTTTTTATATTTTATTTAGAGATGGGGTCTTCTAGAGTTGCTTAGAGCCTCACTAAATTACTGAGGCTGGCTTTGAATTCATGATCCTCCTGCCTCAGCCTCAGGAACTGCTGGGATTACAGTTGCCTGGTGTTTTAATCACCTTTTTCGCTGCCGTGACCAAAAGACCCAACAAGAACAAATAGAGGAGAAAGAGTTTATTTGGGTGATCACAGTTTTAGATATCTTAGTCCATAGATAACTTACTTTATTCCTCAGGGTCTGAGAGGAAGCAGAACAACACAATGGAAGTGTGCGGAGGAGGAAAGTGGCTCAGGACATAATGATCAGGAAGCAGAGAGAGACTAAGCTTAGCTCACTAAATATAAACCCCAAAGGCACACCCCCAATGACCCACCTCCTCCAACCACAGCCTACCAGCCTGCAGTTACCACTCAGTTAATCTCCATCAGGGAATTAATGTGCTGATTAGGTTAAGGCTTTTACAACCCTATCATTTTATCTCCAAACCCTTCTTGCATTGTCTTACACATAAGCCTTTGGGGGTATACCTCACATCTAAACCATAACACCTAGCATACATAAGGCCATGGGTTTAACCCCAGCACCACCTAAAGAAGAAGAAAGAGGAGGAGGAGGAGAAGGAAAGAATAACTTAAAGGTTTACCTGAACCAGTGCTGGGGTTGTAGCTCAGTGATAGTGTGCTTGCCTAGCACATGTAAGGCACTGAGTTTGATCCTCAGCACCACATAAAAATAATTAATTAATTAATTAAAGGTAACGTGTCCATCTACAATTAAAAATTTAAAAGAAAAAAGTATACCTGCAATTGAGGCTTGGGAGCGGCTCAAGCGGTAGCACGCTTTCCTGGCATGCGTGTGGCCTGGGTTCCATCCTCAGCACCACATACAAACAAAGATGTTGTGTCCACCGAAAACTAAAAAATAAATATTAAAAAAATTCTCTCTCTCTCTCTTTAAAAAAAAAGTATACCTGCAACAAAGGAATAAAAGTGTAATGTCTCATACTCCATTTCTCCAATCTCCTTGGGTGATTATGTCACCTTTCTGGCCTGATTTTTTTTCTTCATTATAAAAGCCTTACATATGCATGTACCAGTCTAAAAATCTTTCAGATATACTCAGAAATTCTTGCTCTTCATTACAAGGAGGAAAAAATGGCAACATCACCCTAGGGAAAGAACAGTATCTCAGAAGGTGTATCTTTTACCTAGAGGAAGTTGAACATTTCAAAAAAAGCCATATAAGATACTCATATTTTAATAAATAAGAAAGTTATAACCTTTTTGGAAAGCTTCTTTGACATATATGTTGATGATTCTTTAAAATTAAGTCTTTGGTTCACTGATTTTAATTCTAGGGTGTATTTAGTGGGTGTGATAAATGTTTAACATCCAGATATCTGGGAGAAAGTCTTGAAATTATAGGGTTTGCCAATTTCCTTGATGTGACTATTCCCATCATGACTATTTCCTAGTTACCAATGGGACTTCAAGAGACATGAAAACAGGCTGGATGCAGCGGCGCATATCTGTAATGCTAGCCTGTAATCCCAACAGCTTGGAAGACCGAGGCAGGAAGATCTTGAGTTCAAAGCCAGCTTCAGCAACATAGTGAGGTCCTAAGCAACTCAGTAAGACCTTGTCTCTAAATAAAATACAAAAATGGCTGGGGACATGGCTCAGTGGTTAAGTGCCCAGGTACCAAAAAGAGGGGAGAGGGAAGGAGGGAGGGAGGGAGAGAGGGAGGGGGAGAGAGAGAGAGTGAGAGAGAGAGAGAGAGAGAGATATGAAAACATAGGGCCACATGAAAAGTTCTATGCAAACATTCATAGCAGCATTGTATAAAATAGCCCAAAGTAGAAACTACCAAATATCCATCAACTAGTGAATGGCTAAGCAAATTGTGATAGAGCTATGCAATGGCATACTACATAGCAATAAAAAGGAGATCAAATATTAATACACTAAACGTGGGTGAAATTCATGATAATCATGTTGAATGAAAGAAGCAGACAAAATAAGCATATACTGTGTGATTCCATTCATATGCAGTTCTAGAGAATGTAAATTATTTTGATAGAAGGCTGATCCAGGGTTATTTAGGGATGGGAAGGGCCAGATTACTCAAAGGCAGACTAAAGGGCAGGAGAAAAGTATTAGGATTGCTACATTCATTATCTCTCAATTGTGGTGATGATTTTATGGGTATATGCCTGTGTTAAAACTTAATAAATTGTACCTTCTTATTTTTTAATGTGGTGCTGAGAGTGATACCCAGGGCCTTTGGCATGCTAGGCATGTGCTTTACCACTGAGTTATGCCCCCAGCTATGTCAAATTGTATCTTTTAAATACGGACAGTTTATTATATCAGTTATACCTTAATAAGGATAATTTTTTAAAAAAGCTAGTCATAGTTTGCTTTGCTTAGATCCCCTTTGATCTTAAAAAATTTCCTGCACCTAGACTGACTTCTAATGGCTAACACCATCTTTGTTAGATGCCTGCTTTTAGGCTACCAAACCCCATGTTGCTCTAAACACTAGCTTATGTGCCTAAAAGTTCATGTTTTCTACCTTTCCTGTTTCCTTACCCTCTCTTCCCTGGGCAATTTAGTAATTGACAGGATAATTCTGATGCCAACTGTTAATACTGGTGGGATTAAATTCAAGATGCCCCTGATGGTAGCTGATCTAATCATGAACCCATTGATGAGCTGTCTGTCTCTCTTTTTCTGTATCACTTCTCCATTTCTCTGCCCAGGTCCATACATCCAAATAAACTCTAGGCATTCCAGTCCATGTCCCAAGGTCAGCTTCTGGGGGAACCCAATTGAGACAGGTTCAACACTTTGTTGAGGGTTTTTGTTGAAAACCTGAAAAGGATAGATTTGAGCATTTGAGCCCCCAAAGCACTGCCCCTTTATTTTTGGGGGAGGGATGACCAGGGATTGAACCCAAGGGTGCTTAACTACTGAGCCACATCCCCAGCCCTTTTTATTTTTTATTTTGAGACAGGGTCTCACTAGGTTGTTTACAGCCTTACTAAATTGCTGAGGGTGGCTTTGAACTCACAATCCTTCAGCCTCAGCCTCCTGAGCCTCTGGGATTACAGGCATGCACCACTACACCTGGCTGCCTATTTATCAAGTTAACATCTGGCACAAAAGATTTTTCACAAAAATGGACAGGTAATAAATAACAAAAAGCATTAAAGACAGGTAACCATGCTGTTTCTTAAATTATTGGAAGACAATAATGGGAGAGATGGACAAGTTACCAAAGAAAAACATTGTCCAAAAGTTCAAGATATTTGTGTGGGTTGGATTTTTAGGGCCAGAGGATATGAACATCCCACCCGTTGCTTCTGCCTATATTAATATCTGCAGCAAACATTTGCTCTTAGCAGGTACCTCATCTCTGCCAGAAATGATTTTGTGTGCTAGGAACATGGAATTAAAGAAGACAGATAAGATCTTTGCTCAGGTAGAACATACATTCTAAAACAAGAGAAAACAGATGATAACAGTGAACATAAAAATATATATGTGATGTATTTTCAGAGAATTAAAATTGGGTGAGATGAAAATAAGGACCAGTAGTGTGGCTGCTTTAGATTGGTGATGTAGTAGATTAGGTTATTGTTCAGAGAATCTTCCCCTTCATGAGAAGAGTATTTCTACTCCCCATTCATGTTTACCATGTGAATTCATTTGGAAAATAGAAAGGGTGGAGGGGGTGGGGTTGTGGCTCAGTGGTAGAGCGCTCACCTAGCATGCGTGAGGCACTGTGTTCGATCCTCAGCACCACATAAATATAAAATAAAGATATTGTGTCTACCTATAACTAAACTGAAATTTTAAAAAATAGGAAGGGTAGAGGACGTACAGTGTATGCATTCTAAATATGGCCATAAGAGGAATGAAGGTTTTCATTAGCTTCTATGGGAGGCAAACCAGATCCTAAATTGAGACATAGAACAGGACTGCCCCCCAATCACTCCACAGTTCTATGGATATGAGAATAAGTGGTTGCTGCTTTAAGCCACTAAATTACAAGGTAGTTTGTTATGAAACATTAATATAGAAATAGCTGACTGATCCACATGGTCAAGGAACTCTCCAAGGAGAATTTGAGCTGAGGCCTGAATAATAAAAAGCCAGTCCTATGATGATCATTCCAGGCAGGAAGAATATCTAAGGTAGATTTTTGTTTTAAAGAAAAGATGAGAATTGTCTTTGGTATGTTCAAGGAACCAATCTGAGAGACTGGACAATGTTAGTGGCTGAGTGGGTGAGTGACATGAGATGAGGATGAAGGGGAATCACGCAAAGGCCAGACTATAAAGGGTTTTTAAGACTAGAATAAGGAGTTTGGTTTCATTCTAACTGCATTGGAAAGCCCCTGGAGAATTTAAGCAATGTAGTGACATGATCAGATTGATTTTTTAAAAGATCACTCTGGCTGCTGTGTGAGGAATAGATTAAGTAAGGGCCATGCATACTCTTTGTTAAAACAGGCTGCAGTTTCAGAATCTTCCTCAACAGAGTTTCTGAACTACTAAACAAAGTTAAAAATCTATATGTCAACTTTAAATTTTGGTGATGATAGACACCTAGATAAAAAATACACACAAAAGTAGCTTAGGGTACTGTTTCAGTCATATGTAGCAAACCAAAATTAATAACTTAATAATTTATTTGTTTGTAAATTTCCAATTTGGGTGGCTTGATGGAGACAACTTATTTCTTTTCCACGTGGAATCAGCTGGGGAGGCTTAATTTGGGATTGGAAGATTGACTTCCAAGATGGTCTCTTTGATATAGCAGCTGGCAAGTTGAGGCTGGCTGTTGGCCAGGGGTCTTTGTTGTGTTGTCTTCCATGTGGACTCCACACATAGCTTCTTAAACTTTCTAAGTTCAGTGGATGACCAAGCATTCCAAGAGGACAAGCCTCAATGTGCAAGCCACATTAAAATCCACTGATTTTAGGAAAAGACTTGTTCTGTCAATGGGAAGAAGGTCTCTGTACTTATAACAGATTGATTTTTCAGAATTGCTTGGTTTTAAATAACTACACAAACTTCATTTTAGCACCTATGTCATCTACCTTTTTAAGATGTATTCCATTCATAGTTATAAATATGTAAAAATGTAAATGCTTAACATGATATAAATGGATAACATATTATAACAGTGGTTGTTCATTTTCAAAAAATTAGAGAGCATGAGGGACCAAAGAAGAAAAAAGAAAAAGAGATAGACATAATCCTTAATGGCATTCCAAGACAGGATATGAGACAATGGTGAAATTTTTAGCTTCTTTGTCATGCACATTTCACATTCCAGTAAGTGCCAAGTAGAAGCCAACTCAGTGCCATTTCAAGCTTGTAATGAGATCCTTTGCAGCATAAAAGAGAAGCATATATATTTATTGGTCACCCTTCTTTTTTCCCTCTGTCTCTTTCTGTACATCCTCCAGAGCCTTGCTCATATCTGATGCAGCTCCTTTCACCTGTCAGAACCCTGCTAACACACTGAAGATGAAACGCATTCTGTTTGCAGCACCTGCATGACCAAGAGTTGGCTTGAATCTATCAGAGGATCATGTATTTCTATTGATTTTAAGTTGACAAAGATGGAACTTTTGTGTATTTGTACTCTGCCACTATTGTAACCATGAACTGTTAGCAGGAGATAAGCTGAGGAAAGCTTGACCAACCCCATGTGGAGGGAGATACAGACACCCCTCCCCCACCCCTGTAGCTCTTATGATCTCTCTTGAAGAAACTGAAGTTAGGACAGTTAAGATTGATTTCCTCTAAATCAACTGACCAAGGAAAAGGACATAGTCTGTTCCTATTCCCTGAGGAAAATAAGTAAGAACACTTGGGGAAAATATGAGTGAGATTAGGATACTGTAATTCTCATACATTGCATTTATTTTGTTCATTTAAAAATTACAATACATCTGTGAATGGTGGCACACACTTGTAATCCCAGTGGCTCTGGAGACTGAGACAGGAGAATAGTGAGTTCAAAGCCAGCCTCAGCAAAAGCAAAGTGCTAAGCGACTCAGTAAGTCTCTGTCTCTAACCAAAATACAAAATAGGACTGGGGATGTGGCTCAGTGGTTGAATGCCCCTGAGTTCTATCCCCAGCACCAAATAAATAAATAAATAAATAAATAAATAGAAATTAAAGTATAATTTACATACCATAAAAGCACAGATTTAAATTTACAACTTGTTGAGTTTTAATATACCTTCAACTACCATCCTAGTCAGGTTACAAAATATCTTCTTCACCCCAGAACATTCTCTTCTGTTCTTTCTAGTCAGTTCTGCTGTCAGAGGTAATCACTTTCTGACTTTTTTTTGAACCAGGGATTGAACCCAGGGACACTTGACTACTGAGCCACATCCCCAGCTCTATTTTGTATTTTCTTTAGAGACAAGGTCTCGCTAAGTTTCTGAAGCTGGCTTTGAACTCAGGATTATCCTGTCTCAACCTCTGTGATTATAGGCATGCACCACTACACCTGGCCCACTTTCTGGCTTCTATTTCCATCATTTAGTTTGTCCATTTTTTTTTTCTTTTTGGTATTGGGGATTGAACCCAGGGGTGCTTAACCAATGAGCCACATCCCCAGCCTTTTTTGAAAAATTTTATTTGGAGATAGGGTCTCACTAAGTTGCTTAGGACCTCTGTAAATTGCAGAGGCTGACTTTGAACTTGCAATCCTCCTGCCTCAGCCTACCAAGCTGCAGGGATTACAGATATGCATCACTGCACTTGGCTTGGCCAGTTTCAACTTCATATAAATAGAATTGTATAGTACTTTATGTGTGTGTGTCTTACTCTTCTTTCACTCAATACACTATTTTTAAGATTCATGCATGTTATTGAGTGTATCAGTGGCTTATTCCGTTTTTCCTGAGCAATATAACATTATCTTTTATCCATCTTATGTCATGTTTTATTTTTTGCTTTTATTGGTATATTGGAGTTGTACATAATAGTTGGGTTCATTTTGAAATAATCATACATGCATGGAATTTAATTTACCCCATTTCAGTTCTCAGTTTGCCCCCTTTCCCTTCCCTCCTCCCTCCACCTATATTCTCCATCTACTCTACTGGTCTACCTTCCACTTATTCATATATTTTTGATTGGTGCTTTATAGATATAGATAAAGATGGAATTTACTATGGTATATTATACACGCACATAATGTAATTTTGTCCAATTCATTCTGCATTTCTTCTCCTTTTCTGTCCATTCTCCCTCCCCTTCGATCTCCTTCTTCTATTCCATTGATCTTCCCTGTCTTTTTTGATATTTGACCTACCCTTTTGGCCCCCTTATTTTGCTCTAGCTTCCACATATGAGAGAGAACATTTGACCCTTGATTTTCTGAGTCAGGCTAATTTCTCTTAGCATGATGTTCTCTAGTTCCATGCATTTACCAGAAAATGCCATAATTTCATTCATCTTTATGGCTGACTCAGACTCCATTGTGTATATATACTACTACATTTTCTTAACCATTCATCTATTGATAGTTAGATGGGCTGGTTCCTTATCTTGGCTACTGTGAGTTGAACTGCTATAAATATTAATGTGGCTGTATCCCTACAGTATGCTGATTTTAGTTCTTTAGGATAAATACGAGGAGTGGGATAGATGGAGCATATGGTGATTCCATTGCTAGTTTTTAAAGGAATCTCCATACTGCTTTCCAGAGGGGTTGTACAAATTTGCAACCTCACCCACAATGTATGAGTGTACCTTTCCCCCCACATCCTAGCCAGCATTTATTATTGTTTGTATTCTTGATAATTGCCATTCTGACTGGACTAAGACAAAGTATTAGTATAGTTTTGATTTGTGTTTCCCTGATTGCTGGGGATGTTGAACATTTTTTCATGGATTTTGTTAGTCCTTTGAGTTTCTTATTTTGAGAAATGTATGTTTAGTTCTTTTGCCCATTTATTGATTAGGTTATTATTATTTTAATATTTTTTTAGTTGTAGGTGGACACAATAACCTTTTTTTAATATTTTATTGTTTAGTTTTCAGTGGACACAACATCTTTATTTGTATGTGGTGCTGAGGATCGAACCCCACGCCCCGCGCATGCCACGTAAGCGTGCTGCCACTTGAGACATATCCCCAGCCCAACCTTTTTTTTTTTTTAATGTGGTGCTAAGAATCGAACCCAGTGCCTCACACATGCTAGGTGTATGGTCTAGTGCTGAGCCACAACCCCAGCCCCTAGGTTATTAGTTTTATTTTTTGATTTTAAGCTTTTGATTTCTTCATATATTCTAGATATTAATACCTTGTCCAAGGAGTAGCTGACAAACATTTTCTCTCATTTTGTAGGGTCTCTCTTCATGTTCTCTGGTATTTCCTTTGCTGTGTAGAAGTATTTTAATTTGATGCTGTCCCACTTATTGATTCTTGGTTTTATTTATTGTGCTTTCTAGCTCTTGTTTAGGAAGCTGGTGCCTATACCAAAATGTTGGAATGTCAACCCCAATATGTTTTCTTCTAGCATTTGCATAGTTTCTGGCCTAATTCCTAGGCCTTAAATCCACTTTGATTTGACTTTTGTGCAGGATGAGGGATAAGGGCCTAGTTTTGTTTTTCTACATATGGCTATCCAGTTTTCCGAGCAACATTTGTTTTAAAAAGGATATTTTTCTTCAATATATGTTTTTGGCACTTTTGTCAAGTATCAGATGACTATAACTATGTGGATTTGTCTCTGTGTCTTCTATTTTATTTATTTTTGTTTTATTTTATTATTATTATTGTTATTTTTGGTACTTGAGATTAAACCCAGGGGCACTTTACCACTGAGCTATATTCTATCCTTTTTATTATTTGAGATAGGATCTCACTAAGTTGCTTAGGGCCTTTTAAGTGTCCAAGGCTGGCCTCAAGCTTGATCCTCCTTCTGCAGCCTTCCAAGTCTCTGGGATTAAAGGCATATGTCACTGCACCCAGTTTGTTTTATTTTTAATTTATAGTAATTGTTTATATTGTTGGGTGCGATGGCACATTTCTATAATCCCAGAGGCTTGGGAGGCTAAAGCAGGAGGACTGCAAGTCCTGGGTCAGCCTAAGCAGTTTATAGAGGCCCTAAGCAATTTAGTGAGACTCTGTCTCAAAATAAAAAATTACAAATGGGCTAGGGATGTGGCTTAGTAGTAAAGGACCCCTGAGTTCAATCCCTGGTACCAAAATAAATAAAGAAAATAAATAAGTAAAATAATTGTTTATATTCATGGGATGCAATGTGATTCTTTTTTGATACATGTATATGTTATAGAATGATCAAAACAGGTTAACTAGTATATCTGTCACTTCAAATATTTCTCATTTCCTCGAGCACACTTAAATCCTCTTTTAGATATTTTTAAATATGCAACACATTAGTATTAACTGTAGTCATCATGTTGTGCAATATCCCATTTTGGTACTGGAGATTGAACTTATTTCTCCTATATAACTGAAACTCTGTACCCATTGACCAATTTTTTTCCCTTTCCCGGTCAATCCTTCCACCCTGGCCTATGGTAAACATTGTTCCATTCTCTGCCGCAGTCTGGCTGGGCACTCAAGCAGGAACAAACTTTATTTCCAAAACTCCCAGGAATCACGCGGGACACACCACACCAACAGCAACTCCCTCCTCTGGAAATCCCTCCTACCGCACTTCCCCAACCAATGGGAACTCTCCAGGAGTCCAGGGAGAGCTCCAAAGTAGCAGGCCAAGGGGGACAGCAGGGGTCTAATCTCCAATTGAATACAGATCTTAACATATTCATTATCATCTCAATGGCTTGCTGGCATCACCTTTCAACCAAAGATGCCATGCGTCATTCCTACTCCACTATAGCTCTTAGCATCTCCCCCCTTATGTTTAATTAAGCACCAAGCATGTGGTTTAGGGACCGTGCCTGGTAGGCTGTCCAGTACTACATATGGCGCTTACCCGTCACTGGATGAGCTGACCTCAAGGCGTCAGCCTCCTGTCTTAGGTTGGTACCACTGCAATTGGATCATACCCGTCACTGACTACCGGTCCAGCATACAGCCATACTTGTGGATAGGCCTATGCACCAGTGGGGGGGCGGTGAAGTTCTTTGCCTCACCTCTGTTGGCTATGGCTCTTAGCAATTCTCTACTTTTATGAGTTCAACCTTTTTAGATTCCTTATATAAGTGAGATGATAGATTATTTGTCTGCCTAGCTTCTTTCATTCTTTCTTCTTCTTCTTCTTCTTTTTTTTTTTGGTACTGGGGATTGAACTCAAGGGCACTTAACCACTGAGCCACATCACATCTCTGGCCCTTTTAAATTTTTATTTTATTTATTCTAATTTGTTAAATATGGTAACAGAATGCAATTCATATTACATAAATAGAGCACATTTTTTCATGTCTCTGGTTGTAAACAAAGTAGAGTTACACCATTTGTGTTTTCATACATGTACTTAGGGTAATGATGTATACCTCATTCCACCATCTTTCCTACCCCCATGCCCCCTCCCTTCCTCTCCCTCCCCTTTGCCCTATCTAAAGTTGTCTATTCTTCCCATGCTCCCCCACTCCTATTACCATTACGAATCAGCATCCTTATATTACAGAAGACATTCAGCATTTAGTTTTTTTGAGATTGGCTTACTTCACTTGGCATTATATTCTCCAACTCCATCCATTTATGTGAAAATGCCTCCAGCCCTTTTTATTTTTTATTTTGAGGCAAGGTCTTACTAAGTTGTTTAGGGCCTCTCTAAATTGCTGAGGCTAGCTTTGAACTCACGATTCTCCTGCTTCTGTCTCCAAAGCTTCTGTGATTACAGGTGTGCACCACTGTGCCCAGCTTGCCTAGCTTATTTCATTTAGCACAATTTCCTCTAGTTTCACTCATGTTGTCATAAATGATAAAGTTTCTTGTTGCTTTAATGGCTGAACATTATTCCATTGTGTATATGTACCATACTATTTAATCCATTCATCAGGTGATAGACCCTTAGGTTATTTCTATATCTTGGCTATTGTGAATAGTGCTGCAAGAACATGGAAGTGATGTTATGTTTTTGGCATACTGTACTCCTTTTTATTGTTGATTAGTGTTTAATTTATGAATATACCATAATGTGTTTATCCATTCACCTCTTGATGGATATTTGGGTTATTTCCAGTTTGGGATTTTATGAATGAAGTTCTCATGAACTTTCTTGTACAATTCTTTTTGTGTATACAATTCTATTTCACATTTCACATACATAGGATTAGAATTTTGAGATCATACGATAGGCTCATGTTTAATCTCTCCATAACTTTTCCAAAGATGTATACTATTTTATTTTATTTTTATTATTGGTACAGGGAATTGAACCCAGGAGTGCTTTACCACTGAACTACATCCTCAGCCCTTTTTATTTTGAGACAGAGTCTCACTAAGTTGTTTAGGGTCTTGCTAATTGGTTGTGATCCTTCTGCCTCAGCCTCCTGAGTTACTGGAATTATAGGCATGCACCATTGTGCATGGCTATACTATATTATATCTTCATTATATCCT
Organism: Ictidomys tridecemlineatus; assembly: GCF_052094955.1. NCBI lineage: Eukaryota > Metazoa > Chordata > Mammalia > Rodentia > Sciuridae > Ictidomys > Ictidomys tridecemlineatus. The sequence continues at coordinate 102,272,796 of NC_135493.1, forward strand.
CACCAATACTTGGATTTGTGTTTTAGTCATTACAATGCTAAAATGGTATCTCATTGACAATACATCAAATATTTACCTGCACAATCCATGGAGCCAGGAAGTTGAAAATAAAATGTTGGTCCAGACTCCTTCTATTTAACCTGGACATGGGTCCAGATACCCAGTCACCCTCAACTACTTCTCAGTTGATATCATATCATATTCAGTACAACTGAGATACCGTCCATCTTAAATTCTCTCTTCTCCCCTAAATGTTGATGCAAATGTTCACTCAAATACATGATATATAACTAATAAATAATCGTAACCTGACTGAAATCTCCATTTCAATATATTTCTATAATATCAAAAAACCAGTTCATAGGCACTGCTGAAATGAAATCCATGGGTTTATCATCACAAGAAAGCTCAAGACTTGGGTAGAATGTTCAAAATACTGTGGTGTTACTTGATCCTTAATGTACTAGTCACTTTCCTCATGACAGTAATCATTTCTTAATCAGCTACTCTTCTTAGTCCTCATCTGTAAAATGGGCATGCCAAATCTTACTGGTGTTCTTTCTGCAGCTGAGATTTAACCATCCTTGGTAACTAGAGCTGCTGCATTCAGTGAAGCTTTCAGCATGAAGGGGGGAGGAAAGCTTCACTTTAGAGATGTTGGTGTCTTAGAACATGCTGAAAGCTCTTTCCTCAGCTGAGCAGATGATATTCAGGAGCCCAGCCCATTCACCTAATAAGTCTCTCTGTATACCCCACCAGCTACCTAGTGATAGAATTCCAGGTTGCAAGCTGTGAGAGCCATGGGCACAGTAACTATGGGCTCAGAGTTCCAGGGACTCTGTGCTAAAGAACTTACAAAACAGTGATGCAAATCTTTTGAGGTCTTCACCAAAACCTTTCAGCCATGCACTTTTATGTACATGATGAGGCTACAATTCTCTATCCCCTTTGAAATCAGACACGTGACATATCTTTAGCCAATGAACGTGAGCAGAAATGATATGTGTCACTTCCCAATAGAAAAGGCAGCATGCAATTTGCTATGTTAAGTCTTACTGTTTCAGTGAACATGAAGAATGTGTGGAGATGAGGCCTCATCAGTTTTGATCCCTATGTGGTAATAATGAACAGAGCCTCATGCATAGTGGACATCTTGTATAAATAAGACCCTGAGATTGGGTGCCTCCTTACATTTTGTGCTTTAGGTTCTGGACCTGAACAAGAATTAAACCCTCATGTTATGACATGAGATTCTGGAAAGGTTGTCACTACAGCCCATTGTAGCTCATTTTAATGAATAAAACACCTCTCTATTGGACTGTAATGAGAGTAGGCAGACTCTAGCACTGGTGGTTCTGAAATGGGCCTGAGCATTCCTTGACCTGGAGACTAGTTCTGAAACCACTTCTGGTTTTATTTGTGAGTAAGACATAACATTTGGAAAAACAGAATCCAATTAAGTAATCAAATTAAGTAAACTTGCAAATATTCCTATATGTGATAGGCATGGCCAGAACATTAAAAAATGAGCAAGTAAATGACATAATTGGTTTTTCTCCCAGAGTGGGCTGATTATACATAGAAAGCAAGAGGGTAAACAGGCTGATCAAGATTAAAATCAAATACCTACTTTGCTTTTCTCAGGGCCCATTAAAAGTAGTGAAATTCCATTTTTTTAGAGAGAGTGAGAGAGGAGAGAGAGTGATAGAGAGAGAGAATTTTTTTTTTAATATTTATTTTTTAGTTCTCGGCGGACACAACATCCTTGTTGGTATGTGGTGCTGAGGATCGAACCCGGGCCGCACGCATGCCAGGCGAGCGCGCTACCGCTTGAGCCACATCCCCAGCCCCGTGAAATTCCATTTATAGATACACACAGATCCTCCACAAATTACCTACTGGGGTCAAATCAAGCTCTCCATGTACACAGTGATGAATATAAGCAACTCTGTCAACATAACACAGAAAGCTTGTAATACTCTTTATTAAAGTGCTTCAGATGTCTGTCTAAAGTATTTCATTTGTCTTCAAAATAATCAGTTTAGTAGCATGTGGTAAAAAGTTGGATTCTTTGGAATCCCATCACCATGATGAGCTTTCAGACCTCTTCTCGAAAATCAAAGTAATTTCCCATTGCTACAAACCTTTAGATACTTCACATCATTAGGATGACTGGCAGATCATGTAGCCTTATGCTGGGAGATTGCTCAGGTATTTGGAGAAGATGCCTAATAAAGCTAAGACAGAGCTTAAGCTCAGGTGAGCCAGTTAGCTTCATGCAGAGAAAATCTCTCATAGCCATGAACTATATCCACAATTTTGGTCTCAAAGACAAATTCTGTTAAATTAGCCACAAAGAAGCCTGGATAAGTATGTCTATAGCCCCCTACAACCCATTACTTATAATGGAAAAATAAGTCCTAACACCACCTCTTACTAGTTACATCATCTCTCCAGGGTCTTGACTACTCACATTGTTATCTTTCAGACATGCTTTTTCTTAAAATATTATTTGAAAACAGAATAAATACCCACAAAGAGGCTTCATGCTTCCACAGGCCCTGGATACCTTTCTTTAAATTATGCTAATTGAGCTCTATCTCCTGAACTCTAAACCCTGAAACTCACAATCACTTTCTTTAAGAGCATCTTCTCTTGAACGACCCAGGACTCAAAGGCTCAATGGAATCCCAAGTCATATTCTCTGAATCTGCTTGGCCTCCTACATTGCAAGTCTCAGAGAATGGAGACTAAAACCTGGGGATCTTGGATTCCTTTTTCCTTCATTCCCCACACCTGTCTTCAAATTCTGTGAATTTTCCACCTAAATGATAACTGCACCCCATGCTTCCTCTGCATGGTCCTTGCCACTGCCTATTCTATATGCACCATCTTCTCACCCTGGATCATTACAAAGGTCTCCTGCCTGTTCTTTTTCTGTGAAGATTCATGCCCCTCCAGTCTATCTCTCATTCATGCTGGAGTCATTTGTCGAAGACAAAAATCTTATTTTAACAATCCTCTGTTTTAAAAAGTCCCAAGTGTAAAGAATATTTTGGGTAAAGAATAAACCCAAGACTGGGGTCCTGGATTTTCAGATTTCCCTAAGACACCTCTAGCTCCCCTTTTAACTACATGTCTTCCATCTTGGACTGCTTATAGTTCTGTGTACATGCTTTATACTTTTATATCTCCATGCTTTTTCTCATGTGGGATCACTAACTGGAAAGTTCTTCCCTCTAAGATCTGCCTGGAGAGTTTCTGCTCATCAGCTTAAATGTCACCTTTTTGAGTACATTCCTGAGCTCTTCATCCCTTTCCTTCCTTTGTGGGCACACTGTACTGGTAAAACTTTCTGGCCTTATGTTTCAGTCCTCTTTTCCTCCTCACCACCTGAAACATAGTGGTTTTTTTAAAAAAAACTTTTATTATTGATCATAATTCTGTGCATAAATTAGCTTGTGGCCCGGGTTTGATCCTCAGCGCCACATACAAAGAAAGATGTTGTGTCCACCGAAAACTAAAAGAAAATATTAAAAATTTCTCTCTCTCTCTCTCTCTCTCTCTCTCTCTCTCTCTCTCTCTCTCTCTCTCTCTCTCTCTTTAAAAAAAATTCAGAACCATTTTTCCTCATTCATGTGGTTTAAGCTTCTTGCAGTATGGAGATAGATTCAAAGGAGGCATGTCCCAAGAGGAAAACTTCTAGGTAGAAGGAAGAAAAGGCTACCTATCTTCTTGGAAATCCCACAAGGCCACTTCCACCACAATCTATTGGCAAGGCAGTCACTGGTAGGCAAAATAAAGCACCACATTTTAAATGAGGACTGGCATGCTCAAACATGAAGGGGAGGAATTATCTGGGTCATCTTTTAGTCTACCTACTACATTCGCTTGTTTGATATTCAGTCCGCCTCTAAAATTCTGAAGGAGTTTGGAAGATAGGCCCTATGTTCTAATCAACTATTTACCCATAGTTCTTAGCACAGGTCTTAGAATATGATACTTAAATGCTTACTACAAGTTTGATGACTATAAAACCAATTAAATCAGAACAAATCAACCCATAGATTTGAGCACTTATTCTGTGCTTCTCCATTTGGTTGGGTGTTACGGAGTTGAAGAAAGGGAGTTTATACTCCAGGAGCTTATGAGTCAGGGATAATATTGCACTAAAAGGACAAACTAGATAAGGAGATGATTAATAAACAGTTTAGGGCAATTACAGACAAGATGGACAGACTATGATTGACTGGTCATGCTAATTATGTGGCACTAACACTATATATTTTCAGAGGAGGTTGTTTTCACAGAAAGCGGTTTTAGGTAGAAGATGAAGTTGGATCTGAGTCACAATGGCCAGCTTTAATCTGGGATGGGATTAAAATATGAACACAGTGGAATTCCAGAAGGAATTATGTGGAGATGAGACCACACAAGTTGTATTACTTTGTATGCTTACACACACACACACACAATTATGACTTTCCCAAAGAAGCCTTACTATATGTATGCTGTGATAAATAAAAAAATGAGAGTGGTAAAAAATGTGAGTTCTCGATAATTTTAAAATAATGACTAGCTGGGCATGGTGGCACATACCTGTAATCCCAGCTACTCTGGAGGCAGAGGCAGGATAATAACAAGTTCAAGGTCAGCCTGGGAAACTTAGCAAGACCTTAAATAAAAAATAAAATAAAAATGGCTGGGGATGTTGTTCTATGGTAAACCAGCCCTGGATTCAATCCACAGCACCAAAATAAACAAATAAACAAACTAATTAATTAATTAAAATGACTAGGAGAAATGGATAAAACATGCATGGTAGAAACTATAATATCATGTTTTCCCCTACATTTACCAGCCTCTCTCAAAGTTGGCTTGGGCTGAAATGCATAAGATTTCCGGTCCAAGACAGTGAAGAGCAAGTGAGAAGTCTTCATGCTTCCTCTTTCCTTTCTGTGTAGTTGGAAGTGACAGATTCTGAATTGGTAGAACTGAAGAATGGAATTCAGCCTGGATTTGTAAGTTAACCATTGGTAGAGATCCATGAAAGAGATTTACTTTAGTTGCTTCAGACTGTTGTGAGGAAGAAATAAATATTTTCCTCAACTATTGGGGTTTTAGGATTTGTTAGTGCAGCATCACTTATGCTAGCCTGACTATTATGCCTAGTGTTCTATAAAGGAATTGAATATCAGGTAACACAAATGACTCATCCTCTGTTTAGAAAAGATAATAACTAAAGAAAACTCTACAATATATTTTTCACTATCTGCAGTTGAGAGTTATACTTTCCTTCCTAGGAGCAAATGATTAAGAGATGTCTAATTAAGTAACATCTATATCCCCTTTGTGTATTGGTTGGGCTTACATATTGCTGTGTAAAACATTGTAATAGGTGCAATCCTGAGCAATAGAAGGTGTACAAAGAAGCACAAATGTTGACTTTAAATAAACAGATATTCCTCAAACTTTATTAAGTCAACATCTTCCCCAACCAGACTTTATAACATGGTTACTAACAAGTGGAAAATGACTCTCCTTACTTCCTCTTCCCTGACCCTCATTCTAATAGATCCACTAATTAAATGAAAGGTAATCAAAGGGCTAGTCAACCAAGGAAACAAAAGGGAGCCAGAGGCCAGAGAAAGACATGAACTAGAAAACAAGATCTTGGGTGTCATTATTTTGTTGCCAGAGACTACCTTAAATCAGGTAGTTTATTTTCTCTATCAGTTCCATTCATTCTCTGGCCTGAAGGAATGTACAGCTGCATGCTGGTCTCCATGAATTTCTCAAGGCCATATATTAAACTTGAGCCAATGAACATCATTTCTTTGACGTAAATTCCCTTGAAGTGAGCAGTGTTTGTAAATGGCCTGTCCTAATAATGGTCCTACTTCAATCAAAGACCAAAGTCTTATGAAAGGGAAATAGAGGTGCCTCTTAGTTATCTGCCCTGAAGAGAGGGAGCCAAGAGAATAAATACCCCAGTTTCATTGTACTCCTACCCTCTCATCTCCTGCCAGTGCCTCCCATTAACTGGCCCCAATCAGAAACTAGAGTATACAGGGCACATGGATCGAAGGCCATACAGGTTGGCCTTCCCCTCTCAAACCTCTGAGTAACTTGGAAGACAGAGAGTAGTCCTAGAAAATCAAATGGAGAATATCTAGCACATTGAATGAAGATGAAAGATTGTAACCCCAGAGATACTATATATTTAAGTGAACTAGTATCAACCATCATAAATCAATGACATACCATGGTCATATTTAAGTTCAAAGACCTTTCCTTTGTTCTTTAAAATAATGATTCCCCTTTTCTCCCCAGAACAGAACAGTGGGAATTGGAGACTGGAAGAAAATTTTCTTCTTCAGAATATAATGGGTGTGGGTGTTGAATGTATCTTATTAATGTCCAACCAAATATGAACTGCCAAATAACTTTCCTATGACATTTGCACTAAAAAGCTGACTTATAGTGGAGCCAACCAGGATGTATTAAGCTTCCCTACATCTGATCAGCAGCTAGAAGCAATGTTCTCTGGAAGATAGAACCCATGGCACAGATCTGGATACTCTACACCCTCAGTATGGATGGATACCCCTTTAAGGGGTATCATTTGGGGTGCATAAAAGTGCTGATGGCTCTGAAAGCTGGCTCTGAAAGCTCAGGTTTCTACCTCCTTCCTAGATCATGCATCGTAGCCTGTCAAATTCCTATGTGAGTTTGTCAACCCTTTACTCTTCTAAACTCTGCTAACTACTTTCTCTGCCTGGAAGCTCTCATCACTCTGCTGATTGTCAGTGGATTCCAGTTATCTGAAGGTCTTTACTTGTTACCCCTACTTCTCTGCCCTCTCCAATGTGTACCAGACCAGCCTCTACCCAACACTGACTATGTATCTATTTGTTATGATTACTTAATTTAATCCTATAGCCTGCTCTCTAAATATCTCTGTCCTCTGCTGGTTCTCACTAATTCCCTGCATCCCCAAAGTATCCCTACCTTCTCCTCCCCAGAAATGCCATGATTTCACAGCCTATATTGCAGTCAAGAATTCTGTGCCTCTACTTCCCAAATGGTAATATGGAATCATATCTCTAATGAGCAACTCATAAAAGTACTTAATTCACTAACCACCTCCCATGGGCTCTGTATTCCTGGTGGAGTAGGGATGGGAATGAGGAGTGTTAAAAGATAATTAAAAGCAGGAAGTAAAACCATGACTCTTATATAAATATAAAATATATACATGTGAAAGATGTATTAATGAGGAAACCAGTAAGATGTTACAAATGGTTTAAGAACTATGCATATATAGGCAAGAGAAATGCTGAAACAAGTATACAAATAGATGCAAAATGAGTCAAGAATTAATTACATGCCTGCGGACAAGATTCATTTGCATTATTATTAGTTTTCTATAATTTAGAGTTATAAAATAGCTCAGAGAGTGAGAAGTGGAGATAATCCAGGAGACTACTCTAAAAAGGACATGCAATAAACATTTTTTTTTCTGATTTTGAAACCTTTCATCCACAGCTAGTATAACTGACATAAGCACTCTCTTCAAGGTTAGGACAGGCATTTGTGTTTGTAGAGACCAAGGTATGTGTCTTCCTTATCTCTAAACCTTGATAAGGGATGGAGGCCTACTCCTCTCTGTTAGAGCATTGCTACTCAAGAGTGTGCATTGACATCACCTGCGATGTTTAGAAATTCAGAATTTTGACCCCAGTCTAAATAATCTACATTTAAAAAGATCCAGGACTTAAATAAATGGAAAGTTATCCCATGTTTATGCATTGAAAAAGTTAATAGTATTGAGATGTCAACAATCTCCCAAATTATCTACAGATCCAATGCAGTCCTTTTCAAAATTTCAGATAGAATATTCATACATTGCTAGTGGCCATGTAAAATGATGTAGCCACTTTGGAAAATACTACAGCAGTTCCACAAAATTGAAAACATGTTCACGTAAAAACTTGTACATAAATATTCATAGCAGCATTTGTCATAATAGCCAGAAAATGGAAATAAAACCAAATGTCTATCAACTGGTGAAAGGATAGATAAAATGTGATGTATCCATACAATGGAATATTATTCACCAATAAAAGGAATGCAAAATAGCTGGTGCAGTGGTGCACACCTGTAATCCCAACAGCTAAGGCAGTGGGATCATGAGTTCAAAGCCAGCCTTAGCAACTCAATGAGGCTCTAAGCAACTCAGTGAGACCCTGTCTCTAAATAAAATACAAAATAGGGCTGGGGATGTGGCTTCGTGGTTGAATGCCCCTGAGTGCAATCCCTGATACCAAAACAAACAAACAAAAAAAGGAGGGATGCAGAATAAAATCATGCAAAGTCAAAGAAGTCATGCCCAAAAGGCCACAGGTATTATGATTCCATTTATATGAAATGTCCATAATAAGGTTATCTATAGAAACAGAAATTACAGTAGTGGTTGCCAGAATTGCAGGAGAGGCAAGATGGAGAATGACCCCTAATGGATAGGGGATTTTATCTTAGAGTGATAAGAAAGTTCTGAAATGAGATTTTGGTGGTGGTGGAAAAGCACCAGGAATGTACTAAAAGTCATGGAAATGTTTACTTTCCAAGGGTGATTTTTCCAAGGGGTATAAATTATATCTCATTGGAGCTATTTTTCTTTTTAGATACTCTGGGAATGCTCAGAGCAGTGTTGCCTGGGTTGCTGATGGAACTCTGCACTAGCATTCTCTACCCCCACCCTGTCCACCCTCTATCCCTGAATCTATTCCGGTGATTCACACAAAAACTTACCCTTGTATTTATAAATAACTTATAAAAATATTATATAGGTCATAGGGTCAGCACAGAGTTGCCCTGGTTGCTGATGGAACTCGACTTTACAGTGCCTCTCCTGACCACCTACCTTGCTTCAAGGTATTCCCATTGCCTCTATTGCTCACTTCCTGCCGCCATTACTGGCTTCCGGCCTCCATTGTCCGCCATTATCCGCTTAGATTCTGCCTGAGGTGGGTTTGACAGAGACCTTGACCAGCCTACCCTCCTCGGTTAACCCGCCCTCACCCACCCTGGGGGCCCCTAGCGGGCCCCACAGCCACCACTGATTTCTCCTTTTACCACCGTCTGTGTCTTTCAGCAGCCTTTGCCCTCCATGGCCCTGGCAGAGCCATCGCAGGTGCGCCACAACTACCACCCCGACTGCGAGGCCGCCATCAACAGCCAGATCCAGTTGCAGCTATATGCCTCCTACGTCTACCTGTCCATGGCCTTCTACTGTGACCGCCACGAAGTGGCCCTGGAGCACTTCTCCAGCTTCTTTCTGCGTCGTTCCCATGAGTGGAGAGATCGTGCTGAGAAGTTGATGGAGCTACAGAACCAGCGTGGAGGCCGTGTCCACCTCCATAACATCACCAAGCCTGATCGTGACGACTGGCAGAGCGGCCTCCAGGCCATGGAGTGCGCCCTGCACCTGGAGAAGAATATAAACCAGAGCCTCCTGGAGCTGCACCGCCTGGGCACTGAAAAGGGGGACCCCCACCTCTGTCACTTCCTGCAGCGCCACTTTCTGCATCAGCAGGTCCTGATCATCCGTGAGCTGGGCGACTACCTGACCAACCTGCGCAGGATGGAGGCCCCAGAAGACCACCTGGCTGAATTCTTCTTTGACCGGCTCACCCTGGGCCGCAGCCACCACGACAACTGAACAGGACTGTACCCCAGCCCATGCCAGGGAGTCTTCCCCGGTGGGTCACCAGGCCAGGTCTACATATTGCCCTTTCAGCAAGTTTCCTTCAGTTTGGGCCTTTCAGTTTGTTAACTTCCAATAAAGTTATTTTTTGGTTCTTAAGGAAATGAAGATGTCCAGTAGAGGTTTTTTTTTTGTTTTTTTTTGTTTTTTTTTTTGGTTTTTTTTTTGTGTGTGTGTATGTGTGTGTGTGTGTGTAACTCTCATTTTGAGAATGAGGGCAGATCCTCATGCATCCAGGATTCTGTCTATCCACCTATGTCCCATCCACAGGCTCATATCTCCACAGGTGGAGAGAAAAGGTATTCTACGGGCCCCTGTAAAACACAACATTAGTCTTCCTTTCTAAACAATGGGTGCAGGAGGATTAGGATGGTGTGGAAGGATTTCATGGGGTCTTTGTGACCATTCACTGGTCACAAAGTGCCTCTGGGGAAGTAAAAGGAATGGGATTGAGCATGTATTAAAACAAAGGGATCTTCAAATTTACCTGAAAACTTATAGTTTACCAGAATATACAAATGTTTACTATTTCTTCATTCTGGAAAACAAGATGAGAGCCCTGGAAGATAACATGGCAGAATACCTCTTTGACTAACTCACCTTGGACTACAATGATAATGGAAAACCAGCCTTATGGACTTCCCCATATCTGGTGAGGTTGACAAACTAAAATAAAAGTGGCACTTTGCAAGCTCAAATTCTTTTATTTACATTATTGTGTTTTATTTTTATAAGAACCTCATGAAATAGGAAAGGCAGGTGTTATGACCATGTCTTTCCCCCCAGGGTTAAACATCTTATTACAAGTATTTATATTGGTTGAGTTTTTTTTGAAATACTTTTATCAATTTTGTGGAATTTGAAACTCAAAGGAAAAATGAATTTACATTGGAAATGCTATTTTGACATTACAAGTAAACAATACCTAGTATCAAGAGACCCCACATTTCTATTGACAAATCTATGAGTCATCTGGTCTAGAATACCTTCCAAACTCTCTGAATCAAAATCTATTAGTGGACTGATAAGTTAATATAGTGGATAATTTCTGCTTCCTTATATCTTTTGACAAATTTTCTACCAGATTGTTTGCCCTTTTCTTATTGATTTGTGGGAATTACTTAATTATGTATTTTAGTCCTTTAGAAATTTTTATGTTTTCTGAAGTTCCTCTTCTAGTTTGTAGTTTGAATTTTTACTTTTTGGACTCTTTATTATAATCATTAACACACATTAATTGTAGTTATTAATAGGTTTCACTACAACATTTACATACATGCATTATATCATTCCTTGATATATCTACCCTCCCTTTTGCCCTATCTTCCTCCTACTCCCCTTCCCTGAAAGTATAACTATGTCTTTGTCAGTGAGAAAAAGGGAGTCCACACAAGTGAGAAGTTATGGAATTGGGACAAGAACACAGATTTTCTGATGCATGTTTTACTTTCTTTCTGTTACCCTGCAGGTATATCAATGGGCTAAGGATAATTGTGTAAGTAGATTGGGAATCCAGCCAGGTAACCAGCACCGGAAGGGAGGGAAATCCCCCCACTCTCAAAGACAGCACTAATCACTGTAGTCTTTCCCCTAATTACAGGTGCCTTCCAGCCAAGGGTGGGGATGGCTTCTAAACATCAGCCAAAATCCTTCTCCTGTGAAAGAGGCCTTCAGAATTAACAACTATGTAACAGGTAGCAAGGCACCTCCCAGGAAGGCACTCAACACTTGTACATCTGAATCCCTCTGTTCAGACTCTATCCTCCACACAGGCAGCAACACTATTACCTGGGTTGGCACTGAATACCTAGAAAGACCCTAGGGCTGGAAATCCCCAGAGAGTGCACAATCACTCAGATGTTTTCACTGGGAGTAGCTTCACTGCAGGCACAAGAGGTAAAGGGTGTAGCTACAGAACACATATGCTCTCCCTGCAAATTCAGTTAATCTGAAAGTGTGGACAGAGAAGCCTGTAAGTTTTCCATGCATACTGTCTTGTAGTCTATACACTGTAGCCTGTTGTGATCTCTTCTCTGGAATCTATAGCTGATACCAGACTGGTTCAGTCTTGTTCTCAGGGCCCCCTCTTCAGCCCATCTTTCCTTTTCCTGTGATTTGGAGGAACTCTCCAAGATAATGCAGAGAAATCCACTTAGAAATATCTTTTTACTTTACCTGGAAAAACAGGATTTCCCCAACTGTAAAACTCAAAGAGAATTGTGATTATACATAGTGCCTATTACAAGCCACTACTTGTAATCCTACATTTTGCAGCTTTTCTTAAAGAATCCCTGGCAGGAAAATCTTGGTACAGAGGCAGCATAATTCTTTTTATCTTTGTTCTTTTGCAAGAAAAATGCAAATGTTCTAAGTTCCTTCCTTTTGGTTAAGTTTGAGGTCACAAAACGCCTTTCGAATAGCAGTGCAGTGGTGGAAAGAAGAAACTTCTAGACTAATTAAGTTTGCCTCATTGTACTTTACAATGTTTAGGCTTATCCTCTCCTCTCCTCATTTTCCTCCTCTTCTATATGCCTCTCAAAAGGGTTGAACAAACTTCTCAATTCGTTGGTAACTGAACTTTTCAAAACTTTGAAGTGATATGTGACTTGGTCCTACAGACCTGAAAAGTACACCCGGAGATACACAGGTGGTTGATTGTCAGTCCTTGGCCATATTTTGTTGCTTGGGGGAATGATGTCTGAAACAGTGGCTGTTGCTATGGGTACCAGAAACTCAAGCAATGATAATATCAGGACAGACTAAGGGAAAATGGTAAAATTGATAACTTCATCTCAGGCTCAAACACGGATTCAAATTAACTGTGTTGAATAATTTACCTCTAGGGAAAAAAATCCTCACTCTATCACAAAAGGAAATTTCTTAATAGATGGTTGTCACTGACAACTTGTACTTCATTTTCCAGAAAAAGGAAAAGTATTTTTTTCTTAAGAAATGTGTGACAAGCAGCACAAAGCACCCATTAATTTCTCCTGAATCTTCTTTACTCTGGAAATATGTTCTACATTTCTGATTTTTAAATTCTCCTTTAATTTTATTTCACTTGCCAGCAACTCCAATTTCTTTTCGTAAGCCCAAGCAATATATATCTGATCAAGTATTCAGTAGAGAAAGGCATTATCAGTAATCTCAGAGGTGATACTATGCTTCATGTTTTAAAATAACAAATTTTTATACAAATAGGTATATGTGGAGGGGTGTGGGTGTGCTTTCTGAGTTCAGTTTCAAAGGGGTACTGATGGAAAATTTGCTTCAGGAAAGCTAAGTTTAAGGTTAAAATGACAGTAATGACATTTCACTAATGTGAAATGTTGGGCCACCTGAAAGGTAAAGAAATTTACACCTGACTTGCTAAGCCAAGGGTGACATTAGAGAAGAGTAAGGTACAGTGAAAAAAGAAAGTAATAATGGCAGCATATTTTTAAGAATCATATTTCAGTTTGGGATTGAGTTAGGTTACCCATAGTAACAAAGACCAGAAAAGCAGGGACTTAAAAAAGGTAAGTTTTTTCCTCCACCTGGAAAAGAAATACGGAGGGAAACACGACTACCAAGAGAAGTTCTTTCTTTTCTTATTTTTTCTCTGTACTTGGGCTGGAACTCAGGGTCTCATGCATGCTAGGCAAGTGCTCTACTGACTACACCTTCAGTTCCGTGAGAAGTCTTTCTATCATCTTTCACTGATTAAGAGACACAGATTTTCACACCTTTGAAATTGGGATGTATGCTATCTTACAATCATTGTCACCTGTAGCTGTCATTGCATGAGTATGCACTTTAAAACTCAACAGAGGGCTGGGGATGTGGCTCAAGTGGTGGCGCGCTTGCCTGGCATGCGTGCGGCCCGGGTTCGATCCTCAGCACCACATACCAACAAAGATGTTGTGTCCGCCGAGAAGTAAAAAATAAATATTAAAAAATTCTCTCTCTCTCTCTCTCTCCTCTCTCACTCTGTCTTTAAAAAAAAAAACTCAACAGAGCAGTATCATTTGCTAGGGAAAAACCCTGGAGACATCAGAGGTGTATTCTTTTAATAAATACTGCATCACCAGCATGCTTAATAGCACAGAAGACAATATTATGATATCCAAATGATTCTGAGTACAAAAGTGATTCAGAAGAGTTAAAATTTGAACCCAAAGAAATTCTAGCAGTACTTTAAACAATTTATCTAATGAAGTTTCCTTTTGTGTATATAACATAAGAATGATGCAATGATAAAAATCCATGCCTAAATAAGTGTAAAAGAGATCTTTCAGTATGTGTGAACTGAAAAATCTAAAGGATAAGAAAATATTGTGTCCTAGTTTCATTGGTAGAATTTTTCTTTATTGTAGTATTCTTTCATTTTTCATGACCTTGACAGTTTTGAAGAGAACTGGTCATGTATTTTATAGAATGTTTCTCAGTTTGGATTTGTTAGGTGTTTCTCTCATGGTTACACTGGTACTCTGAGTTTGGAAGATGAAGTCCAGAGAGGTGAAGTGTTTTTTTCTCACTGTATCAAGAGGGCTACGTCACTTCAATATGATTTATCACCAGCCATGTTAGCTTTTTTCACTTGGTTAGGGTGCTATTGGCTAGGATTCTGCATTGAAAGTTGCTGATTTTCCCCTTTCCAAACTATAGTTTAAAGTGAGTCATTTAGTCCAGTTCACACTCAGGAAGCAGGGAGGAGGAATTAAGCTTCACCTCCTGGATGGAAGATTCTCTACCTGTAATATTTGGAATTCTTCTATAAGGAATATTTGTACCTTCTCCCCCACTTATTTATCCAATTATTTATTTTTCTCAGTGTGAACTCTTTAATATTTATTTAATGCTTTGGGTTATAGTCCAAGATTATGTTATTTGTTTTGTTCCTTAAATTGTTTCACATTTGATCATTTAGAGTTTGTTCATTTAGCTTCTGTATCCCTTTGACATACTCCCATTCTCTCTCTCTCTCTCTCTCTCTCTCTCTCTCTCTCTCTCTCTCTCTCTCTCTCTCCCTCCCTCCCTCCCTCCCTCCCTCCCTCTCCCTCTCTAGCACTTTCTTACTTTCTGGCACTATAAGATACTCCAGACTCATGAGACTCATGATGTGTTTCCCTGCCCCAGCCTTAGAATTACCCATTTCTCCAAGGAATCTTAGTTTCTTTTATTGTATAAATGGTATTTTAAAACTAAGATCTGGCAAACTAATTGAAAGAGCTGTCATAAAATTCTGTATTTCTGGTTTCTCTTTGAAATATTATCTGGCTACTTTGGGCCCTGTTCCCATGGGACCCTTCATATGGAACTGAACATTATAGCTACCGCTTTAAAGCATATATATTCTTCAGTTCACCACAGTATATGCCATTCAAGCAGTGTAACTTAAGCACTATAAGGTGCCTTTTTATTGATATAATTTCCTGAAGCCCAGCACACACTCAACTTTTGTGTTGTTGAACCTAGATACCTCTGTCCCAGGTGACCATGGAGAGTGAAGAAGTCAGTGAGTTGGTATGCATCTTCTGTCCCAGGAAAAGTTTAGTTCCTATCCTTTAGATTGGCATGCCCCTCTGTCTTCAGGTCTCTAATAAAATTTGGGAAGTACTTGAATCCTTGGTCTCTACTTCCTCACTTTGCCCAGTTATCCCAGGTGTGGAACACCTATTAAAAACTTAAATTAAGCAACAAATATAGCAGTGATGGTAACTTTGAAATAATATTTGAATGCTTATAATGTTTGTAGGATTGAAAACTCGAGACTTAATGGATTAAAAGTCAAAAGAGCACAGTTTATTATTCAACCTGCAAATGTCTCTGTCACTTTTTCATTCCCTTCTTGGCCAAGTAGTCAACTTATTTTCCCTTTTGTTACACTCCTTGTCACCATTGGAACTTACCTTGATGATTTTGCAGACTTTAAATGCATTGTCAGACAGGCCAAAAAAGAGGTTGCAAGCCAAAAGACTTATACATCAAATTAAGATGCTTGAATCCCACAGTTTACTGAATAATTTAGAACATATATTGAGAGGCAAAGAGAGAGGCGATGGAGGAAGACAGGAAGCTAGCAGTCTTGAACCTTGTTCCATGTGGTGTTCCCTCTTTACTGCTTTAGCCTTGTCCACTGACCATGGTTTGGAGGACTAGTGATGAAAATATCTGGAGCTATCTCACACCTGCTCTATCAGAGAGACCCAAGGACAAATATTCCTGGAGATAACTTTAACTTGCTTATCACCTACTGAGCAAGGAGGTGTTTTCATCCAGCATAAAACCAGATAGTTGCCACCAAAATGTAGGTGATCTAAATATACTCCAACTGTAATGAATACCTGATTTCTACTTGATTTTTCCACCCCTTTCTCTCTCTCTCTCTCTCTCTCTCTCTCTCTCTCTCTCTCTCTCTATATATATATATATATATATATATATATATATATTCTGCCTCCTTTATCCATGTCTACTATGTCTCATAAGAATTATCTGTACTTAGTTTCATCTGTCCTCTTTGTTTTTCTTATTAAAGAATTGATTGAGTGTTCTTAAATAAATACTCAACATTTCCCAGTGCATGCATCTTCTAATCTGTTTTCTAGAGACAAAATGGCCTGGTGAGGTTCCATGAGTCTTTTGCAGGCATTATTGGTGTAATTTCTGTCATGGCTTTCTTGCCTAGAACCTTTATTGACCACCTTGATGATCATCAGGAAGTCCTCTCAGGGGCATATCTGGCTCACAACGAAGGTATTATGACCCAGTTTTCTTTAAGGATCTTGATTCCTTAGCCCCTAGAGCCCCTAGGAAATCATTTGCTTCAATGATCTGGAAAAGATAGAAATGTAGTCTTCCTAAAAAGGGGCATCCCTGTCTACTTGCATCATGTTTGTGTTGGGTCTGGCACTTGCAGAAGATTATTAGATCTAGGAAGCTCTTGAAGGAAGAAAGGAGGAGGAAGGAGGTCAATTCAATAAGCTGAAAGTACCTGGAAATTGAAGATATGAATACAGATGGTGTAGACATGGATGCAGGGAATATCAAGAGGCCATGTGGAATTTTATTGCATAGCTGTAAGAATAGAAAAAGAAAGCAGCATTCAAATGCATTGTCAGGCAGGCCAGACAAGAGTTTCCAAACCAAAAGATTAAGTGTGGCACCTGAAAAATATATATATATATATATATAATATTAATCTGTTATTAAAATTAAGTTTTCTCAGGCAAGTGCAGTCTTGTCCATTTGGAGAATAGATCAAGGAGCAGCTCCAGGCCAGTAACTCCAGGGCCAGTGAAGAGTAAAAAACCCACCCCAGTTCTCAGGGGAACATCCACATGTTGCCCCAGTGAAGGCAAGTTATGTGCATTACAACCAGGCAACTGAAGTACCTCCTCCTTCGGTTTGTTCTGGAAGGATCTTTTCTTCACAAATATAATTTCCTTTGATCAGAGAAAATCTCCACCTCTCCATCAGGAAGCTGGAAAATATGAAAAAGATAACTGGAGGGCTGAGGTGTTCAGGGATCTGTTCCTATCCTAGAAAGCATTTTAACAAGATTCCTTGGTTAGAGATGATTCAGTATACAGCAGTGCTTCGGTACAAAAGAGCTGTTTGCATAGGGGGACTCAGTGATGCCAGGCCTGGGCAAGGTTCCTACTGATATAATAACAACAGACCCAAGGGCCTTGAATGGGGGCTCCTAACACACCAAACTAACTGGATTCCAGGGACCCCCTGATATTTTTAATAACACAAACATTTCACTGTTATCTGTCAATTTGCCTCTTAATGAAAGTAAAGATGTTACAATAGGGGGATTGCTCAAGGAGAGGAGGGGGAGCTTTCCTCTGAACACATGGGGAAGACCCACTTTACCTGTCTGGTGTGTTCTTTTTGTTAAAAAAAATTGTAGTTATAGATGGACAGCATACTTTTATTTTATTTGTTTCATTTTTATGTGGTGCTAAGGATCAAACCCAGTACCTCACACATGCTAGGCAAGTGCTCTGCCACTGAGCTATAACCCAAGCCCCTGTCTGGTGTGTTCTTAACACCACAGGGAGTGTGTCCTCTTGATAAATGGTAACTTCAGGGGAAGAAATTTGGAGAAATGGAAAATGCCAAACTTAGGGGAAGAAGTAGAGACCTGAAGATGGCAGGAAAATAGATAACCCAAACATAATAATTATCATCTGACCCATAATGGTATTGAGGTTTACAAAAATGATGGCTCTGTGTAGGAGAATTTCACATATTAAAATATGAGAAGTCTACATTGAACGAAGCAATTGTAATATCTAAAAAAAGCATTTGGTTTTTTTCATCTAGTCATTCTTAAATACTTACATGAATGTGTATGGAAAATGGTAAAGAAGTGAAGGTGAGACTAGCCTATCAATGGAAAAACAGTAATCTGGACCTGGTTCTAAAAGATGATTTAAACTGAAACTTGTGAGAGAAGAAGAGTTAGCTTGACAGATGTAGGGGTGAAAACAATATGAGATTAACTTCAAAATCAGGCCTTCAGGAAACTAAAGATGAAGGCACAACAAAGGATTCATCTGGTATAAAGGGAAGGAGGAGTGTAACTCAAGGTGCCGTGATAAAAGGCCAGAAATTACCAGGGATAGTTGTATATGCCTGTAATCCCAGTGGCTCATAAGGCTGAAGCAGGAGGATCTTGAGTTCAAAGCCAGCCTCAGCAACTTAGTGAGGCCATAAGCAATTTAGTGAGATCTTATCTCAAAATTTAAAAAAAAATAAAAAAAATATTAAAAGGCTGGGGACATGGCTCAGTGGTTAAGTGCCCTGGGTTCAATCCCTAGCATCAAAAAAAAAAAAAAAGGATGGGGTAAGAAATGGAGGATGACCTCATATTAAGGTCAAGGGTTGTTGAAGAAAAGGCCTTTTGGAGGAATCAACCAGCATGTTTGGATTGGGGTTTCAGGAGTAGGTTATTCAATCCCTTCTTGGACATCCCTGGGATGATGTAGGAGTCCAGTGACAGATACCTGGAATAAATATGAAAATGTGTAACTAATGACCTGTATTTGAAGACACAAGAAAGAATATTGTTTAATCAGGAAAGTGGCATCGAAAAGTTCTGTACAAGGTCTTGCTATCCTTTTTTCTTTATAAAGCAGAGTTTGACTATTGTTTCAATTTGCTGCCTCAGAAGAGTACAAGCCCAGATGTCAGGATGTCAGAATGCTAGAAGAACATCAAAGCCCTTGGTGATGCTGGAGCAAGTGTTTTTGAGCAACATCAAAGAAATGCAGGGCTTGCACCCTTTCTCTCAGAGAAAGAACATCAGACTCAGCTCTGGCAGCTTTTACCTCCCTTGAAAACTCATTTACCGTCTTTGTCAGACATTTGGAAGAAGTAAGCTTATCAGCAACCTCTGAAGTTTAAAAGATGCCAATGCATCTCAACCAGCAGTCCTTCCCAGGGGGGTGTATGCATATCAGGACAGCATCCAGGAATAATAGTGGCATTTTACTATTCAACTAATAATATTGTGCCACCCCTCCCTAAATGACCACATCATCATAAGTATATGTGAAGAGAGATCCTTCAGAAAACCCCTTGCACACCCCCAAACTGATACCGTTGCCATTGCAATCTGCCTTGCTTATCTCAAATGTTACCTTGAACAGCCACCTCCCTTCTCCCAGTTTCCCAGGACACACCTTACTCTCCGCACTTTAATCCCCCACAAGGCCATGCCTAAGTGTTTTGTCCCCTTCTTTCACCCCTCCCCAACTTTTGAAACCCTTTTCCTGCATCCTTTGAAACTCATAGACCATTGTCTCCCTTAACAAGATTTCCTATATCCTCAAATTATTTTCCAAATATTCCCTTCATTTTCTTGTTTTAACTCCATCTGGAATTACCCCAAGGCCACTACTTCCTCTGTAGCCCTCTCCAGTGATGGCCATCCTCCCACAGTACCACTGGGCCTGGAGATGAGATCAGTGGCCTCCTGCTTTCTTATTGCAACTGCTAAGCTATTTGTCCTGTTCCTTCTTCTTTAACACCCCAGTTTAGAATTAATATCATCATATTATGTCTCTCACTATCATTTCCTGTTATAGCTATCTAGAGATCCCCTACCCAATATTTCTTGATGACGTTAGCTCTTGGCTAATGGTAACATTTAATATGAGCACTGTGCTAATTCCTAGTTATTTCAATATCCATATAGATAATGTTTCAACCTGGCCCCTTAGTCCCTTAATCTGTCCTCCTCCTGTGGCCTTGTCCTCTAATCTACTCAACCATTCATTGAAGTAGCCATATCAGGGACCTTAGAATCTGCAATGATTGAAATCTTTATATAATATTTATCTCAGCATCACTGTTTGACTACTACCTTCATTTAATTTTTTTTAGTTGTTGATGGACCTTTATTTTAGTTATTTAAATGTGGTGCTGAGAATTGAACCCAGTGCCTCTCACATGCTAGGCAAGTGCTCTACTTCTGAGCCACGACCCCAGCCCACCTCCTCTTTTTCTAGTCATTCTCTC
The DNA here is from genome assembly GCF_052094955.1 of Ictidomys tridecemlineatus. Classification (NCBI taxonomy): domain Eukaryota; kingdom Metazoa; phylum Chordata; class Mammalia; order Rodentia; family Sciuridae; genus Ictidomys; species Ictidomys tridecemlineatus. Next base: position 102,293,080 of record NC_135493.1, read on the forward strand.
TAGAGTGCTGATACCCCAAATCCTTGAACCCCTCTGGAAATCCAGTCAATTGGTTCATGACATTTTCACTATGCCTCAATTCTTTGATTTCTCTTTGCTCTGATTAAATCCAATGGTCAATGATAATAATTCTTTTGATACATTTCTACCCTACCTTATCTGCTTTGTTTTAGTTGCTTGGAAAAAATCCCTAACTTAATTAAATCAATTTCTCCCATATATCACACTTGTAACTATGCAACCGAAGGTGACTAGAGAAACACCCAACCATTTGAGATAAAGCACTTAATTAACATGGCTTTTTTTCTTAAATATTTTTTTTAGTTGTAGATGGATACAATATCTTTATTTACTTATTTATTTTTATGTGGTGCTGAGGATTGAACCTAGTGCCTCATATGTGTGAGGGAAGCACTCTTCCACTGAGCCACAATCCCAGCCCCACAAACATGACTCTTAAGTGGGCCCTTAGTGTTGCCACCATTTTACTTCCCTGTCCTATCTACTCTTCTATCCTTCCTGATCATCATTCATGCATTCTCCTCTGTATCTGTCAGTCTTTGCTACATGGCGTGCCATCTCAATACACACTACTTGAGTAAAATAATCATTTTATTTGCTCATAATTTTGTGGGTCAACAATTTTGGCTGGAATGTTGGGTAATTGTTGTCCTGAACTCACCTGGTATCATTCATGTGGCTGTGGTCATCTAGTGACTTGAATGGGGCTAGTTGATCTAAAATGGCAGCTGTTATTTATTGTTGTCTGGGCCACATTTCCAGTAGGCCAACTTGAATTTCCTCAAATGAGGAAAATGCTCCCAGATACAAGCACTTTTTAAAATCCTTTGTTTATATCATATTTGCCAATTTCTTATTAGGTAAAGCAAATCACATGGCCAATCCCAGAACCAGTGTGTGGGGAATAACAAGGGCCTAATGCACTATAGATGCTTACTGGAAAAATCTACAACCTCTAACCACTCACACCTCTTCCCAATCCTTCCTCTCAGTTAATGAACCTCCATTCTATTTTAGTGGAAAGAAGGAAGGAAGGAATGAAGGAATGAAGGAAGGAAGGAAGGAAGGAAGGAAAGAAGGAAGGATGGATTAAGAACTTCCACAGATTTCTACGTACTATCATACCTCCCCCCACCAGCATCTGGGTGCATTTATTATACTTTCTCTCTGTTATTTGATGAAACTTTCAGGCCCCTATTTAAGGCTAATTTCTCCAGTTTTGTCCTAGAGCCCTCTTGTTCCCCAAAGGATCTTGCTTCTGTTTTTCATCTAGAGTCACTTTTGTTGATACATCCATCTGGTGCCTTGAATGAGCTGCATGCTCTGAGATGGCCTTACTCTCTTTTGCATTGCATTTTCTCTCTTTACTGGATCATTCTCTTCAGAATAAAAACAGGATATTTTTGTCCTACCCCCAAATCTCCCTTTAGTAGCCCTCTGCCTGCTGATCTTCACAGCTAAATTCCCTGACATGGCTCTCCATCATCATAGAATCCATTCTTCTCCTCCCAACTATCTTAAACCCACCATAACTTTCATAACAAAAATGGCTTTTGTCACAGACTCCAATTTCTCCATGCTGATCCATCCAAGGATTAATTTTAGCTCTCATCTTACTTGAACATTTTCTTGGGCTGATCTGCAGGAGATCTCACTTTTCTGGTTTTCTTTCTACCTCTCTGGCCTCCTCTTCTCAGTCTCCTGCTCCTCTTAGTGTTCTTCAGTTCCTCTTCATCTTCACAACATCATAGTTTATACAATGCTCCAGGCCTCAGTTCTTAAAACTTTCCTCTCTACTATGTATTTGCACTTCTTTGGTGATCTGTTTCATGAAGGTCATGGATTCAGATGTGCCGCAGTCTGGCTGGGCACAATTCAGGAGCCACTTGTCAAAAGAAACTAACTTTATTTTTAGAACTACAAACGCCAAACAAAACAGCTCCTCAGGGAAAAAACCCTCAGAGCCCAACTGCCACCACCGGCTTCCACAAGCCTCTCCCCCCCACACCAGCCTCTCAACCTCCCACAATCCTCCTGCACTTGAGGCCGATTGGCTGGGTTGCGTGGGCAGAGCCAAAGAAGTCCCCCAATGAGCAGCTCCGTGGAGGAGCCAATCAGCTAGATGTTGCTGGGGCCGCTGTGAGCCAATCATCAGCTGGCAGTCTGAAGGGCAGGGAAACAGCCCAATGAACATCACCGCAGAGGAGCCAATCAGCTAGATGTTGCTGGGGCCACTGTGAGCCAATCGTCAGCCAGCAGCTGGAAGTTTGCTGGCAGCTGGATCATCAGCCGGCAGCTGGAAGTTTGCTGGCAGCTGGAAATTTGCTGGGGCCCCTTTGGCTGTGGCTCTCAACAAGATGTTCTCTGTGTGCTGATGATCCTGAATGTATATCTCCAGTCTAATCTTCTCTATGAAACTCCAGACCTATCTTTACAAATACCTGCTTGGACATTTAACAGACATCTTAAAGTTGGTGTTCCACATAGATATTGATCAAAGGGTAAATACTATCAGTTTTAAGATGAACAAGTTCTGGGTATCTAATCTAATCTACAGCATGAGTGGTGATGGATGTGTTAATTAGTTTGATTGTGATAATCATTACACAGTGTGTATCAAATCATCACATTATATGCCTTGAATACACGCAATCTTTACTTTTGAAATACTTTAAAATATTCCTCATCCTGCTTTATTTTCCTCTGTAACATACATCACTTTCTAACTTAATTCTTAACTTCTTGATCTTGCTCATTACCTGTCTTCTTTTTCTAGAATATAAACACCACGAGAGCAGGGGTTTGTGTCTATTTTTTTCTCTGTTGTTTTATCTCTAGTGCCTAGAATAGAGTAGGAAATTTAAAAATGGAATATGGTAGAACATGTATTTCAAAGTAATAGTAATTATGTTCTTCAATTCTTGGTGTTTTTGGAACACTTTGAAAATATCAAGAATTGAAGAACAGAGGTTCTCTAATACCAAGCTACATCTCCACCCCATTGTATTTTTTATTTTGTCACAGTGTCTCTCTAAGTCACTGAGGCTGACCTTGAACTTGTGATCCTTCTTAGCATCCAGAGTTCCTGGGATTATAGGTGTCCTCCACCACACATGGCCACAGGTTGACATTTTTACTGGCCTTTTCATCGGACTATGCAGTCAACACATTCTGAGGTCAACAGGTGACACATTCCTGACTGTCCCAGAGACTTCAGCTCAGCCTGATCTCTCCGCTTGACTGGCCCACTATGAAACTACTTGCCATTTGGACCTGTCCTTGAACAAGTTATGTGACCTGAACAGGTCTGCACCTTGAACAAGTTCTTAAACTGCTTCTTAATCTTATCGACCACCTACAAAGACTTTTTGTATTTGTATCTGTTCTGTCTTTGCTCCTGGCTCGGCTTCTTGAAACTCTGTGGCAACCTTGGGCTTTTCTTAGCCTTTCTGTAACTTAAATATGTCATGGGTGAAGTATGATGTATGACTTGAGTGTTACAGATATTAGTAATTGAGATTGGGATGGAATAAAAGAACTTGCGATTGCCACAGTCCTGCTACCAAATGAAGCATGAGTATCTCAGTGAATCAAAGCCAATAAAAGTTATGTACCTTAAAAAAAAATTGAAGAACAGAATTACTATCACTTTGATTTTTTTATGCTTTAGATAAGTTTGACCTTAACTCTACTCAGTAGATAACAGTCACCAATTATAATATTTAACCTTCCTAAATGGACCAGGGGACTACAAGATGTATTATGGGATAGTAATTTCTTTGAGGAGAGCAGTACTCTTAAAACAAATCTCTGATCACATTGCACACAGCCCCACCCAACCTTTCTGAGATCTTTTCTGCCTGCAGAATAAAGTCCTTCCAAATTAGTACTCATTTTACTTTTCTAGCACTATATACTTTTTCTTGAGATACCTAGGTCTTGAAGAAAGGAAATGACTTAGTAAAGGGTGACATGAGAAATGGGACATTCTAGGCAGGATTCAGAATAAGATATGTAACAATTTGGCTGGAATAAAGGAGCCATAGGATACTATGCAATGGAGTCAGATATGGCAAATGCCTGAGAAACATCATGTTTTGAATTATAACAAAAATGTGATTGGGCTTCAGGTCTACCAGATGTCAGGAAATAAAACATGAAACTGGACTTTTGGGGCAATACGATAAAATTTTATATGCATTTTGGCTATTATATTTATTCTTACTGAATCATATATATAATATGTATGTCACATATATCATATATATCATACCTTTTTCATTCTAAATTCTGTATAGGTTTAACATATTAGAACCACTGTGTCAATAGATTTTTTTCAGTTTTAACAGTTTCATCAAGAGTAGGATTCTAGCCTGTGGAATTGTTGATCTACTATTATGTCTTTATCCCTTAGTAGTTATTTATTCCTTGTCTGCAGCTCCTACACATTAAGAAGAAATGTCTTGAAACTTATGGGAGTTCAGAGGAAGAGTTCTCTATATCCTCTGAAACAGACAAGGTCACTGCTTAGCAGACCTTTCTTAAAAAAGAGTTCAGTGATAACAGCCACATTAGAGCTCTGGTCAACCACAGCTGATGATGGGCTCTGTTGATGGGTGCCCTTGGCTGGACTTGAAAGTGTTGTCCTGAGAAATGATTACTTTTCTGCTCGATAAGTCCAAGATGTGTCTATTAAAGGCTGAAAAGAAAGGAGGAATAAAGGTGTGAATGTAGCCTCTTGATCAGTTCATATATTAGACCTCTTACACTCTGTCATGATTCTTAGTGTATCTATCACACTCCTTCATGTGTCTGTGACAATTTCAGTAAAATTTTAGAGACACAAAGTCCTTGATGCAGAGGTACTTAAGTCTTAGAAAATCATACTCAGGAATGTGGAACAATGAACAATTCTTTAAAAAAACACATGAAGAAACTTAGAATTACATGTTATTTATTCATACATTCAATAATTATTTATGAGGAGTTCATTTTGACTAGATACTATACTAGATGCTAGACATTCTACTTTCAAGATGTTCATTCTTTAATTAGAAATAGCAAATTAATAGTTTAGTGCTGTAATAGAATTAAATACACACAAGAAAACTGAATGTTACATGTGCTTGGGAGTGGTTGGTGTTCTGGAAGCTTCCTCAGGTGTAATAATACCTGAAAGTAGTTTTGAAGATTGAATAGAGGATCATGAGAGGAGACGGGGTATCATATTATAGGCAGAGAGAGTGGTATGTACCATGATATGCAGGTCACATGTGGTATGTGCCATGATGTGCCAGAGAGTGGTATGTACATGATGTGCAGAGTATGTGCCTGTTATATGCAAGGTCAAGTGACAGGGGATGATAAGGCAAAGGGTAAACATGCAGGAAAAGAAGCAGGAGAGATCAGAGAAAACATGACAGTTGAACTATGAAGTCTGAATCATACACGAAAATCCATGGAATGTGACTGCTGGATTTTCTTTTTTATGAAATGATCAGATTTTCCTTTGGATTAAAGAGAAGTGTGGAAGATGAATTAAGCATCTGAATGTGGATGAGTCTTGAGGCTATGATCTATTAAGAGACTGTTGCAGAAAAATCTAGAAAGAAATGGTCTAAGTTCCACTAAGACAGAAACAATGAAGAAGAGGAGAGGGTAGTGTTGAGAGACATTGAAGACCAGAACCTTTTGTTGTTGGTGAACAGATGGACAGAAAAGGATTTTGAAGGAAAGTATTTGGATTTCTAGCTTTGAGCATATTAGCTATGTGATGGCATCCTTGTTAGAGAGAGGGAACACAAGAGGAGGAATGGGGACTTTGGAAGAAAGTAGGCATTTTTCCTAAGTTCAAGATTCTATGGGGCATCTAGGTGGAGCTAGAAATGGAATAAAATATGACAAGTGTATATGTAAGGTACATGGAATTAAAGATGAGGGGTAAATTTTCCTACCTCTGATCCCCTTTTGTTTTTGTACATCTTTGCTACTTTCTTGCGAAAAAGGTCTCCATCCAAATGAGAGGAGGATAAAAAGAAGAAGGTCTTATAGATGTTATGGAAGGTGGATATAGTCTGGAGGAAAGTTTATGATCTGAATGGATACAAGGGAGGGGAAAAAAGACAGGGAAGGAACATGGAATCAGCAAAGACAGAACACTGGTACAAAGCAACACAAGAGCAGAGGGTTTAAGAAGTGGAAAAGAGGAAAATAAGCATTACTAAGAAGTAGGGGTTATATTTCCTAATGAATTTATTCTCTGGATGGATGCTAGGAATTTAGATTGTGAACAATCAGCAGTTCCTATGGAGGAACATTATTTGATTCATATTTTATGAATACGTCTTAGAAGCAACATCAAAGAGGGCAAGGCATGTGCATAAGTGGAGGCAAAGGGAAGGTGATTGGGGTTCTTCCAGAAGTTCCAGCTGCTTTGTAAGGAGAAGAGCTTGTGGGGATTGTGCTGGTACCACTAATCCCATCATGAATATGGCAGCACTTGGATGACTAGGATTGAAAAAATTTTATGTCTTACATTTTTTTGAAGGGCAACCCTGGCCATTACCTTCTTGAAGCAGCAGAACATCCTTGCGTGTTTTCTCTTTTAGAGAAATACAGAAGCAAATAAAAATAAAGCCTGCAGTAATGACTATTTTTACCAATTACACATGCATTACTAAGTGTCACAAATCCCATGAGCAGGAAGGTGTGATTTTCTGAGTCGGCTGCTGTGTTGAGATGAGAGGAATTGCTCAGTGTTGATAACACTGTTGGATGTTGCTAATGTAATTACAGTTCCCCACATAGGTCTCAGAAATTAAGGGTCTTGTATTTTCTATTTTCCTTTCCATTTTGGGAAGATAATAAAAAAGTACAAAACTTGCTTGGTTTGACTTTACACCCTGTTTCCAAGATATTTTTTATTGTGTCTTATACTGAATGGATTGATTTTTTTTCCATTTGTCTTTGAAAAAGTCATTTGCACAGAGAGATTGAATGGACTTAATTTGTTTAGTCTTCTGAAGTGATGCTTATAAGTGGGCCATGATAATTTAGTAAATATATCATGTTCAAGGAAGTGGTATGAACAACTGAAAGAACTACTCACAGTGTACAAGGAACAAAAATGGATAAAAGGACGTCAGCTAACAAATAGGACAGAAATGTTAGATTAAAGATGAATTTACGGGTCTGGGGCTGTAGCTCAGTGGCAAAGCACTTGCCTAGCATGCATGAGGCACTAGGTTTGATCCTCAGAACTATATAACACTTAACAAATAAAATAAAGGCAATCTGTCCATCTACAACCACAAATACACAAAAAGATGAACTTACAGCATTCATATTTGTTGTCCCAATAAAGCACAATGTTAATTTAGAGAATTGTGTTGCAAGGGTTTTGTGTTGCTGTTGTGATTATTTTTAAAATAGACATATAGAAAGAATCTGCACCTATTTGTAGGGTACCATAGAATTTCTTTTCTTTTTTGTGCTATATCCCAAGCCCTTTTCATCCTTTATTTTGAGTTAGGGTTTCACTAAGTTTCTGAGGCTGGCCTCAAACTTGCAATCCTCCTGCCTCACCCTCCTGAGTAGCTGGGATTATAGATGTGCACCACTGCACCTGGCTCCATATGATGTTTTGATACATTAAATCATTAAATACTACTCAAACCAGGATAAATATATTTATCTACTCAGCATTTATCATTTGTTTATGCTGAAAGCATTCAAAATTCTCCTAATTTCATTTTTAAATCTATAGTATAGTATTATTACCTGTAGTTACTCTATAGTGCAATAGAATACCAAAATATCTTTCTCCTATTTAACTATATATTACTGCCCATTAATCAACTGTTCTTATCTCTCCCTTCCCTCTACCAGCCCCAGCATCTGATGATCAGTATTACTCTCAGCTTCTATTTGATCAACATTTTTTTTAGATTCCACATATGAATGACATTATGCAGTCTTTATCTTTCTGTGCCTTATACCATTTAACCTAATCATTTCCAGTTCCATGCATGATGTTACAAATGATTCATCTTTACTGATGGCCGAATAGTATTCCATCGTGTATATGTATCACATTTTCTTTATCTCTTAATTAGTTGATGGTCACTTCAGTTGTTTTCTTTTCTTGGCTATTGCCAATATGCTGCAATAAACATAGGAGTGCAGATTTCTCTTACACATTCTGATTTTATTTCTTTGGGATGTATACCCAGTATTGAGATTGCTAGAAGCATATGTTAGTTCAGTTTTTACTTTTTAAAGGATGCTCCATTCTGTTTTCCATAACATCTGTACAAATTTACATCCAAACCAACAGTATGCAAGTGTTCCCTTTTCTCCATATTCTTGCCAGTACTTCTTTTTTGTCTTTTTTATTGGGCAGGTGGTAACTAGGGATTGGACCCAGGGGCACTTAACCCCTGAACCACATCCACAGCCCTTTTTTATTTTGAGTCAGGGTCTCACTAAATTACTGATGGCCTCACTAAGTTGTTGAAGCTGACTTTGAACCTGATACCCACCTGCTTTAGCCTTCCAAGTCAATGCAATTACAGGTGTAAGCCACTGTGACCAGCCCCTTCTCTTTTTCATAATAGCTATTCTAATTGTGGTGAGGTGATATCTCATTGTGGTTTTGATTTGCATTTCCCTGCTCATTACTGATGTTGAGTATTTTTCTCATACTCCTATTGGACATTTATATTTCTTCTTTTGAATCATGTCTTTTCAGATCATTGCCCATTTTAAAATTTGATAACCTTTTTAAAGTTTTTGAGTTCCTTATGAAGTTTGGATATTAATTCTTTGTCAGGTAAATAGTTGGCAAATATTCTTTCCCATTCTATAGGCTGTGGCTTCACTCTGTTGATTGTTTTCTTTGTTGTACAGAAGATTTTTATTTTGATGTAATTCCATTGGTCTACTTTTGCTTTTTTTTCCCCTCTGTGGGTCATATCCAAAAAATTACTATGTTAATGTTTTTCCCCCCAAAGGCATAGATAGAGATTGATTTAGGAAAGTAGATACATGTTCAAGAGAGAGTGAGGGGAATCTCAAAAGAGAGATGCTTTGGGGGTAAAGTAAGGAATATGCATTCAAAGGAGAATGCAGGCTTTCTCCAGAAGGAGAGCCAGTCATCTGTACTAATGTTTAAAAGTGTTTTCCCTACATTTTCTCCTAGCAGTTTTATAGTTTCAGCCCTTACACTTAGATATTTGATTCATTTTAAATTGATTTATGACCAGGGTGAGAGATAGGGGTCAAGTTTAAGTCTTCTACATATGATATCCAGTTTCCCCAGCACCATTTATTGAAAAGGCTATCCTTTCTCTGATGTATGTTTTTGGTGCCTTAGTTGAAAATTAATTGGCTATAGATGTGTGGATTTATTTCTTGGCTGTCTTTCCTTTTCTATTGGTCTATGTGTGTTTGTATGCTAGTGCCATATTCTCATGACCATAATTTTGTAGTATATTTTGAAGCCAGGTAGTACAATGCCTCTTACTTCATTTTTTTTGTTTATTTTTTCTCAAGCTGGCTTTGGTGATTTGAAGTTTTGTTTGTTTGTTTGTTTGTTTGTTTTTGCCATATGAATTCTTGGATTGTTTTTTCTAGTTCTGTGAAGAAAGTCATTTGTATTTTGATAGGGATTGCATTGAACCTTTAGATCACTTTGTAGATCAACATATTAATATCAAATCTTTCTATCCATGAACATAGAATGTCTTTCCACTTCTCTGTATTCTCTTCAATTTCTTCCATGAATTTTTTATAATTTTTATTACAGGGATCTTTCACTTCTTTGGTTAAATTGATTCCTAGGTATTATTATTTTTGTAGCTTTTGAAAATGGAATTGCTTTCTTAATTTCTTTTTCAGACAATTTGCTGTTAGTGTATAGCAATATTACTGATGATTGTATATTGATGTGTGCGCTGCAATTTTGCTGAATGTATTTATTGTAGTAGGTTTTTAAAATTAGAGTTTTCTAAATACAAGATCATGTCATTCACAAATAGTGACAATTTGATTTACTCCTTTCCAATTTGGATTCTCCATTATTTCTTTCTCTTGCCTGATTATTCTTACTGGGACTTTTGCTGAGGTCATTATTTTAAGTATATACAAGAGTGGCCCAGTATCATTAACATACATTTCTTCTTCAAGCTTTTTTGCATATTATAATCTGTTGAGCTTGAGTGAATTTCTGCTTCAGAGAATTACAAAGTACCATTAAAAGATTTCTGAATTTTCCCATTTCCTACCCTTCCTCATTGGTCCACTTACAAATACATTTTAAAACTTCTTAATTTATTATTAATATGTGTGTTGCTACTGCTGAGAACCATAAATTAAACAAGTTTTAAAATACTTTGTAAAGGAAATGTAAATGATTAGAGAAGCAACTGTTTTAAACAGCATTTTAAGCATGTAAAATTTATGAATAATCTGAGATGCTATAAGCATGTATAATGTATTTGATGTCTACAAAGTGTTCTCCTATACAATAGCTCATGAAAACCCATCATTTATATTTGAGTCATCCTGTAGCATGGCCAAAGTTGCCAAGTTAAGGAAAAATAGTAACTATGTGACCTTGTACATGGAAACTCCTTTCCCACATCCTCAGATCACCTTGAGAAACCAAAGTTTCATAAAATGGACCTTGGAGACTTAGGAAAGGAGGAAGAACTTTAGGATATGGTCTAATTCCTATTTTTCTTTTAGAAGCATAATAATGTTTTTCCAATTATGCACTGTCCAGTGAAGTGAGGCAGTGTAGAGTCAGGAGTCAGATTTCCTTGGTTCTGATCTCTATGCTTCATTATCCTTATTTGTAAAATAATTATCTTACCTCATAGGGCTGTTGTATATGTAGAACACTTTGAATGTAGGACATCAAGTAAAAACTCAATATTTTAAAAAATTTTTTAGTTGTAGATGGACACAAGACCTTTATTTTTATTTATTTATTTTTATGTGATGCTGAGGATCAAACCCAGTGCTTCATTAGGCAAGTATTCTACCATTTAGCTACAACCCCAGCCCTTCAATAAAAGTTTTAAAATAATGATAAGGGAGAGCTTGACATTCAATATTCTGTCTTTTGAATAAAGATGACATATTGAACATTGTCAAGGAGTTCCATAGTTCTAATTATATTGAATGGATGCCTCTGGTTTCTGTATAGCAAAAAAAAATTATCAATAGTTTAACCCAAAATCCTCAACAGTCTTATTGAAAAAAAGTTAATTCATGGAAGTTCTTGACATACACATGAAAACTTGCTGGCCCCTGCCAGAGAATTAATGGACTTCAAAGCAGCTCACTAAAACCACCTACAGCACCCAAGTTCCCAATGTAAGTGAACCTGGATGACATTATGCCATTTAGATCCCTTGGTCCAAAGTACTATAACTTTGAATGCTCATGTTGTACAGGTCATTGACAAATAGAGTATCTGAAATGTTGTGTAGCATGAAAAACCATTGTTACATGAGAAAGAGTTAAGGGGATGGAAATTTTTATTTTAGAAAAATATAACCCAGAAACTGTTCAGAAACATCAATGAGTTGTCACAGGAAAGAAGATTAGGACTTGTTACTGGAATTAGTGGATGGGTAATTTTGTTTAAAGCAAGACATTTGGCAATGAAATGGGCTGCTTCTGGAAATGGAAGATACCTATTACTGAAAGTATTTCTGCAAATTTGTACCACCTACTTAAGCGAATGATTTAGATATAGTTCCATCCTTGTATAGGAAATGTAAGTAATAATTTCTGGGTCCTAGAGCTTAAAATCTCTTTTAATTCTATTTTAATTCTAATTTCACTTTAATATTGCAAATTACTTATCATATGCCGTCCTTTCCTCCACAGCCTCCTCTGACACAAAGGCATGTTCTATAGCTCAGAGGTATATTTAACAGCCTGCATTCTCAATGCCAACACTACCAAGATATTTTCACCAAGAGGTTAATTAGAACCGCAGAGAATTTGATATGATTTTAAACTTCTGATGCTTAATTTAGCATTTTTCATCATTTTGACCTTGTGTTAACTGGAAAGAGGTGCCATTTTGTGGAATGACAGTTCCATGAAGATTAAAAATCTCTCAAGCAGGAGACATTTGCAGTCTGTTTACATATTTTGTCTCATTTTATCCCTTAGTAGAGCTGGTAATATCATTATTTACATTTTACAGATGAAGTTCTGGTGATTAAGTGGCAGAGTTGAATCTTAAGCATAGTCATTCTGTCTCAACCTCAGTGTTCCTTCCATTTGCCCTCAGTCACTGCTTTAAACAGTTTAGTCCACACATATATGAAGACCAAGAGCAGGGATGAAAAGTCTTACCAACAAAACCCAGTAATCAAAGAATAAAGAAACCAAGTGAGTACTCTGCCAAAAGTAAGCCTCAAAAAGAAATATGGAGCTGGAAATTGAATTAAGAAAAATTGTGGAGAGATTTTTAAAATAAAATGCATAGGGATTAATTAAAGATAATACAGTTTGTTAACCAAAAGGTATACAGTTTAGAAAAAATACCTTGAGTTGAAAACAAGATAGGGGGGCTGGGGTTGTGGCTCAGTGGCAGAGCGCTTGCCTTGCACATGTGAGGCGCTGGGTTCGATCCTCAGCACCACATAAAAATGAATAAACAAAATAAAGATATTGCATCCATCTATAACTAAAAAATATTTTTAAAAAAAGAAAACAAGATAGGTCTAGGATCTGGGAAACTAAGAAGGAATAGAGAATTAGACAAGAATGCAGATAAATTGAATGAATATAGTGAAGGAAAAGTGAGATTCATCAAGAACAGTACAAAAATAAGATGAAGCCAAAGCCTCAAATGGAATAGCAGGGGTACAAAAATAGGCATAAAGAGAGAAATACTGGGACTGGGGATGTAGCTTAGCATGTGCAAGCCCCTGGGCTCCATCCTGACACAGCAGGAAAAAAAAAACAGAAAGAAAGAAAATAATAGAATAGAAAAAAAGAGTGAGATAAATGCAAGAACACTTCTAAATGAAGAATCACTGTTAAACAAAAATAAAATGATAGGCACAAGAAGGCAGGCATGGGAACCAGAACTTCAATTAAGAACAATAGACCTGTTTTTGCACATTGTTTTCCTTTCTTTGGGCTGGTTTTCTTCCCACTTCACCTCCCTCTGAGCTCTCCAAAAGGGAAATGTAGAGGGTGTGAAGGGGATAAAAAGTCAAACTGCACATTTTTAATGTGTTTCCAAATGCCACAGAGAAAGCTAGTGCAGCCTGCTTAGTAAGTAACATATATTTAAAAACTGCTAAACCATGATGGTTGTGGTGATAGCACTAGCTGGCAAAGGTTGGGGGAGGACCCTGAGTCAGACTTGAGAAAATTTAAATATTGGTAGTTTTGCTGCTGACATATTTAATTTTCAACAGTATTATGAGTCCCTTTTTAAAATTATATTGTGTTTTTTGAAATTGATATATTGAAAAAGAACTTTTAGACCCTTAGATAAAAAAAATATTACCCTATAACTAAAGTACAATATTACCATATATATTAGAATGAGCAGAACAGCTCTTTTGAACCTGCCTTGGCGTATCATCCTAACACACACAGACTGCCACCAAGATATACTGAAGCCCTGAATCAGCCAACTCCATCTGCCCTTGGTCACTCCATCAAATACTTGCTCTAGAAACAGCTTCTCTCTAGGGAACAATGTCCTCAAAGAATGTCCAGGACAAAGTTACCTCTCTCCAATATTTACATTAGGAATTTTATTCACAAAGAAAGGATAGTGTCCATATAGATTGGATAGAGGAGGAAAAAGAGGGTGAAAAATGTGAAAGAAGCTGTTTTGTGAGTAAATATATTACTAGCTATATAACCTCAAACAAATTCCTCAAACTCTAGAAAACCTCAGTGTTCTTATCTGTTAAATGGGGTTAAGAATGGTACTCATCTCTTGGGCTGGGGTTGTGGCTCAGCAGTACAGTGCTTTCCTTGCACATGTGAGTCCTTGGGTTTGATCCTTAGCACCATATAAAAATAAATAAACAAAATAAAGATATTGTATCCATGTATAATTAAAAAATATTTTAAAAAGAGAATGATACTCATCTCTTAGATTTGTAAGAATTTGATGGCATTACATATGGGAAGCATTTTTTTTTTGTATTGGTGATTGAACCAGGCTTTTTATTATTTATTTTGAGATTGCATCTCGCTAAGTTGCTTAGGGCTTCACTAAGTTGCTGAGGCTGGCCTTGAACTTAGTATTCCCCTGCATTAGCCTCCTGAATCTCTGGGATTATAGGGATGTGCCACTGTGCCCAGTGCATATGGGAAGCATTTAATGCAATGCTTAGCTCAATAAATGTTAGATATTACAATTATCACCATTTCTCTGCTTCTACCTTCATTCTGTATTCAACAAACATTTGTTGAGTAACTACTGTATACCAGATACTATGTATACCAGATACTGGGTACTAGGGATATATATCTGCAGAAATCAGATCTCTCTCTCTCTCTGCCCTGGTAGACTTCATAGTATAGTAGAGAAGATATAATATGAAAATTAACCATGAAATTAAATTTGGGGGGGCACTGGGAATTGAACTCAGGGGCACTTGAACACTGAGCCACATCCCCAGCCATATTTTTTATTGTATTTAGAGACAGGGTCTCACTGAGTTGCTTAGAGCCTTGCTTTTGCTGAGTCTGGCTTTGAACTTGTGATCCTCAGCCTCAGCCTCCAGAGCCACTGGGATTATAGGCATGCACCACTGCGCCCAGCTATGAAATTAATTTTTAATTGCACCTGCGATACAGGCTGCAACAGAGAAATCCAGGATGGCAGGAAAGAATACAGTGGGGGACCTGGTCCAATCTAGAGCTTCTTTTAGGAAGTAAGATTTGTGCTAAATTCTGAAGGATGACTAGGAATTAACTAGGAAGGTTGGGGGAGGGGGAGTTTGAGGGGAGAGAGGAAGACAGAAGAATGCTCCAAATGGAGAGAACAGTGAGTGTGAAGGCTTGGAGGCAGAATTTATAGATAGCACATAATTGATAGAGCTTTTGTTACTTTCTCTACCCATTGTCTTATTTTAAATTAAGGAAACTGACCTAGCTGTTAAGAAGGAAAAGTTAGTAGTTCCCAGGCCTTTACCCCTTCCTGGAAGGAATAGATAGAGCAAATTAGAATGAAACCTTTGTTTACCTGTCTTAAACCCATAACTCCATCTTATCAGAAGGAAAGGAGTGATGGAATTCCATTCTGGAACCCTAAGTCTGAATCTATTCTGGGAGTTAAGATATGCATTAAGGTTTATAATTCAATTTTACACATAGCTTTGTATCATGTCTAAAGTTCAGAAGATGAGTCTCATATAAATGGAAGTGTTGCACTGACTATTGAAATGTCTTTCATGCAGAAGAGAACCAAAATAATAAATGGAGGTCTGTGCCGAGCCTGCCTTGTGCTGTTAGAGTTAATGCTGCTGGGGTGTTTATGTTATAGACTTCATCTTTAAGGCTCTAAGATTTGGCCATAAAATCTCTTCCCAGCTGAAATGTGGCATATAAATAAGGTTTCTGCTTAAGGGCTGAATTGCTCTGTTGCTCTTTTAAGCTGTCCTTTCGCTGAATACAACTCTGGGTGACTTTTTAATGCTATTTGACACCACCACCTGCTTTTAACTCTTCGTGCTTAGGAAAGGTGCTATAAAAGTCACCTTATCATCACTGCCTAGAACTCAAAAGTGGCTAGAAAATTAGACACTTGCATAATGGAGAGAAAAGTACATTGTGATCAGAGAATAAATCAACCCTGAATTTCTTTAAAAGATTTTTTTTTTCCTACTCAATATTCTGTAGGCTGTTAGAATTCTGGTGATAGCATGGTGGATAGCTGGAACAAGAAGAAGAAAACACAGCCTGGTAATTGTTTTAGGAAATTTCACTATCAGTCATATGTCTCTTCAAATTTAGTTTTTTATCCAATAAATTCAATAGGAAAACCAATATTACTGATAGGTTTTCTTTTTCATTCATTTTACTGATTCATTTGGCTGTTGATACTCAGGCTGAGACTGCAATTTTGTTGTTATTAATATTTTATTCTAAATAATTATAGATTCACAAGAAGCTGCAAATATTGTACAGGACAATGTACCCATCACCCATCTCCCTCCAGTGTGACATCTTATATAACTATTGGGCTTCATCGAAACCAGCAAATTTACCGACACAATACAGTTTCCTAGACTACAGATCTTACTCTGATTTCCCCAGTTTTGCATATACTCTTTTTTTTTTCCTTCTGGTACTGGGGATTGAACCCAGGGGAGCTTAACCACTGAGCCACATCCCCAGCCCTTTCTGAAAAATTTTATTTTGAGATAGGGTCTTGCTAAGTTGCTTAGGGCCTCGCTAGATTGCTGAGGCTGACTTTGAACTTGCCATTCTCCTGTTTTAGCTGCTGGGATTACAGACATGCGTCACTGTACTCAGCTGCATCCACTCTTTTTACTTTTGTATGTCTGTATGTAATTCTGTGGCATTTTATCACATGTATGAATTTGTGAAACTACCGCCACAGTCAGTCACTCTTCCATTGCCACAAAGGACCTCCTTCAAACTGCCCCATTTATCGTCATACCTCCTCTTCCCTAACCCTTGGCTACTCCTTTTCTGTTTCCCATCTCTATAATTCTGTCATTTCAAGAATTTATATAAATGAAAGCATATTGTATGCAACTTTTTGAGATTTTTTTTATTTTTTAATTCAACATATTGACTTTTTAAAATCTATCCAAGTTGTTGCATGTATCAGTAGTTCATTCCTTTTCATAGCCAAGTACTATTCCATGGAATGAATGTACCACAATTTTGAGTTTTCCCTTGTTGAAACACATTTGGTTTGTTTCCAGTTCAGGACCACTACATATAAAACCACTATGAATATTCATGTATAGGTTTTTGTGTGAACATAAATTTTCACTTCTCTAAGATAAATGCCCAGATGTGTAATGATTGCTGAGTAATATGGGAAGTTTATGCTTAATTTTTTTTTAAAAAAAGAAACTTCTGTACTATTTTCTAGAGCACCGGTATCATTCTACATTCCCACTAGCAATGTGTGAGAGGTTCTGTATCTCTGAGTTCTTATCAGCAGGTATGAATGTCAAGAATTATTAGTAATTGTTCTTTTAACCATTCTAAAGTAGTGGTATGTTGTCATGGTTTCAATTTGCATTTCCCTAATGGTTAATGAGGTAGAACACCTTTGCATATGTTTATTTGCAATCCAAATATATTCTCTTTGATGAAGTTTCTGTTCAAATCTTTTGCCTATTTTCTAATCAAATTGTTTCCTTACTGTTGAATTTAGTGACCTCTGTATATATTCTGGATGAGTCTTGAATATATGATTTGCAAATATTTTTCTTAGTTGGTGACTTATCTTTTCATACTCTTAAACAGGGTCTTTTACAATTCAAATGTTTTAAAAATATTTTTAGTTGTAGATGGGCACAGTACCTTTATATATTTATTTCTTTTTGTGTGGTATTGGGAATTAAACCCAGTGCCTCATGTGTGCTAGGCAAGTGCTCAACCATTGAGCCCCAGCCCCAGCCCAAAGCAAATGTTTTTAATTTGATGAAGTCCAATGTGCCCATTTTTTTTTCTTTTGTGGTTCATGTTTTTGTTAAAAAGGGACTGAATTTTTCTTCAATGCATTATAACTCTATCATTGATGGTAGAGTAGATACCATCTATTATGCACTCATCATGGCCTGGAAACAAGCCCTTTATAAGCATCATCTATTTTTACCTTTACCTCAACCCTATGAGGTGCACAGGATTGGCTGCATTTTTACAAATGTGATGGCTGAATATTAGCAAGTTCCCTCACTTGCCAAAGCTCACATAGCAATTATTTAGTAAAGTAGTGTATCAAGGTAGGTCTAACTCTCAAGTACAATCTATGATGAAACTAGGAAAAGAGATTTGGGAATGTTAGTGGAAATAGGAATCCCCTGGGGGAAGGAAGGAGGAAGTGGGAAGGGCCATAAAGCAAGGGCGAGGCTTAACCCATTTGGCAAAAACGTACAAAAAAAGGGCAGCTCCTAGAAAGAAGTCACCAAGTAAGTGCAAATCAGCACTCCCATTGGACAGAAGCCACCAATGAAATGCAAATTTTGATCTTGCATTTTAGCTTATGGGAATGAGCACATTTGTCCTCTGTACCTACATATGTTTTGCCTCCTAGATATAAGAAAAGGGTCTTTTGCTCAGCATGAATAAAGAGAATGGGCTGCTTTATGCTCCACTCCACTGTGAACTTAGCCTGAATTGACTATGGTGAAAGAATTCCCTGTGGAATGTAAGAGGCTTCTGGAAGTTGTTTGCATATTTTGGTTAAAAGGTTGAGAGAGGAATTAGTGATGGGGGTGGGGTGGGGTGGGGAATGAAGCTTTCATGGATAACCCGGATATGGCACTATTCTTATACCAAGTATGCTAAAAGTGACTTGGCTCTGAACCTAAAGACTATAGAATTTGTATTAATTTTATTGAAGCAGGGAGAAAACTCACACACTATCAACTAGAGGGTATAAAGTGAGCTCACTGGTGCTAAGCCTAAATGATTAGAATAAGAACCTGTTTTCAAATGTAAGATGATCATGATAGAAGAATATTTCTCAAAGTGTAGTACTGGGACCAGCAACATTAACATCACATGGGAACTTTTTAGAAATGTAAACTCTCAGGCCCTACCCTGGAGCTGATGATGCAGAAATTCTGGAGATGAGGCCCAACAGTCTATGGTTTGAAGTCTTTCAGATGATTCTGACCTAGGGTTAAAGTATGAGAATTCCACTAGCTTATAACTGGAGGTTTATAATTTGTATCAGGACTAGTTTCATCAGCATATATAATGTAAAACTCAAAAAAAGTTTAGCAAAACATATAGTTTTATTCTAAACATACTAGGTTTATCCTAATGTTGGTCTCTCCAAATCTGGGGTAGTGGTACCAGAAAGTCATCAGAAACCTAAATTCTGGTTTTGTTTTGCCATCTTGAACTCTGTTTTTTATCCTCAAGGCTGCCTCAAATACTCCAT
The DNA here is from genome assembly GCF_052094955.1 of Ictidomys tridecemlineatus. Lineage (NCBI taxonomy): Eukaryota > Metazoa > Chordata > Mammalia > Rodentia > Sciuridae > Ictidomys > Ictidomys tridecemlineatus. The sequence continues at coordinate 102,312,251 of NC_135493.1, forward strand.
GAGGATTCAAGCTGTAACTGTCACTTGTCACATTAAAGGAAAGAGGAGCAGGAAAAGACAAAAAGGAGGCCACTCCCCAACAGTCAGCTATCTGTAAGCATCCATCCCAGAGACCCTACTCATGTCTGTTTATATTTCATTCTCTAGAACTTAATTACATGGTCACAAATACCCACAAGGGAAACTGGGAAATGAAACCTTGATTGGATTTTAGACAGCTTTTTGAAATTGACAAGGATTCCATTACTTATGAAAAAGGCAGCCTCTGCCCCAGACACCTAACACACAGCTAGGAGGATCCTAGGCATTTAGAAAACATCTTGGAGTCAGCCAAATCTTTATCCTTCTACATTAACATTCTATTTTAAGCAGCAATTGTTTTAGCTTTTTGGTATGAAGTTTATGGTCATAGATAATAAATATTAGGATCTTCAAATATATGTGCAACAGGGGAGAGATTGTTTATAGTGTCCTATTATACCATTAATCTCCTATAAAATAAGGCAACATGGTGCATGCCTATAATCCCAGTGATTTGGGAGGCTGAGGCTGGAGGATCACAAGTTCAAAGCCAGTCTTGGCAACTTAGTGAGGTCCTAAGCAACTTAGTGAGACCCTGCTATAAAATAAAGCACAAAGAAGGGAATGTGATTCAGTGGTTAAGCACCCCTGGGTTCAATCCCTAGTACCAAAAAAAAAAAATCTCCCATAACATGTCAGCCCATGGTTCTCATAAAGTTTCAGGATAAACATCCTTTATTGGCTCATCATTAAAGAAAATGGTTGGCTTCATCCAGACAGAAATTGTTTCAAATGAACCATTCTTTACTATTTGTTTGTTTGCTTCTTTGTACTGGGGATTGAACCCAGAGGCACTTTACCACTAAACCCATCCCCAGCCCTTTTAATTTTTTTATTTTGAGACAGGGTCTCACTAAGTTGCTTAGGGCTTCACTTCTTCACTGTTTTTATGAAGGAAAATTGCAGCAAGGAAATTTTCTCACTTGGAAAAATATGAAATAATTTGGTATCACTGGTCCCCAAGTTCTGTAAGACACTTGGCCCCTTAGCTTTGCTTTTCCCAGAATGGAATTGGAAAGTAAAGGAGGCCTGGCCCAGACAGGTAAGGTGCAGCAAAGGATTGGTGATCATCATCATTAAGTCTTATGTTCTCAAACTTCAGGTGTAAGAGATTCACTTGCGGAAAGAGTTTATAAATGCAGATTCCCAACTTCTCAGCTCAGAGTCTAATGCTGCAGAACAGTAATTGTACCCAGGAATATGTGGGGTATTTTTGAATATTCCAGTATTCTAATGGACCTTTGAGACTCTCTTAAATATCTAAGAAGTATCCAAATGCACACGATTACCACAGCAGGCGACATACGGAACAAATTCATTCAAAAGCTGAGGCTTGCATCTTCCCCAACAAATGGCAAAGTTAAAACAGCTGGTTGATTTGATGAAAAAGATCAAATCAGCTGTTTGACAGCATTGTTTGGCAACTTTAGTTAAAACAGGCAAGTCGGGAAATTCTCTGTGCCATGAGTCCACCACTAGGGAATGACAGCTCAATAACAGCAATGACAATGATGGCAAAGGTCTGATCAAACCACAAGGGCTGCCCTAAATCCCGACCTGTATCTTTTGTTAATCTGGGCTTTGTTGCTTTTGGTGATAGATGATGTTTAAGTTTCCATTCGCTCTAACAAGCTATAATTTTACTTTGAGGTCTTTAGAAAAGTGCATGCCACTGTGCGCTGAAAGCCTTGATACTAAGGGGCAAGAGCCAAGAGGTCAAATCTGGATATCCAAAAGGAAGAATGAGGAGGAGAAGAGAGGAGAGGAGAAAGGGCACCTTTGACTCAGAGTGCCAAGCTGTTCAAAAAAAGAGTACAGACCACACAAGCATACACATGTGCACAAACGCTGATTATTTTTTTAGCTGCCATCTATCTAAATCAGCTGCTCATAAGCCCCACATTGTTGACATGAGTCACAAAAGTATATGCTCTAGTCTAGCCAAGATTAGGAGTTTTGCTTTGTTTTACACTGGCTTCCAACTACTATTTCACTGCAGCAAAAATGACAGATGAGAGAAAAGAAAATACCCCACCCTACAGCCTATGGTGGGGTTTAATGTAAGAGATGTGCTCCATCTACTGGTAGAGATGATGACCACAGATCGAGATGCGCATACCGTGAAACTCAATAAAGGTACACATTTTAAATTGGATTCTGCTTGTTTAGGTAAGAAGGACATCTTTTTTTCTTTTTGAGAAATAAGAAAGAAGGAACAAAGAACTAAGTTCATGCAATTCACAAAGACAGAAGCTATGAAGAAAAAGGGGGAAACAGACTGGACAAAGATACAATGAGAGAAGAAACATTAAAAAAAATAGGGAAGAAAATGCCAAAATAGCAAACCTGCAGGAAACAAGTGATTTGCTCAACACAGAAAAAAAAAGCTCCCAAGAGGATCTGGAAATAATATACTACATGCTGTGTTTTAGATACTTCATTTATATTATTAACGGAAATATTTTGTAGAGATTCTAGCCACATGGACACGATTCACTTGAGTAAGGCCAAGTCTTAATATAGAATCATTATACATTTTGTCATTGTCTGGGGATGTACAGACAATAGTGCTGATACCAAAAGTTCGCAGCAATTTGGAAAAGACTGGAGGGGTTGAGGCATGACCAGCCCTTCTGTGCCTCTTGTGCATATAGTTGGTCTCTAATGACAACAGCTGCTGCCTACCAGGCTTGTCCATGTTTCCAATCATGATTCGTAGGCTTCTGAAGAATCTGATACTTTTTTTCCTCAAACATAACTATGTGCTTTCTAAGGTACTGATGAAGATTCCACCATGGTTTCTCACTCAGTATGCACTGTATTTGAGAAACAGTTTTCCCATTTCTAATAGATTTGCCTTATCAATTGGTCCTGCAGCTTCTCAAAATAAAGACAGAAGAATAAGAACATTTATTAAATTTACTGAGCAACTACTAAGCACCAGATTCGATGCTTCTTGGGATTTGCATTTCATTTTTACACCAACCTTTGATGGAGGGGTTCTTGTTATCCCTATTTCATGGATGTCAACACAAAGACTCAGAGAAGTTAAATAATTGCCCCAGTGCTATTAACTCAGGGATCTGGAAAGCTGATCAAAGGAATTGTCATGTGTGGGCTTTCTCCTACAGCACTAAATGTGCTATGCTAGGAACACCTAGTATCATAAGCCAAAGTTTCTCAGGATGAGGAAGTGAAACCACTTGATCAAGATTCCTGGGGTTGCCTGTTAAAAACGCAGGTCCCTGATTCTCAGCATACTGACTGAATTAGAACTCCCTACGGAATCTAGAATTTGCATTTTAACAAGTGCCAACAGATGACTTTGATTCTCACTGAATTTTGGAACCTCCTGATATGAACCAAAAAAGAAGAAAAGAAAAAGAAAAAGCTGAGACACCAAAAGTGTGGTTTTAGAATTATAACAGTATAACAGAGGTTTTCTATATATATATATATATATATATATTTTTTTTTTTTTGGTACTGGGGATTTAATTCAGGGGCACTAAGCCACTTAGCCACATCCTCAGCCCTATTTTGTATTTTATTAGAGACAGGGTCTCACTGAGTTGCTTAGTACCTCGCTTTTGCTGAGGCTGGCTTTGAACTCATGATCCTCCTGTCTCAGGCTCTGGAGCCACTGAGATTACAGGTATGTGCCACTGCTCAGCTAGGATTTCCGTTTTTATAGTTGAGGCTGCTGTGGTGTGGGGCAAGAATGTTATTGCTTGTTAACTAGTGAAGCTACTCAGATTCTCTGAGCCCATTTACTCATCTTTGAAATGGGAATCATAATTTCTGTATGATTTGGCTCTAGTGAGGTTTAGTGCATATGAAAATTCCAAAAGACTTTGTGATAAAGTTGTAAAAATGCTCTCCAATTCTCCCCAGCCCTATATCCATACCCTTGCAATATTGATGTTGCAGGTCTTCTATCAAGATGTGGAGTATTTTTCTCCATCCCTTGTGTCTGAGCCATGTGATTTGCTTTGGCTAGTGGAATAATAGCCAAATGTCAGCCTAGCAGAAGCTTGAAAGTCGTTGCATGTTAGGGTTTTTCTTATTGCTGTTCTTGGCATCCTGAGGTCACCATGCATTTGAGTTTCAGCTAGAATTCTGGAGAAAAATCCATTCAAAGAAGAACCAGTTAGCCATCTACCAGCCTGTAATCAGCTAAATGCCATACATGTAAGTGAGGCTATTCTGGATCATCTGGCCATCTGCAGGCTAATGGAGGAAACCAGCAGAAATTAATAGAGCCTGCCTAGACCAGAAGAACTGCCCAGGCAGCCCACTGAATTGTGAGCTAAATAACTGACTATTGTTTAAAGTCACCAAGTTTTGGGAAAGCTCCTTATGCAACAAAAACTAACCACTATAGGCTGGATGCACATGTTATTATTTGTGTTGTTCAATATCTTGAACAGGGATTCAAGATGCTACCCAGAATTACAGACCATGGATAAGTATACTAATGTAAATTAAATGTGTAAATTTTCCGTCAAGCTTTTTCATTATAGGTACTAACCAAAGAATCCTCTGGAAGTAGTACGGGGCTTAGATGAAAGAACCTTTCTCTATTTTCCTCACTTATTGTTTCCAGAAAGGCAGTTTAGCAGCCTTGTGCAAAAGGACATATAACCTAAATCTTCTCCAAGCTGATTGTCAATAATAATCTCCTGACTCCACAAAAGCGTGTATAATCCACTGCATACCTTCCCATGTGCACACTTTCAACATCCTGCTGCTGGCACTAAGATAAATGGCTTCATCAAAGGCAGCCATGGAAGCTTACAACCTGTTGAGGCAGAAAAGCTTCCTGGGGGGATCAGAAACATCCTAATGCCCAAATCAAGCATCCTCACTGCCATATGAAGCATCACTGTGCAGAATACATTAAATAAACCTGTAATGGTGAACAGGGCAGGATTGCACTACCCATCTCACCCCTGGAGTCTTTATACTATGATTAAATTAATTTGATAGACATTTTCAAAGTGTGTTGGTCCTCTTGCTAAGCATGTTTGGCAAGAGAAGACTGTCATTTGCAAATGGTGTCTGAGGAGTCTCATTCAGTGGAACAAGGTGCAAGTGTTCTCTATTAAATCCATATTCTGCAACCTGAAAAATAGGTATAAAATCAAGAATTTTTAAAACCTTTCTTTTCTCCTAAGAGATTTAGAAATCATGCAACAAATGAACACAGCCATTTTACTATTCATTTGACATACAGCAAATTGCCACTTGCTGTGGGAACAAGTGGCTATTTGCAAGGCTGATGCACCATATTCCAATCTCATACTCATTCTGCAGCCCACACACACTTTATTAGATGGTTATGGTGACTGTCGTTGTTTGAGGAAAACCATATAACCCATTTTCTTAAATCTATCTCTAAGCTGCAATGAATCAGAGTAACATCTTACAAAGCCACTGAGTAACCCAAAATAAGACTCGGGCTTTTTCTGCTTATTGTACACAGACTTAAATATGTTCATTTGCACTGAAGACTTTGATGCCTTTTTAAAAGTCTAGCAGGTTTTCTGGATATAATTTGGAATTTCGAGTTTCATTCAAAAAATCCAACAGTCCATATACATGATCACCATTAAGTTGATTAATATGAGTTCTAGAACCAAGATCTTACTGAAAAATTTCTCTTACTAGATCAACTGCCACTGAACTGTAGGTAGTTAACAATAAGCTTTTATTTGACAAGAGGATAATAAAAACCAACTGAAGTTGTGGTAGAAATATTTAGGTGCTGGATGTAGTCCTGTGGTTGAAAGTGATTCAGGCAGCAAATGATGAAGCCCTACCAAAATGAAAGGAATCATCAGTAGAGAATAAAGCATAAAGGAAATGATACCTTGAGCACAGAGAAGAGAGAGGTGAGCAGGTAATAATTGAAGCCATGAACATAAATGTGCTCTTCCCAAGATATTTATAGAGTAACCATAGAAGATTGCCAAGGACAGAATGCCAAGGAGCACCAGTAATAAAAGTATAGGCCAAACAGAGGGAGGCTGATGAGCAATCAGAAATGTAGGAGGAAGATATGAAATGATCTGAATCACAAAGCCAGAGGCAGAGAATGTTTTGACACAAAGAGGATGATATCAAGAGAGTAAGTAATAGGAGAAGAAAGTCCATGGGCTTTTACAATAGGAAAAATTATAGTGACTTCATCTGGAGCTGCTTTCACGGTGTGGGAAGGGCAGAAATGAGATTGTAGTGGGTTAAGGAGTCCACGGTAGGTAGGAGATGAAGAAAGCAAGTGTAGATGATCCTTTTAAGAAGTTTAACATTGAAGCTGGGTGTGGTGATGCACGCCTGTAATGCCAGAAGCTCCGGAAGCTGAGGCAGGGGATTACAAGTTCAAGGCCAGCATTAGCAACTTCTCCAGGCCTTAAGCAACTTCGTGATGCCTTGTCTCAAAATAAAAAAATAAAAAGGACAGGAGATGTGGCTCAGTGGTAAAGCATTCCTGGGTTCAATCCCTAATACAATTAAAAAGAAAAGGAAGTTTAACACTGAAACATGGGAAGGAATGGAGGAAAGAGAAGAACATAGGATGAGGAAGGCTTTTAAGGGTAGAAAGGCATAAGTGTTTTTAAATGTTAAGAATAAATAGGGGAGGGGAGGGTTGTATCTCAGTGGTAGAGTGCTTATTTAGCACATGTGAAGCATGAAGCACCACATAAAAAATAAATGAAATTAAGGTATTGTGTCCATCTACAACTAAAAAAAAATGTTTTTAAAAAGTAAATAGGGAGAGGCTAAATATGAGACAGAGAAATAAATACCCAGAGGTAATAGGAAAGGGGGCCAGAGCACAGATATAAAATTACTTTCAAATATGAGGGACAGCTCTTCTATGCTTACAGGATGGAATGAGAGAGAAGCATGAGTTTCAGAGATACTTATAGGTCTGATAACTGGAAATTTCACGTGTACTCACCTGATTTTTTTTTTTCTCAATGAAGAAGGAACCAAAGTGCCTATATAGAGAGCAGAGGGGCAGGAAGGATACTAGAGGTGTTATGAAAGTGGAGAAAGTCTGAAATAGTCACTCTGGGAACTGAGAAGGACCGAGTTGACTATGGAAACATGAAGTGATTCCTTAGTGCTATGGAAGGTAGCCTCAGGTAGAGTTAAAAGTCATAGGTTTATGGTTACCCCAATTGTTCCAGCAATGCTTAGCTGTCTAAATGAAAGCAAAAATAAAGAAGTTGGATCCCTCCAAGAATAGGATTTCAGCACATGGATTTGATGGAAGTGTGACAGAACAAGAATTCTGTCAAGAGCCACGTGTGGTGGTGCACGCCTGTAATCCCAGAGGCTTGGGAGGCTGGGGCAGGAGGATCATGAGTTCAAAGCCAACCTCAGCAATTTAGTGAGGCCCTAAGAAACTTAGCAAGACCTTGTCTCTAAATAGAATATAAATAAGAGCTGGGGTTGTGGCTCAATGGTAAAGCACCCCTGGGTTCAATCCCTGGTACAAAAAAAAAAAAATCTGGCAAAAGAGAGGTGGGTCACAAAATAAAATCAGGATAGAAAAGGAAAGACAGGAGGGCAGTGATATTATTAAAGATAGGAGAAAGCAGTGGACCAAGAGAGGTCACGTGTTTGGAGGCACTGGGGGCAGAGAGGGATATTTAGGAGACTGGTCAGAATGGACTGTGTGTACATAAGATGTCAGGGGTGATGCAGTTCTGAGTGACAATATTTAAAACAAGGCTGTGGCGTCAGTGAATGAGAAGAAGTGGAGACAAAGGTCATAGAAGAAGAGAGGTTGCACAACTTGAAAGGATAAGGATGGTTCATTGTCTACATGGGTGTTCAAGTTTGCAGAATGGTGGCAGGTCTGGGGTGGACATCATCAAATGAGAGAGAGTGCCTGTGAAGGTGGCAGATGACCTAGATGAGATTTAAAGAGGAGCACAGTTGGGATGTGGTTGTGGCTCAGTGGTAGAACACTTGCCTTGCACGTGTGAGGCACTGGGTTTGATCCTTAGCATCACATAAAGATAAATAAATAAAATAAATGTATTGTGTCCATCTGTAACTAAAATTAAAAAAATTAAAACCAAAGCGTATCACAGTTGCAATGTGGGAACTTTAAAATCCCAGAGAGTGGAGAATGGTCTGGAGGAAGAATGAAGTACCAAGTAAGAAGTCATCTATACTTCACAACCTGAACCCTGCCATAGGGAGACCCACAAAGGACATGGATTTCTGTTAGAGTGGGAAGGGGAGTAAGCAAGGATATAGGAAGTTTTACTGTGAGAGAGGAGTTGGAAATGGTCCAGTATAAAGAGTACAGTATGAGTAGCAGAGAAAGGAAAGATAACTGGAAAGATTAACATAGAGAGGTTATGAGGGGCAAGGGGGTGGGGGGAAAAAAGGGGAGAGAATTGAACAACAGCAGAGGAGGTAGAGAGGGATGTTGGGAGGGGAGGGGAGGGGAGGGGGGATAGTAGGGGATAGGAAAGGTAGCAGAATACAACAGTCACTAATATGCCATTATGTAAAAATGTGAGTATGTAACAGAAGTGAGTCTGTATTATGTATTTGGGGAGTTCAAAACCCAATTGAGTCGAATGTATGAAAGATGATATGTCTTGAGCTCTGTAATGTTTTGAACAACCAATTAAAAAAAAAAAAAGAAATTTTGACCCATTAAAAAAAAAAAAAAGATTAACATAGCACAAAGATCCCGCCACCAAAAAAACAGAGAAATGTGGTATATAAGGTGTTATAGGTTAGATATGGCATGTGTCCCCCCCCCCCCAAATTCATGTGTGACACAATGAAAGAACGTTCAGAGGTAAAGTGATTAGATTATGAGAGCTTTGACTTCATCAGTGACTTAATCCAATGATGTGGATTAACTGGGTGTTAATTATAGGCAGGTAGAGTTTGGCTGGAGTAGGTGGGTCAATGGGGCTGTGCCTTTCTTTTCAGGTTTATATTTTGTCCCTGGTAAGTGGAGCACTGTCTCTGTTTCCTGGTTGCCATGTTCTGAGCTGTTTTCCTCCTCCTCACCCTTCTGCCATGATATTCTGCCTCACCTGGAGCCCAGAGCTATGGAGTTGGCCATGTATAGACTGAGACCTCTGAAATCATGAGCCAAAATAAACTTCCTCCTCTATATTGTTCTTGTCAGGTCTTTTGGACACAGTGACCAAAAAAAGCTGACTAAAACAGATTGGCTGGTTAAGAGATTTCCAACAAAACTTATCCCAGCTATCTTCTGGTGGCTGAGGAGTAGTATTAGGGCTGACTCTTCAGACATCTGGGCACCTAGAAGATGTGCTTTAAGGTTACACAGGAATAGCATTTAGTTTGAAGCACTCGAAATTGCTACTATTCACTATTTTTGACCTGAAAAAATGACAATGTTATTTGATTCAAACTAAGAGTAGCTGTATACCAAAGGGAGATTTTTTTTTTTTTTAAGCAGTAGTCTGGGATTGATGAGCTATTATTTTCTGCCGATTTAGACTTTGACAGAGGGAACTCCAAGAGGTGACCCCCTATCTTTTATGCTACCAAAGCAAGAAGCATTCAACTCTAACATCATACCATATTGTGGTTTCCCATGCAGCTAGCCCTGGGAGGACATGACAAGAGATGCCCGCTTCCCAAGGACAGACATCAAGCTGCTGCTTAAATGACTGAAGCCCAGAGTTGAGGAAATGATCCAGCTGGGGATGTGGGACAAAAACAAGAGGGCATTGTGAGATTTGAAGAAAGAGATGTGGGGGGGGGATGAGTGTGACTATGAGCAGAAGGGAAGAAATGGAAGGTGACAGGAGGCCACAGGGAATGACATCAAAAGACGGAAAGCAAGAAAGAAAGGTAAAAGCTCAAAAAGTACCTCATATCAAAACCAGCATCTTGTCCCTAGAAAAGGAAGTACCACCTCCCCCAAAACCAATTACAGTGGCAGGAGAGGGACGGCATGGCACACAATAAGGAGAGAAAAATGACTGTAAAGCACTTTGCAAAAATAAAGAGTTATATAAAGTTCCAATAATAATAAATCACCTTGCCTGAGGTATGAAAACCTTAAAATAACCTCAAAAATCAAAACAGGGAGAAGCAGAAGGCATCCACGAACTTCCAGAAGGTTTGTATGCTCACTTTAAATTCCTCCCTCTCAATTTTTCTGGCCAGGTTCTTTTAAGAGCAGACCTCAGTCAGGTCTTTGGATGAAAGTGGTTCTAGCCTCTGCCTAAACCACCCCCATCTCATTCCTACCCCTCAGGACTTTCAGAAGAGGGTGTAGACTCTGGGGAAATCTCTCACCTGAATCCAGCATCTGCCTTCTTGAATACTGATGTGTCTGTTTTTTTTTAAAGGTTTTCTTTTGTTATATAAAAAAAGAAAGATTGAAAAAAAATTCTCATTCCTATAAAAAAGAGAGAAAGAAAAAAAAAGGAAAATAGATCATTCTAAATTCTCAATCCTGAAGCTCTGTTCTTTATATATCTACTTGTTCCATTGTTAAATAAACCCACATATTTAAGGGTGACACATTCTCTTAACTAATGCCTTGTCAGGCTCATGTGCCTTGCTAAAAATGGACCTTGATGACTGCTGTTTCCATTTTTTTCTAAGAAATAATTTGATTATTTTTATCCTGCTTCTCTATCACCACTCACAAGGAAATGGGGGTTTTTTTCACAGAAACAATTTTTTAAATGAGCCAAGTCCAAGCATATACAAGTCAAAGATTTTTTTTATAAACATCTCTGTAATTCACGCACACATACTTACTGTCCTATGAAAATTAGCTTAAAATTTGGAGTAAATGCTCTTCTGAAGTAAAATTATTTTTTTAAAGCTCTTATGATATTATGTGCTATTCTACATCTTACTTTGTACAGATCTGAAAATCCCCCAGAAAATGGATAATTTAATAAAAGCAGGTGATATGAATCACCCAGGGACAATTTGAATTATTATCTGTAGATAATTCATTATGCACATATTTCTAGCGAGATCCTTAAATCAGCAGGGCTTCTTAATCAGAGACTTTCAAATTTTGTCTGTAATAACTGGAGACTTGACCCATAAATCAGCAAATAGGCCAGCAGGCTCACCACATGCTTCACATTTCTTCTTGGGAGAAAAAGACACTTAATTATCCTGAGGTCACAGAAGATGGGAAAAATGGACATGAAAAGTTGTTGGGAGTTTTATAGCAAAGTATAACTAATTTCAGTATTTTCTTAAAACAGGGCCCATAAAAAGAAGGCAACGAAAATATTTGAAATCGAGTTAGGCATTTTATACAAGGATGTTTTAAATATTTACGGGAATGGTATTAGTAAACAACCCCACCATCCTGTTTCCAGGAAAACAATTGTCCCAAATTTGAAAATTTTTTTCCATAATACCAGTTTTGCAAATTTCTAATATGGAAGATGTAGGCAGTGAAGCTGAATATAAGAATGAAAATATCTAGTCGTAGGCTTGTAATATAGGAACTTGAAAAATTTTCAGTAGATGTAAGTAATGTTAATACATAGATTGAGTCTGTATTGTTTCTACAGTCTTCTTTTTCTCCTATTTCATTACTCTGCCCCCTTCCTACCCTTCTGGTCTTATGCTTCCGTCTGCCATGGTAACAGTGTGTATTCCACTAAGGACCTATATGGATGGATCTCCTAGTGCAGTGTGAAAGACAGTGTGATAGAGAAAACCTCTATGGGCCACAGCATTAGAAGTCTTGTGTTCAAATCCTAATGCCCATTTGCACCTTATAGCAGATATTATTTGTACACCCTTTCCGTACCTGGTACCTCATCTTTCAGCTGCCAGAAGTCTAGACTGCTAACAACTTATAGTTGCCCCCTTTCCAGGAAACTTCTCTTAGAAAAATGGGACCCCTTTCTCTCAGGAGATTGAGCCCCCCCACTTCCCTCCTAGGGGTAGCCACTGGCCAATGATTGATGCAGGAGTACAAAAGGCCAACCATTTCAAAGGGGTGATTCTATGGTGCTACTTGTGCTCCACGGTCAGGTTGAAGTCAGCCTCAAGCCTAGACCACATCCTTGCTTAACTTTCTTCCTCAGTCCTATTCTTCATATCTCCTTCCTCTTCCCCTATGCAGTTTCTCAATAAGCCACTTGAACAAGAATGTCCGCCTCAGGATCTACAGTTCCCTCACATGGAAAATGAGAATAAGATGACACATGTCACAGGATTGTTGTACAGGTTAAGTGAGAAAACTTGTGCAAAAGCCTTTGATCAACAAAGTGCTATTCAAACTTTAAGGATTAGCATGACATAAAGTAAATCATAAGACATTATGTACACTATTATTCTCATAGATGGAGCATAGGGACGTGCACCACCTTAGTAAAAGAGTTTCTGCTCTTACTTCACCTGGTCTCTATTGCTGGCTCTTACTCTGCTCAGTTTCTAGACCCAGGCAACAAATGCAACTAGAGAAAAACATAGTCCATCTCTTTTAATTTCCAAGCATACGCTGAAGTGCTCCATACAGTCAGAACTTCCAATTCTAAATCTCCAACCTCTAGAACTCTCTGAAACTTTCTTACAACTCCAGACTCATGTGATCTAGTGTTTACTTTATATGCCATGTGTCTGATACCTCATAATTAATATGACCAAAGCATTACTCTTGATTCCCTGCCTCTGAAACTGCTTCCGCCTACCTTCTCTAACTCAGTAAACAGCATTGCCTTCTAAAGAGTGACTTACATCAAAACTCTAGAATCCTTAATTTTTTTATTCACCCTTTATATCTAATCCATCAGCAGTAAGCTCTGCCAACTCTTCCTCCAATCTCCACTTCTATTTTTACTACCTTTGCCATAATCTCCTTCTTGAACCACTGCATTCCACCGATCCACCCTCCTTTAAATTATCAAGACCATGCCACTAACTTGCTTGAAATCTTTATATGGCTCCCTACTGTTATTAGAATGGATTTGTGCTCTCTGTTGCTCTCTCTCTCTCTCTCTCTCTCTCCCTCTCTCTCTGTTCCTTCTCCCCTTCTCTCTCCTCATCCTTCTTCCTTTTCCTTCCCCTTCACCTCCTTCCTATCTGATATATACTCAAATGTACATACTGTATTCCAAGCACATTGCCTTCTCCTTGTCCTTCAAAATTGCCAAAATAGATCTTGACCACTGAGTCTTTGCATTGGCTAATCAGTCAAGAATGCCCTTCTCCAAACTTCTTTTTTTCCCCCAATGCTGGGGATCAAATTTAAGACCTCCCACAATCTAGTCAAGTGTTCTACCACTGAGCTATATCCCCAGCCCTTTCTATTTTATTTTGAGAAAGGGTCTCACTAAGTTGCTCAGGCAGGCCTCAAACTTGTGATTCCCCTGCCTCAGCCACTATGCCTGGTGAGACTTTCTCCAAACTTCTATGGCTGCTTCCTTTTTGGCATTCAGTGTTTGCTTTAGTCTTCTGAGATCTGAAATCACTATCCAGGCCTACTCTTTCACATCTTTCTTTTTTAATTTTTTCTCATTCACTCTCTCTTGTTTACTTATCCATTTGTATATTATCTGTCTCCTCTACAGCTGTAACTTTCATAAGAGCAGGGATCTTCTTTGTTTGCTGTATACAATAAGGCCTAAAACTGCTTGACACATAGTATGTAATCAATAAGTACACGGTTTTTTTAGTATTTTTTTTAATTTAGTGGATGTATAGTAAATGCACATATTTATGGGGTACGGTGTGATATTTCAGTATGTGTATACAATGTGTAATTATCACCTCGTGATAATTGGTATATCCACCACCACAAAGATTTATCATTTCTTTGTGTTGGGACTAAATACAGTTTTCACATGATCATATTAATGGATGAATGAATGCATGGACCACTGGACCAAAGCTTGAGTTTTGTTTAGCTATACTTTCAAACTGCGAGATCTTGGCCAAGTTATTTGACCTTTTCAGGAGCACTTAGGATGGAACTTGCTAGAGTGGTGCTGATATAATTAAGTGGTCTTAGCCTCCCAGAATTTGGCAAGGCCTTAAAATCTTCTCCTAGGTTCTAGACTCACTCCATAGCAAATGTGGTAAAAGTTTAATCATGGGGTAGAGATGACCAACAATTCTGCTTTGCCTAAGATAGAGATTGTCCTGGAATACAAGGTTTTTAGTACCGAAACTTGAATATTTCTAGGCAAACCAGGACATTTGGTCAACCTGCCATGTAAAGTTGTGAAACACCTTGAACTCCAGAGCTTGGAACACCATGGAGGAATCTCAATAGGAAAGCAGTGTCGAGAGTAGCAAGGGGGTTAGTTAGGTGCTTGACAGGGCATTGTATCAAATAGGAAATGTTCTTGGATAGGCCATGCTTTTGTTGAGCTCTATCTTTTTTGTCATAGTTGTTGTTTTTAAATTTTTAGTTTGGAAAAACTCAGCATACAGAAATCAACAAAAAGCTGGGCACAGTGACTCACACCTCTAATCCTAGTGACTCTGGAAGCTGAGGCAGGAGGATCACAAGTTCAAGGCCAGCCTTAACAACTTAATGAGGCCCTAAGCAACTTAGTGAGACCCTATCTCAAAATAAAAAGTAAAACGTGGCTCATGGTAAAGTGCTCCTACGTTCAATCTCCAGTAACCCTCTAGCTCCCCCTACCGCCACCAAAAAAAAAAAAGAAAAAAAATCAACAAGAGAACCTCAAAGAGCTTCCATATACTCTTTACTCTAATTTAAAAAATGTATTTTGTCATACTATTTCCCCCCTTGTCTTTTTTTCCTATATTATTTAAAACAGGATATACTTTTTTTTTGCTTTTGCTTTTGTGGTGTTAAGGATGAAACCCAGGGCTTCATGTATTCATGCATGCCAGGCAAGCACTCTACCACTGAGCCATATCCCTTAACCCCAGACTACATCTTTATTATTCTTATCCTCTTAATTAATATTCTAGTTTTAGTAAATTTGTGCCACTATAACAGAATACCACAGGCTAGATAATTTACAATGAATTGAAATTGATTTCTCACAGTTTTGGAGGATAGGAAGTCCAAAATCAAAAGCTGCCATCTGGGGCTGGGACATGGCTCAATTTGAGCCCAGCACTGCAAAAAAAAAAAAAAAAAAAAAAAAAAAGAATGGTGTCTGGTGAGGACCTCTTGCCATGTCATCCTATGATGAAAAGCCAAAGGGCAAAAGAGAGAGCAAGTGAGAGAAAAGGGGGTTGTATTCTCCTTTAATAAGAATCCACCTACCTCTCAAATGAACTCACTTCTGCAATTGTGGCATTGGTCCATCATAAAAGTAGATCTTTCATAGTCTAATCACCTCTCGAAGGTCCCATCTCTCAATTGGGAATTAGGTTCCTAATAGAGGAACTTTGGGTGTTCCTCTATTAGAGTCATATATATTAGAGCTCCTCTAATAGAGGAACTACAAATTACAGCATCCAGTGTGTATATCCTAAAAAAGGGCATTTTATTACATACACAGTTATGAAATAGGAAATTTAGCAGTGATGTGATATTTAAATTTAACCAACAACCCATATTCCAAATAAATCAGTAGTCTCAATAAATTCCTTTACAATAAAAAGGAGGGAAACTTTCATTCCAGCTTTCAGTCTAGGTCATATGTGGCATTAAGTTTTTTATGATTCAATTTATTTTATTTTACTTTATGTATACATGACAGTAGATGAGTTTTGACATATTATATATACATGGAGTAAGCATTAAGTTTTTATCTGTCTTTAGTGTCCTTTGTCTTTTGTGATATTGAGAATTTTAAAGAGAACAGGCCAGTAATTTTATAGAGTTATCCCCAATTGGGGCTTTCTTTATTTTTAGGATGGGAATAATAACATCCTCTTCACATGATTAAATAAGATTAAATCCCAATCTTAATTTAAAGACTAAATAAGAGCATTTGTGACATCTCTAATATATGATATAATTCAATAAAAATGAATATATGGATAGCAGGGAAGAAAGAAAAAATAGACTTTGCAAGAGACTTCTCTGTGGAAGGATTTCAGGTTTAAAAAATACATAAAGAGGGGCTGGGGCTATAGCTCAGTGGTAGAGCGCTTGTCTAGCATGTGAGAAGCACTGGGTTCGAACCTCAGCACCACATAAAAACAAATAAAATAAAGGCATGCTGTCCATCTACAACTATAAATTTTTTAAAAAATACATACAGAACCTGATGCAGTGGCTCATACCTGTAATCCTAGTGGCATGGGAGGCTAAGGCAGGAGGATCATGAGTTTGAAGCCAGTCTCAGCAAAAGTGAGGTGCTAAGCAACTCAGTGAGATCCTGTCTCTAAATAAAATACAAAATAGGGCTGGGGATGTGGCTCAGTGGTTGAGTGCCCCTGAGTTCAACCCCTGGTACCAGCCCCCAAATATATATAACAGAAACTATGAGAAGCAAAGATACTATTATAGATTTGAGGCTTTTTATCATTTATAACTTATCTCATTTTTATTCATTTAGTAAATATTTACTGAGTACCCAAACTGTGTCCAGAAACCTCAAGCAAGTTTTTTCTCCCATGTTCAAGTTTATGTTTGATCTGTCAGTTGGGGTTATTAATAATATTTTCAAAACATTTTTGAGAACATAAGAATATAGATCTTTAAGCAGTTTCAAAACTAGAAAAATCATATAATATAAATTAATGTTTATGTTCTTGATAATGATATTGAGTGTCAGTGCTATTCAGTGTGATTTGTAATTAGTCATGTTGAACTTGAGAGGCAAGTGACCCAAAAATCCTTGATAAGGATATCAAAAACTATTTTTGTAAAATAGACTTATGTTTATAATTTTCTACTGAACTGAAGTTTTGTTGTATCCACATTGAATTCATCTTCATGGAAAACAGTGTGGGTATATGAATGTAAGTGAAGCATAGCAGAACCACTGGATACTATGGTGAAAGTCAAGCAAAGATAAAGATGAAGGATTTGGATTTGAGCACATGACCTTCAAAGCTATGTATGGAATAGAGAGGATAAAAGTAGTAACTTAAGAGCACTTGAACTAGATTCCATGAATGTTTTATAGATAATACTTTGTCAAGAGCCTGCAGTGAATTTGCAAATTATACATCAATATCTATAAGACCCCACAGATTTTTCCCCCAATGGAACTCAAAGAAAGTGATCATGGGGCTCTTTTTCTCTCTATCCCTATCTGGGATTTGGAACCAGAAAGTCCTGAGTTCAAATTCCAATTTTCCAACTGTGTGAATTTGAGAAATGTACTTTGTCTATTTTCACATTTGTAGAGTAATATCTACTTGAGATATTAATATTATATTATTAATGTTATAATAAGATCTTGTTCAAAGTGAAGCATAGATCATCAGCAACAATATTACCTAGGCACTTCTAAGAGATGCACATTCTCAGACTCTACCCAAGACCTAGTGAATCAGAAACTTTGTGGGTCAGGCCCAGAAATATTTACTTTAACAAGACTTCTTAACTTACGTACATTAAAGTTTGAGAACCACTCTTACAATGACATAAATGTTGCAATGTATGTAAATACCTGGCATGGTGCCAGGTAGCCACATCGCCACATCATAGAGTAATTGCAAAGTAAGTGTTCCTTCCTTTGCCCCCTCAATTCCACATACCTCCCCACAAGTTACCCAATGCACAAATCCATGCATATGTATCTGCATGCATATACACATACACCCAAATCAGTACTTATTTGGAATAATATACATAGGAAAAACACTTCTTTTTCAAAATTCCATTCATTAAGAGCTGGAAGTATGCCTATAAAACATTTTTGGACACAGTTAATAATGTCATCATTCTCACATCTTACCTACTTGATAACTTGGGGGAAAAGTCCACCAATAAAATGTGTTTATCATGTGTTTAACTTTGGTTGCTAGAGAAGATATTAGAAAGGTACAAAAAAAGTTGCTGTCATCAAAGAGATTAGCAAAGGAAGATAAAGGAAATTAATATTGATTGAACACCTGCTATGATAGGAACTGTTGAGGTAGGAAATTATATTAATGAAATAG